>NC_138046.1:43798534-44998534 GCF_964194185.1 Rhinolophus hipposideros
AGTCAAGGAAGGCTATGCATTTCTAAAATCTTGTCCATTTCTTCTAGGTTATTGAATCTAGTGGCATATGTCGGTGCCTGCCGATGAGAAGAACAGTCCCTGAAGTGGGGAGTGAGGATTGAGAAAAAAGAAGAGAGACAAAGATGGGATCGGGAGGGCAGGCAATTCTAAGTAGACTGATGCAGTTCTAGGTAGAATGCCTCAGTTCTAAGTAGAATGCCTCACCCCAAGTTTATTTTTGCAGCTTATATACTCTGGGCATCAAAAAGTAACAGAACTGTCTGCAATCTAGTAGTCAACAATGTTTGGATAAACAAGGGCATGTTTTTTGGCCAGCTCCACACTTCCTGACCTTGTCTGGTTCTGTGTTCTCAAAGTAGCAAGTTTTGCCTTGCTGGGAGCACAAACCACTCAAGGAAGTCAAAGGTTCAACATTTCACAAAACAACACCTGCTAGCACTTCAGCACGGTTTCCCACAGGCTTATAGTCCTTCCTACTATTCTTGTATGATCCTTTGTATTCCTGAGGAATCTATCATAGCTTCTTCTCTTTCATTTTTGATTTTATTTGTGTCTTTCCTTTTTTTCATTAGTGAGTCTAACCAAGAGTTTATCAATTTTATTAATCTTTTCAAAGAATGAGCACTTTGTTGAATTTTCTGTTGTCTTTTTCTTCTCTATTTCATTTAGATATGCTCTAATTTTTACTATTTCCTGCCTTCCGCTTTCAGTTTAACTTGTTCTTATTTTTCTAGTTCTTTAAAAGTTAATGTTATGTTATTTATCTGAAATTCTTCTTTTCTTGAGATAGGCCAGTAATGATATAAATTTTCCTCTTGATGCTGCTTTTGCTGCATCCCAATACTTTTGATATGATGTATTTTCATTCTCATTTGTTTCTATGTATCATTTGATCTCTCCTTTTATTTTTTCTTTACCCAGTCTTTCTTTAAGCATGTTGTTTAATCTCCACGTATTTGTGGTTTTTCCTGCTTTCTTTTTGCAATTTATCTCCAATTTCAAAGACTTATGCTCAGAAAATATGCTTGGCATTATTTCAATCTTCTTAAATTTGCTGAGACTAGGTTTGTGTCCCAACATATGGTCTATCTTTGAAAATGTTCCATGTGCACTAGAAAAGAAAGCATAGTCTGTTGTTCTAGAATGAAATGTATGTAAATGTCAATTATGTCCATTTGGTATAATGTGTCATTAAAGGCTGATATTTCCTTAATGATTTTCTGTTTG
The DNA here is from genome assembly GCF_964194185.1 of Rhinolophus hipposideros. Lineage (NCBI taxonomy): Eukaryota > Metazoa > Chordata > Mammalia > Chiroptera > Rhinolophidae > Rhinolophus > Rhinolophus hipposideros. Next base: position 43,799,783 of record NC_138046.1, read on the forward strand.
GGTGATTAATCCATAGCTGTCAATGGTGTATTTAGTTCCCCTATTATAATTGTGAATTTGTCAGTTTCTCCCTTTATTTCTGTTAGCATTACGGTTGTATATTTTGGTTCTCTCTTATTGCGGGCATATGTAGTGATAAGTGTTATGTCTTCTTGTTGTGTTTTGCCCTTCATTATTATGAAATGTCCATCTTTGTCTCATGTTACCTTTTATATCCTGAAGTCTGTTTCATCAGATACAAATATGGATACATCTACTTTTCTCTGGATAACATGTGCTCTGAGTATCATTTTCTATTTGTTCACTTTGAGTTTATATTCATCCTTGTAACTGAGATGTATCTCTTGGAAGCACCAGATGGTTAGTTTTTGTTTCTTGATTCAGTCTGCTAACCTGTGCTTACTTATTGGTGAGTTCACTCCATTTACATTTAGGGTGATTATTGTTATGTGAGGATTTTCTATAGCCATTTTATCTTTTGTTTTCTAGTATCTTGGTGTCTACATTCCTTTTTTTGTCATTCAGTTTCTGTCTGCTATTTTTTGTTTGGTAGTATTCTATTATTATTTCCCCTGCTTCCTTTTTTATGTTATGTGTCTCAGTTCTGGATTTTTTTTTTTTTTGAGTGGTTACTGTTAAGTTTATGTAAAAGAAAGTTTCATATATAAAGTAGTCTTTTTTTCTTCAGCATGCTTCTTGTCTCTATTCCACTTTGCAAATTCAGACACTTAGTCTGTCCCCTTTTATGCTTTTATTATCACAAATTATTGCTATTTATTCTGTGAGTTGATTTCTGAGTAGCACAGCAAGTTTTCTTTTTCTCTTTTCCTTTTTTATCTTTTTATCTTCTTTACTGTTTCTGTTTTGTTTAAGTGTATAGTGCCTTAATCTGTGTAAGGATTGCCATTACCTGCTTCCGGTTGTCTGTTAATAATCTTGCTCATAGTTTTGCATCGTTTTATTATTTTGTTTCAGGTTGAATACCCTCCTTCAGTATTTGTTTTAATGCAGGCTGGTGGAAAATTCCCTCAGGTTCTGTATGATTGAGTCTATTCCTCCTTCATATCTAAAGGATGACTTTGCTGGATATATTATTCTTTGCTGATAATTTATCTCTTTTAATAGCTTGAATATTTGATTCCACTCCCTCCTGGTTTGTAGAGTTTGTGCTGAAAAATCTGATGTAAAGTGATGGGATTTCCCTTGTTGATTGCAATCTTCTTTTCCATGGCTGCCTTGAGAATTCTTTCTTTGTCATTAAGTTTTGATAGCTTCAATATCATGTGCCTTGGAATGGGCTTGCTCAGATTGAGGTAATTAGGTGTTCTATTTGCTACTTGGATTCAAGGATCCAATTCTTTCCATAGGTTTGAGAAGTTCTCATTGATTATTTGTTTGAATAGGCTCTCTGTGCCCTTCTCCCTCTCTTCTCTTTCTGGTACGCCCATTATTTTTATGTTGCTCTTTCTGATGAGGTCAGATAATTCTTGTAGAGTTTTTTTTTTTCATTAACTCTCAAGTAAGTCTCTCTCTTCTTCCATCTGCATCATCTCCAGATTTCTGTCTTTGATATCACGAATTCTTTCTTCCATCTGTTCAGTTCTCTTTCTTATTTCATTCTTCATCCCTTTACTGAGTTATTCAGCTACAGAATTTCTCTTTGGTTCTTTTTACTCTCTTTAGTAAAATATTATTTTTTTATTGATTTTATTTCTAAGTTCATTAAACTGCTTGTTTGAATTTTCTAGCACCTCACCGAGTTTTTTCAGAACTGCAATCTTAAATTCTCTGTCATTTAGGTCATATATTTCCATGTTTTTAAGTTCATTTTCTGGAGGTTTTTTTTTTTTTTTTCTTTTTGAGCTGCCTGTTACCTTGGTTATTCATAGCAGTTAATTGATTATTTCTCTTTCTGGGCATCTACAGAATTAGATTCAGAATTAGTTGATATGAAGAGGTCGTTCTTTTCCTTTCCAGTAGGTGGCACTGGAGCTTTTTATTTTCTCTCTAGTGCTGCAACATTTTATTTTCTCTTGCGCTATTCTGCTTTCTGGTGCAGTGGTATATTTCCTGGGAGAGGTATATCTCTGTGATCACATCACCTCTGTCTCAAGGCAACCTTGTGGGAGAAATGGCCTGTGATGGGTTTCTGAGCCTCTGAAACTTTGTTGCTGTCCCTGCAGCCTGATTCAGTACTTGTGTGTCTCAGCAACCCTGGGTGCCCCTGTAGGAATCAGCCAGGAAAGGTTGGGGAGGGGTGGGTTGGGAGAGACAGCAAATATGTTTGTGGCTCTGAGCAATGGCGACTTCTCACCCACACTGCTCCTCCCCTTTCACTGGAATTAGCCACACTGTCCATCTGCCACTCAGGAACTGTCTCTCCATTTCTCAGGCTGTAGATATTCTGTTCTTTAATCTGACACTGCTACAGTTTTTTGTTTGTTTGTTTGTTTGTTTTCTGAGGTCTGCTGCTAATATGGAGGGTGTGGTGGAGGCGAGCTCTTAGGAGATGGGGGAGGACGTCAGGCTCCATGGCTTTGTTTTCTGGCTGGCAGTGAGGGCTGTCATTATTTTGTATTTGGTCTTTGCCACAAGGTCTCTGCCACGATTGCAGGATTCAGCCATATTATATGCTGATCAATCAAGCAGGATTGCAGGCCACAGAGAGTGCACATGCAGTCTCAATCTTCCCCTCTCCCAGGACCACAGTGAACTCTGAGCTACAACCTGTGGCCTGCATCTATGAACTTTCCCCTCCCCTCTTCTCCTGTTTTCCCTGATTTGTAAACCTTCAGATGTTTCCATGTATGGATTTTTCAGACTAGTTTTTCTGTTGTATAAGGAATCTTTTATTGAATTATAACTGTTCAATTTGTTGTAATTTCCAGGGAGGATTTCAAGGAGCACCCCTCATGCCATCATTTTTTTTATGTTGTTTGCTTGGGTTTTTTTAAAAAAAAGACATTACTAGCTTTGATTATCCTATACATAAGATAACTGCAAATTTTATTTATTGAGTTTTGGAATTCTCATATTCATTTTTCCCAAAGGCGATGGAAGGAGAACTGACTCTGGGTGGTGAACACACAGTGGGATTTATAGATGATGTAATACAGAATTGTACACCTGAAATCTGTGTAATTTCACTAACAATTGTCACCCCAATAAATTTTTAAAAAGGTAAGAAAAAATAAGTATGGTCAATCTTTAAATACAATTTTATTGCAGTAAAAGACTCATTGCCCTTAGTCCTTCTCAAAATGCTCCCCTTCACTTGTTGGATGATCTATCCATAGCTGTCAATGATGTATTTAAGTCCCGTAGTATAATTGTTTGGTCAATTTCTCCCTTTAGTTCTGTTAGTAGTTGCTTGGTATATTTCGGTGCTCCCTGATTGGGGTCATAAATATTGATGACTGTTATGTCTTCTTGTGGTATAGTCCCCTTTACAATTATGAAATGTCCATTTTTGTCTCTTGTTACCTTTATCGCCCTGAAGTCTGTTTCATCTGATATCATTATGGCTACACCTGATTTTCCCTGGGTACCATTTTCTTGGAGTGTCAATTCCCCCCCTTTCACTTTGAGCCTATGCTTGTCCTTGTAGCTGAGATGTGTCTCTTGGAGTCAGCATACTGTTGGGTTTAATTTTCTAATCCAATCTGCTACTCTGTGTCTTTTTATTGGTGAGTTCAGTCCATTTACATTTAGGGTGATTATTGATATGTGAGGATTTCCTGTCATTCTATCTTGAGTTTTCTGGTAAGGCTGTGTCTCCATTGTTTCTTTGCCTTTTTGTTGCTGTCTATTATTTCTGTGTGGTGGTATTCTATGATGTTTCCCTCTGTTTCTTCTTTTATTACAGTATTTATTTCAGTTCTGGATTTTTGAGTGGTTACTCTTAAGTTTATGTTAAAAAAAGTTTGATATTTTAGTATTCCACTTTCTTCAGCACGCTTAATTTCTCCATTCCCATATTCCGGTTCAGGCCTTTACTCTCCCTCTTTTTATGTTGCCACAAATTGTCCCTGTTGATGGTCGTCGAATAGCCTCCTTTAGTATTTCTTGTATGGCAGGTCTTTTATTAGAAAATTCCCTCAGCTTCTGGATGTCTGGAAAGGTCTTTATTCCTTTTCCATATCTAAAGGATGTCTTTGCTGGATATATTATTCTTGGCTCATAATTTCTCTCTTTCAATAGTTTGAATATTTGGTTCCACTCCCTCCTGGCTTGTAGAGTTTCTGCTGAAAAATCTGATGATAATCTAAGGGGCTTTCCTATGTAGGTTACCGACTTCTTTTCCCTGGCTGCCTTGAGGATTCTTTCTTTGTCATTGATTATAGACAGCTTCAATATAATGTGCCTTGGTGAAGGCCTGTTAGGTTTGAGGTAATTAGGTGTTCTATTTGCTTCTTGGATTCGAGGATCCAGTTCTTTCCACAAGTTTGGGAAGTTCTCATCGACGATTTGTTTTAATATATTCTCTGTTCCCTTCTCTCTTTCTTCACCTTCTGGTATGCCCATTTTCTTATGTTGCTCCTTCTGATACATTCAGAAAGTTCTTATAGAGTTCTTTCATTTCTTTTAAGTCTCAAGTCTCTCTTTTTTTCCATCTGTGTAATTTCCAGGTTTCTATCTTCGATGTCACTGATTCTTTCCTCCATCTGGTCAACTCTATTACCTAACCTGGTTATTTCATTCTTAATTTCTTCTATTGAGTTTTAATCTCCAGAAATTCCATTTGGTTCTTTTTAAAAATTTCAATCTCTTTCGTACAATGCTTATGTTGTTCTTTGATTGCAAGTCTGTGTTCATTAAATTGCCTTTCTGTGTTTTCTTGCATCTCGTTGAGCTTTTTCAGAACTGCAATCTTGAATTCCCTGTCCTTTAAGTCATATATTTCCATTTCTTTAAGTTCCTTTTCTGGAGACTTTTCACTTTCTTTCTGAGCTGTCTTGTTGCCTTGGTTATTCATGGCAATTACTGATTTATTATTTCTCTTTTTAGACATCTGCAGGAGTGGCTTCTGCAACAGGTTGATAGCAAGAGGTCTTTCTTTTGTTTTCCAATACTTGTTCGTAAAATGTTTTATTTTCTCTCTAACCGCAGTTTTTTTTCATCTCTCACACAGTAGTGCTATGTTTTCTCTGCACTATTCCAGCTTCTCACACAATGGGGGGATTCCCTGGGAGATGGCTTCTCCTCTGTTTACAGTTCGCCTGTGTTATAGGTTGCCACGTCCCTGGGGGGATGCGGAGAGCTTTTGAAGTTCCAAATCTCTTTCTGCACCAGATTCAGAGCCTGCATGTTTCAGTAGTTCTGTTTACTCCTACAGGGATCCGCCCTGATAGGTGGGGACAGAGGCGGGGAGAGTTGTGAGAGGTGGTCCAGAGCAATGGTGGCGACCCCCATCATAGCCCATCCCGCCTCCACAGCTCCCTCCCCTCTGCCGGAACTTGTTGGACTGGGAATCTGTGTCTGCTGTCCACAGTTCTTAGAACAAGAAATATTCTGTTCTTTTGATCTGACACTGCCACCCTTTCACTTCTTGTACAGGGATGGTGGGGGCTGAGCGAGCTCTGGGAGGATAGGTAGGGGCGGCTAGTCCCAGTGCTCAAGGCTTCCGTTCTTGTCTCAGCAATGAGGGCTTAAAGCACTGTCTTTAGCCTTCTTCCCTCCGTCCTTTCTCCGAGGTATCTGCCGTGAGCGCTGGGTTCAGCCGTGCCATATGCTGCCCCCTCAGACCTGTGGGCCATAAGTGGAGGCCCAGTAGTCCAAGTTCTTCCCTCTCCCGCAGCTACAGCAGCTCCAGGATGCACCGAGCTCGAAGCACTGAGCCAGGTCTGTGTCTTGCGCCCGGGCGGCTCCATCTCTGCACTTCTCCCTTCCCTCCTCCCCGGCTCGCGGGATTCTCCCACCTTTAGGTGAATTCATTAGTGTGCCTGTTCATCTTGCCTGTCTGCTGTGCAGGGAGTCATTTTTGGAATTATTGTTGTTCAATTAGTTGTAAATTTCAGGGGAGCTTTAAAGAGGCTCACCTCACACCGCCATTTTGATGACACATCCCTGTTTTCTTACTATTTTGAAAAGCTTATTGGGGTGACAAGTGTTAGTAAAGTTCATAGGTTTCAGGTGTACAAGTCTGTAATATGTCATCTATAAATCACGTGTGTTCACCACGCAGAGTCAGTACTCCTTCCATCACTATATATTTGATCCCTTTTACCCTTATCTACCAGCCCCCTCCTCCCACCAGTTGGTAACCACTAACCGATTGTCTCTGTCTATGAGTTTTTGTTTCTTCATTTGTTTGTCTTTTTGTTTTGTTCTTTTCAGATTTATAAACTACATATCAGTGAGATCACATGGTTATCTACTTTTTCTGTCTCACATACTTTGCTTAGCGTAATATCTCAAGATCCCCACATGTTGTCACAAATGACACGATTTCATCTTTTCTTTCAGCAAAATAATATTCCATTGTGTATACATACCACAACTTCTATGTCCATTCATCTATCGAAGGACTCTGTTTATTTCCACGTCTAAATAAAGCTGCAATGAACATTAGAGCACATATATCTTTATGGATAAACGTTTTCAGATTTTTTTGGTAGATACTCAAGAGAGGGATTGTTGGATCATATGGTAATGCTATTCTTAATTTTTGAGGAGCCTCCACACTGCCTTCCATAGCGGCTGCACCAGTCTGCATTCCCACCAACAGTGTATGAGGATTCCTTTTTCTTCACAGCTTCTCCAACACTTGTTACTAATTGTTTTGTTGATGATAGGCATTCTTACTGGGGTGAGGCGGTATCTCATTGTGTTTTTTATTTGCATTTCTCTGATGATTAGTAATATTGACCATTTTTTCATATATCTATTTGCCATTTGTATGTCCTCTGGGAGAAATGTCTCTTCAGGTCCTCTACCTATTTCTCAACTGGGTTGTTTGTTTGTATTTTGTTGTTGTTGTTGTTGAGTTGTATGAGTTCCTTGTATATTTTGGATACTAGCCCCTTTTTGGAGGCACTGTTTGCAAAAATCTCCCAATCCATTGGTTGCCTTTTATTTTTTCAATGGTTTCTTTTTCTGTGCAGAAGCTTTTAAGTTTGATATAGTCCCATTCATTTTTTTTAATTTTTTTAAATTTATTAGTTTCAGGTGTACAAGACAAGGTAATACTTAGACGTTCATCATTTATATCCCTCACACTGTGAAACCCCATACCCCCATCCACTATACCTCCGACATCACACTGAGCCATCACATTATATATATAAAATTATAGTTGGCATTCATTAATGTTTAGCTTCTGGTGTACAATGCCATAATCAGGCATACACAGTATCTCTGAGGTGGTCTCCCAAATAGGACGCATGTCCATCGAATACCAAACAAAATCTTTACAACATTATTGAATACATTCCCCAAATTAATTTTCAAAAAACCCTGAGGCCATCTTGTGGTTATCAGCTGCTTCCTAATCCCTTCACCTTCCCACTTATCCCCAAACACCCGCCCCCGCCCATCTAACAACTCTCGGTTTTTTGTGTCCTCAAAACTGTTTCTGATTAGTTCATTCACATATTCTTTTATTTAGATTCCGCATATAAGTAACATCATATAGTACTTGTCTTTCTCTTTCTGACTTATTTCACTTAACATAATGTTCTCTAGATCCATCCATGTTGTTGCAAATGATAAGATTTCTTTTTTCTTTATGGCTACGTAATACTCCATTGTATAAATGTACCACAGCTTCTTAATCCAGTCATCTACCGATGGGCATTTCGGTTGTTTCCATATCTTGGCTATTATGTAAAGTGCTGCAATAAACATAGGAGTGCATACTGATTTTTGATTTGGAGTTTTGGATTTCTCCGGGTAGATGCCTAAGAGTGGAATTACTGGATCATAAGGTAGTTCTATTTTCAGATTCCTGAGATACCTCCATACTGTTTTCCATAGTGGCTGAACTAATCTGCAATCCCACCAACAGTGCACTAGCCTTCCCTTTTCTCAACATCCGCGCCAGCTTTTGTTGTTTGTTGATTTATTGATGATAGCCATTTTGACTGGAGTGAGGTGGTATCTCATTGTGGTTTTTATTTGCATTTCTCTGATGGTTAGTGAGGTTGAGCCTTTCTTCATATGTCTTCTTGCCTTCTGTATGATCTTTTTAGAAAAATGTCTCCTCAAGTCCTCTGCCCATTTTTTAATTGGGTTGTTTGTTTTTTTGGAGTTGATTTGAGTAAGTTTTTTATAGATTTGTAATATTAATCCCTTATCGGATATATCATTGGCAAATATCCTTTCCCATTCAGTAGGATCCCTTTTTGTTTTATTGATGGTTTCCTTTGCTGTGAAAAAACATTTTAGTTTGATGTAATCCCACATGTTTATGTTTTCTCTTACTTCTCTTGCGCGAGGGGATATATCAGTGAAAATCTTACTCCGGGTAATGTCCATGAAGTTTCTTCCTATATTTTCTTCTAGATGTTTTATGGTTTCAGATCTTACATTTAAGTCTTTAAGCCATTTTGAATTTATTTTTGTATATGGTGTAAGGAGGTGGTCCAGCTTCATTTTCTTGCATGTGTCTGTCCAGGTTTCCCAACACCACTTAGGTATCCAGGGACAGGGACGACAAAAACCTAATTTCGCCTAATCCTAATTTACAAAGAATAGGTTTGGGGTATTTTCCCCGGGGGTCATAGATTTACCTGTACTCCACCAAAAAACAGCAGAGGCTATGACTTGGAAATCTGATACGCCTGTGTGGATAGATCAGTGGCCCCTTACTCAGGAAAAAATATCAGCCGCTCAAGCGCTTGTACAGGAGCAGCTTGAAAAAGGCCATGTGGTTGAATCTAATTCACCTTGGAATTCGCCTATTTTTGTCATTAAGAAAAAGTCAGGAGGATGGAGGTTGTTACAGGATTTAAGAAAAGTTAATGAGATGTTGAGGTCATGGGTGCCCTCCAGCCAGGGTTGCCACATCCTTCTGCTATTCCTAAGGATACTTACAAAATAGTGTTAGATTTGAAAGACTGTTTTTATAATATATTACTTCATCCTCAAGATTGTAAGAGATTTGCTTTTAGCATTCCTAGCCCAAATTTTCAAGAACCTATGAAAAGATGTCAGTAGCGAGTCCTTCCCCAGGGCATGGCAAACAGCCCCACCTTATGTCAGAAGTTTGTTAGCGAAGCAATTGATAACACCAGAAAACAATTCCCTTCTGTTTATATCATTCATTATATGGATGACATATTGTTGGCTTGCAAGAAAGAAGAGGTATTATTAGCTTGCTTTGTAAACATGAAAGAAAAGCTTCTGGCCTCAGGTCTTATTATTGCCCCTGAGAAAGTACAGAAAAGTGAACCTTACTCTTATTTGGGATTTCAGCTGTTTGCTCAGTATTTTTCTCCACAGAAGATAGAACTTAGAAAAGATCATCTTAAATCTTTTAATGATTTTCAAAAGTTCTTAGGAGATATTAATTGGCTGCGCCCTTCTTTGGGTTTAACTACTGGAGATTTAAAACCGCTGTTTGAAATTTTAAAAGGGGATTCTGATCCAACTTCCCCCACGTCTCTTACTGAGCCTGCAAGGGAGGCTCTTTCTAAGGTTGAAAAAGCCATTCAGCAACAGCATGTTTCCTTTTTGGATTATTCTAAACCTCTGTATGTGTATATTTAAAGACCAAACACACGCCCACGGCAGTGTTATGGCAAAAAGGGCCACTTAGATGGATACATCTCCATGTGGCTGCTCAGAGAAATCTTACTCCGTATCATGAATTTGTAGCCAGTTTAATTCAAGAGAGCCGCTTAGAAGCTCGAAAATATTATGGAAAGGAGCCAGATTCAATCGTTGTTCCTTTTACAAAGGCACAGATTCGAGGCTGGATGCAGTTTACAGGCAGCTTTCCTATCGCCTTGGCTCATTTTGCGGGAACTTTGGATAATCATTATCCCAAGCATAAATTGCTTCAATTTTTTCAACATCATGATCCAATTTTCCCTTCAATTGTGTCTCATGCTTCTCTTCCTGCTGTACCTAATGGTTTTTACTGATGGATCTAGTAATGGAGAGGCTGTTTATGTGCTTAATCAACAAAATATCAAAAACACTCAGACACCTCCAGCATCAGCTCAAATAGTTGAACTTCGAGCAGTTCATATGGTATTGCTTGATTTTGCTAACCAGTCTTTTAATTTATTCTCTGACAGCCATTCTGTGGTCCGTGCAGTTAAAAATTTAGAAACTGTACCTTTTATTGCCACTAGTAATCCTGTTATTCAGGATTTGTTTCTTCAGATAAAACAAGCCATTCAGCTGCGTTGTAAAAAATTTTATATTGGCCATATTAGAGCTCACTCTAATCTTCCAGGACCTTTAGCTCTAGGAAATCAAATTGCAGATTCTGCTACGCAGCTCATTGCCTTAACTCAAATAGAAAAGGCACAACAGGCTCATAGCCTCCATCATCACAATAGCCAGTGCCTGAGATTGCAGTATAAGATCCCCAGAGAAGCAGCACGTCAGATAGTGAAACAGTGTCCTAACTGTTCACATTTACAGCCTGTACCTCATTATGGAGTTAACCCTCAAGGCTTACGTCCTAATGATCTCTGACAAATGGATGTAACTCATGTGCCTGAGTTTGGAAAGTTAAAATATGTTCATGTCTCCATAGATACATTCTCTGGATTCATTGTGGCTTCTGCTCAAACGGGAGAAGCTAGTTCTCATGTTATTAGGCATTGTCTTGCTGCATTTGCTATGATTGGAACTCCTAAAAAACTTAAAATAGATAATGGCTCTGGTTATACCAGCAAAAAATTTGCTTTATTTTGCCAACAATTTTCAATTAATCATGTTACTGGCATCCCTTACAATCCCCAAGGCCACGGGATTGTTGAACGTACTCATGGCACATTAAAAATTAATTTGCAAAAAATAAAAAAGGGGGAGTTATATCCCCTGACGCCTCATAATTACCTGTCTCATTCTCTCTTTATTCAAAATTTTTTGACTTTGGATGCCCATGGTGAAAGTGTAGCAGATCGCTTTTAGCATCCCTCTGCCAGTCCTCAGGCCTTAGTTAAATGGAAGGATCCGCTTACGGGTGCGTGGCAAGGCCGGGATCCAGTCCTCATATTGGGCCGAGGACATGTATGTGTTTTTCCACAGGATGCAGACAGCCCTCAGTGGCTGCCAGAAAGATTGGTGCGACATGTGGACCCTCTACCTACTGATGATGCTGATGACCCTCAGCAATGCAACAGCTGATGGACACATGAAAATAAGAGACTGAGATTGAACACAGAGACTGTTCCATGGAAAGACTGTCCAGGCAATGCTTCTTTTCGTTATGACATTCCTGGAACGGACAGATATATTATTGACTGGTCGAGGAGTAATCAGCCAGGATGGGCACGGGACTTGATTGCTGGACTCTGGATTTCTGATGCACAGTATCAGCAAAATTCTTTATGGAAACTTATGGGAGTAATGGATGAGGTTATTCAAATGGTTGAGTTTTGTAAATCAGGTACTCCTTGTACTCCTGTGACTGTTTTAAAAGATGGAACTAGAGACTGGTCTACTGTTACTAAAACAGTTAATGTATCTGCTTGTGTTCCTTCTCCTTATGCATTATTGATTGGAAATGTTAATGTAAATTTTATAGAGAATCAGTTTCATGTATCTTGCAATAATTGTTCTCTTGCAAATTGTGTCTCATGGATACCTCAGGGAACTCAAGTTATGGTACTTAAGCAACCTTCATTTGTTATGCTTCCTGTTAATATTTCTGGTCCTTGGTATGCAGAAAAAAGCTTGCAGATTTTTAAAGAAATTGAGTATGCCTTAAGCAGACAGAAACGGTTTGTTGGACTTTTAATTGCAGGAATTATGGCTTTGGTCACTATTGTTACAACTGCTGCTACAGCAGCTGTAGCTCTTTCTCAAACTATTCAAAATGCTCATTATGTTAATACTCTTACAAAGAATGTTACTTTGGCTTTAGGGATTCAAGAAGATATTGATGTAAAATTAGAGCAAAAGGTGAGTGCCCTTTATGATACAGTTCAGTATATGGAAGATGTGATTCAGAGTTTAAAAGTTAGATCTCATTTGGAGTGTCATTCAGAATATCATTGGATATGTGTCACTTCTAAAAAGTATAATCAAAGTCAATATAATTGGAATCGGGTTCGTTTACATCTTCAAGGAATTTGGCATGATGCTAATGTGTCTCTAGATATGTTTCAGCTTCATAATGAGATTAGAAATATGAGAGAAGCTGAGCCTTTGAAATTTGATTCTGCCCAGGCTGCCTCAGATTTTATTAATGTTCTTAAAAATGTTATGCCTTCAATGCCAAATCTTGTTCATTCTGTTTTGGTTTTTCTTACATTGGGCATCTGTGTTTGTGTAATCCTGTGCCTACTTCCCATCCTCATTAAGTATTTCATTAATCAAATGCTGGGTTTGCAAGCTGACCTTCATCAGCTTAAGCTTAAGACAGAGCCTTAACCCCATCTCCTTCCTGTGCCTAATGGGACGGGTTAGCCAAAGACGGGTAAGTCTTAAGGAGCCTTTCAACACCTAAGACAGGACTTGTATTGCACAATACAGGCACCAATGACGGGCAAGTTGATAAGGTTATCCTGAGACGCCTAAGCCAGGCGCCGTCACCTTGCTTTTGCTGTAGGGAAAATTCTGCAGCTTTAGAATAAAAAAGGGGGAGATGTGGGGAGCCATGATTTCTTGTTTCTCTGGAAACTTGTGGCCTGGCTTAGTTCATGATTAACTTGTTTCAAGTCCCAAGGCATTGTTTTACCTGTGCCTCCGGGGAGCTTGCAAGTTGCTTAGGAATGAGGTCGGAGTGGCCGTTTTCCTGGACACAGATAACTGGTGGCTATCAGGGCAAATGGTAGTCTCTTTCATATGTTAATTACTTTGGGGAGTTTTGTAGTGACTCTGTACTTTCTTTGAAGTTAGAAATTTACCTTCTGTGAGGTAATGCACACATGTGATTGTTAAACTGCACGTACCCATGGGGTATATATTGGTGAAGGTAAAATAAATCCGCGCTCCAGCATTACTGGAGACCGGCCGCATCATCATTTGTGTGAGTGTCTCTTTTGCATTTCCACTTCCCTTCCAGGGACCGTTCGACTCGTGATGGCTGGTCCGCCACATATAACAAAGCAAATCGCAACAAGCAGAAAAAAAAAGAAAAGAACACCAAGCAAAGAAAAACAGAAAGCAGCACCAGTCTTGGCTTAAGCCCACCAAGTAATCTCCAGGTTGTCCTCCGCTGTGCCAAAGAGTTCCCTGCCTATTGCGCAGGCAGCGCTGGTCACCTGGTGCCCAGAGTGAATTTGGGAGTGTAGATTTAAATGCGAGGGGCTGAGGGGTCTGGATGACAGTTTTCAGAGAGACCGTGCAGTTTCTGTCCTTTCCTGCAAATGCAGGCTGAGAGTAGCTCCACCAGCCCTGTGCCCAGTACTCCTGAGTCTTAGGGCCCTCCTTCCGTGGGTGTGTGGGAGGGGGCGGACGGGAGATCTCTAAGCTGCTGAAAGCCGGGAGCTGCATCTGCCGCTTATTGCTGAACTCAGGGAGTGCTTCCGCGGTTGCCCTTGCCCCGCCCCAGGCCAGCCAGAAAGGATGGGGGCTGGCATGGAGGGGTCTTCTCTCTCCCAGGCCAGCCACGACACACTCCTTCCTCAGGCCCGAAAAGGTGGTGGCTGGGGGTGTGGGAGTCTCCTCTCTCCTCGTCCAGCAAAAATCCCCTCCTCCCAGCCTCTTCCCAGGTCAGAGCTGGCTGCCAGTCTTCCCAGGGCCTGAGCACAGACGCCCCTCTGTAATCTGACACTACTCCTCAGTTCACGGGTCAGTTTAAGTCTCTGGAAGGGCAGCGGGAGGATTCAAAAAGTGGGGTGAGGAGCCCAGGTGTGGCATCTGAGTTCTTTTTCTGCCCTAGGGCCCACGAGGTGCCCGTTCCAGGGGGAGCAATCAGCTGCGGGACACAGGGAAAGAGCCCACCTCCTGGACCCTGCGCTCTCCGCTGCACCCTGGGCTCCCGTGGGACTCTAGAGTCCCGGGTGCTGCCTGCCGCTGCTGCTGTGGGCACGCTGCAGGGCCGCGGCTCTACTGTGGGATGTGGGGAGAGCGAGGCTCGTTTCCTCTTGCCCTCCTCACTTCTCCCCCGCTCGCCCAACTAGCGCACCCCAAAGCAAACCTTCCACAAGTCTTCGCTCTGTCCTGGGAGTCGTGCAGCGCAGCGGTTGTTGTCCGGCCTGGGCTCCGCCGTGGGGGGGTGCATTTCCACTTCGTGCCCCTCTCTCCTCCCCCGCTTGCCCAACTAGCGCACCCCAAAGCAAACCTTCCACGAGTCTGCTCTACGTCCTGGGTGCCGCGCGGTGTTCGCCATCCAGCCTCGGGTCCCTAGTCCCATTCATTTATTTTAGCTTTTACTTTCCTTGCCTTTGGAGTTAAATTCAGAAAATGCTCTTTGAATCCAAGATCCAGTAGTTTCGTAACTATGTTTTATTCCGTGCAGTTTAGTGTTTCAGGTCTTATGCTTACGTCTTTGATCCATTTTGAATTAATTTTGCTACATAGTGACAGATAACAATCCAATTTCATTCTTTTTTATATGGCTTTCCAATTCTCTCAGCACCGTTTATTGAAGACGCTGTCTTTTCTTCATTGTGTGGTTTTTGCTTCTTTGGCAGAAATTATCTGAGATTTCTCATGCAGGTAGGGAAATACATAGCCACGTTGCCCTCAGAGTCCCTGGAGGCTTGACATTTCTGTGTGAATGCTGCCAATCCTGCTACAACTATTAAGAAAAGGGAAAACAAGAAGATACAGAAAGCTTGTTTCCGGTGTTTAAACTCAGAAACAAGCATCTTTGATGCTGACTTAGAAAATTATCTTGATTTACATGTAAAAGTAACTCATTCTAGTGAAAGCCTTTCAATGTTCACAACCTACACTTGCAAATCACTGAGATGCCTTGCATGACCTTCTAGGTTTCATTTCTATTTATAAGACTCTACGGGTTTTAAATTTGGGACTTCCAAATAACCACTCTGTGCTGATGCCACTGCTAGAATGCATCAGGTAAGCCAAGATGGCCAGTCCAATGATACAGAGCTGGTTTTTAAAAGTGGACTCGCAGTCATATCTTAGCACTACTTTGATTCACACTAAAATAGTAAACTAATTAGTTGTTTATGCTAAATAAGAATATGCTGACCATCATATCTTGTTTTTTATGTTGAGTTTCTAGAAATCCACACAAATTAACCGGGATCTTTCCAGTAATATCTTCCCTATGAGCAACAACTGAGAAAAAGCAATACTGAGTTGAGTTGCCCCACCTTCCCAATCCTTCCATCTGTCTCCTGCCTCTCTATGGCTGCTTGGCATGCAGTGTGGTTAGAGGAAGCAGATGAAACAATTTATAGCTAAGATGTGGAAGGAGGCTTGCTTTGGAATAGTAGAAAATGAGATTGGGTTAGAGAATTCAGGATTATCTAAAAATAGAATACTTGTTGCAACAACTATGTGTAGTACCAGATGGGTACTAGACTAATCAGGGTGATCACTGCATAAATTTTATAAATGTCTAACCACTATGCTGTACATCTGAAATGAATATAAAATAATATTGAATGTCAACTAACTGAAAAAATATATTTTAAAAAATAAAGAATATATGAACTTGTACTATTACACAAGCAAAAAAGTAGAATACTTTAAAATATTATTAATCAACAATTAGATTATACATGAATGTGTATTATTTACCAAATTGTCTAGTTACACTTAAAAATATCTTGCTATAGAGAAAATGTAGGAATTGCCTACAACATCATATATAATATGCTAACTGAGCAATAAATTATCAAAAATATTCAATTGTTTTTGAATTACACTGTTTTGGTAACTTGTAGCCCCAACTACCCCAATCTTGCAAAGCAAGAGTACACACAGCCCTGGAATATTTTCCTTTCAAGTGATTTAAATGCATTATATATGCCAGACATGAAAAAGAAGGAAAGGTCTTTGGAGAATCAAACACTTTTAAATGTCTAGATGAGCCATTTTTTGTTTGTCATCCATGTCATCCTCTACTCATACTCTACACTTTGAACATTGATTCTCCTGAAACCACAAAAATATGTTGCTCTATTGCCTTGTCAATGGTCCAAAGAACATATTCTCTCATTCTTTCTCTCTCTCTCTCTCTCTCTCTCTCTCTCTCTCTCTCTCTCTCTCTCTCTCTCTCAACCCCCCCTTAATATCTGTTTCCCTCTCTCTCATTTTATTTTACTTTCCCTCATAAGTCTCATAATCCCCTAGAGCTTCTTCTATCAGGTCTTTCCTCTCAACCAGGCAGCACATACAGAATATAGGGACCTAATTTTAATTGGTACTTATGGATTTGTGATTCTTTTTTTAAAAAGAAAAGTTTACTGGTGTGACAATTATTAGTAAAGTTACATAGATTTCAGGTGTACAATTCTATAATACATCACCTATATTTCACATTATGTGTTCACCTCCCAGAACCAGATCTCATTCCATCACCATATATTTGACCCCTATTGACCTCTTCTACAACACTCCTCCCCCCGTATCATCTGGTAACCACTAAACTATTGTCTATGTCTATGAGTTTTTCTTTCTTCATTTGTTTGTCTTGTTCTTATCTTTACAGTTTATATACCACATATCTGCAAAATCATATGGTTCTCCACTTTTTCTGTCTAAATTATTTCACTAAACATTACAATCTAAAGTTCCATCCATGTTGTCGCAAAGGTACTATTTCATCTTTCCTTATGGCAGAATAGTATCCCATTGTGTGTATATACCACAACTTCTTTATCCATTCATCTATCAAAACACACGTTTTTTCTGTTTCCATGTCTTGGCAACATTAAATAAAGCTGCAAAGAACATTGGAGCATGTGTCTTTACGGATAAATGTTTTCAGAGTCTTCTGTTTGAAATCAAGAGAGGGATCCCTGGGTCATATGGTAATTCTATTCTTAATTTTTTCAGGAACCTCCACACTGCCTTCTATAGCAGCTGCACCAATCTGCATTCCCACCAACAGAGTATCAGTGTTCCTTTTTCTCCACAACATCTCCAAAACTTGTTAGAGTCAGGTACTAACAAAATGGCACAAACTGTTAGTTTTGTTGATGATAGCCATTCTAACTGGGGTGAGGTGATATTTCATTGTGGTTTTAATTTGCATTTCTCTGATGATTAGTGATGTTGAGCACTTTTTCATATGCCTACTGGCCATTTGTATGTCCTCTTTGGAGAAAGGTCTCTTCAGGTTCTCTGCCCTTTTTTACTTACTTACTTACTTACTTACTTACTTACTTACTTTATTTGTTTATTTATTTATTTATTTATTTATATTAGTTTCAGGTGAACAAGAAAAAGTAATACTTAGACGTTTATCATTTATATTATTCACACTGTGTCAAACCCCCTCCCCCCATCCACTATCCCTCTGACATCGCACAGAGCCATTACATTTCCACAGTCTCTATTCCCAATGCTGTACTCCACTTCTTGTAAGTATATACATACATATATGTATACACATATATATATAAAATTATAGTTGGCATTTATTATTGTTCAGCTTCAGGTGTACAGTGCAGTGATCAGGCATCTACATCATCCCTGAGGTGGTCTCCTAAATGGAACACATGTCCATCTGATACCCTACAAAATCTTTACAACATTATTGATTACGTTCCCCAAATTAATTTTCAAAACCCCGTGGCCATCTTGTGGTTACCAACTGTTTTCTAATCCACTTACCTTCCACCTTATCCCCACCATCCCCCCGCCCATCTAGCAACTCTCACTTTTTCCTCTATGTCTCCAAAACTGTTTCTGATTAGTTCATTCACTTATTCTTTTCTTTAGATTCCGCATATAAATGAGATCATATGGTATTTGTCTTTCTCTGTCTGACTTGTTTCACTTAAATAATGTTCTCTAGGTCCATCCATGTTGTTGCAAATACTAAGATTTATTTCTTCTTTATGGCTGCGTAATACTCCATTGTATAAATGTACAACAGTTTCTTAATCCAGTCATCTACCAATGCCTCTGCCCTTTTTAAATGGATTGTTTATTTATTTGTTGTTGAGTTGTATGTGTTCCTTGCATATTTTAGGTATTAGCCCCTTATTGAAGGCATTGCTTGCAAAATATTTCCCACTCATTTGGTTGCCTCTTTATTTTGTCGATGGGTTATTTTGCTGTGCAGAAGCTTTTTAGTTTGATATAGTCCCATTCATTGATTTTAGCTTTGATTTCTCTTGGCTTGGTGTCAAATTAATAAAATACTCCTCGAAGCCAAGGTCTGTAATTTCAGAACCTATGTTTTCTTCTTTGCAGTTTATTGTTTTAGATCTTACATTTAGGTCTTGATCTAGTTTGAGTTAATTTTGGTACATAGAAATAGATAGCATTCTAGTTGCACTATTTTGCATGTGGCTTTCCAATTCTCACAGCCGCATTTACTGAATAAGCTGACTTTTCTCCAGTGTATGATTTTGGTTTCTTTGACAAAAAATTATCTGTTCATATTTATGTGTGTTTAGTTCTGAGTTCTCAATTCTATTCCATTGGTCTCTGTGTCTGTTTCTCTGCCAATACCATACTGTTTTGATTATTGTTTCCCTGTAGTACAAGCTGAAGTCAGGGAGTGTGATAACTCTAGCATTGTTCTTTCTCCTTAGGATTCCTTTAGAAATTCAGGGTCTTTTTTGATTCCAAACAAATCTGATGATATTTTGTTTTATTTCATTAAAAATGCCATTGGGATTTTGATGAAAATTGCATTAAATCTGTATATTGCTTTGGATAATATGGCCATTTTAACTATGTTGATTCTTCCAACCCACGAACACAGAATGTCTTTCCATTTCTTTGTGTCATCTTCAATTTCTTTAAAAAATGTCATAGTTTTCAGTGTATAGGTTTATCACATCCTAGGTTATGTTTATTCCTAGGTATTTAATTTTTTGTTGTGATTGCAGAAGAAATTATCTTTTTTTTAGTCCTTTTACTTTAGATTTCATTCTTAGTTTATAGGAATGCAGTAGAATTTTGTACATTAATTTTGTAGCCGGCAACTTCAGTATATTGGTTTTTTGTTTCTAATAGCATTTGGTGTAGTTTTTACGGTTTTCTACATATAGCATCATATCATCTGCAAAGAGTGACAATTTAACTTCTGCATTCCAAATTTGAATGTCTTTTATTTCTTTCTCTTGCCTGATTTCTCTGTTTAGGACATCCGATACTACGTTGAAAAGCAGAGGTCATAGGGGACAGCCCTGTAGTGTTCTTGAGGGTAATGCAAAGGGCTTTATTTTTTCACTGTTAATTATATTAGCTGAGGGTTTTTCATATATGGCCTTTGGTATATTAAGGTATTTTCCTTCTATACACCTTTTTTATTAAGTGTTTTAATAATAAATCGATGTTGTATCTTGTCAAATGCTCGTTCTGCATCTATTGGTAAAATCATTTTATTTTCATCCTTTATTTTCTTTATGTGATGTATCACATTGATCGATTTGCATATGTTGAACCACCCTTGTGCCCCTGGGATGAATCCCACTTGGTCGTGATGGATAATGTTTTATTTATTTATTTATCTATTCATTTATTTACATATATATACATTTATATATTAATTATATAATACATATAATTAATATATATATACATTTATATATATATTATTTTATATATAATATATAACATGTTATATATTATATATATTTATATATAATAAAATATATATATATATATATATATATACACATATTATTTATTGGGGTGACAATATTTAGTAAAAGTACATAGATTTCAGGTGTACAATTCTGTATTACATCATGTATAAATCTTATTGTGTATTCACCACCCAGAGTCAGTTCTCCTTCCATCACCATATATTTGATCCCCCTTACCCTCATCTCCTCCCCCACCCCCCTTACCCTCTGGTAACAACTAAACTATTGTCTATGTCTATGAGTTTGTGTTTCTCAGTTGTTTGTCTTGTTCTTTTTGTTGTTTTTGGTTTATATACCACATATCAGTGAAATCATAGGGTTCTCTGCTATTTCTGTCTGACTTATTTCACTTAGCATTACACTGTCAAGATCCATCCATGTTGTACTTATATTTTTCTAAATTAAAGTTTATTGGGGTGATGATGAGGGTAAAGGGGATCAAATACATGGTGACGGGCAGAGAACTGATTCTGGGTGGTGAACACCAATGAATAATGCTTTTTTTTGGTTTTTTTTTTTGAGAGCCCACTGGCCCATGTGGGAATCGAACCGGCAGCCTTCGGAGTTAGGAGCATGGAGCTCTAACCGCCTGAGCCACCAGGCCGGCCCCCGACGAATAATGTTTTTAATGCATTGTTGCATTCGATTTGCTAGAATGTTGTTTAGGATTTTTGCATATGTATTCATCAGAGATATTGGTCTGTAATTCTTATTTTTTGTGTTGTCCTCACAAGGTTTTGGTATCAGGATAATATTGGCCTCATAAAATGAGTTAGGAAGTACTGTCTCTTCTTCACTTTTTTGGGGATGAGTTTGAATAGGATTGGTTTTAGATCCTCCTTGAAGTTTTGATAGAATTCACTAGTGAAGCCATCAGGTCCTCAAATTTTGCTTTTTGGAAGGTTTCAGATGACTCATTCAATTTCCTTTCTCTTGATCGGTCTATTTAGATTTTCTAATTTTTCGTGATTCAGCCTAGGAAGACCATATATTTAGAAGAACGTGGCATTTCCTCTAGGTTATTGAATTTGGTGGTATATAATCCTTCATGTTATTATTGGATGATCATTTGTATTTCTGTGGCATCCGTGATAACCTCCCGTTTCATTTCTGATTTTGCTTATTTCTGTCTTTTCTCTTTTTATCTTAGTGAGTCTAGCCAAGAGTTTGTCAATTTTTAAATATTTTCAAACAATCAGCTCTTTGTCACATTAATTTTTTTCTATTGTCTGTTTGTTCTCTATTTCATTTAGTTTTGCACTGGTTTTTATTATTTCCTTCCGCTGTCTCGGGGTTTCATTAGTTCTTCTTCCTCTAGTTCTTTAAGATGTAACGTGAGGTTATCATCTGGGATTTTTCTTGTTTCTTGAGATAGGCCTGTAATGATATAAATTTCCCTCTTAAAACTGCTTCGCTGCATCCCAAAATTTTGGTAATGTGGGTTTTCATTCTCATTTGTTTCTGTGTGTCTTTTGATGTCTCCTCTTATTCCTTCTTTGATCTCGTCGTCCTTTAAAAGGAATGTGTTTAATCTCCATGTATTTGTGTTTTTTCCTACTTTCTTTTTGCAGTTGATGTCCAACTTCAAATACTTGTGATCAGAGAATTTGCTTGCTATGAGTTGCATCGTCTTAAATTTGCAGAGGCTAGTTTTATGTCCCAATGCATGGACTATCTTTGAGAATAGTCCATGTACACTAGAAAAGAATGTATAGTTTCATGTTCTAGGATGAAGTACTCTATAAATGTCAATTATGTCCATTTCATCTAATGTGTCATTTAGGGATGATATTTCTTTATTGATTTTCTGTTTGGATAATCTATCCATAGCTGTCAATGATGTATTTAGGTCCCCTACTACAATTGTGTTTTGGTCAATTTCTCCCTTTTGTTCTGTTAGTACTTGCTCGGTATAATTTGTGTGCCCTGATTCGGGTCATAAATGTTGATGACTGTTATGTGTTCTTGTTGTGTAGTCCCGTTTATCATTATGAAATATCCATTCTCTTGTTAACTTTTTTATGTTGAAGTCTGTTTCTTCTGATGTCATTATTGCTACACCTGATTATCTCTGCATAACATTAGCTTGGAGTATCAATTTCTTCCCTCCACTTTGAGTGTCTATTTTTCCTTGTAGCTAAGATGTGTCTTGGAGGCAACATACGGTTAGGTTTAGTTTCTGATCCAATCTGCAACGTTGTTCCTTTTTATTGCTGAGTTTAGTACATTTACATTTTTAGGGCGATTACTGATTTATTGTGGATTTCCTATCATTCTGTCTTTGGTTTTCAGGTAAGACTGTGTCTCCATTGTATCTTTGCCATTTTGTTGCTGTCTATTATTTCAGTGTGGTGGTATTCTATGATTTTCTCCTCTGTTTTTTCTTTTATTATGTTGTATATTTTAGTTTGGATGTTTTTGATTGGTTACCATTCTGTTTATGTAAAACAAAGTTTGATATTTAGAGTATTCCATTTATTATCATGCTTACATTCTCCTTTCACATATTCCGATTTACACCTTTATTCTTTCTCCTTTTATGTTTTTGTTCACACATATTTTCCCTACTTAGTTTGGTCAAACAGCCTCCTTCAGTATTTCTTGCAGTGCAGGTCATGTGTAATAAAATTTCCTCAAATTCTGTATGTCTGGAAAGGTCTTTATTCCTCCTTCATATCTAAAGGATATCTTTGCTGAATACATTATTCTTGGCTCATAGTTTCTCTGTTTCAATTACTTGAATATTTGATTTCACTGCATCCTTGCTTGTAGAGATTCTGATGAAAAATCTGATGAGAATCTAAGGAGCTTTCCTTTGTAGGATACCATGTTCTTTCTTTTGGCTGCCTTGAGGATTCTTTCTTTGTCGTTAATACTTGACAGCATCAATACAATGTGCCTTGGAGACAACCGGTTAGAAATGAGGAAATTGGGTGCTCTGTTTGTTTCTTGGATTAGAGGATCCAGTTCTTTCCACAAGTTTGGGAAGTTTTGTTCATTATTTGATTGAATAAGTTCTCTGTTCCTTTCTCACTTTCTTCTCTTTCTGGTGTGCCCATTATTCTTTTTTTCTTTAATTAACTAATTTATGTTTTAATTTATTGGGGTGACAATATTTAGTGAAATTACAGAGATTTCAGGTGTACAATTCTGTATTACATCATATATAAATCCCATTGTGTTCACCACCCAGAATCAGTTCTCCTTCCATCACCATATATTTGATCCCCCTGAACCACATCTCCCTCCCCAAAGCCACTTACCTTCTGGTAACCAACAAACTATTGTCTGTGTCTATGAGTTTTTCTTTCTCATTTGTTTGTCTTGTTCTTCTGTTGTTTTTTGGTGTAAATAACACATATCAGTGATCATAGGGTTCTCTGCTTTTTCTGTCTGAATTATTTCGCTTAAAATTATAATCTCAAGATCCATCCTTGTTGTCACAAATGTTCCTATATCATCTTTTCTTACCGCCAAAAAGAATTCCATTGTGTATGTATACCACAACTTCTTTATCCATTCATCTATTGAAGGACATTTTGGTTGTTTGCATGTCTAGGCCACCATAAACAAAGCTGCAATGAACATTGGAGGACACATGTCTTTATGTATAAATGATTTCAAATTATTTGGGTAGATACCCAGGAGAGGGATTACTGGGTCATATGGTAATTCTATTTGTGATTTTTTGAGGAACCTCCACACTGTCTTCCATAGCAGCTGCACCAGTCTGCATTCCGACCAACAGTGTATGAGGGTTCCTTTTTCTCCACAACCTCTCCAAAACTTGTTACTATTTGTCTTGTTGATGATAGCCATTCTGACTGGGGTGAGGTGATATCTCATTGTTTTTTAATTTGCATTTCTCTGATAATTAGTAATGTTGAGCATCTTTTCATATATCTATTTGCCATTTGTATGTCCTCTTTGGAGAAATGTCTCTACAGGGTCTCTGCTCATTTTTCAATTGGGTTGCTTTTTTGTTGTTGTTGAGCTTCAGGAGTTCCTTGTATATTTTGTTTTGTTTTTTTTGTTGTTGTTTTTGTTTTTTATTTTTGTTTTGTTTTCTTTAATTAATTTATTTATTTATTAGTTTCAGGTGTACAAAACAAGGTAATGCTTAGACGTTCATCATTTATATCCCTCATACTGTGAACCCCCCTCCCCCCATCCACTATCCCTCCGACCTCACACTGAACCATCACATTATATATATAAAATTATAGTTGGCATTCATTAATGTTTAGCTTCTGGTGTACAATACCATGATCAGGTAACCACAGTATCCCTGACGTGGTCACCCAAATAGGACGCATGTCCATCGGATACCCAACAAAATCTTTACAACATTATAGAATACCTTCCCCAAATTAATTTTCAAAAAAACCCTGAGGCCATCTTGTGGTTACCAGCTGCTTCCAAATACCTTCACCTTTCCCCTTATCCCCAACCCCCTCCCACACACCCATCTAACCACTCTCGGTTTTTTTCTCTGCGTCCCCAAAACTGTCTCTGATTTGTTCATTCACATAGTCTTTTCTTTAGATTCCATATGTAAGTGAGATCATATGGTACTTGTCTTTCTCTTTCTGACTTATTTCACTTAACATAATGTTCTCTAGATCCATCCATGTTGCTGCAAATGATAAGATTTCTTTCTTCTTTATGGCTGCGTAATACTCCATTGTATAAATGTACCACAGCTTCTTAATCCAGTCATCTACCGATGGGCATTTTGGTTGTTTCCATATCTTGGCTATTGTGGAAAGTGCTGCAATAAACATAGAAGTGCATACAGATTTTTGAATTGGAGTTTTGGATTTCTCCAGGTAGATGCCTAGGAGTGGAATTACTGGATCATAGGGTAGTTCCATTTTCAGATTCCTGAGATACCTCCATACTGTTTTCCATAGTGGCTGCACTAATCTGCAGTCCCACCAACAGTGCACTAGCGTTCCCTTTTCTCCACATCCGAGCCAGCATTTGTTGTTTGTTGATTTATTGATAATAGCCATTTTGACTGGAGTGAGGTGGTATCTCATTGTGGTTTTTATTTGCATTTCTCTGATGGTTAGTGAGGTTGAGCATTTCTTCATATGTCTTCTTGCCTTCTGTATGTCCTTTTTAGAGAAATGTCTCCCCAAGTCCTCTGCCCATTTTTTAATTGGGTTGTTTGTTTTTTTGGAGTTGAGTTGAGTAAGTTTTTTATAGATTTGTGATATTAATCCCTTATCAGATATATTGTTGGCAAATATCTTTTCCCATACAGTAGGATCCCTTTTTGTTTTATTGATGGTTTCCTTTGCTGTGAAAAAACTTTTTAGTTTGATGTAATCCCACATGTGTACTTTTTCTCTTACTTCGCTCACGCGAGGGGATATATCAGTGAAAGTCTTACTCCGGGTAATGTCCATGAAGTTTCTTCCTATATTTTCTTCTAGATATTTCATGGTTTCAGATCTTACATTTAAGTCTTTAAGCCATTTTGAATTTGTTTTTGTATATGGTGTAAGGAGATGGTCCAGCTTCATTTTCTTGCATGTGTCTGTCCAGGTTTCCCAACACCACTTATTGAACAGACTGTCTTTACCCCATCGTACATTCTTGCTTCCATTGTCGTAGATTAGATAAGCATATAGGCATGGATTTACATCTGGACTCTCTATTCTGTTCCATTGATCTATGTGTCTATTTTTATGCCAGTACCATGTTGTTTTGATTACTGTAGCCTTGTAGTATAGTTTGAAATCAGGTGTCGTTATACCTCCCACTTTGTTCTTATTTCTCAAGATTGCTGAGGCTATCCGGGGTCTTTTATGGTCCCATATAAATTTTAGGATTATATGTTCTATTTCTGTGAAAAACGTCGTTGGTAGTTTGATAGGAATTGCGGGGAATATGTATATTGCCTTAGGCAGTATGGACATTTTAACTATATTAATTCTTCCTATCCATGAACATGGAATGTGTTTCCATCTATTTATGTCTTCTTTCATTTCTTTCTTCAGTGTTGTATAATTTTCTGAGTACAGATCCTTTACATCTTTGGTTAGATTTATTCCCAGATATTTTATAGTCTTTGGAGCAATTGTTAATGGAATTGTTTTTTTAATTTCTCCTTCTGCTATTTTATCATTGGTATATACAAATGCAACTGATTTCCGAATATTAATTTTATATCCTGCTACTTTACTAAATTCATCTATCAGTTCTAATAGTTTCTTGGTGGAGTCTTTAGGGTTCTCTATATATAGTATCATATCATCTGCATATAATGATAATTTTACTTCCTCCTTACCAATTTGGATGCCTTTTATTTCTTTCTCTTGTCTGATTGCTGTGGCTAGAACTTCCAGCACTATGTTGAATAGAAGTGGAGAAAGTGGGCAACCTTGTCTTGTTCCTGATCTTAGGGGGAATGGTTTTAGCTTTTCCCCATTGAGTATGATGTTAGCTGTGGGTTTGTCATATATGGCCTTTATTATGTTAAGATATGATCCCTCTATTCCCACTTTCTTAAGGGTTTTTATCATAAAAGGTTGCTGTATTTTATCAAATGCTTTTTCTGCATCCATTGATATGATCATGTGATTTTTATTTTTCATTTTGTTAATGTGGTGTATCACATTAATTGATTTGCGGATGTTGAACCACCCCTGCATACCAGGGATGAATCCCACTTGATCATGGTGTATGATCTTTTTAATGTATTGCTGAATTCTGTTTGCTAATAATTTGTTGAGAATTTTTGCATCTATGTTCATTAGAGATATCGGCCTGTAGTTTTCTTTCTTTGTGGTGTCTTTGTCTGCTTTTGGGATCAGGGTGATAGTGGCTTCGTAAAAAGTATTTGGGAGTCTTCCTTCCTTCTGGATTTTTTGGAAGAGCTTGAGGAGAATAGGTGATAATTCTTTTTTGAACGTTTTGAAAAATTCACCTGTAAAGCCATCTGGTCCAGGGCTTTTGTTTGTTGGGAGATTATTGATTACTGATTCAATTTCCCTGGTGGTAATCAGACTGTTCAGGCTTTCTGTTTCTTCTTGAGTTAGCCTTGGAAGGTTGTGCGCCTCTAGAAAATTGTCCATTTCTTCAAGGTTGTCAAATTTGTTGGCATATAGTTGCTCATAGTAATTTCTTAAAATTTTTTGTATTTCTGTGGTGTCTGTTGTCACTTCTCCTCTTTCATTTCTGATTTTATTAATTTGGGTCCTCTCTCTCCTTTTTTAAATGCGTCTGGCTAAAGGTTTGTCAATTTTGTTTATCTTCTCTAAGAACCAACTCTTGGATTCATTGATCTTTTGTATTGTTTTTCTGGTTTCTATTTCATTTATTTCAGCTCTGATCCTTATTATCTTCTTCCTTGTGCTCCCTTTGGGTTTATTTTGCTGTTCTTTTTCCAGATCCCTTAAGTGTGAAGATAAACTGTCAATTAGTGATGTTTCTTGTTTCTTTAGGTAGGCCTGCAGTGCTATGAACTTCCCTCTTAGGACTGCTTTCGCAGCATCCCATAGATTTTGGGTCGTCGTGTTCTCATTCTCATTTGTCTCGAAATATCTTTTGATTTCTTCTTTGATCTGCTGCTTGACCCATTCATTATTTAGCAACATGTTATTCAGCCTCCATGAATTGGTGTATCTTCCTGGTTTTTTTCCCCTGTTGTTCATTTCTAATTTCATAGCACTGTGGTCAGAGAAGACAATTGGTATGATTTCAATTTTCTTAAATTTACCAAGGCTTGTCTTGTGTCGTAACATATGATCTATCTTAGAAAATGTTCCATGTGCACTTGAGAAGAACGTGTATTCTGCAGTATTGGGGTGAAATGCTCTGAAAATATAAATTAAATCCAACTGCTCCAAAGTATCATTTAAGGCTGTTGTTTCCATATTGATTTTCTGTCGGGAGGACCTGTCCCTTGTTGTCAGAGGTGTGTTGAAGTCCCCTACTATGATAGTGTTGCTGTTGATCTCTGTCTTTATGTCCATCAGTACCTGATTTATATATTTAGGTGCTCCTATGTTAGGTGCATAGATGTTTACTAGGGTTATGTCCTCTTGTCGGATTGATCCCTTTATTATTATATAGTGCCCATCTTTGTCTTTTAATATGTTTTTCATTTTAAAGTCTATTTTCTCAGATATAAGTATTGCAACTCCAGCTTTTTTTTGCTTCCATTTGCATGAAATATGTTACTCCAACCCTTCACTTTCAGGCTGTGTGTGTCTTTTGATCTGAAATGAGTCTCTTGTATACAGCATATACAAGGGTCTTACTTCCTTATTCACTCAGCCACCCTATGTCTCTTGATTGGAGCGTTTAATCCATTTACATTTAAAGTGATTATTGATAGGTACATAGTTATTGCCATTTTTAGATTTGTAGTAAATTGTTTTCATCTTTCTTCTATTTACAGAAGTCCTTTTAGTATTTCTTGCAATGCTGGCTTGGTTGTAATAAATTCTTTCAGTTTGTTCTTTTCTGGGAAGCTCTTTATCTCTCTATCAAATTTAAATGATAGCCTTGCTGGATAAAGCAATCTAGGTTGTAGGCCTTTGTGTTCCATCACTTTGAGTATCTCCTGTCACTCCCTCCTGGCCTTCAATGTTTCTGTAGAAAAGTCATTTGATAGTCTTGTTGGAGTTCCTTTGTATGTAACCTTCTGCCTTTCTCTTGCTGCTTTTAAGAGTCTCTCTTTGTCTTTAAGCTTTGCCATTTTAACTATAATGTGTCTTGGTGTGGGCCTGTTTGGGTTTATCCTGGTTGGAACTCTCTGCACTTCCTGGGCTTGTATGTTGGTTTCCTTCATCAGGTTAGGGAAGTTTTCGGACATTATTACCTCAAATATGTTCTCAATCCCTTGCTTCTTCTCTTCGCCTTCTGGTATTCCTATGATGCGCATGTTGTTGTGCTTGATGTTATCCCAGAGGTCTCTTAACCAATCTTCATTGTTTTTGATTCTTTTTTCTTTCTGTTGTTCAGTTTGAGTGATCTCTGCTAACTTGTCTTCTAAGTCGCTGATTCGATCCTCTGCTTCATCTAACCTGCTGGTCATTCCTTCAAGTGAGTTTTTAATTTCGGTAATTGTGTTCTTTATTTTTTTTTTTATTTGTAGTATAGAAGTCATGTATCTTTTTTTTTTCATAAATTTATTTATTTATTAGTTTCAGGTGTACAAAACAAGGTAATACTTAGACGTTCATCATCCATATCCCTCACACTGTGAACCCCCCTCCCCCTATCCACCATCCCTCCGACCCCACACCGAACCATCACATTATATATATAAAATTATAGTTGGCATTAATTAATGTCCAGCCTCTGGTGTCCTGTAATTGTGTTCTTTAGTTCTAGCTGGTTGTTCGTTAAGATTTCTACATCCTTTTTTAGCTCTAACTGGTTGTTCTTTATGATTTCTATATCCTTCTTTATGTCTTCTCTAAGCTCCTTAAACATTCTTATCACCAGTGTTCTGAACTCTGTCTCTGACATGTTGGTTACCTCTGCTTCATTTGGTTCCAGTTGTGGTTGTTTCTTCTGTTCTTTTATTTGGGACATGTTTCTTTGTCTCCCCATTCTGACTGACTCTCTGTGTTTGCTTTGATGTATTAGGAAGATCCCCTAGAGCTCTTAGTTCTTTCTGGGTTATCTTATGTAATATGTGTCCTTTATATTTGACTTGGACTACTTCGTTCTTCTCTGCATGTGCTCCACAGGTGGCTCGTGTGTTTAGTATATTGTCCTGTTCAAGAAAAACTTTTATTGCTTTTTGCTAGTGAGTAGGTGGGTTTAACTCCTTGGCCGTCTTGTTGTGAAACTTGGCTCTGCTCACCATAGGGTGTTCTGCTGGGTGAGGGTTGGCCACTTAAATGGGGTTTGGCCTCTATGGGCTCTTGTACCTTCAGAGGATTCCCTCTGGGTGTGTGACTTGTAGGTCAAACTCGGTAGTACTCTGGTATGGTCCAGAGTTGGCTTCTGGATATGTTGAATCTTGTGCCTCTTAAGCTGGACCCTGATGGGCAGTTTCAGCACAAATCAAGTTACCAAGTACAACAACAACAACAACAACAACAACAAAGAAAACAAATCAAGTACATTCACATGTAAAATACAACCAACAATCCCCCCTCAACATAGGCAAAGATATCAAAGAAATAATGACAGAACAAAGCAAATCACAACCAGCAGAAAAAAAAAAAAAAACACCAACCAAAGCAAAACAGAAAGCAGCACCAGTCTTGGCTTAAGCCCACCAAGTAATCTCCAGGTTGTCCTCCGATATGCCAAAGAATTCCCTACCTATTGCGCAGGCAGTGCTGGTCACCTGGTGCCCAGAGTGAATTTGGGAGTGTAGATTTAAATGCGAGGGGCTGAGGCGTCTGGGTGACAGTTTTCAGAGAGACCATGCAGTTTCTGTCCTTTCCTGCACAAATGCACGCTGAGAGTAGCTCCACCAGCCCTGTGCTCAGTACTCCTGAGTCTTAGGGCCCTCCTTCCATGGGTGACTTGTAGGTCAAACCCTGTAGTACTCTGGTTTGGTCCAGAGTTGGCTTCTGGATATGTTGAATCTTGTGCCTCTTAAGCTGGGCCCTGGTAGGGCAGTTTCAGCACATATAAAGTTACCAAGTACAACAACCACAACAACAACAAAGAAAACAAATCAAGTACATTCACATTTAAATACAACTGACAATCCCCACTCAACATAGGCAAAGATATCAAAGAAATAAAGACCGAACAAAGCAAATCACAACAAGCAGAAAAAAGAAAAAAAGAGGAAGAGAAAGAAAGAAAAAAAAAGAAAAAGAAAAGAAAGGAAAAAAGAGAAAAACAAAGCAAAACAACACAAAACAAAACAAAAGCAAAAAAACAAAAAAACAAAACAAAACAAACAAACAAAAAAAAAATCACCAAGCAAAGCAAACCAGAAAGCAGCACCATTCTTGGCTTAAGCCCACCAGGTAATCTCCAGGTTGTCCTCCGCTGTGCCAAAGAGTTCCCTGCCTAGTGCGCAGGCAGCGCTAGTCACCTGGTGCCCAGAGTGAATTTGGGAGTGTAGATTTAAATGCGAGGGGCTGAGGGGTCTGGATGACAGTTTTCAGAGAGACCATGCAGTTTCTGTCCTTTCCTGCACAAATGCACGCTGATAGTAGCTCCACCAGCCCTGTGCCCAGTACTCCTGAGTCTTAGGGCCCTCCTTCCATGGGTGACTTGTAGGTCAAACCCGGTAGTACTCTGGTTTGGTCCAGAGTTGGCTTCTGGATATGTTGAATCTTGTGCTTCTTAAGCTGGGCCCTGGTAGGGCAGTTTCAGCACAAATAAAGTTACCAAGTACAACAACAACAACAACAACAACAAAGAAAACAAATCAAGTACATTCAAATGTAAAATACAACTGACAATCCCCACTCAACATAGGCAAAGATATCAAAGAAATAAAGACAGAACAAAGCAAATCACAACAAGCAGAAAAAAGAAAAAAAAGAAGAGAAAGAAAGAAAAACAAAGAAAAAGAAAAGAAAGGAAAAAAGAGAAAAACAAAGCAAAACAAAACAAAACAAAACAAAAACAAAAACAAAAGCGAAAAAACAAAAACAAAAAGAAAAACAAACAAACAAAAAAACAAACAAACAAACAAAAAAAACCACCAAGCAAAGCAAAACAGAAAGCAGCACCAGTCTTGGCTTAAGCCCACCAGGTGATCTCCAGGTTGTCCTCCGCTGTACCAAAGAGTTCCCTGCCTAGTGCGCAGGCATCGCTAGTCACCCGGTGCCCAGAGTGAATTTGGGAGTGTAGATTTAAATGCGAGGGGCTGAGGGCTCTGGATGACAGTTTTCAGAGAGACCGTGCAGTTTCTGTCCTTTCCTGCACAAATGCACGCTGAGAGTAGCTCCACCAGCCCTGTGCCCAGTACTCCTGAGTCTTAGAGCCCTCCTTCCATGGGTGAGTGGGAAGGGGCGGGCGGGAGATCTCTAAGCTGCTGAAAGCCGGGAGCTGCGTCTGCCGCTTACTGCTGAACTCAGGGAGTGCTTCCGAGGTTGCCCTTGCCCAGCCCCAGGCCAGCCAGAAAGGATGGGGCCTGGGGATGGAGGGGTCTTCTCCCTCCCAGGCCAGCCACTCACACTCCTCCCGCAGGCCTGAAAAGGAGGTGGCTGGGGGTGTGGGAGTCTCCTCTCTCCTTGTCCAGCGAAAATCCCCTCCTCCCAGCCTCTCCTGAAGGTCAGAGCCGGCTGCCAATCTTCCCAGCGCCTGAGCGCAGACGCCCCTCTGTAATCTGACACCACTCCTCAGTTTAGGGTTAGTTTAAGTCTCTGGAAGGGCGGGGGAAGGATTCGAAAAGCGCGGTGAGGGGCCCAGGTGTGGCGTCTGAGTTCTTTGTCTGACCTAGGGCCCACAAGCTGCCCGTCCCGGAGGGAGCGATCAGCTGTGGGACACAGGGAAAGAGCCCACCTCCTGGACCCTACGCTCTCCGCCACACCCTGGGCTCCCGTGGGACTCTAGAGCCGCGGGTGCTGCCTTCCGCTGCTCCTGTGGGCACGCTCCTCCCCCGCTCGCCCAGCTAGTGCACCTCAAAGCAAACCTTCCACGAGCCTCCGTTCAGACCTGGGAGCCGCGCAGCACAGCTGTTGCTGTACGGCCTGTGCTCCGCTTCCACGAGTCTGCGCTCCGTTGTCCTGGGCACCGCGGCGGCGGTTGCCGCTGGCCTCGGCTCCGCGGGGGTGGGGGTGGGGGGGCGCGCTTCCACTTCGCTGTCCTGCCTCCTCCCCTGCTTGCAATCCGCGCACACCTTCAGGTAAATTCCTCCACGAGTCTCCCCGCTGTTCTGCGTGTTCTATATCTCCCTGTGTCTTTAGAGCTGCAGTTTACCGCCGCAACCGCCGCCACCGGCTTCATTCCACCGCGAGACCGCGCGTTTCCTCCCCTTGTATATTTTGGATATTAGACCCTTATCGGAGGAACTGTTTGCAAAAATCTTCTCCCATTCAGTTGGTTGCCTGTTTATTTTGTCGATGGTTTCTTTAGCTGTGCAGAAGCTTTAAAGTTTTATATAGTCCCATTGGTTTATTTAAGCTTTTACTTCCATTGCCTTGGAGTCAAATTCATAAAATGCTCTTTGAACCCAAAGTCCATAAGTTTAGTACCTATGTTTTCTTCTATGCAGTTTATTGTGTCAGGTCTTATGCTTAAGTCTCTGATCCATTTTGAATTAATTTTGGTACATGGTGACAGATAACAGTCCAGTTTCATTCTTTTTTACATGGCTATCCAATTTTCCAGCACCATTTATTGAAGAGGCTGTCTTTCCTCCATTGTATGTCTTGGCTTCGTTGTCAAGAATTATTTGTCCATATTTACGTGGTTTTATTTCTGGGTTCTCAATTCTATTCCATTAGTCGATGTGTCTGTTTTTCTGACAATACCATGCTGTTTTGATTATTGTAGCCCTGTAGTACAAGCTAAAGTCAGGGAGTGCCATACCTCCAGTATTGTTCTTTTCTGTTAAGATTGTTTTGGCTATTCGGGGTCTTTTGTGGTTCGAAACAAATCTGATGATTTTTTTGTTCTATTTCTTTAAAAAAAAAATGCCATAGGGGTTTTGATGGGGATTGCATTAAATCTGTATATTGCTTTGGGTAATATGGCCATTTTAATTATGTTGATTCTTCCAATCCATGAGCATGGGATATCTTTCCATTTCTTTGTGTCTTCTTCAAGTTCTGTCAAAAATGTCTTGTAGTTTTCAGCATACAGGTCCTTCACATAATAGGTTAAGTTTATTCCTAGGTATTTTATTCTTTTTGCTGAAATTGCAAAGGAAAGTGCTTTTTATTTCTTTTTCTGAAATTTCATTGTTACTATGTAGGAATGCAATGGGCTTTTGTACGTTGATTTTGTAGCCAGCAGCTTTAGTGTATTCCTTGATGTTTCTAACAGCTTTTTGGTGGAGTCTTTAGGGTTTTCTATATGTAGCATCATGTCATCTGCAAAGAGTGATAATTTAACTTCTTCATTCCCAATTTGGATGCCTTTTATTTCTTTCTCCTGCCTGATGGCTCTGGCAAGGACTTCCAACTCTATGTTGAAAAGCAGAGGTATTAGGGGACAACCATGTCCTGTTCCTGAACATAGACCACAGGGCTTCAGTTTTTTACCATTATTTATGAGATTAGCTGAGGGCTTATCCTATATGGTCTTTATTATGTTAATGTATTTTCCTTCTATACCTATCTTATTAAGTGTTTTAATCATAAATGGATGTTGTATCTTGTCAAATGCTTTTTCTGCATCAATTGATAGAATCATATCATTTTTGTACTTTATTTTGTTTATGTGATGTATCACACTGATGGATATGCGGATGTTGAACCATCCTTGTGCCCCGGGGATGAACCCCACTTGGTCGTGATGAATAATCTTTTTAATGCATTGTTGCATTCGATTTGCCATAATTTTGTTTAGGATTTTTACATCTATTTATCAGAGATATTGGGCTGTAGTTTTCTATTTTTGTGTAGTCCTCACCACGTTGTGGTATCACGGTCAATGCTGGCCTCATAAAATGAGTTAGGGAGTACTGTCTCTTCTTCAACTATTTGGAAGAGTTTGAGCAGGATTGGTATTAGATCCTCTTTGAAGGTTTGGTAGAATTCACCAGTGAAGATATCTGGTCCCGGACTTTTGCTTTTGGGAAGGTTTTGGATGACTGATTCAATTTCTTTACTGGTGACTGGTCTATTTAGATTTTCCAGTTCTTCATGGTTCAGCCTTGGCAGACTGTATGTTTCTAAGAACTTATCCAATTCTTCTAGGTTATTGAATTTGGTGGCATATAGTCCTTCATAGCATTATTGGATAATCCTTTGTATTTCTGTGGTGTCTGTGATAACTTCCCCTTTTTCATTTCTGATTTTGTTAATTAGTGTCTTCTCTCTTTGTATCTTAGTTAGTCTAGCCAATGGTTTGTCGATTTTGTTAATCTTTTGAAGAACCAGCTCTTTGTCACATTAATTTCTTCTATTGTCTTTTCGTTCTCTACTTCCTTTAGTTCTGCTGTGATTTTTGTTATTTCCTTTCTTCTGCTGACGTTGGGTTTCACTTGTTCTTCTTTATCTAGTTTTTTAAGGTGTAACATAAGGTTATTTATTTGGGATTTTTTTTGTTTCTTGAGATAGGTCTGTAATGATATACATTTTCCTGTTAAAATTGCTTTCGCCTCATCCCAAACATTTTGGTAGGATGTATTTTCATTATCATTTGTTTCTATGTATCTTTTGATCTCTACTCTAATTTCTCGTTTGACCCAGTGGTTCTTTAAAAGCATGTTGTTTAATCTCCATGTATTTCTGTTTTTCCCTGCTTTCTTTTCAAAGTTGATATCTAATTTCAAAGCCTTGTGATCAGAGAATATGCTTGGTATGATTTCAATCTTCTTAAATTTGCTGAGACTGATTTTATGTCCCAATATATGGTCTATCTTTGAGAATGTTCCATGTACACTCGAAAAGAATGTTTGTCTGATGTTTTAGGATGAAGTACTCTATGTATGTCAATTATGTCCATTTTGTCTAATGTGTCATTTAGGGTTGCTATTTCATTATTTATCTTCTGTTTGGATGATCTATCCATAGGTGTCAATGATGTATTTAAGTTCCCTAGTATAATTGTGTTTTGCTCAATTTCTCCCTTTAGTTCTGTTAGTAGTTGCTTGGTATATTTTGGTTTACCCTGATTGGGGGCATAAATATTGATGACTGTTATGTCTTCTTGCTGTAGAGTCCCCTTTACCGCTATGAAATGTCAATCTTTGTCTGTTGTTGCCTTTTTAACCCAGAAGTCTGTTTTATCTGATATCATTATGGCTACACCTGATTTTCTCTGGGTACCATTTGCTTGGAGTGTCAATTTCCACCCTTTCACTTTAAGTCTATGCTTGTCCTTATAGCTGAGATGTGTCTCTTGGAGCCAGCATACTGTTGGGTTTAATTTTCTGATCCAATCTGCTACTCTGTGCCTTTTTATTGGTGAGTTCAGTCCATTTACATTTAGGGTGATTATTTTTGTTTGTTTGTTTGTTTTTTGTTTTCAACCTTTTTTTTAATATTTTTTTAGTTTCAGGTGTACAAGACAAGGTAATACTTAGACGTTCATCATTTATATCCCTCACAATGTGAACCCCCCTCCCCCCATCCACTATCTATTTAGGGTGATTATTGATACGTAAGGATTTCCTGTCATTCTATCTTTCGTTTTCTGGTAAGGCTGTGTCTCCATTGATTCTTTGCCTTTTTGTTGTTGTCTATTATTTCTGTGTGGTGGTCCTCTATGATGTTTCCCACTGTTTCTTCTTTTATTACAATATATTTCAGTTCTGGATTTTTGAGTGGTTACCCTTAAGTTTATGTAAAAAAAGTTTGATATTTAGCATGCTTACTTTCTCCATTCCCGTATTCTGGTTCAGGCCTTTACTCTCCCTCTTTTTATGTTGCCACAAATTGTCCCTGCTGTTGGTGATCGAATAGCCCCCTTTAGTATTTCTTGTATGGCAGGTCTTTTAGTAGAAATTTCCCTCAGCTTCTGTATGTCTGGAAAGGTTTTTATTCCTCCTGCATATCTAAAGGATATCTTTGCTGGATATATTATTCTTGGCTCATAATTTCTCTCTTCCAATAGTTTCAATATTAGGCTCCACTGCCTCCTGGCTTGTAGAGTATCTGCTGATAAATCTGATGATAATCTAATGGGCTTTCCTTTGGAGATAACCGTCTTCTTTTCCCTGGCTGCCTTGAGGATTCTTTCTTTGGTGTTAATTTTAGACAGCTTCAATACAATGTGCCCTGGAGAAGGCCTGTTGGGATTGAAGTAATTATGTGTTGTATTTGCTTGTTGGATCTGAGTATCCAGTTCTGTCCACAAGTTTGGGAAGTTCTCATCAACAATTTGTTTGAATATATTCTCTGTTCCCTTCTCTCTTTCTTCTTCTTGTGGTAGGCCCATTATTCTTATATTGCTCTTTCTGATCGATTCAGAAAGTTCTTGTAGAGTTCTTTCATTTCTTTTAAGTCTCAAGTCTCTTTCTTTTTCCATCTGTGTAATTTCCAGTTTTATGTCTTCGATGTCACTGATTCTTTCCTTCATTGTGTCAACTCTACTTCCTAAGTTGGTTATTTCATTCTTAATTTCTTCTATTGAATTCTAAATCCCCAGAGATTCCATATAGGTCTTTTTAAAAATTTCAATCTCTATCGTAAAATACTCATTTTTTATTAATTAAATTTATTGGGGTGACAATTGTTAGTAAATTTACATAGATTTCAGGTGTACAATTCTGTATTACATAATCAATGAATCCCATTGTGTGTTCACCACACAGAGTCAGTTCTCCTTCCATCACCATATATTTGATCCCCTTTACCCTCATCACCCACCCCCACCCCCTTACCCCCTGGTAACCACTAAATTATTGTCTGTGTCTATGAGTTTTTCTTTCTCATTTGTTTGTCTTGTTCTTTTGTTGTTTTTGGTTTATATACCACATATCAGTGAAATCATAGGGTTCTCTCCATTTCTGTCTAACTTATTTCACTTAGCATTATACTCTCAAGATCCATCCATGTTGTCACAAATGCTCCTATATCATCTTTCCTTAATGACGAATAGTATTCCATTGTGTATATATAACACATCTTCTTTATCGATTCATCTATCGAATAATATTTTCGTTGTTTCCATGTCTTGGCCACTGTAAACAAAGGTGTAATGATCACTGCAGTACACTTGTCTCTATAGAGAAATGCTTTCAGATTTTTTTGGTAGATACCCAGGAGAGCGATTGTGGTTCATATGGTAATTCTATTCGTAATTGCTTGAGGAACCTCCACACTGCCTTCCATAGCGGCTGCACAAGTCTGAATTCCCAACAACAGTGAATGAGGGTTCCTTTTTCTCCACAGCGTGTCCAACATTTATTACTATTGGTCTTTCTTATGAAAGCCTTTCTGACTGGGGTGAGGTGATATCTCATTGTGGTTTTCATTTGCATTTTTCTGATGATTATCGATGTTGAGCATTTTTTCATATGTCTATTTGCCATTTGTATATGCTCTTTGGTGAAATGTCTCTTCAAATCCTCTGTCCATTTTTCAATTGGGTTGTTTGTTTTTTCGCTGTTGAGTTTCATGAGTTCCTTGTATATTGTGGATATTAGCCCCGTATCAGAGGCACTGTTTGCAAAAAATCTTCTCCCATTCAGTTGGTTGCCTCATTATTTTGTCAAGAGTTTCTTTTGATGTGCAGAAGCTTTTCAGTTTCATATAATCCCATTTGATTATTTTAGTTTTTACTTCCATTGCCTTTGGAGTCAAATTCATAAAATGCTCTTTGAACCCAAGGTCCATAAGTTTAGTACCTACGTTTTCTTCTATGCAGTTTATTGTGTCAGGTCTTATGCTTAAGTCTTTTATCCATTTTGAATTAATTTTGGTACATGGTGACAGATAGCAGTCCAGTTTCCTTCTTTTGCACGTAGCTATCCAACTCTGCCAGCATCATTTATTGAAGACGCTGTCTTTCCTCCATTGTATGTTTTTAGCTTGTTAGTCAAAAATCATCTGTCCATATTTATGTTGTTTTATTTCTGGCTTCTCAATTCTATTCCATGGGTCTATGTGTCTGTTTTTCTGCCAATACCATGCTGTTTTGATTATTGTATCCCTGTAATACAAGCGAAAGTCAGGCAGTGTCATACCTGCAGCATTGTTCTTTTTTCTTAAGATTGCTTTGGCTATTCGGGGTCTTTTGTGGTTCCCAACAAATCTGATGATTTTTTGTTCAATTTCTTTAAAAAATGCCATTGGGATTTTAATGGGGATTGCATTAAATCTGTATATTGCTTTAGGTAATATGGCCATTTTAACTATGTTGATTCTTCCAAACCATGAGCACAGAATGTCTTTCCATTTCTCTGTGTCTTCTTCAATTTCTTTCAAATATGTCTTGTAGTTTTCAGCATATAAATCCTTCACATCCTCGGGTAAGTTTATTCCTAGGTATTTTATTCTTTTTGCTGCAATTGCAAAGGGAATTGTTTATTCTATTTCTTTTTCTGAGATTTCATTGTTGGTATACAGGAAAGCAATGGACATTTGTACGTTGATTTTGTAGCCAGCAGCTTTAGTGTATTCCTTTATTGTTTCTAATATCTCTTTTGTGGAGTCTTTAGGGTTTTCTATATATAGCATCATGTCATCTGCAAAGAGTTATAATTTAATTTCCTCATTCCCAATTTGGATGCCTTTTATTTCTTTCTCTTGCCTGATTGCTCTGGCAAGGACTTCCAACACTATGTTGAAAAGCAGAGGTGATAGGGGACAACCTTGTCGTGTTCTTTAAAGTAGAGCAAAGGGCTTCAACTTTTCACCATTAATTATGAGATTATCTGAGGGCTTATCCTTTATGGCCTTTATTATGTTAATGTATTTTCCTTCTATACCAATTTTAGTAAGTGTTTTAATCATAAACGGATGTTGTATCTTGTCAAACGCTTTTTCTGCATCAATTGATAGAATCATATGATTTTTGTCCTTTATTTTGTTTATATGATGCATCACATTGATTGATTTGCGAATGTTGAACCATACTTGTGCCCCGGGGATGAACCCCACTTCGTCGTGATGAATAATCTTTTTAATGCATTGTTGCATTCGATTTGCCATAATTTGTTTAGGATTTTTACATCTCTATTTATCAGAGATATTGGTCTGTAGTTTTCTATTTTTGTGTAGTCCTCACCACGTTATGGTATCACGGTTAATGCTGGACATCTTGTCCAGGAGTTTTTATTTTGGGAAGGTTTCTGATGAATGATTCAATTTCTTTACTGGTGATCGGCCTGTTTAGATTTTCCAGTTCTTCATAATTCAGCCTTGGAAGGCTATATGTTTCTAAGAACTTGTCGATTTCTTCTATTTTATTGAATTTTGTGGCATATAGTCCATCATAGTATTCTTGGATAATCCTCTGTATTTCTGTGTTGTCCGTGATACCCTCCCCTTTTTCATTTCTGATTTTATTAATTAGTATCTTCTCTCTTTGTATCTTAGTGAGTCTAGCCCAGGGTTTGTCAATTTTGTTAATCTTTTCAAAGAACCACCTCTTTGTCACATTAATTTTTGCTATTGTCTTTTTGTTCTCTATTTCATTTAGTTCTGCTCTGATCTTTGTTATTTCCTTTTATCTGCTGACCTTGGGTTTCTCTTGTTCTTCTTTTTCTAGGTTTTTAAGGTGTAACATGAGATTATTTATTTGGGATTTTTCTTGTTTCTTGAGATAGGCCTGTAATGATATAAATTTCCCTCTTTAAACTGCTTTCGCTGCATCCCAAAAATTTTGGTAGGATGTATTTTCATTGTCATTTGTTTCTATGTATCTTTCGATCTCTCCTCTAATTTCTTCTTTGATCCAGTCGTTCTTTAAATGTATGTTGTTTAATCTCCATGTATTTGTGTTTTTTCCTGCTTTCTTTTTGCACTTGATATCCAATTTCAAAGCCTTTTGATTGGAGAATATGCTTCGTATGATTTCAAACTTCTTAAATTTGCTGAGGCTGATTTTGTGTCCCGATATATGGTCTATCCTTGAGAATGTTCCATGTACACTAGAAAAGAATGTATAGTCTGATGTTTTAGGATGAAGTACTCTATATAGGTCAATTATGTCTATTTTATCTAATGTGTCATTTAGGGCTGCTATTTCGTTATTTATCTTCTGTTTGGATGGTCTATCCATAGGTGTCAATGATGTATTTAATTTCCCTAGTATAATTGTTTTTTGGTCAATTTCTCCCTTTAGTTCTGTTAGTAGCTGCTTGGTATATTTCGGTGCTCCCTGATTGGGGGCATAAATATTGATGACTGTTATGTCTTCTTGTTGTATAGTCCCCTTTACCATTATGAAATGTCCATCTTTGTCTCTTGCTATCTTTTTCACCCTGAAGTCTGTTTCATTGTAAATCATTATGGCTATACCTGATTTTCTCTGGGTACCATTTGCTTGGAGTGTCAATTTCCACTCTTTCACTTTGACTCTATGCTTGTTTTTGTAGCTGAGATGTGTCTCTTTGAGTCAGCATATGGTTGGGTTTAGTTTTTTGATCCAATCTGTTACTCTGTGTCTCTTTATTGGTGATTTCAGTCCTTTTACATTAAGGGTAATTATTGATATGTGAGGATTTCTTGTCATTCTATCTTTAGTTTCTGGTAAGGCTGTGTCTCCATTGTTTCTTTGCCTTTTTGTTGGTGTCTATTATTTCTGTGTGGTTGTATTCTATGATGTTTCCCTCTGTTTCTTCTTTTATTACAGTATATATTTCAGTTCTGGATGTTTTTTGAGTGGTTACCCTTAAGTTTATGTAAAAGAAAGTTTGATATTTAGAGTATTCCAGTTTCTTCAGTACGCTTACTTTTCTATTCCTACATTTCAGTTCTGGATTGTTTTTGAGTGGTTACCCTTAAGGTTATGTAAAAGAAAGTTTGATATTTAGAGTATTCCAGTTTCTTCAGTATGCTTACTTTCTCTATTCCTATATTCCAGTTCAGGCCTTTACTCTCCCTCTTTTATGTTTTGGTTGCCACAAATTGTCTTTTTTGATGACGGTCTAATAGCCTCCTTTAGTATTTCTTGTAGTGCAGGTTGTGTATTAGAAAATACCCTCAGCTTCTGGATGTCTGGAAAGGTCTTTATTTCTCCTTCATATTTAAAGTAGATCTTTGCTGGATATATTATTCTTGGCTCATAATTTCTCTCTTTCAATAGTTTGAATATTTGGTTCCATTCCCTCCTAGCTTGTAGAGTTTCTGCTGAAAAATCTGATGATAATTTAATGGGCTTTCCTTTGTATGTTACTGTCTTCTTTTCCCTGGCTGCCTTGAGGATTCTTTTCTTGTAATTGATTTTAGACCGCTTGAATACAATGCGCCTTTGTAAAGGCCTGTTCAGATTGAGGTAATTAGGTGTTCTATTTGCTTCTTGGATTCGAGGATCCAGTTCTGTCCACAAGTTTGGGAAGTTCTCATCGACGATTTGTTTAAATATATTCTCTGTTCACTTTCCTGTTTCTTCTCCTTCTGGTATGCCCATTATTTTTATATTGCTCTTTCTGATGGAGTCAGAAAGGCCTTGTAGTGTTCTTTCATTTCTGATAAGTCTCAACTCTCTTTCTTCTTCCATCTGGGTAAATTTCAGGTTCCCATCTTCGATGTCACTGATTCTTTCCTCCATCTGGTCAACTCTACTACCTAAGCTGGATATTTTATTTTTAATTTCTTCTACTGAGTTCTTAATCTCCAGAAATTCTATTTGGTTCTTTTTTAAAATTTCAATCTGTTTTGTAGAATGCTCATGGTGTTCTTTGATTGTGTTTCTGAGTTCATTAAACTTCCTTTCTGTGTTTTCTTGCATCTCGTTCAGTTTTTTCAGAATTGCAATCTTGAATTCTCTGTCATTTAAATCACATATTTCCATATCTTGAAGTTCCTTTTCTGGAAACTTTTCACTTTCTTTCTGAGCTATCTTATCGGCTTGCTTATTCATGGCAGTCACTGATTTACTTTTTCTCTTCCTAGACATCTACAGGAGTGGCTGCTGCCACAGGTTGATAGGTATGCGAAGAGCTTTTGGAGTTCCAAAGCTCTTTCTGCACCAGATTCAGAGCGCGTATATTTCAGCAGTTCTGTTTACTCCTGTAGGGATCCGCCCAGATAGGTGGGGCCAGGGGCGGGGTGAGTTGTGAGAGGTGGCCCAGAGCAATGGTGGCGACCACCACCACAGCCAGTCCTGCTTCCACAGCTCCCTCCCCTTTGCCAGAACTAGTTGAGCTGCGAATCTTTGTCTGCGGTCCACAGTTCTCAGAGCAGCAAATATTCTGTCTTTTGATCTGACACTGCTACTTTATCGCTTCTAGCACAGGGCAGGTGGGCGCGGGGCGAGCTCTGGGAGGGTAGGGAGGGAGTGGCTAGTCTCCGTGCCTAAGTCTTGCG
Source organism: Rhinolophus hipposideros (assembly GCF_964194185.1). Lineage (NCBI taxonomy): Eukaryota > Metazoa > Chordata > Mammalia > Chiroptera > Rhinolophidae > Rhinolophus > Rhinolophus hipposideros. The sequence goes on from NC_138046.1 coordinate 43,842,684, forward strand.
TTCTCCGCTTGGCAGTGAGGGCTTAACCACCGATTTCAGCCCTCTTCCCACAGTCTTTGCTCCAAGGTCTACTGTGAGCTAGCGTTGGGTTCAGCCATGTTATACGCTGCCCCCTCAGCCCTGTGTGCTGTAAGTGGTGCGCTAGTAGTCCGAGTCCTTCCCTCCTCCGCTACTGCGGAAGTTCAGGGATGCAGTGAGCATGGAGCACTGAGCGAGGTCTGAGTCCTGTGCCCGCGCAGCTCCGTGTCTGTATTTCTCCTCTCCCTCCTCCCCCGCTCGCGCGATTCACCCACCTGGAGGTGAATTGAGTAGTGGGCCTCTTCGTCTTGCCTGTCTGCTGTGCAGGGAGTCCTTTGTGGAGTTATTGTTGTCTGATTTGTTGTAAATTCCAGGGGAGCGCTACAGAGGTTCACCTCAGGCCGCCATTTTGATGACGTCTCCAGAACTAGTCTTGTAATGTTCAGTTGGGAAACTGATAGGTTTCACTTGGGCTACTATATCACGGTTGTACCTGATCGGCTAATTAAAATGAAGCTCAAGAAAGACAAGCTTTCCACGTCTGGACTCCCAAGAGAAGACATCAGAGACTGGGAGTTCTGTCCCTTCCAATCTTCCTGACTTTAGGTGATTGGAGCAGATTACTCATATTTGTGCTACCCATATACCAATTTACTTTTTTTTAAATATCCAGTGGTTATATTTAAATCATAGAAAGATTGTTTTATTAGTTTCAGGTGTACAAAACAATGTAATAGCTAGACATTTACACCCCTACCAAAGTGATAACCCCCTTCCCCAATCTACTACCCCTATGACATCATATACAGCTGTTACAATTCCATTGAGTCTATTACCTATGCTGTATTTTATTTTATGTCCTGTGACCATATGTATACATACATACACATATATATGTATATATATACATATATATGTATGTATTTATAAAATTATAGTTGGCATTCAATATTATTCAGGTTCAGCTTCAGGTGCAAAGTGCAGTATACCTATTTTCAACAGAATGTCTATTAATCCTGAAATTATCATGGGGCTTGACTTATCAAACTGATTTATTCGAGTAAAATACATTCAGGAATCGTTAAACACTCTTACATGACACAGAACAAAATTGAAGTACACAATAATAAAAGAATGCTTGATTTTGTTGAAAGGAATACAACCTTTAACATAAGAGCTTTAGAGCTTACAAAATGTGTCCTTTCAAGTGCACTTTTTTATTTAATTGCTTTTTCAGCTGTGTTGATTTACAGAACATTAAAGTGTAAACCAGATCACCAAGACAATGAACATATTCACAATTCATAGACGGTCCACATTTATGAAATAAATTCCCTTTTGCCAATAATAAATAGGAACAGTTTGCATCATTCTGAATTCCATAAGGAACAATTCTCAGAGGTAGCTTTCTGACCTCTTTAAAAACGAAAACACCTTATAAATTTAGACCACTGGGAAATTTACTATCTCTTCATTAGTTTAGTTTTGCAAATTCTGCTGTCAAGTAGGGTTATTAAATAAGTATTAAATACAGAACCCTTCTATGTGAATATACTAACACCAGATGTCAGTTGTATGCCACAGCCCACAAGGTTTGAGCTATAGGTAATAATCTGTGACTTGCTTGATTGAGATAATTGACCAACATTCTTTTGCACCTTGGTCATATCAAAAGCATATTTTAAACTTAAATAATAACTAAATCCTAAAATAGTACTTTAGAGCTAATATCAAATAACAACTCCAGGACACAATTTTATTCATCAACTCTAAAAGTTAGCCCATAACATATCTTACCCCAACCATATACCAGTGTTTGGTTAGAATGTAAATCTTCATATATATTATCCCTTGCACTTAACTGCTCTTCCTGATTCTTTTTTTTTTATAAAGCATTTACTATTTATATATCACTATAAACATTTTCAGTGTAGTTTCACGATAAATTTTTTATTTCTTTTATTTTTTTTTAAGATGCTCAAGTTGTGTGGTTTATTAAATCATTTTAAAGCACAAAATGAGAAACCAAGGAAAAAGAGATGGGATAATTTAAATGGCTTTTTTTAATTTTTTTTTTAAATTTATTAGTTTCAGGTGTACAAGACAAGGTAATGCTTAGACGTTCATCATTTATATCCCTCACACTGTGAACCCCCCTACCCCCATCCACTATCCCTCCGACCTCACACTGAGCCATCACATTATATATATAAAATTATAGTTGGCATTCACTAATGTTTAGCTTCTGTTGTACAATGATCAGGCATCCACAGTATCCCTGAGGTGGTCTCCCAAATAGGACGCATGTCCATCGGATACCCAACAAATTCTTTACAACATTATTGAATACGTTCCCCAAATTAATTTTCAAAAAACACTGAGGCCATCTTGTGGTTACCAGCTGCTTCCTAATCCCTTCACCTTTCCCCTTATCCCCAACCACCTCCCCCAGCCCTTCTAACAACTCTCAGTTTTTTTCTTTGTGTCCCCAAAACTGTTTCTGATTAGTTCGTTCACATATTCTTTCCTTTAGATTCCGCATATAAGTGAGATCATATGGTACTTGTCTTTCTCTTTCTGACTTATTTCACTTAACATAATGTTCTCTAGACCCATCCATGTTGTTGCAAATGATAAGATTTCTTTCTTCTTTATGGCTGCGTAATACTCCATTGTATAAATATACCAAAGCTTCTTAATCCAGTCATCAACCGATGGGCATTTCGGTTGTTTCCATATCTTGGCTATTGTGTAAAGTGCTGCAATGAACATAGGAGTGCATACTGATTTTTGAATTGGAGTTTTGGATTTCTCCGGGTAGATGCCTAGGAGTGGAATTACTGGATCATAGGTTAGTTCAATTTTCAGATAACTGAGATACCTCCATACTGTTTTCCATAGTGGCTGCACTAATCTGCAATCCCACCAACAGTTAACTAGCGTTCCCTTTTCTCCACATCCGCGCCAGCATTTGTTGTTTGTTGATTTATTGATGATAGCCATTTTGACTGGAGTGAGATGGTATTTCATTGTGGTTTTTATTTGCATTTCTCTGATGGTTAGTGAGGTTGAGCATTTCTTCATATGTCTTCTTGCCTTCTGTATGTCCTTTTTAGAAAAATGTCTCCTCAAGTCCTGTGCCCATTTTTTAATTGGGTTGTTTGTTTTTTTGGAGTTGAGTTGAGTATGTTTTTTATAGATTTGTGATATTAATCCCTTATCAGATATATCATTGGCAAATATCTTTTCCCACTCAGTAGGATCCCTTTTTGTTTTATTGATGGTTTCCCTTGCTGTGAAAAAACTTTTTAGTTTGATGTAATCCCACATGTTTATTTTTTCTCTTACTTCCCTCACGAGAGGGGATATATCAGTGAAAATCTTACACCGGGTAATGTCCATGAAGTTTCTTCCTATATTTTCTTCTAGATATTTTATGGTTTCAGATCTTACATTTAAGACTTTAAGCCATTTTGAATTTATTTTTGTATATGGTGTAAGAAGGTGGTCCAGCTTCATTTTCTTGCATGTGTCTGTCCAGGTTTCCCAACACCACTTATTGAACAGACTGTCTTTACCCCATCGTACATTCTTGCTTCCATTGTCGTAGATTGGATGGGCATATAGGCATGGATTTACGTCTGGACTCTCTATTCTGTTCCATTGGTCTATGTATCTATTTTTATGCCAGTACCATGTTGTTTTGATTACTGTAGCCTTATAGTATAGTTTGAAATCAGGTATCGTTATACCTCCCACTTTGTTCTTATTTCTCAAGATTGCTGAGGCTATCCGGGGTCTTTTATGGTCCCATATAAATTTTAGGATTATATGTTCTATTTCTGTGAAAAACGTCGTTGGTAGTTTGATAGGAATTGCGGGGAATATGTATATTGCCTTAGGCAGTATGGACATTTTAACTATATTAATTCTTCCTATCCATGAACATGGAATGTGTTTCCATCTATTTATGTCTTCTTTCATTTCTTTCTTCAGTGTTGTATAATTTTCTGAGTACAGATCCTTTACATCTTTGGTTAGATTTATTCCCAGATATTTCATAGTCTTTGGAGCAATTGTAAATGGAATTGTTTTTTTAATTTCTCCTTCTGCTATTTTATCATTGGTATATACAAATGCAACTGATTTCCGAATATTAATTTTATATCCTGCTACTTTACTAAATTCATCTATCAGTTCTAATAGTTTCTTGGTGGAGTCTTTAGGGTTCTCTATATATAGAATCATATCATCTGCATATAATGATAATTTTATTTCTACCTTACCAATTTGGATGCCTTTTATTTCTTTCTCTTGTCTGATTGCTGTGGCTAGAACTTCCAGTACTATGTTGAATAGAAGTGGAGAAAGTGGGCAACCTTGTCTTGTTCCTGATCTTAGGGGGAATGGTTTTAGCTTTTCCCCATTGAGTATGATGTTAGCTGTGTGTTTGTCATATATGGCCTTTATTATGTTAAGATATGATCCCTCTATTCCCACTTTCTTAAGGGTTTTTATCATAAAAGGTTGCTGTATTTTATCAAATGCTTTTTCTGCATCTATTGATATGATCATGTGATTTTTATTTTTCATTTTGTTAATGTGGTGTATCACATTAATTGATTTGCGGATGTTGAACCACCCCTGCATACCAGGGATGAATCCCACTTGATCATGGTGTATGATCTTTTTAATATATTGCTGAATTCTGTTTGCTAATAATTTGTTGAGAATTTTTGCATCTATGTTCATTAGAGATATCGGCCTGTAGTTTTCTTTCTTTGTGGTGTCTTTGTCTGCTTTTGGGATCAGGGTGATAGTGGCTTCGTAAAAAGTGTTTGGGAGTCTTCCTTCCTTCTGGATTTTTTGGAAGAGCTTGAGGAGAATAGGTGATAATTCTTTTTTGAACGTTTTGAAAAATTCACCTGTAAAGCCATCTGGTCCAGGGCTTTTGTTTGTTGGGAGATTATTGATTACTGATTCAATTTCCCTGGTGGTAATCAGACTGTTCAGGCTTTCTGTTTCTTCTTGAGTTAGCTTTGGAAGGTTGTGCGCCTCTAGAAAATTGTCCATTTCTTCAAGGTTGTCAAATTTGTTGGCATATAGTTGCTCATATTAATTTCTTAATTTTTTTTTTTTGTATTTCTGTGGTGTCTGTTGTCACTTCTCTTCTTTCATTTCTGATTTTATTAATTTGGGTCCTCTCTCTCCTTGTTTAAAAGAGTCTGGCTAAAGGTTTGTCATTTTTATTTATCTTCTCAAAGAACCAACTCTTGGATTCATTGATCTTTTGTATTGTTTTTCTGGTTTCTATTTCATTTATTTCAGCTCTGATCCTTATTATCTCCTTCCTTGTGCTCCCTTTGGGCTTATTTTGCTGTTCTTTTTCCAGATCACTTAAGTGTGAAGATAAACTGTCAATTAGTGATGTTTCTTGTTTCTTTAGGTAGGCCTGCAGTGCTATAAACTTTCCTCTTAGGACTGCTTTCGCAGCATCCCATAGATTTTGGGTTGTCGTATTCTCATTCTCATTTTTCTCGAGATATCTTTTGATTTCTTCTTTGATCTGCTGCTTGACCCATTCATTATTTAGTAACAAGTTATTCATCCTCCATGAATTGGTGTGTCTTCCTGTTTTTTTTCCCGTGTAGTTCATTTCTTATTTCATTGCACTGTGGTCAGAGAAGACAATTGGTATGATTTCAATTTTCTTAAATTTATCAAGTCTTGTTTTGTGGACTAACATATGATCTATCTTGGAAAATGTTTCATGTGCACATGAGAAGAACGTGTATTGTGTAGCATTGGGGTGAAATGCTCTGAAAATATCGATTAAATCCAAGTGATCTAAAATATCATTTAAGGCTGTTGTTTCCATATTGATTTTCTGTCTGGAGGACCTGTCCCTTGTTGTCAGAGGTGTGTTGAAGTCCCCTACTATGATAGTGTTGCTGTTGATCTCTGTCTTTATGTCCATCAGTACCTGATTTATATATTTAGGTGCTCCTATGTTAGGTGCATAGATGTTTACTAGGTTTATGTCCGCTTGTCGGATTGATCCCTTTATTATTATATAGTGCCCATCTTTGTCTTTTAATATGTTCTTCATTTTAAAGTTTATTTTGTCAGGTATAAGTATTGCAACTCCAGCTTTTTTTTTGCTTCCATTTGCATGAAATATGTTACTCCAACCCTTCACTTTCAGCCTGTGTGTGTCTTTTAATCTGAAATGAATCTCTTGTATACAGCATATACAAAGGTCTTGCTTCCTTATCCACTCAGCCACCCTATGTCTTTGATTGGAGCATTTAATTTATTTACATTTAAAGTGATTAATGATAGGTACATAGTTATTGCCATTTTAAATTTGTGGTAGATTGTTTTAATCTTTCTTCTGTTTACAAATATCCTTTTAGCATTTCTTGCAATGCTGGCTTGGTGGTAATAAATTCCTTCAGTTTGTTCTTTTCTGAGAAGCTCTTTATCTCTCCATCAACTTTAAATGATAGCCTTGCTGGATGAAGCAATCTAGGTTGTAGGCCTTTGTGTTCCATCACTTTGAGTATCTCCTCCACTCCCTCCTGGCCTTCAATGTTTCTGTAGAAAAGTCATTTGATAGTCTTATGGGAGTTCCCTTGTATGTAACCTTCTGCCTTTCTCTTGCTGCTTTTAAGAGTCTCTCTTTGTCTTTAAGCTTTGCCATTTTAACTATAATGTGTCTTGGTGTGGGCCTGTTTGGGTTTATTCTGGTTGGAACTCTCTGTACTTCCTCGGCTTGTATGTTGGTTTCCTTGATCAGTTTAGGGAAGTTTTCAGACATTATTACCTCAAACATGTTCTCAATCCCTTGCTTCCTCTCTTCACCTTCTGGTATTCCTATGATGCACATATTGTTGCGCTTGATGTTATCCCAGTGGTCTCTTAACCCATCTTCATTGTTTTTTATTCTTTTTTCTTTCTGTTGTTCAGTTTGAGTGATCTCTGCTAACTTGTCTTCTAAGTCGCTGATTCGATCCTCTGCTTCATCTAACCTGCTGGTCATTTCTTCAAGTGAGTTCTTAATTTCGGTAATTGTGTTCTTTAGTTCTAGCTGGTTGTTCGTTAAGATTTCTGCATCCTTTTTTAGTTCTAACTGGTTGTACTTTGAGATTTCCATGTCCTTCTTTATGTCTTCTCTAAGCTCCTTAAACATTCTTATCACCAGTGTTCTGAACTCTGTCTCTGACAGGTTGGTTACCTCTGCTTCATTTGGTTTCAGTTGTGGAGGTTTCTTCTGTTCTTTTATTTGGGACATGTTTCTTTGTCTCCCCATTCTGACTGACTCTCTGTGTTTGCTTTGATGTATTAGGAAGATCCCCCAGAGCTCTTAGTTCTTGCTGGGTTCTTATGTAGTATGTGTCCTTTATATTTGACTTGGACTACTTCGTTCTTCTCCTCTGCATGTGCTCCACAGGTGGCTCGTGTGTTTAGTATATTGTCCTGTACAAGAAGAAATTTAATTGCTTTTTGCTTGTGAGTAGGTGGGTTTAACTCCTAGGTTGTCTAGTTGTAAAATTTGGCTCTACCCACCGCAGGGTGTTCTGCTGGGTGAGGGTTGGCCACTTAAATGAGGTTTGGCCTCTATGTGCTCTTGTGCCTGCAGTGAATTCCCTCTGGGTGTGTGGCTTGTAAGTCAAAACCGGTAGTACTCTGGTTTGGTCCAGAGTTGGCTTCTAGATATGTTGAATCTTGTGCCTCTTAAGCTGGGCCCTGTTAGGGCAGTTTCAGCACAAAGCAAGTTACCAAGTACAACAGAAACAACAACAACAAAGAAAACAAATCAAGTACATTCACATGTAAAATACAACCAACAATCCCAGTTCAATATAGGCAAAGATACCAAAGAAATAAAGACAGAACAAAGCAAATCACAAGAAGCAGGAAAAAAAAAAAGAACACCAAGCAAAGCAAAACAGAAAGGAGCACCAGTCTTGGCTTAAGCCCACCAAGTAATATCCAGGTTGTCCTCTGCTGTGCCAAAGAGTTCCCTACCTATTGCGCAGGCAGCATTGGTCACCAGTGCCCAGAGTGAATTTGGGAGTGTAGATTTAAATGCGAGGGGCTGAGGAGTCTTGATGACAGTTTTCAGAGAGACCGTGCAGTTTCTGTCCTTTCCTGCACAAATGCATGCTGAGAGTAGCTCCACCAGCCCTGTGCCCAGTACTCCTGAGTCTTAGGGCCCTCCTTCCGTGGGTGTGTGGGAGGGGGCGGGTGGGAGATCTCTAAGCTGCTGAAAGCCTGGAGCTGCGTCTGCTGCTTACTGCTGAACTCAGGGAGTGCTTCTGCGGTTGCCCTTGCCCCTCCCCAGGCCAGCCAGAAAGGGTGGGCGTGGGGATGGAGGGGTCTTCTCTCTCCCAGGCCAGCCACGTCACACTCCTTCCTCAGGCCCAAAAAGGTGGTGGCTGGGGGTGTGGGAGTCTCCTCTCTCCTCATCGAGCGAAAATCCCCTCCTCCCAGTCTCTTCCAAAGGTCAGAGCCAACTGCCAATCTTCCCAGTGCCTGAGCACAGATGCCCCTTTGTAATCTGACACTACTCCTCAGTTCAGGGGTCAGTTTAAGGCTCTGGAAGCGCGGGGGGAGGATTCAAAAAGTGGGGTGAGGGGCCCAGTTGTGGCGTCTAAGTTCTTTGTCTGCCCTAGGGCCCACGAGGTGCCCGCCCCGGCGGGACCGATCAGCTGTGGGACGCAGGGAAAGAGCCCACCTCCTTGTCCCTGCGCTCTCCGCTGCACCCTGGGCTCCCGTGAGACTCTAGAGCTCCGGGTGCTGCCTGCCGCTGCTGCTGTGGGCACACTGGAGGGTCGCGGCTCTACTGTGGGGGGTGGGGAGAGCGCGGCACGTTTCCTCTTGCCCTCCTTGCTTCTCCCCCGTTCGCCCAACTAGTGCACCCCATGGCAAACCTTCCAGGAGTCTCCGCTCCATACTGGGAGACGCGCAGCGCAGCGGTTGCTGTCCGGCCTGGGTTCCCCCGTGGAGGGATGCGTTTCCACTTCGTGCCCCTCTCTCTTCCCCGCTTGCCCAACTAGCGCACCCCAAAGCATACCTTCCATAAGTCTCTGCTCCATCCTGGGAGCCACGCAGTGCAGCGGTTCGTGTCCGGCCTGGGCTCTGCCGTGGGGGTGGGGTGGCGTGCTTCCACTTCGCTATCCTGCCTCCTCCTCTGCTTGCAATCAGCGCGCACCTTCAGGTAATTCCTTCTGGAGGTGAATTCAGTAGTGGACCTCTTCGTCTTGCCTATCTGCTGTGCAGGGAGTCCTTTGTGGAGTTATTGTTGTCCAATTAGGTGTAAATTCCAGTAGAGCTTTACAGAGGCTCACCTCACTCCGCCATTTTGATCCACGATAAATTTTTTGATATGCATACAATTATCCTCATGTTACATATAAGAATACAAATAGAGACATGTGAGAAACATATTATTTATAAGATCTATTCAGCATGGATGGATTAAGTGAAACACAAAAGTAAATAGATGTTTGTAAAACACGTAATTAATATTTGCATTAGTGTGTGTATATATATTTACATAATTATATATACACATGAAATTTTCCATGCCTGCTTTCTTGCAACTCTGTGAATGTTCCCATAGCCTAAGCTCAAAAAACATTTTCCGACAGATGCAATCAAAGGCTATTTGCGAGATATAGGGGGTGACGTCATAGGAATGGCGACCGCGCGGTGCTCTTTTTGAATTCTCCTCGGGATCTTGTGGCAAACGAGACATATAACCCATCGAGGAGTAATTTGCTCATCAGGCAGAAAAGCAAGGAGACTCATGGAAGAATTACCTGAAGGTGCGCGCTGACAGCGAGTAGGAAAGGAGGCAGGACAGCGAAGTGGAAATGCGCTCCACCCCCCACGGTAGAGCCGTGGCATGGCGTTGCCCACAGCGCGGGACCCACAGCAGAATGGAGAACACAAAAGCCAGGAGAACAGCTAAGAGACTTGTGGAAGTTTTGCTTAGTGGTACGCTAATTGGGAGAGCGAAAGAGGAGCAAGGAGAGCCAGAGGAAACGCGCCACGTGCTTCCCACTCCCCATGGTAGAGACGTGGTCCTGCAGCCCACCTGCAGCAGTAGCAGCAGCGGGCAGCACCTGGGGCTCTAGAGACCAAAGGGAACCCAGGGTAAAGCAGAGAGCACAGAAGCCAGGAGGTAGACTCTTTCCCTGTGTCCCACAGCTGATCGCTCCAGCCGGGGTGGGCAGCTCGTGGGCACTAGGGCAGACAAAGAACACAGACACCACACCTGGGTCCCTCTCCCCACTCTTCCAATCCTACGCCCGTCCTTCCAGAGACTTAAACTGACCCCTGAACTGAGGAGTAGTGTCAGATTATAGAGGGGCGTCTGTGTTCAGGCGCTGGGAAGATTGGCAGCCAGCTCTGACTCACGGAAGAGGCTGGGAGGAGGGGAATATCACTGGACGAGGAGAGAGGAGACTGCTACACCCCCAGCCACAACCTTTTTGAGCCTGCTGGAAGAGTGATGCGGCTGACCTTGGAGAGAGAAGACCCCTCCATCCCCAGCCCCCACCCTTTCTGGCTGGCCTGGGGACGGGCAAGGGCAACTGCAGAAGCACTCCCTGAGATCAACAGTAAGCGGCAGACACAGCTCCAGGCTTTCAGCAACTTAGATATCTCCCATTCACCCCCTCCCACACACCCACGGAGGAAGTGTTCTAAGACTCAGGAGTATTGGGCACAGGGCTGGTGGAGCTACTCTCAGCAAGCATTTGTGCAGGGAAGGGCAAAAACTCCACTGACTCTAAAAACTGTCATTCAGACCCCTCAGCCCCTCGAATTTAATCTACACTCCCAAATTTACTCTGGGTACCAGGTGACCAGCGCTGCCTGCGCAATACACAGGGGACTCTTTGGCACAGCAGAAGACAACCTGGAGATTATTTGGTGGGCTTACGCCAAGACTGATGCTGCTTCCTGTTTTGCTTTGCTTGTTTTTTTTCCTTTTTCTTTCTTTTTCCTTTCGTTCTTTGTTTTTCCTTTTCTTTCTTTCTTTTTCCTTTTTTGTTTTGTTTCCTTCTATTTTTTTTCTTTCGTTTGGTTTATTTGTTTGTTTTCTGCTTGGTTTTTGTTTCTTTTTTGTTGGTTTCTTTGTTTTATTTTGCTTTGTTCTGCCTTTATTTATTTGATGCATTTGCCTGTGTTGAGTGGGGTTGTCGGTTGTATTTTACATGTGAATGGAATTGATTATTTTTCTTTGTGGTTGTTGTTGTTGTTGCTGTCCTTGGTAATCTGATTTCTGCTGAAACTGCCCTTCCAGGGCCCAGCTTCAGAGGCACAATATTCAACATAACCAGAAACCAACTCTACACCAAACCAGAGTACTACTGGGTTTGACCTACAAGTCACACACCCAGAGGGATTTTCTGAAGGCAAAAGAGCCCATAGAGGCCCAACCTCATTTAAGTGGTCAACCTCACTGGGCAGAACACCCTGCAGTGGGCAGTACCAAGTCTCACAACTAGTCAGCCTAAGAGTTAAACCCACCTACACACACAAAAAGCAATTGAAGTTGTTGTTGAACAGGACAATATACACAACACACGACCCACCTTTGGAGCACATGTAGAGGAGAAGAACGAAGTAGTCTAAGTCAAATATAAAAGACACATACTACAAAAGGTAACCCAGCAAGAACTAAGAACTCAAGGGGATCTTCCTAATACATCAAAGCAAATACAGAGAGTCAGTCAGTATGGAGAGACAAAGAAACATGTACCAAATAAAAGAACAGAAGTAACCTCCACAACTGGAACCAAATGAAGCAGAGGTAACCAACCTTTCAAAGACAGAGTTCAGAACACTGGTGATAAGAATGTTTAAAGAGCTTCGAGAAGACATAAAGAAGGATATAGAAATCATAAAGAACAACCAGTTAGAACTAAAGAAGGATGTAGAAATCATAAGAAACAACCAGTTAGAACTAAAGAATACAATTACCGAAATTAAGAACTCACTTGAAGAAAAGACCAGCAGGTTAGATGAAGCAGATGATCGAATCAGCGACTTAGAAGACAAGTTAGCAGAGATCACCCAAACACAACAACAGAAAGAAAAAAGAATAAAAAACAATGAAGATGGTTTAAGAGACCTCTGGGATAACATCAAGCACAACAACATGTGCATCATAAGAATACCAGAAGGCAAAGAAAGGGAGCAAGGCATTGAGAACATAGTTGAGGTAATAATGTCTGAAAACTTCCCTAACCTTATGAAGGAAACCAACATACAAGCCCAGGAAGTAGAGAGATCCAACCAGGATAAACCCAAACAGGCCCACACCAAGACACATTATAGTTAAAATGGCAAAGCTTAAAGACAAAGAAAGAATCCTAAAAGCAGCAAGAGAAAGACAGAGGGTTACATACAAGGGAACTCCCATAAGATTATCAAATGACTTTTCCACAGAAACATTGAAGGCCAGGAGGGAGTGGCAGGAGATACTCAAAGTGATGGAACACAAAGGCCTACAACCTAGATTGTTTTGTCCAGCAAAGCTATCATTTAAAGTTGATGGAGACATAAATAACTTCCCAGAAAAGAACAAACTGAAGGAATTTGTTACCACCAAGGCAACATTGTATTAAATACTAAAAAGGACTTCTGTAAATAGAAGAAAGATGAAAACTATCTACTACAAATTTAAAAAGTGCAATAACTATGTACCTAAAAATAATCACTTTAAATGTAAACAGAATAAATGCTCCAATCAAGAGACAAAGGATGGCTGAGTGTAAAAGGAAGCAAGACCCTTTTATATGCTGTATACAAGAGACTCATCTCAGATCAAAAGACACACACAGGCTGAAAGTGAAGGGATGGAGTAAGATATTTCATGCAAATGGAAAGGAGAAAAAAAGCTGGAGTTGCAATACATATATCTGACAAAATAGACTTTAAAATGAAGAACATATTAAAAGACAAAGATGGGCATTATATAATAATAAAGGGATCAATCCGACAAGAGGACATAACCCTAGTAAACATCTATGCACATAACATAGGAGCATCTAAATATATAAAACAGGTACTGATTGACATAAAGGCAGAGATCAACAGGAACACCATTATAGTAGGGGACTTCAACACACCTCTGACAACAAGGGACAGGTCTTCCAGACAGAAAATCAATGTGGAAACAACAGCCTTAAAGGATATTTTGGACCACTTGGATTTAAATGATATTTTCAGAGCATTTCACCCCAAGCTGCAGAATACACGTTCTTCTCAAGCGCACATGGAACATTTTCCAAGATAGATTATACGTCAGGCCATAAAAAAAGTCTTGATAAATTGAAGAAAATTGAAATCATACCAATTGTCTTCTCTGATCACAGGGCTATGAAATTAGAAATGAACTACAGGAAAAAAAAAACAGGAAGAAACACCAATTTATGGATGTGAATAACATGTTACTAAATAATGAATTGGTGAAGCAGGAGATAGGGAAGAAATCAAAAGATATCTCGAGACAAATGAGAATGAGAACACGACGACCAAAAATCTATGGGATGCTGTGAAAGCAGTCCTAAGACGGAACTTGATAGCACTGCAGGCCTACCTAAAGAAACAAGAAACATCACTAATTGACAGTTTATCTTCACACTTAAGGGATCTGGAAAAAGAACAGCAAAATAAGCCCAAAGGGAGCACAATGAAGGAGATAATAAGGATCAGAGCAGAAATAAATGAAATAGAAACCAGAAAAACAATACAAAAGATCAATGAATCCAAGAGTTGGTTCTTTGAGAAGATAAATAAAAATGACAAAGCTTTCGCTAGACTCTTTTAAAAAAGGAGAGAGAGGACCCAAATTAATAGGAAATGAAAGAGGAAAAGTGACAACAGACACCACAGACATACAAAAAATTTTAAGAAACTACTATGAGCAACTATATGCCAACAAATTTGACAATCTGGAAGAAATGGACAATTTTCTAGAGGCGCACAACCTTCCAAGGCTAACTCAAGAAGAAACAGAAAACCTGAACAGTCTGATTACCACCAGGGAAAAAGAATCAGTAATCAACAATCTCCCAACAAACAAAAGCCGTGGACCAGATGGCTTTACAGGTGAATTTTCAAAAGGTTTAAAAAAGAATTATCATCTATTCTCCTCAAGCTCTTCGAAAAAATCCAGAAAGAAGGAAGACTCCCAAACACTTTTTACGAAGCCACTATCACCCTGATCCCAAAAGCAGACAAAGACACCACAAAAAAAGAAAACTACAGGCCGATACCTCTAATGAACATAGATGCAAAATTCTCCTTCTGATATTTTATCATTGGTATATACAAATGCAACTGATTTCTGAATATTAATTTTATATCCTGCTACTTTACTAAATTCATCTATCAGTTCTAATAGTTTCTTGGTGGAGTCTTTAGGGTTCTTTATATATAGAATCATATCATCTGCATATAATGATAATTTTAATTCTTCCTAACCAATTTGGATGCCTTTTATTTCTTTTTCTTGTCTGATTGCTGTGGTTAGAACTTCCAGCACTATGTTGAATAGAAGTGGAGATAGTGGGCAACCTTGCCTTGTTCCTGATCTTAGGGGGAATGGTTTTAGCTTTTCCCCATTGTGTATGTTAGCTGTGGGTTTGTCATATATGGCGTTAATTATGTTTAGATATGATCCCTCTATTCCCACTTTCTTAAGGGTTTTTGTCATAAATGGCTGCTGTATTTTATCAAATGCTTTTTCTGCATTTATTGATATGATCATGTGATTTTTTTTTTCATTTTGTAAATGTGGTGTACCACATTAATTGATTTGCGGATGTTGAACCACCCCTGCATACCAGGGATGAATCCCACTTGATCATGGTGTATGATCTTTTTAATGTATTGCTGAATTCTGTTCGCTAATATTTTGTTGAGAATTTTTACATCTATGTTCATTAGAGATATCGGCCTGTAGTTTTCTTTTTTTGTGGTGTCTTTGTCTGCTTTTGGGATCAGGGTGATAGTGGCTTCGTAAAAAGTGTTTGGGAGTCTTCCTTCTTTCTGGATTTTTTGGAAGAGCTTGAGGAGAATAGGTTGCAATTCTTTCTTGAACTTTTTGTAAATTTCACCTGTAAAGCCATGTGGTCCAGGGTTTTTGTTTGTTGGGAGATTGTTGATTACTGATTCAATTTCCCTGATGTAATCAGTCTAGTCAGGTTTTCTGTTTCTTCTTGAGTTAGCCTTGGAATGTTGTACGCCTCTAGAAAATTGTCCATTCTTTCCAGGTTATCAAAATTGTTGGCATATAGTTGCTCCTAGTAATTTCTTAAAATTTTTTGTATGTCTGTGGTGTCTCTTGTCACATCTCCTCTTTCATTTCTGTTTTTATTAATTTGGATCCTCTCTCTCTTTTTTTAATGAGTCTGGCTAAAGGTTTGTCATTTTTATTTATCTTCTCTAAGAACCAACTCTTAGATTCATTGATCTTTTGTATTGTTTTTCTGGTTTCTATTTCATTTATTTCTGCTTTGATCTTTATTATCTCCTTCCTTGTGCTCGCTTTGGGCTTATTTGCTGTTCTTTTTCCAGATCTCTTAAGTGTGAAGGTAAACTGTTGATTAATGTTGTTTCTTGTTTCTTTAGGTAGGCCTGCAATGCTTTGAATTTACCTCTTAGGACTGCTTTCGCGTCATCCCATCCCACAGATTTTGGGTCGTCGTGTTTCCATTTTCATTTGTCTCGTGATGTCTTTTGATTTCTTCCTTGATCTCCTGGGTGACCCATTCAGTATTTAGTAATAAGTTATTCAACCTCCATGAATTGGTGTGTCTTCCAGATTTTTTCCTGGAGTTCATTTCTAATTTCATAGCACTGTGATCAGAGAAGACAATTGGTATCATTTCAATTTTCTTAAATTTATCAAGACTAGTTTTGTGGCCTAACATATGGTCTGTCTTGGAAAATGTTCTATGTGCACTTGAGAAAAACGTATATTTTGCAGCATTGGGGTGAAATGCTCTGAAAATATCAATTAAATGCAAGTGGTTCAATGTATCATTTAAGGCTGTTGTTTCCATATTGATTTTCTGTCTTGAAGACCTGTCCCTTGTTGTCAGAGGTGTGTTGAATTTCCCTACTATAATAGTGTTATTGTTGATCTCTGTCTTTATGTAAGTCAGTACCTGTTTTATATATTTAGGTGCTCCTATGTTGGGTGCATAGATGTTTACTAGAGTTGTGTTCTCTTGTTGGATCGATACCTTTATTATTATATAATGCCCTTCTTTGTCTTTTAATATGTTCTTTATTTTAAAGTCTATTTTGTCAGATATAAGTATTGCAACTCCAGATTTTTTCTCATTTCCATTTGCATGAAATATCTTACTCCAACCCTTCACTTTCAGCCTGTGTGTGTCTTTTGATCTGAGGTGAGTCTCTTGTATGCGGCATATACAAGGGTCTTGCTTTCTTATCCACTCAGCCACCCTATGTCTCTTGATTGGAGCATTAATTCTGTTTACATTTAAAGTGATTATTGATAGGTATATAGTTATTGCCATTTTTAAATTTGTAGTTTGATTGTTTTCATCTTTTTTCTATTTACAGAAGTCCTTTTAGTGTTTCTTGCAATGGTGCCTTGGTGGTAATAAATTCCTTTAGCTTATTCTTTTCTGGGAAGCTCTTTATTTCTCTGTCAAATTTAAATGATAGCCTAGCTATCATTTCATATCATTATCATATAAAGCAATCTAGGTTGTAGGCCTTTTTTTTCCATTACCTTGAGTATCTCCTGCCACTCCCTCCTGGCCTTCAATATTTCTGTAGAAAAGTCATTTGATAATCTTATGGGAGTTCCCTTGTATGTAATCCTCTCTCTTTCTCTTGCTGCTTTTAGGATTTTCTCTTTGTCTTTAAGCTTTGCCAATTTAACTATAATGTGTCTTGGTGTGGACTTGTTTGGGTTTATCCGGGTTGGAACTCTCTGCCCTTCCTGGGCTTGTGTGTTGGTTTCCTTCATCAGGTTAGGGAAGTTTTCGGACATTATTACCTCAAATATGTTCTCAATTCCTTGCTTCCTCTCTTCGCCTTCTGGTATTCCTATGATGCGCATGTTGTTGCGCTTGATGTTATCCCAGAGGTCTCTTAAACCATCTTTATTGTTTTTTATTCTTTTTTTGTTTCTGTTGTTGTGTTTGGGTGATCTCTGTTAACTTGTCTTCTAAGTCGCTAATTCGGTCCTCTGCTTCATCTAACTTGCTGGTAATTCCTTCAAGTTAGTTCTTAATTTCAGCAATTTTGTTCTTTAGTTCTAACTGGTTGTTCTTTATGATTTCTATATCCTTCTTTATGTATTCTCTAAGCTCTTTAAACATTCTTATCACCAGTATTCTGAACTCTGTCTCTGATAGGTTGGTTACCTCTGCTTCATTTGGTTCTAGTTGTGGAGGTTTCTTATGTTCTTTTATTTGGGACATGTTTCTTTGTTTCCCCTTTCTGGCTGAATCTCTGTGTTTGCTTTGATGTATTAGCTAGATCCCCTAGAATTCTTAGTTCTTGGTGGGTTATCTTATGTAGTATGTGTCCTTTATGTTTGACTTACACTTCTTCCCTCGTCTGCTCTGGGTGTGCTCCAAAGGTGACTCTTGTGTTGTGTATATTGTCCTGTTAAAGAAGATCTTTAAGTGCTTTTTATTTGTGTTTAAGTGTAGTTAATTTCTAGGCCGACTAATTGTGAGACTTGGCTCTGCCTACCACAGGGTGTTCTGCTGCATAAGGATTGACCACTTAAATGCGGTTTGGCCTCTATTGGCTCTTTTTGACTGTAGATAATTCCCTCTGGGTTTGTGACTTGTATGTCAAACACGGTAGTTCTCTGGTTTGGCCTGGATTTGGCCTCTGGTTATGTTGAATCTTGTGCCTCTTAAGCTGGACCCTGGTAGGGCAATTTGAGAACAAAGCAAATCACCAAGCACAACAACAACAACAACAACAACAACAACAACAACAAAGAAAAAAAATCAAATATATTCACATGAAAAAGCACCCGATAACCCCCACAAAACACAGGTAAAGTTGTCAAAGATATAAAGACAAAACAAAACAAAAGAAAACGAAATGCAGCGCCAGTCTTGGCTTAAGCCCACCAAGTAATCTCCATGTTTTCCTCTGCTCTACCAGAGAGTCCCCTGCCTATTGTGCTTGCAGAACCAGTCACCTGATGCCCAGGGTGACTTTGGGACTGTAGATTTAAATGCATGGGTCTGGGGAGTCTAGATGAAAGTTTTTACAAAGTCAGTACAGTTTCTTCCCTTTCCTGCACATAATCACACTGAGAGTAACAATACCAGCCCTGTGTCCAGTACTCCCGAGTCTTAGGGCACTTCTTCTATGTGTGGGGAGAGGGGGCGGGAGGGAGATTTCTGAGCTCCTGAAAGCCCGCAGCTGCATCTGCTGCTTAATTCTGATCTCTGGGTGTGCCTCCGCAGTTGCAGTTGCCCAGCCCTAGGCAGGCCAGAAAGGGTGGGGGCTGGGGATGGAGGGGTCTTCTCTCTCCCAGCTCAGCCGCGTCACACTCTTCTTGCAGGCCAGGATAAGTGCTGGCTGGAGGGTGGAGGAGTCTCTTCTCTCCTTGCCCAGCCAAAATCACACTCTTCCCATCCTCTTCCGTGGGTCAGAGCTGCCTGTCAATCTTCCCAGAGCCTGAGCACTATGGCTCCTCTGTAATCTGACACTACTCAGTTCAAGGGCCAGTTTAAATCTCTGGAAGGGCGGGTAAGATTGGAGGAGTGGAGGGAGGGGCCCAGGTTTGGAGTCTGTGTTCTTTGTCCGCCCTAGGGCCCACCAAGCTGCCCCCTGGTGGGAGCGATCAGCTGTGGGGCGCAGGGAAAGAG
Source organism: Rhinolophus hipposideros (assembly GCF_964194185.1). NCBI lineage: Eukaryota > Metazoa > Chordata > Mammalia > Chiroptera > Rhinolophidae > Rhinolophus > Rhinolophus hipposideros. The sequence continues at coordinate 43,861,604 of NC_138046.1, forward strand.
CCCACCTCCTGGTTTTTGTATTCTTTTTTCCACCCTGGGGACCCCTGTGTCTTTAGAGCTGTGGGTTACCACCGCTGCTGCAGCCACAGCCGCTGCCACAGCCGCCGCCGGCCTGATTCCACCACAAGACCGCACGTTTCCACTCCGCTCCCTTTCTTCTTCCCCTGCTCGCCCAATTTGCGCACCTTCAATTAATCCTTTCACGAGTCTCTTAGCTTTTCTGAGTGATGAGCAAAGAGTTGTTTGATGAGTTATATGTTTCGTTTGTAATAAGATCCAGAGGAGAACTCACAATGTGCACCCCGCTGCCGCAATTCCTATGACGTCACCTATTGATGGTGTTTTAGTCTCCTGATTCTTTTTAATCTTCAATTTAGTCTTGTTTTTCATCCTCCCATTGACTTAGTCAAGCATGATATAGCTAGCCACCCTGACTACCTATCCCAACTAATTAAAGAAATGGCATTTCTTGTGGTCTCTTCATCACCTTGAAGATTTCTGTTCTCCCATTTGTTCTGCCTTTGTTTCTCTTCATTTAGGAAACATAATTTACCCTACACAATTCCTAGGAGGTTTTTCTTCACATTTGTCCCTAATTTTTTAAATTAGTTTTATTGTATTGTTGAGAAGAATGTACTCTGTATCATTGCTGGATCTGACAGAAGCTTAGCAAAACTAGCAATTAAAAATGTGCCAAAACAACTCAATTCAAAAGTAGGCAAAGAACTTGAATAGATATTTCTCCAAAGAAAATATACCAATGGCCAATAAGCACATGAAGAGATATTCAACATCATTAGTCATTAGAGAAATGCAAATTAAAATCACAGTGAAATACCACTTTACATGCATTAGGATGATTATAATCCAGAAAACAGAAAATAAGGCTTGGCTAGAATCTGGAGAAATTGGAACTCTCATGCATTGCTGATGAGAATGTAAAAGATTTCAACCACTGTATAAAATAATTTGGTGCTTCCTCAAAAATTACCATATGATTTACAATTCCATCCTAGGTCTATACTCCAAAAATTGAAAGTAGGGACCCAAGCACTTGTACACCCACATTTATTGCAGAATTATCCACAATAGCCAGAAGGTGAAACAACATGAGTGTCCATCAACAGTGAATGAATAAACAGTGAATGAAAAAATTACACACACACAGACATACGAGGTCTGACAATTACGTTCACGAACTCATCCTTCAAAAAGTGTTACATACCTCATTGCTGAATATCACTATGATCACCTTCAAACTACTCCCTTTGGAAAGCTATGCACCAATTCCAGTGCCTAGTCCACCCTTCAAAGCAATTTTGGAACTCTTTTTTCTGGACTGGCCATCAGAGCTGTTATCATATTACTCTTGATGTCCTGAATGTCATCAAAATGTCTTCCTTTCAATATTTCCTTTATCTCTGGGTAAAGAAATAAATCATTGGGGGCCAGATCAGGTGAGTAGGGAGGGTGTTCCAACGCAGTTATTTGTCTACTGTCTAAAAATTCCCTCACAGACAGTGCCGTGTGAGCTGGTGCATTGTCATGATGCAAGAGCCATGAATTGTTGGCAAAAATTTCAGGTCATCTAACTTTTTTCACACCGCCTTTTCAACACTTATTCATAAGTAAACTTGGTTAAATGTTTTGTCCAATTGGTACAAATTCGTAATAATCCCTCTGATATCAAAACATGTTAACAACATTGTTGCAACAAGTTCACACACACACATGTCGTGTATGTGTGCGTATGTGTATCTGTGTGTGATTGAGCCATAAAAATGAATGATATTCTGATGCATTCTACAATATGGATAAATCTTGAACATATTATGCTAAGTGCATAAACCAGACACAAAAAGACAGCTTATATGAGGCACCTAGAATAGTCAAATTAATAGAGACAGAAAGTAAAACGATGGTTTCCAGGAGCTTGGAGAAGAAGAATGGGGCATTATTGTTTCACGGGTACAGAGTTTCAGTTTGGGAAGACAAAAAGTCTAGAAATGGGTGGTGGTTATGGTAGCACAACAATGTAAATGTACTTAGTGTCGCAGAACTGTACACTTAAAAAAGGTTACAATGGTAAATTTATGTTGTGTATATTTTCCACAATAAAAAAATCTTTAAAAAACATGCTTATAGTCCACTTGCTGATAATGAAAGCCTAAACAGAAACTATCTTAATTTAAAGGTGTAAGGAATAGAATATATGAAGAACATTTGGGAACATTTGGGGATGTAAACTCTCACAGTGGCTGGGATACGTGCTTGGCCTCGGAAGGATTGGCTACCCTCCCAAGGACCAAGAAAATATTTACAGGATGTGGAGCCTGGCCTTCGCCTTGGTACAGGTGGGCCGAGCTCTGATACATCTAATCTTGTACCAAGGAATGGCCCCGGCTCCTAGCCAGATCCGAGACCAGTGCCTTGTGTTGTTAACACGTATGCTTATTGGCTCCTTGCTGCTGTTGTTAGTGAAGCCCTCAAAACCCCAGAAGGCAGAGGAGCAACAACAACAGTTGTTCCCCGGCCGCCTGGGCTGCTGTAAGGTGTTTCGCTCGTGAAGGGCCGGTGCTGTTTCTGCGCATGATGTTTTGCCCGTGTTGATAACTTTACTCGATTGGGATTTTGCCATGCTGATGAAAGGCCGTTGCTGTTTCTACGACTCTAATTGACCGGGCCCTGGTGGTATGATGAATTGCCTCCTTGCTTGTTAGTGGTATGATAATATATTCCTCTAATCTCTGTCTTGTCTTACTTACTTTCACTTTGTAATAAAACTCTTTAACCCCTTCATCCCGGCTTGTGGTGGTGTGTCTTGCGTATCGGGCCTTGAAAATAAGTCTGTGCACAGCAATCGATAATACTTATCGATACAAAAGGATAATATTCCACCAAGCAGGAAGTTTTGAACAAAGGAAAAACAAGCAGAAGTTTATGTGGTTGTGTCACAAACCCATTAATTCAGAACTTGTGATAATTCACTCCAAGGTAGGTCAATGTTGACATTTAAGTGTCTAACAAACCATTTATTCTCATCAATGTAAACAAGAGGCAGAATTAATCAATTTAGGAGAACAAGTGATTTATAAGTTCTTTACTACATTTATGGTCTACATATAATTGAATGTTAATGATTATAAGTGATTGCCTTACTGTTGAATTTTCCATAAATGCAAGTATTTAGGGTTGCTCACTGTTGTCACAGAGCAGCCTAACCATCTGTCCCCTCGTGCCTAACCCTAAAGAAAGAAGAGTCTGTGAGACTGTTCCTTTGAGGGACTTTGTTTCACCTTTGTGTTTACACTTCATGTCTCTCTGTTTGGCCCCCAAAGATGGTTGGTCAACTAATGATGGGTAAGATTCCTCATGGGAGGAACAACCCCAGCCAGGCAGAACCATGTGGGGACCACCAAGAGAACTCACGGGGTCGATAGAGGTGGGCACAGCCCACACCTTCCCTGGGCTAAGGAGAGTTTCTGCCTATGTAGCTATCTTCCTTCCAACAACCTGCTTGGGAAGTGAGCCAATGATGTAATAACATCAGTTCTCCTTCCATTCCTAACAATAAAGGATTTTTTCCTGGGGAGGCACATGTCATAATTGTTAAGACATCATGAGATTTTTGATTCCGTCTGTTTGCAGGCAAGGGTGATTGATTTGAATCAGTTTTCTCGTATGATGTATGAGATTCACAGACCTTGGAGAAAACAATGCTACTTCCTTGTGTGTATATCAATAAAAGCCACAAGGTGGCCCGATTTGGGGCTCTCAGTCCTTTGACGCTGGGAGACCCTTGGCCCCCTGTTTCATAATTTTCTTAATTTCTGTTTCTTTCTTAACCCTTTGCCACCCCTTCTCATTCTCTCCCTGCCCGTGTTGCGCTGGACACCACAGCTCATTACGTAATATAACTTTGTTTATCCTGCTTGCTCCTCTCATTTATCTGAAACATTTTTGTTTTATTGTTTCTCTGGCATTATGGAATCTCTTACACCTCTGAATACTGTCTAACCATCATGGAGCCACACTACCTTCTTCCTTGGTCCCCAATTCTCCAGCCCATCTCCAAGGCAGAGGAAAGAACCTGAATTATCTCCAAATCAGTAATATTGCATCAGTAACATTGCCTACCATGGATTGGGCACCAGGTTTGTGAGACCACTGTGCTAGTGCTTTTGCTGTGTTATTTCTAATTCAAAAAACCCTGGGACATAGACACTGTTATCTCTATTTTAGAGATAGAGAAGCTGAGGCAATGGCAGTTATGTGTTTTGATGAAAGCAACACAGCTATTAAGTGGTGTAGCCAGGTTTCAAGTACAAGACTTTCAGCATCAAAGCCTCTGTGTGGCCTTTCTGATACTGTGCTATCTTCAAAACACCAGCTGGTCACAATTTGACAAGGTATATAAAGGTTTGTACTAGTCATGAAGGAACACAAAGATGCACTTCTTCTAAAAGAATGTATAACTTGAGCTATTCCCCTCAAGTGACCTTGCTCTTTAATGTTTGTTTTTTTTTTCTGATTTAGTGCAGTTTGACTGTAAAAACCTTGTAACTCAAAGGTCCCTCTGCACCCATAATCTTTAGTTCTCATGTTAATGTTAGCATGCCTCAGGGGACAGCTTTCTTCCTGATGACCTTGGCAGGAAAAAAGTTGACCCCCCTCCCTGTCAACTTAGTCTGTATACAACAACAAAACATGAGAAGGCCTCAGTTTTTGCTTCACATATCTCTTTAGATAAGTCTCCATAGTCCAGCCAAGGTAGTTTACAGGGTACATTAAAAGTCTTCTGTGATTGCAGAGAGTAAAAGTTTCCAGGAAACTAGGGATCTCACAGACTGCTATCAATCCTGCTGTCAATAAATAAGCAAAGGAATTAAGGACAATTGAGGCAAGCAGATAAAGTAATCTCCAATGTGGTCTAAAACAAACTAACAAAGAAGAGACAAGATGTTTGCAGAAAAAAATAACCTTTGGATGTCCAAAGGGCTAGCATTTGTGATAATGGTGAAGGAGGTTGTCTGTTTTCTTATTAATTCCCTTTGTACTCACCTCTCCTCCAATCATGCTACTCCTCCACTCTAAGTAGTCCCAGAACTAATATATACTTGTTGAATAAGTGTGTGTCTAGGCCTCTTAGCATGGGGCTGCCTCCCTTTGCTACCGCCTTAATATATATTTTGTGTTCCATAGCATCCTCCCTACCCAAGTTAAAACTTGCTTCTTCTTTTAACTTATTCTCATTTAGGAGCTTTAATTAAAGTCACTTAAGCAATTTATCTACAAAGATGTTGATATCTAGTAAGGATTTAATGCATTACTCCTACCAGATTCCACGTTTGAATTTTGATGGGGCTTTCAAAAATTTAGAGCTGCCTTTCACCCTAAACTATTTCTTTTCTTTCTTCTATGTGTGAACCCATAAATTTTATCAATGATGTTTTTACAATTTCTCCAACAGCATCAATGAGAAAGTATTGACTGTACAAGATAAAGGACTAATGGGTATAAGAGATACACCATCTTTATGTAAACATTAATGGAGCATTACTTATAAGCTTGTTATTCCCTAACTTGAAGGGGCTTACAATTTAGCTGGGTAGACCAAACTAGCACATATGAAAAGGCAAACAACATAACCAAAACATGATGGCATTCCTCAATTTTATTATCTGAAACATCAACTGTAATATCATCTAGCAGGGGTAGGAAGAAGGGCTGAGGGCAAGAACAAAAAGCAGTATCTTCAGGGTATATGGTGACAGTAAACTAAATGGTACAAGGCAAATGAAGCAATGACAGGGTCATAAACATACTATGAAAAGAAGCTCATAGAAACAAAAATTCATAGACACAGACAATGGGATTTATAGATGATGTAATGCAGAATTGTACACCTGAAGTCTATGTAAATTTACTAACAATTGTCACCCCAATGAATTTTTAAAAAAAAGAAGCTCATAGACACAGCATATACACCCATTAAATCCAGTGTGTGCTAGATTGTTCCAGTGGTGAGGGTGTTGTCTCCGGGGAATAAATGAATGAAACACTGTTTGGTAAATAACTGCCTGCCATAATTTCCCTGTGAAAACATTGGAAATACAATTGATGAATTTTAATTAATTCTCTGTCCAATATCCAGATGGTAAATTCAGGAATTACACCAAAACAATTACCTTAATTTGAATCACTGAAATCATGATTTAGGAATTGAATTTTCAAAAAGATATTTCAAAGCACTACTTAGAGCAGTGGTTCTCAAGCGGGGCCACAGGGGTTAGAAGTTGTTGGGGAAAGGGACATTTAAAAAGAAACATTGTTTCTCTTTACCTCTCCAGACTACTGTCATAGAAAAAACAGCTGCATGCATCCTCTTAAACATTGGAATGATAGTAAAATCGTCCTAATTATCTGTTTTAAAGAAATTTGAATTTTTGTCAAATGTAGGTTAAATATTACTTGTGACATAATGGGAGACGTCATCAAAATGGCACCGAGAGGTGAGCCTCTGTAAAGCTCCCCTAGAATTTACAACTAATAAAACAACAAAAACTCTACAAGGACTCCGCACAGCAGACAGGCAAGACGAAGAGGCCCACTACTGAATTCACCTCTAGGTGGGCGAATCTCGCGAGCGGGGGAGGAGGGAAGGGAGAAGTGCGGGGACGGAGCTGCGCTGGCGCAGGACACAGACCTAGCTCAGTGCTCCGAGTTCGCTGCATCCCGGAACTACCACAGCTGCGGGAGAGGGAAGAACTTGGACTGCTAGGGTTCCACTTACGGCCCACAGGGCTGAGGAGGCAGCATATAACACGGCTGAACCCAACGCTCACGGCAGAGACCTCGGAGCAAGGACTGAGGGAAGAAGGCTGAAAACGGTGGTTTAAGCCCTCACTGCTGAGCAGAGAACAGAAGCCTCAGGCGCTGAGACTAGCAGACCCCTCCCTACCCTCCCAGAACTCGCCCCACCCCCAACGGCCCGGTGCTAGAAGTGATAAAGTAGCAGTGTGAGATCAAAAGGACAGGATATTTGCTGATCTGAGAACTGTGGACCGCAGACAAAGATTCACAGCCCAACTAGTTCCAGCAAAGGGGAGGGAGTTGTGGAAGCAGGACCAGCTGTGGTTGTGGTCGCCACCATTGCTCTGGGCCACCTCTCACAACTCACCCCGCCGCTGTCCCCACCTCTCTGGCGGATTCCTGCAGGAGTAAACAGAACTCCTAAAACATACAGACTCTGAATCGGGTGCAGGAAGAGCTTTGCAACTTCAAAAGCTCTCTACACACCCACAGGGACGTGGAACCCTACGACTCAGGTGAAATGTCAGCAGAGGAGAGGCTCGTCTCCCAGGAAATTGCCCCATAGTGTGAGAAGCTGGAATAGTGCAGAGAAAACATAGCACTACTGTGTCAGAGAGGAAAAAAAAGGCTGCAGTCAGAGAGAAAATAAAACATTCTACCAAAAAGTATTGGAAAACAAAAGAAAGACCTCTTCCTATCAACCTGTTGCAGAAGCCACTCCTGTAGATGTCTAGGAAGAGCAATAATAAATCAGTAATTGCCATGAATAACCAAGGCAAAAAGAAAGCTCAGACAGAAGTGACAAGTCTCCAGAAAAATTAACTAAAAGATATGAAAATACGTTACTTAAATGACAGAGAATTCAAGATTGCAGTTCTGAAAAACCTCAACGAGATGCAAGAAAACACAGAAAATCAATTTAATGAACTCAGAAAAGCAATCAAACACCAACATGAGCATTGTACGAAAGAGATAGAAATGTCAAAAAAAAGCACCAAATAGAATTTCTGGAGATTAAGAACTCAATAGAAGAAATTAAGAATGAAATAACCAGCTTAGGAAGTAGATTTGACCAGATGGAGGGAAGAATTAGTGACACCAAAGATAGAAATCTGGAAATTACACAGATGGAAGAAGAAAGTGACTTAAGGCTTAAAAGAAATGAAAGAACTCTACAAGAACTTTCTGAATCTATCAGAAAGAGCAATATAAGAATAATGGGCATACCAGAAGGAGAAGAAAGAGAGAAGGGAACAGAGAATATACTCAAAGAAATTGTCAATGAGAACTTCCCAAATTTGTGGACAGAACTGTATCCTCGAATCCAAGAAGCAAATAGAACACCTAATTACCTCAATCCCAACAGGCCTTCTCCAAGACACATTGTATTCAAGCTGTCTAAAATTAACTCCAAAGAAAGAATCCTCAAGGCAGCCAGGGAAAAGAAGACGATAACCTACAAAGGAAAGCCCATTAGATTATCATCAGATTTTTCAGCAGAAACTCTACAAGCTAGGAGGGAGTGGAACCAAATATTCAAACTATTGAAAGAGAAAAATCATGAGCCAAGAATAACATATCCAGCAAAGATATCCTTTAGATATGAAGGAGGAATAAAGACCTTTCCAGACATACAGAAGCTGAGGGAATTTTCTAATACAAGACCTGCACTACAAGAAATACTAAAGAAGGCTATTCGACCAACATCAACAGGGACAATTTGTGGCAACCAAAACATAAAAAGGGGGAGAGTAAAGGCCTGAACCAGAATGTGGGAATGGAGAATGTAAACGTGCTGAAGAAAATGCTATACTCTAAGTATCAAACATTCTTCTACATAATCCTAAGGGTAACCACTCAAAAAAAATCCAGAACTGAAATACTGTAATAAAAGAAGAACAGAGGGAAACGTCATAGAATACCACCACACAGAAATAATAGACAACAACAAAAAGGAAAAGAAACAATGCAGACACAGCCTTACCAGAAAAGTAAAGATAGAATGACAGGAATACCTCACGTATCAATAATCACCTTAAATGTAAATGGACTGAACTCACCAATAAAAAGGCACAGAGTAGCAGATTGGATCACAAAACTAAATCCAACCATATGCTGTGGCCAAGAGACCCATCTCACCTACAAGAACAAGCATAGACTCAAAGTGAAAGTGTGGAAATTGACACTCCAAGCAAATGGTACTCAGAGAAAATCAGGTGTAGCCATAATGATATCTGATAATGATATCAGATGAAACAGACCTCAGGGTGATAAAGGTAACAGATACAAAGATGGACATTTCATAATGGTAAAGGGGACTATACAACAAGAAGACATAACAGTCATCAATATTTATGCCCCTAATCAGGGAGCACCGAAATATACCAAGCAACTACTAACAGAACTAAAGGGAGAAATTGACCAAAACACAATTATCCTAGGGGACTTATATACATCACTGAGAGCTATTGATGGATCATTTCAACAGAAAATAAATAAAGAAATAGCAGCCCTAAATGACACTTTAGATGAAATGGACATAATTGACATATATAAAGCACTTAATCCTAAAACATCAGACTATAGATTCTTTTCGAGTGCACATGAAACATTCTCAAGGATAGACCATATATTGGGACATAAAATCAGCCTCAGCAAATTTAAGAAGATTGAAATCATACCAAGCATATTCTCTTATCACAAGGCTTTATAATTGGATATCAACTGCGAAAAGAAAGCACGAAAAAATACAAACACATGGAGATTAAACCACATACGTTTAAAGAACGACTGGGTCAAAGAAGAAATTAGAGGAGAGCTCAAAAGATACATGGAAACAAATGACAATGAAAATACATCCTACCAAAATTTTTGGGATGAGGCAAAAGCAGTTTTAAGAGGGAAATTTATATCATTACAGGCCTATCTCAAGAAACAAGAAAAATCCCAAATAAATAACCTCATGTTACACCTTAAAAAACTAGAAAAAAAAGAACAAGCGAAACCCAAGGTCAGCAGAAGAAAGGAAATAACAAAAATCAGAGCAGAACTAAATGAAATAGAGAACAAAAAGACAATAGAAAAAATTAATGTGACAAAGAGCTGGTTCTTTGAAAAAATCAATAAAATTGACAAACCCTTGGCTAGACTCACTAAGATAAAAAGAGAGAAGACACTAAATAACAAAATCAGAAATGAAAAAGGGGAGGGTATCATGGACACCACAGAAATAGAAAGGATCATGCAAGAATCCTATAAAAGACTATATGCCACCAAATTCAATAACCTAGAAGAAATGGACAAGTTCTTAGAAACACATAGCCTTCCAAGGCTGAACGATGAAGAACTAGAAAATCTAAACAGACTGGTGACCAGTAAAGAAGTTGAATCAGTCATCCAAAACCTTCCAAAAAGCAAAAGTCCGGGACCAGATTGTTTCACTAGTCAACTCTACCAAACCTTCAAACAGGATCTAATACCAATCCTGCTCAAACTCTTCCAAAAACTTGAAGAAGAGTCAGTACACCCTAACTCATTTTATGAGGCCAACATTACCCTGATACCAAAATCTGGTAAGGACAACAGAAAAAAAAAAACTATAGACCTATATCTCTGATGAACACTAATGCAAATATCCTAAACTAAATTTTAGAATATCGAATACAACAATGCATTAAAAAGATTATTCATCATGATCAAGTGTGGTTCATCCCTGGGGCACAAGGATGGTCCACCATCTGCAAATCCATCTATGTGATACATCACATAAACAAAATAAAGGACAAAAACCATATGATTATATCAATTGATGCAGAAAAAGCATTTGACAATATACGACATCCATTTATGATTAAAACACTTAATGAGCTAGGTATAGAAGGAACTATAGAAGGAACTACCTTCTATACCTTCTATACCTTCTCATAATTAATGGGGAAACACTGAAGCCCTTTGCTCTACGTTCAGGAACACGACAGGGCTGTCCCCTATCACCTCTGCTTTTCAACATGCTCTTGGAAGTCCTTGACACAGCAGTTAGGCAAGAGAAAGAAATAAAAGTCATCCAAATTGGGAAAGAAGTAGTTAAATTCTCACTCTTTGCAGATGACATGATGCTATATACAGAAAACCCTAAAGACTCCAGCAAAAAGCTATTAGAAACAATCAATGAATAAAGTAAAGTTGCTGGCTACAAAATCAACGTACAAAAGTCTATTGCTTTCCTATATACCAACAATGAAATCTCAGAAAAAGAAATAGAAAAAACAATTCCTTTTGCAATTGCAGCAAAAAGAATAAAATACCTAGGAATAAACTTAACCAAGGATGTGAAGGATTTATATGCTGAAAACTATAAGACAGTTTTGAAAGAAATTGAAGAAGACACAAAGAAAAGGAAAGACATTCCGTGCTCATGGATTGGAAGAAGCAACATAGTTAAAATGGCCATGTTACCCAAAGCAATATACAAATTTAATGCAATTCCCATCAAAATCCCAATGGCATTTTTTAAAGAAATAGAACAAAAAATCATCAGATTTGTTTGGAACCACAAAAGGCCCCGAATAGCCAAAGCAATCTTAAGAAAAAAGAACAATGCTGGAGGTATCACACTGCCTGACTTTAGCTTGTATGACAGGGCTACAATAATCAAAACAGCACGGTATTGGCAGAAAAACAGACACGTAGACGAATGGAATAGAATTGAGAGCCCAGAAATAAAACCACATAAATATGGACAGATAATTTTGACAAAGAAGCTTAAAACATACAATGGAGGAAAGACAACCTCTTCAATAAATGGTGCTGAGAGAATTGGATGGCAACGTGCAAAAGAATGAAACTGTACTGTTATCTGTCACCATGTACCAAAATTAATTCAAAATGGATCAAAGACTTAAGCATAAGACCTGACACAATAAACTGCATAGAAGAAAACATAGGTAGTAAACTTATGGACCTTGAGTTCAAAGTGCATTTTATGAATTTGACTCCAAAGGCAATGGAAGTAAAAGCTAAAATAAACAAATGGGACTATATGAAACTTAAAGTTTTCTGCACAGCAAAAGAAACCATCGACAAAATAAAGAGGCAACCGACAAATGGGAGAAGATTTTTGCAAACAATCTTTCTGATAAGGGTCTAATATCAAAAATGTACAAGGAACTCATGAAACTCAGCAACAACAAAACAAACAACCCAATTGAAAAATGGGCAGAGGACCTGAAGAGACATTTCTCCAAAGAGGACTTACAAATGGTAAATTGACATATGAAAAAATGCTCAACATCACTAATCACCAGAGAAATGCAAATGAAAACCACAATGAGATATCACCTCACCCCAGTCAGAATGGCTATCATCAACAAGACAAATAGCAACAAGTGTTGGAGAGGCTGTGGAGAAAAAGGAACCCTCATACACTGTTTTGTGTGAATGCAGACTGGTGCAGCTGCTATGGAAGGCAGTGTGGAGGTTCCTCAAAAAATTACAAGTACAATTACCATATGGCCCAGCAATTCCTCTCCTGGGTATCTACCAAAAGAACTTGAAATCATTTATACATAAAGACATGTGTGCTCCAATGTTCATTGCAGCTTTTTTTACGGTGGCCAAGACATGCAAACAACCAAAATGTCCTTGGATAGATGAATGGATAAAGAAGTTGTGGTATATATACACAATGGAATACTATTCCGCGTTAAGGAAAGATGATATAGGAACATTTGTGACAACATGGATGGATATTGAGAGTATAATGGTAAGCAAAATAAGTCAGACTGAAAAAGCAGAGAACCCTATGATTTCACTGATATGTGGTATATAAACCAAAAACAAGACAAACAAATGAGAAAGAAAAACTCATACACACAGACAATAGTTTAGTGGTTACCAGAGGGTAAGGGGTGTGGGAGGTGGGAGATGAACGTAAGGGGGATCAAATATATGGTGATGGAAGGAGAACTGACTCTTAGTGGTGAACACACAGTGAGATTTATAGATGATGTAATGCAGAATTGTACACCGGAAATTATGTAATTTCATTAACAATTGTCACCCCAATAAATTTTTAAAAATTACGAATAGAATTACCATATGACCCAGCAATCTCTCTCCTTGGTATCTACCCAAAGAATTTGAAATCATTTATACAGATAGACACGTGTGCTCCAATGTTCATTGCAGCTTTGTTTACGGTAGCCAAGAGATGGAAACCACTAAATGTCCTTCGACAGATGAATGGATAAAGAAGTTGTGGTATATATACACAATGGAATACTATTCGGTGTTAAGGAAAGATGATATAGCAACATTTGTGACAACATGGATTGATCTTGAGAGTATAATGCTAAGCGAAATAAGTCAGACAGAAAAATCAGAGAACCCTATGATTTCACTGATATGTGGTATATAAACCAAAAACAACAAAGAAGAAGACAAACAAATGAAAAACAAAAACTCATAGACACAGACAATAGTTTAGTGGTTACCAGAGGGTAAGGGGGTTGGGTGGTGGGAGATGAGGGTAAGGGGAATCAAATATATGGTGATGGAAGGAGAACTGACTTTGGGTGGTGAACACACAATGGGATTGATAGATGATGTAATTCAGAATTGTACACCTGAAATCTATATAAATTTACTAACAATTGTCACCCCAATAAATTTAATAATAATAAAAAAGATTTTATTTAACTGCCTAATGAGAAAATACAGTTTTACCACCAGTTGAAAGGAGAATTCAAATAACAGACACATTTATAGATCAGGAATATTAAAGTGAATGTGCAAATAAAGGCAAAACTTGTTTTACCACGAGGGGGAAGGGGAGAGTTGTCTCTTCATCTGAGAGAATTTATCTGCTCATCTATAGACAAACATCACTGTATATAAACAAGAATTATTTTGCATTTCTATCAGGTATCTGCAATCTACAGAGCTCCAGAAAAGCAAGATTAGATACTCCTGAAAGTTTGCTATAGACAATGCATAATTTTCCACTAAAACAGAATCCTTCCGACACCACAGCAGTGCCTAGCAGAGTGCCTGGCACATCGTGGACACTTCAGAGGGCAGATTAAGGGCCGATCTTACTGACATGAACATAATTCTCTGAACCAGGAACTTGGTCATTATCCCCAATTGTTCTCTCATACTCTCCTCCATCCATATCCAATCAGTGACTATATCCTGTCATTTACCATCAGAAAATATTTATTTTCCTGTGTTGGATGAAAAAAAGATTCTCTGGAAAGTGCCATATTTTGCCACGTATAATGTACACTTTTTTGACCAAATTTGTGAGGGAAAACTAAGGATGTACATTATACATTGGTAATACTAAATCCATATCTATATAAATATTTTTAATTTTTTTCTATAGGCTTATGAGTTAAAAATGTAACTAGGAATCAGTAACGTTGTCCATATGCAAAATAATACCCTGGAATATGATAATCCACTTTGTTAAATTTATGATGAACTTGCAACAATGAAGAGTTCTTGGCCTTCTATAATGAGTAAATATCATAATTGTTTTACCAGGACATAAAATTTCTTGTATCTTTTATTTGTTCTTGTGTTTTGCAATTATTTGTTACATAAAATTTCCTTTTAAAAAAAATTATTGGGGTGAAAATTGTTAGGGAAATTACATAGATTTCAGGTGTACAATTCTGTATTACATCATCTATAAATCCCATTGTATGTTCACCACCCAGAGTCAGTTCTCCTTCCATTACCATATATTTGATACCCCTTACCCTCATCTCCCTCCCCCCAACCCCCTAATACTCTGGTAACCACTGAACTATTGTCTGTGTATATTAGTTTTTGTTTCTCAATTGTTTGTCTTTTCTTTTGTTGTTTTTGGTTTATATACCACATATCAGTGAAATCATAGGGTTCTCTGCTTATTATGCCTGACTTATTTCGCTTAGCATTATACTCTTAAGATCCATCCATGTTGTCACAAATGTTCCTATATCGTCTTTTCTTACCGACAAATAGTATTCCATTGTATATATATATACCACAACTTCTTTATCCATTCATCTATCGAAGGACATATTGGTTGTTTAAATGTCTTGGCCATCGTAAACAAAAGTGCAATGAACATTGGAGCACACCTGTCTTTATGTATAAATGTTTTCAGATTTTTAGGGTAGATACCCAAGAAAGGGATTGCTGGGTCATATGGTAATTCTATTTGTAATTTTTTGAGGAACCTCCACAATGCTTCCATAACGGCTGCACCAGTCTGCATTCCCACCAACAGTGAATTAGGGTTCCTTTTTCTCCACAGCCTCTCCAACACTTGTTACTATTTGTCTTACTGATGATAGTCATTCTGACTGGGGTGAGGTGATATCTCATTGTGGTTTTTATTTGCATTTCTCTGGTGATTAGTGATGTTGAGCATTTTTTCATATGTCTATTTGCCATTTGTATGTCCTCTTTGGAGAAATGTCTCTTCAGGTCCTCTGCACATTTCTAAATTGGGTTCTTTGATTTTTTGTTGTTGAACTCCACGAGTTCCTTGTATATTTTGGATATTTGCCCCTTATTGGAAGCACTGTTTGCAAAAATGTTCTCCCATTCAGTTGGTTGCCTCTTTGTTTTGTCGATGGTTTCTTTTGCTGTGCAGAAGATTTTCAGTTTCATATAGTCCCATTCATTTATTTTAGCTTTTACTTCCATTGTCTTTGGAGTCAAATTCGCAAAATGCTCTTTGAACCCAAGGTCCATATGTTTAGTACCTATGTTTTCTTCTATGCTGTTTATTGTGTCAAGTCTTATGCTTCAGTCTTTGATCCATTTTGAATTAATTTTGGTACATGGTGACAGATAACAGTCCAGTTTCATTCTTTTGCACGTTGCCATCCAATTCTCAAAGCACCATTTCTTGAAGTGGCTGTCTTTCCTTCATTGTATGTTTTTAGCTTCTTTGTCAAAAATTACTTGTCCATATTTATGTGGTTTTATTTCTGGGTTCTCAATTCTATCCATTGGTCTATGTGTCTGATTTTCTGCCAATACCATCCTGTTTTGATTATTGAAACCCTGTAGTACAAGGTAAAGTCAGGGAGTGCGATAACTCCAGTATTGTTCTTTTTTCTTAAGATTGCTTTGGCTATTCGGGGCCTTTTGTGGTTCCAAACAAATCTGATGACTTTTTGTTCTATTTCTTTAAAAAATGCCATTGGGATTTTGATGAGGATTAGATTAACTATGTATATTGCTTTGGGTAATATGGCCATTTTAAGTATGTTGATTCTTTCAATCCATGAGCACAAAATGTTTTTCCATTTCTTTGTGTCTTCTTCAATTTCTTTCAAAAATGTCTTGTAGTTTTCAGCATACAAATCCTTCACATTCTTGGTTAAGTTTGTTCCTGGGTATTTTATTCTTTTTGCTGCAATTGCAAAGGGAATTGTTTTTTTGTATTTCTTTTTCTGGGATTTCATTGTTAGTATATATGAATGCAATGGACTTTTGTACGTTGATTTTGTAGCCAGCAACTTTCTGTATTCGTTGATTGTTTCTAACAGCTTTTTGGTGGAGTTTTTAGGGTATTCTATGTATAGCATCATGTCATCTGCAAAGAGTGAGAATTTAACTACTTCTTTCCCAATTTGGATGCCTTTTATTTCTTTCTCTTGCCTGATTGCTCTGGCAAGGACTTCCAACACGATGTTGAAAAGGAGAGGTGATAGGGGACAGCTCTGTTGTGTTCCTGAATGTAGAGCAAAGGATTTCAGTTTTTCACCATTAATTATGAGATTAGTTGAGGGCTTGTCATAGATGGCATTTACTATGTTAAGTTGTTTTCCTTCTATAACTATTTTATTAAGTGTCTTAATCATAAATGGATGTTGAATGTTGTCAAGTGCTTTTTCTGCATCAATCAATATAATCATATTATTTTTGTCTTTGGTTTCGTTTATGTGATGTATCACATTGATAGGTTTGCGGATGTTGAAACATCCATGTGCCCCGGGGATGAACCCCACTTGTTTGTGATGAATAATCATTTTAATACATTGTTGTTTTCAATTTGCTTGGATTTTGTTTAGGATTTTTGCATTTGGATTCATCAGAGGTATTGGTCTGTAGTGTTCTATTTTTGTTTTATCCTTACCAGGTTTTGGTATATGGGTAATGTTGGCATCATAGAAGTGGTTAGGGAGTACTGTCTCTTCTTCACATTTTTGGAAGTTTTTGAGCAGGATTGGTATTAGATCCTCTTTGAAGGCTTGGTAGAATTCACTAGTGAAGGCATCTGGTTCCAAACTTTTGCTTTTGTGAAGGTTTTGGATGACTGATTCAATTTCATTACTGGTGATTGGTCTGTTTAGATTTTACAGTTCTTCATGTTTCACCCTTGGAAGGCTATATGTTTCTAAGAACAGGTCTATTTCTTCTAGGTTATTGAATTTGGTGGCATATAGTCCTTCATAGTATCCTTGGATAATCCTTTGTATTTCTGTGGTGTCCGTGATAACTTCCTCTTTTTCATTTCTGATTTTGTTAATAGTGTCTTCAGTCTTTTTCTCTTAGTGAGTCAAGCTAAGGGCTTGTCAATATTGTTAACCTTTTCAAAGATCGAGCTCTGTGTCACATTGATTTTTTCTATTGTCTTTTTGTTCCCTATTTCACTTAGTTATACTCTGATTTTTGTTATTTCCTTTCTCCTGCTCACCTTCAATTTCATTTGTTCTTTCTCTAGTTCTTTAAGGTGTAACATGGGGTTATTTGTTTGGAATTTTTCTTGTTTCCTGAGATAGGCCTGTAATGATATAAATTTCTTTCTCAAAACTGCTTTCACTGCATCCCAAAAATTTTGGTAGGATGTATTTTCATTGTCATTTGTTTGTATGTATCATTTGATCTCTCCTCTAATTTCTTCTTTGACCCTGTCGTTCTTTAAAACTATGTTGTTTAATCTCATGTATTTGTGGTTTTTCCTGCTTTCTTTTTCAGTTGATATCCAATTTCAAAGCCTTGTGATCAGAGAATATGCTTGGTATGATTTCAGTCTTCTTAAATTTGCTGAGGCTGATTTTATATCCCAATATATGGTCTATCTTTGAGAATGTTCCATGTACACTAGAAAAAACTGCACAGTCTGATGTTTTAGGACGAAGTGCTTTATATATTTCCATTAAGTCCATTTCATCTAATGTGTCATTTAGGGCTACTATTGCGTTGTTTATTTTCTGTTTGGATGATCTATCCATAGCTGTCAATGATGTATTTAAGTCCCCTAGTGTAATTGTGCTTTGGTCAATTTCTCCCTTTAGTTCTGTTAGTAGTTGCTTGGTATATTTTGTTTTTCCCTGATTGCGGGCATAAATATTGATGAGTGTTATGTCTTCTTGTTGTATAGTCCCCTTTACCTTTATGAAATGTCCATCTTTGTCTTTTGTTATCTTTTTCACACTGAAGTCTGTTTCATATGATATCAGTATGGTTACACCTGATTTTCTCTGGATACCATTTGCTTGGCGTGTCAATTTCCACCCTTTCACTTTGAGTCTATGCCTGTCCTTGTAGCTGAGATTTGTCTCTTGGAGACAGCATATGGTTGGGTTTAGTTTTTTGATCCAATCTGCTACTCTGTGTCTCTTTATTGGTGAGTTCAGTCCATTTACATTTAGGGTGATTATTGATACGTGAGGATTTCCTGTCATTCTATCTTTACTTTTCTGGTAAGGCTGTTTCTCTATTGTTTCTTTGTTTTTTTGTTGTTGTGAATTATTTCTTTGTGGCGATATTCTATGATGATTTCCTCTGTTTCTCCTTTTATTACAGTACATATTTCAGTTCTGGATATTTTTGAGTGTTTATCCTGAAGTTTATGTAAAAGAAAGTTTGATATTTAGAGTATTCCATTTTCTTCAGCATGCTTACTTTCTCCATTCCGGTGTTCTGGTTGAGAAGTTTATTCTCTCCCTTTTTATGCTTTGATTGCCGTAAATTGTCCCTACTGATGGTGCTCGAATCGCCTCCTTTCATATTTCTTGTAGTGCAGGCCGTGTATTAGAAAATTCCCTCAGCTTCTGTATGTATGCAAAGGTGTTTATTCCTTTTTCATATCTAAAGCATATCTTTCCTGGATATATTATTCTTGGCTCATAATTTCTCTCTTTCAATTGTTTGAATATTTGGTTCCACTCACTCCTGGCCTGTAGAGTTTCTCCTGATAAATCTGATGATAATTTAATGGATTTTCCTTTGTAGGTTACCGTCTTCTTTTCCCTGGCTGTCTTCAGGATTCTTTCTTTGGTGTTAATTTTAGACAGCTTCAATACAATGAGCCTTGGAGAAGGCCTTTGGGATTCAGGTAATTAGGTGTTCTGATTTGCTTCTTAGTTTCAAGGATCCAGCTCTGTCCACAAGTTTGGGAAGTTCTCATTGACAATTTGTTTGAATATATTCTCTGTTTCCTTCTCTCTTTCTTCTCTCCTTCTGGGATGCCCATTATTCTTATATTGCTCTTTCTGATAGAGTCAGAAAGTTCTTGTAGAGTTCTTTCATTTCTTTTAAGTCTCAAATCTCTTTCTTCTTCCATCTGTGTCATTTCCTTTTTTTTTTTTTTTAATCTCTGATGTCACTCATTCTTTCCTCCATCTGGTCAACTCTACTACCTAAACTGGCTATTTCATTCTTAATTACTTCTATTGAGTTCTTAATCTCCAGAACTTCTATTTGGTTCTTTTTCAAAATTTCAATCTCTTAGGTAAAATGCTCATGTTGTTCTTTGATTGTGTTTGTGAGTTCATTAAACTCTCTTCCTGTGTTTTCTTGTATCTCATTGAGTTTTTAAGAAATGCAATCTTGAATTCTCTGTCATTTCAGTCACGTATTTCCACATCTTTAAGTTCATTTTTCTGGAGACTTTTCACTTCTTTCTGAGCTGTCTTGTTGCCTTGGTTATTCATGGCAACTACTGATTTATTATTTCTCTTCCTAGACATCTACAGGAGTGGCTTCTGTAACAGGTTGATAGGAAGAAGTCTTTCTTTTGTTTTCCCGTACTTGTTGGTAGAATGTTTTATTTTCTCTCCGACTGCAGCCTTTTTTCGTCTCTCACAGAGTAGTGCTGTTTTCTCTGCACTATTCCAGCTTCTCACACAATGGGGGCATTCCTTGGAGATGGTCTTCTCCTCTCTTAATAGTTCACCTGGGTCACAGGGAGCAGTGTCTGTGTGGGTATATGGAGAGCTTTTGAAGTTCCAAATCTCTTCCTGCACCACATTCAGAGCCCTATTTTTCAGCAGTTCTGTTCACTCCCACAGGGATCCGCCCAGATATATGGGGCCAGGGGAGGGGTGAGTTTTGAGAGGTGTCCCAGAGCAATGGCTGCGACTACCACAGCAAGTCCTGCTTCCATAGCTCCCTCTCCTTTGCCAATTCCAGTTGGGCTACAAATCTGTCTGCGGTCCACAGCTCTCAGAACAGCAAACATTCTATTCTTTTGATCCGACACTGCCACTGTTCCGCCTCTAGAACCGGGCAGGTGGGGTGGGGCGAGTTCTGGGAAGGTAGGGTGTGGGCTCCTAGTCTCAGTGTCCAAGGCTTCTGTTCTCCCCGCGGCAGTGAGGGCTTAAACCACCGTTTTCAGCCTTCTTCCTTCAGTCTTTTCTCTGAGGTCTCTGCCTTGAGCATTGGGCTCAGCCGAATTATATGCTGTCCCCTCAGCCCTGTGGGCCATAAACAGATCTCTAGCAGTCCGAGTTCCTTCCTCTCTGGCAGCTGTGGCAGTTCCAGGATGCAGTTTGCTCAGAGCACTGACCCGATCTACGTTTTGTGCCTCCGTGGCTCCGTCTCCACACTTCTCCCTTCCGTCCTCCCTCACTCGCGCGATTCTTCAGCCTCTAGGTGAACTCAGTAGTGGGCCTGCTCGTTTTGCCCATCTGCTGTGCAGGGAATCCTTCATGGAGTTGTTCAATTAGTTGTAAATTCCAAGAGAGATTTACAGATTTACAGAGGCTCACCTCACTGCGCCATTTTGATGATGTCTCCAAAATACGTCTCCAATATACTTTTTTTTGTTTGTTTTGTTTTTTGTTTGTTTTTTTTGGGTTGTTGAGAGCCCACTGGCCCATGTGGGAATCGAACCGGCAGCCTTCGGAGTTAGGAGCATGGAGCTCTAACCGCCTGCGCCACCTGGCCGGCCCTGTCTCCAATATACTTTTAAAGAACAGCGGCATCTAAGAAGAAACAAGAAGAGAGATCAAAAAATCCATAAAAACAAATGATGAAAAATATTTGGGATGCATCAAAAGCTGTTTTAAGAGGGAAATTTATATCGTTTACAGGCCTATCTCAAGAAAGGAGTAAAATCCCAGATAAATAAACTCATGTCACACCTTAAAGGACGAGAAAAATCACAAACAAATGAAAACCGAAGTCAGCAGAAGGAAGGAGATAATAAACATCAGAGCAGAGCTAAATGAAATAGAGAACAAAGAGCTGGTTCTTTGAAAAGATTAACAAAATTCACAAACACTTGGTTAGATTCACTGAGAGAAAAACAGAAAAGACACAAATAATGAAAATCAGAAATTAAAGAGGGGAAGTTATCACGTATGTCACAGAAATACAAAGGATCATCCAAGAATGCTATGGAGAACTACATGCCACCAAATTCAATAACCTAGAAGAAATGGACAAGAGACATATTGTCTTCCTAGCCTGAATCATGAAGAACTGGAAAATCTAAATTGACTGATTAGCAGTAAGCAAATTGAATCAGTCATCTGAAACCTTCCTAAAAGCTAAATCTGGGACCTGATGGCTTCATCATTGATTTCTACCAAACATTCAAAGAGGATCTAGTACCTGCCCTACTCAAAGTCTTCTAAAAAATTGTAGAAGAGACAACATTCTCTAACTCATTTTATGAGGCCAGCATTACCCTGATGCCAAAGCCTGGTAAGGACAACACACACACAAAGCAAAAATTACAGACCAATATCTCTGATAAATACAGACACAGAATCCATAAACAAAATTCTAGTAAATCCAATGCAACAATTCATTAAAAAGGTTATACATCATGACCAAGTGGGGTTCATCCCAGGGGCACAAGGATGGTTCAGCATACCCAAATTGATCAATGTGATACACCACATAAGCAAAATAAATGACAAAAATCATATGATTATATCAATTGATGCAGAAAAAGCATTTGACAAGATACAACATCCATTTATGATTAAAACACTTAATAAAATGGCTATAGAAGGAAAATACCTTATCATAATAAAGGCCATATATGACAAACCTGCAGCTAATATCATTACTAATAGTGAGAAACTGAAACCCTTTGCTTTGCATTCAGGACCACGACACGGCTGGCCCTCATTACCTCTGCTTTTCAACAAGATATTGGTAGTCATAGCCAGAGCAATCAGGCAAGAGAAAGAAATAAAAGGCATCCAAATATGGAATGAAGAAGTTAAATTGTCCCCTTTTTTATGAATGACATGATGCTATATATAGAAAACCCTAAAGACTCCACCAAAAAGCTATTAGAAGCAATAAATGACCATAGTAAATTTGCCGGCTACAAAATCATTGTGCAAAAGTCCATTGCATTCCTATATACTAACAAAGAAATCTCAGAAAATGAAATAATAATAATAATTAAAAAATTCCTTTTGCAATTGGAACAAAAAGAATAAAATACCTAGGAATAAACTTAACCAAAAATGTGAAACTCTTATATAGTGAAAACTATAAGACATTTTTAAAAGAAATTGAAGAACATCAAAAAAAAAAAAAAAGGAAAGACATTCCATGTTCATGAATTGAAAGAATCAACATGGTTAAAATGGCCATATTGCCCAAACCAATATACAGCTTTAATGTAATCCCCATGAAATTCCCAATGTCATTTTTTAAAGAAATAGAAGAAAAAATCATCAGATTTGTATGGAATCACAAAAGATCCTGAATAGCCAAAGCAATTCTAAGAAAATGATTAATGTTGGATGTATCAACCTCCCTGACTTCAGCTTGTACTACAGGGTAACAATAATCAAAACAGCATAGTATTGGCATAAAAATAGACCAATGGAATAGAATTAAGAAACCAGACATAAACCCACGTAAATAAAGACAGATAATTTTTGACACAGAATCCAAAAACATACAATGGAGATAAGATAGCCTGCTGGGAGAATTGGAAATCCCTGTGGAAAAGAATGACATGAGAGTGCTATCTGTCACCTTATACCAAAATTATCTCAAAAATGGATCAAACACCTAAACCTAAGACCTGAAACAATAAACTCCATGGAAGAAAACATACGTATGAAACTTATGGACCTTGGGTTCAAAGCGGGTTTTATGAATTCGACTTTAGGGCAAGGGAAGTAAAAGCTAAAATAAATGAATGGGACTATATCAAACTAAAAAGCTTCTGCACAGCAAAAGAAATCATTGACAAAATAAGGAGGCAACCTACTGAATGGGAGAAGACTTTTGCAAACAGTGCCTCTGATAAGGGGCTAATATCTAAAATATATAAGAGACTCATACAGTTCAACAACAGCAAAGAAAAACCCCAAACATTCCAAGTTAAAAAATGGGCAGAAGACCTCAATAGACATTTCTCCAAAGAGGATATACAAATAGGCAATAGACATATGAAAAAATGCTCAAAATCACTAATCATCAGAGATATGCAATTGAAAACCACATTGAGCTATCACCTCACACCAGTTAGAATGCTGTCATCAACCAGACAAATAGTAAGAAGTGTTGAAGAGGCTGTGGAACCCTCATACACTGTTGTTTGGAATGCAGAGGGGTGCAGACACTATGGAAGGCAGTGTGGAGTTTCCTCAAAAAATTACAAATAGAATTACCATATGACCTAGCAATCCCTCTCCTGGGTATCTATCCAAAAAATCTGAATACATTTATCCATAAAGACATATGTTCTCCAATGTTCATTGTAGCTTTATTTATGGTGGTCAAGACATGGAAACAACAAAAGTGTCTTTCAATAGAGAAATGGTTAAGAAGTTGTGGTATATATACACAATGGAATACTATTCAGTCTTAAGAAAAGATGAAATAGTACCATTTGCAGCAACATGGATGTTTCTTGAAATTAATATGCTAAACAAAATAAGTCAGACACAAAAAGTCATGAACCATATGATTTCACTGATATGTGGTATATAAAACTGAAAACAACAAATGAACTAGAAAAACAAATGAAGTAACAAAAACTCATAGAGACAGACAATAGTTTAGTGGTTACCAGAGGGAGGGGGGAGGGGGCTGGTAGATGAGGGTAAAAGGGATCAAATGTATGGTGATGGAAAGAGAACTCACTCTGGGTGTTGAACACACAATTTGATATATAGATGATGTATTACAGAATTGTATGCCTGAAATCTGTGTAACTTTACTAACAATTGTCACCCATATAAACTTTAATTAACAAAAAAAATATTTAACTTCCCACTCTCTGATCTCAATTCCTTACCCTTCCAGCAACAAGTTAGCTTTCCACCTTCACTCTCACTATACATACTCTTGACCTCATAGCAAGTCGTTCTTTTTCTCCCAGTCTTTTGTTAGAAAGCTTATTGTCCCTTTGATGTCTCTGTAAAATATCCTTGAAAAAAATTCGTAGGTTTCTTTTCTGTTTTTCTTGGACTCCTTCTGTCGACCCACATGGGTTCAATGACACATCTCTATAGTTATTTTATGTAGTGGATATACATAAATGGTAATCCATTTTAGATAATTCATGTCTTAGATTGAAGACCTAACTGCTCAGTGTACTACATAAAGCCCAAATTCTGAAAAACCATTTTATGTTATTGTCACATAAGAAAGCTACATTCCTTTAAAAACTGATTCTCATTGTGGAAGATCTTCTCTTACACCATATATATTCTCCATATATTTATTTATACATATAAATTATTTCTATCTTCATGAAGAACGCAATCCAGTAGTGATACAGACTTTTGCTTTGTAAAAAAAGGTATTCTGGGGGAAGTTATTTTTAAATAAGTAATTTTTACTCATTCATTAGGAACAAATATTTTTACTAAACTAAACAAGTCAATATTGTCTGTCTTTTAATTCTGGGTTGATGTTTGGGGAATGAGTTCCTCATCAGTCTCCCATGGTTCTTTAGTCTCATTAATTTACGGTACTGGCAGATATGCAAGTGATTTATATTACTTGGTATAGATTTACATGTCTTTCTAGTTTCATAGGTTAAATATTTTACAAACTTTTTCTTAAAAAAACAATAACCAAATTTCTGTGCTTACGAGTAGCAATTTATTATGATTATTATGAATCATTAATTGTAATAAATTATAAACTCCTTTTGAGGAAGGTGGTTCCCTGAGGTGTAAGGAGATCAATAAAAGAGAGAGAAGGAATGAGGAAAGATACCTACTTCTGCCAATTGGTAAAGCAAATGCTGGCCCTGTTTTATCTAAGTCTCAATCTCCCCCTGAATTAAAAACTCTTCATTTTCTCTTTTCCTCATTATTCTTAGCCAGCTAGAAAATACTAAATCTTGTTTATCTTAGTACTAAAGCCATTTGGTTTCTCAAGGAATAGATCACAAATATCATCTATCCAAACAGAAGCTAGATATATTTAATGTATACTTAGGTACCAGTTAATGAATGCTAAGATATCACATACTCAGAATTCACATCATATACACATTGCCATAGTACAACTTAGGCTGAAGTATGTGATCTAAAAATTGTAAAATGATAGAACTAAGAGCAGAGATAATATAATGCAACCCTTCATTTATTTTATAGATGAGGAAACTGAGCACCTGAGTGGTTAATTGACATGCTAAAGGTCATACAGCTATGTCATTGTTTTAAATTGTATACTCATTGTATGACTCTTTGTAGAATATTTTGTAATGTTATATGTTATGCTAACTATTGTCATTGCAGTCACACAATTGTACATTCTCCTTCTCCATCCTCATTACATAAATACAAAAATCATAAATATCTGTTTGTGAGAACACCTGATCTGCTGTTTTAGATCATAAGAATGAAATTGCATCCATTTGATGTTTTGCTTTTCATAGTTGCAAAATGCAATTTCATTAAATATCATTGATTCCTTCTTTTCAGCAAGTATTTGAAACTATGTTCTTGAAGTTAAAGGCCAACGGTGATATGGGAAGGGTGTTACAACGTGGCATTTCTCACTGCCACGGAAGAGCTTTGAAACCAACTGAAGGAGGGAGCTAAATATACAGAAAATGACTTAAGAACAATGCAAAACTATGTACCTTTGCAGGTGCAGAGGATTATGCAAATTGATTATGTGAGTGTTGAGAAGATAAACCAGAATAATGGTGGGATCTAAGTCAAATAGGGGAAATTAGGCAATATCCTAGAAAAGGTGAGTTTTGTGCAAGATTATGGAAGTAATTGAAATGTTAGGAAACTGAAGAATGAAAAGCATCCACTGTGGAGTAATGACAATAGTGAAAGCATAGGACTAAGAAGCTGAGTAGTACGTAAGGGCAGAAAGGAAGTTAGTTGGCTCTAACAAAGGGACCAACACTAACTAAGGCATAACAAATTAAGAGTATTTGTGCTTGGGATAAATATGGGAGCCGGTTCTTGAATGGTAGACTGAATGGTTTACATATTGCTTTCCAAGCACTAGATATCTATCCATTCATTAAATCGATATTTATTGAATACCTAGTATGTACCAAGGCTTACCTCATGCTAGGCACTATGCTAAGAGCTTCAAACATTGTCTCAGTTATCCCTCACAAGAATATTATCAGTTTTAACATATCCTCCACTTTGTTTATAAGGAAACTGAACATCAGAGGAAATAAATGGCATTCCCAAAGTCACACAGGTAGCAAAAGATAGAGACTCAGAGACAGAACTCTGTCTCTGAAGCTCCCACTGATAAGCACTAAATCTATAGGCATTCTGTATAAGTTTTTGAGTAAGACAAGAATATGATGAAAGTACTATTATCCGAACAATTATATGAAAGATGAGCATAAAAGCAAAGTTCATATTTTTCAACAGCTCATGTGAAATATTAACTATTAATTTAGTCACAATTAATATTAAAGTACATACGATTTTGTCACTGATTTTTTTAAAAATTTCATATGTATGTATGTTCTAATGTGAAAGGAGAAAGATTAAAGCTTAATAACACTTGTTTCTGATTCCCAGCCATGCTGAACAATGAGAATAATACACAAAATTCCATTCTCTTCCCTGACAATCCAGCATTCAATGATGTTTTATTTATATATTTTGTGTGTTTATTTAGTTTTGGTATGACACAAAATCGCAAAGAATTATTTTTTTGTTTTATATATCTAGCAAAATGATACAGAAGTCAAATATCCCTTTTGCAGCAGTTTCAGGATATAAATTAAAGCTACAAAAATGAATTGTTCAAATAGTTTCTGCCTCAAAAAAGAGTTATAAGCTCAAGTCAAAGAGCATTTACTCTTAATATCACAAAGGTACTTCCATTGACAGTAATGAGACATCTATATCAGAAATGAAAAAAATAAATTAAAATCTATGGTGAGCATCACTGCCTGTGATCACCAAATATGTATATATTGAGTGCCTGCAATGAGCTAGGCACTGAGCTAGGTGCTTTTGTTTAATTGATTTGCCTCTTTCCACATAGATATACAAGATGTGTTAGAATAAAGATTAAATAACAAGATATGCCAGAACATTTCATATCTCAGATCTAAGGTATTAGAATAATTCTGCTCCATTTATTTGAAATGTCACATAAATTGTTGCCAATTTTTCATTATCTGAACTTATGTTGGTATTTTAATAGTCAACCCCCTTTTCCCTGAGAGACTGATCTACAATAAATATAAACTTTGACCCTCGGCCTCAGCTGCCTCATTTGACAAATGATCTATGAAGAGTCTTGGAGATAACTAGTCTAACTCTCCAAGAGGGTAGGACAACTGCTATGCAACTGCTAAAGTTTCTTCCAGCTCCATCATTCTCTAATCTACAGAATGTCAATGAGATTTCAGTTCTCTTCCTGTGGTCATTCTTTTGGCTAAAATATAACAATCTCTATTTACTTTTGTGCTAAAAATGCAACCTACAACCTAGAAGAAACTCCAAAAGAAGAAAGTTTGAAGTTATTTTCTTTTAACACAATACTCTGACCCCAAAGAACTTGTAACACAGAGCATTAACAAAGTTAGAAAGAAAATGAGGATCTCTTAGATTAATGTCTAGCCTATTTATAAAGCCAATCCAGGAAGGAAATTCATACATCCTCCTGGGTAATCTTTTTGAGAAACTAACAAAATAGCATCAAATATTTACATTCTTGCTTGAGATTGACTAAACTTTGGTTCCTTGAAAATGTTACCTGTCTTCAATATCCCTACATGCTGTGTCACATCCATGGTGAGCTCTTTACACCTATTTTTAGATGTTATCAAGGCCATTACTCAGTATAAGACTCTGGTGACCTGGGAAACAGAACGCTTGCACTTGAACTTGAAAATAGTTTATAGTTTGCATTACTGAAGGTGATTGATCTAGTTCATTTTTCTTCTTGTAAACATGTGCTTTCTCAAAAATATTCTTAGCATACAGGATATGACCAAAACAGATTAAACACTCATTTCAAATTTTAGCACAGGCAGAAACATTTTTAAGCTACTCTTTTACCAAGATCTGGATAGTTTGGGGAAGTGGATTATCAAAGCAATGTCATTGTTCAGTTTTTAACCTTTTTCAGCTAAAATTGAATCTGACCTTTTAAGTTTTTTTTAAAGTCCCTGATGTGAATTTGCATATTCTGTAAAGTCAAATGTAAATTTGCATAAATGTAAAATGTAACAGTGTAAATTCTGTATATAAAATAAATATATGTACATGCAATGATATATATGCTAATTACTTATACATCTGTGCTTATAAATATACACACAGATAATCATAGAACAGGGCTTTCAGATTATTTTTAAATATATATTTGTTCTTCCAAATTATTAGTAAAACCTTGATGGTTTGATAGTTCCCTCTTTCTTCTCAGTTTCTTTTTTTAATTAAATATATCAGAGTGACAATGGTTACTCTTCCCATTTTCAAACATTATAGGACATACTACTGATAATAGCAGAGATTTCTAGAACATATTTGAAAGTATTAGAATATTCATTTACATAGAATCGTTATTACATATGGCAAAAGTTTGAAGGGAGAGTAGGAAAAACATCTGCCAGTCATTTGCCAAGATCTAACCCACATAGATCTACTATGTGTGTTAAATGATCCAACTTTTAAAAAGCACAAAACATTACTTTTTTTAAAATCCTGATTTCTGACTTCTCTTGAAAAGTAAAAAAATCTGCTAACACCAATCATACATTCCAGTGTGACCACAATCAACTAAAACCTAGTAGCTGCCTCTCCCTTCAAATAGGGCTGTGTTCTTCAACACATCACAGCCAAATGGGCTATGTCACTTATTTGTTACAGGTTTGGCCCCTATACTCATTTGAGTTTGCAACTGCTGATTGGTTCAACCTTCTCATATAATAGAGGTTGACTAACTCAAAAGTTAAGTGACTATTCTAAAGTCATTCAAGGGAAGAACACAACAAATAGATATAGTCTTGGCCCTCCAGATGCTTATAATCTACTTCAGGAAATACACATATTCATAATAAAGTAGAGAATATGATAATCACCATAATAGAAGCATATACAAAATTTAGAGAAAGTTGTGAGACAATATCTGTTAGGCACATCAAGAAAGGCTTCATGAAGAAAGTAGCATTTCACAAAGTAGAATATATCATCAGAAACCAGTTTTCAGGTTTTTCAGCATAAAATCAAGCTCTGTCACTTACAAGCTAAGTTAATTAACACCTCAGAGCCTCAGTTTTTTCATCTGTAAAATGGAGATAATAATAGAATGTATGGAACAGGATTGTTGTGAGAATTACATGAGATAATAGAGGTAACAGAACTTGCACATAGTAAGCAAAATATTACTCTTATTATTTTCTATAAAGAGAGTGTTTACTGATGAAAAAGTAAAAAGCTGTTCTATACTGCAGAGTGAGCATCTACTTGGAAAAGTATAGGATGTAGTTGAGGAGTAGCAAGTACAAAAGATGGTTGAATTATAAATAAAGGTGGCAGAAAGGTGCCTCCCCAAAGCCAGACTACTCCTTCCCAGAGACAGAATGTGAGGACACAAAGGAAAACAAAAGCTGGCCAGTCCTTCCAGCTGACACAACACCTACCACCAGCCACTTCTCTGACTGAGAGGTCCCACCCTCCTCAGGCACATACCCATGTGATAAGCATGATAAGAGATGCACAGTGAAATCTGAGACTGTAAGAGTTGACCAAGTCGAGGAAGTCGTAAATGTCTTAAAGAAAAATAAACTAAGATCTGAATGATGAGTGTGAGTGGTCAGAGAAAATGGGGTAAGTGCATTCCTAGCCAAGAAAAGTGCAAGTTCAAAAGCCCTGTGACAAGGAGTACAGAGAGAATAGGAATTAAAGGAAGGCCAGTGCAGTTGCAGCACAACGAGCTACGACAAGTGCAGGATGAGATGACATGGGAGAGGATGAAAATAGTTCAGATCATTCAAAGCTTTGTAGGTCTTGTTAAGACGTTTAAACTTTTCTCAGGGTCAGTGGCAAGGAGAATTATATGTTAATATCTGTATTTTGGAATGGCTGTACTGTGGAGAAAGGACTGAAATGAGGTACAGGATGCAGGTAGATGACTTAGAACATTTTTTAACTAGTCTAGGTAAAAGAGTATATTGCACAAGACTATTGGTGAAGCCAGAAACAGAATTGAGAGATATTTCAGGAAAAAAAATTGAGTTATTAATGGATTGAATAGGGCAAAGAAAAAAGAAAGAAGTATCAAAGATGACATAGGCTTACATACCAAAATAGATGGTGTCATTTTTGGTAAAAACCATTATTTGGAGAAGTAAATTATAATTTTATATTCGAATATGGTGAGTTTGAGTGCCTTTAGGATAAAAAGATGTATTATGTAGACAGCTCTCAGACCCTGGAAGTAGAAGAGTAACCTAGGCTAGAGGTATTTTTTTTTCCAGTTACATGGTAAGCTGTTTTATTTATTTACTTATTTTTATTTATTTTTTATTTATTGGGGTGACAATTGTTAATGAAATTACATAATTTCAAGTGTACAATTCTGTATTACATAATCTATAAATCCCATTGTGTGTTCACCACGCAGAGTCAGTTCTCCTTCCATCACCATATATTTGATCCCCCTTACCCTGATCTCCCATCCCCTACCCCCCTTACCCTCTGGTAACCACTAAACTATTGTCTGTGTCTATGAGTTTTTCTTTCTCATTTGTTTGTCTTGTTCTTTTGCTGTTTTTGGTTTATATACCATATATCAGTGAAATTATAGGGTTCTCTGATTTTTCTGTCTGACTTATTTCGCTTAGCATTATACTCGCAAGATCCATCCATGGTGTCACAAATGTTCCTATATCATCTTTCCTTAACGCCGAATAGTATTCCATTGTGTATATATACCACAACTTCTTTATCCATTCATCTGTCCAAGGACATTTTGGTTGTTTCCATGCCTTGGCCACCGTAAACAAAGCTGCAATGAACATTGGAGCACACATGTCTTTATGGATAAATGATTTCAAGTTCTTTTGGTAGATACCCAGGAGAGGAATTGCTGGGCCATATGGTAATTGTATTTGTAATTTTTTGAGGAACCTCCACACTGCCTTCCATAGCGGCTGCACCAGTCTGCATTCCCACCAACAGTGTATGAGGGTTCTTTTTTCTCCACAGCCTCTCCAACACTTGTTACTATTTGTCTTGTTGATGATAGCCATTCTGACTGGGGTGAGGTGATATCTCATTGTGGTTTTTATTTGCATTTATCTGATGATTAGTGATGTTGAGCATTTTTTCATATGTCTATTTGCCATTTGTATATCCTCTTTGGAGAAATGTCTCTTCAGGTCCTCTGTCCATTTTTCAATTGGGTTGTTTGTTTTTTTGTTGTTGAGTTTCAGTTCCTTGTATATTTTGGATATTAGACCCTTATCGGAGGAACTGTTTGCAAAAATCTTCTCCCATTCATTCGGTTGCAGCTAGAGGTAAAATTTTGAGCCATCTGAATAAGGTGTTGGATATGGATGAGTTCTCCCAAGGAAAGAGTAGAAATTGAGAAAACTGGCTAGGTAGTATAAGATGAATCTGTACACAAGAGAGAGAAAGGGAAGCCAAAGATGTAAGTGTAAAAGCACAATATGCTTGTGTCAGGAAAATGAAGACAATAGACCATTTCAAGGAGTCAATAGTTTAAACTATAGAATGCTGGCAATGAGAGTAAAAAAAGCCAGCATAGTTTTTCTTTTTACTGTTAATCATAAAAACTCACTTCTAAATGTTGCATCAAGCTCCCTTCTGGTGTCTTTACAACAGTGAAAGTTTTATTATGGAAACTCCTTTATTGCTCCTTCAATATATAAAGAAGAAAAGTCTGAGGTATAGGATAAAAAAGTTGGCAACCAGGAGATAATTAAAAGTACGTCAAGTTCCTCCATGAACTTGAATATAAGTTTCAATATCCAAGGGGGCAGAAGCCTTAAGTAAGCTGTATTCTTATGCAACTTGTTGGGAGCATTTTCACTTCTCCTATTTCCATACTTGGGATTGCCTCTCCTCAAAATGTAGTCAACTAATCAAATGGTTGCATCTTAGGAAAAGTAAAAGATATTTTAACATTAAGATAATCACCAATAAATGCTAACACAAGCTTTGAGACCAGTTAATGTTCTCCCTTTTCCTCTCTCCAAACAGAACTAAATAATGATTGATATTAGTTCAAAATAATTTAATTGCAAAGTCAGTCTGATTTCCAATTATACCATCAAATTCCTAAAGAAGAAAAGAAAACAAGGAAACACCGGCTATTAGATGGCTTTAGAATTTGCATTTGCTGTTAAATAAATTGAAAGTAACGGTAACTTAAAAAAAAATGGAGGGACATCATAAAAATAGCAGTGTGAGGTGAGCCTCTTAAAATCTTCCTTGGAATTTACAACAAATTGAACAACTATAATTCCACAAAGGATGCCCTGCACAGCAGAGAGGCAAGACTAAGAGACACCAACAGAAATCACGAAAAGGCGGCAAATTGGACGAGCAGAAGAGGAGGGAATCTGGAAGTGTGGACATGCGGACTGCATTGGTACAGGATGCAGACGAGCTCAGAGCTCCAAGCTCCCTGCATTCCGGAGCTACCACAGTCACAGGAGAGATAATAATTTGGACTGCTAGCACTCCCCTTGTACCCCACAGTGCTGCCTGAGCAACCAGCATATAATATGGCTGAACCCAACACTCACATCAGAGACCTTGGAGAAAAGACTGAGGGAAGAAGAGTGAAAGCAGTGGTTTAAGCCTGCACTGCCAAGCAGAGGACAGAAGAATTATGCACAAAGCCCAGCCGCCACCTCCCGACCCTTCCAGAGCTTACCCCACCCCCACATGCCCAGTGCTAAAAGCTGAATGATAGTAGTGTCAGATCAAAAGAAAAGAATATTTGCAGTTCTGAAAACTATGGCCCAGAGTCACAGAGTCGCAACACAGCGAGTTCCGGAGAAGGGCAAGGAGCCCTGGGTGCAGGAGGAACAGTGCTGGTGGTCACTGCCATTGCTCACAGCCACCTCTCACAACACACCCCACATGCCCACCTATCTTGGCAGATCCCTGCAGGGGTAAACAGAACCACTGAAACACTCAGCCCCTGAATCTGGTGCAGGAAGAGCTTTGGAACTTCAGAAGATTTCCATATCCCCTCACGGAGGCGGAGGCCTGAGACTCAGGAAACCTGCTCACAGAGGAAAAGTCCACCTTCCAGGGAATCCCCCCATTTTGTGAAAAGCAGAAACAGTGCTGAGAAAATATAACACTACAGCGTGAGAGAGAATTAAAGGCTGCAGTTGGAAAGAAAATAAAGCATTCCACCAACACCTATGGGGAAACAAAAGAAATACCTATTCCTACCAATGTGTTGCAGAACCCACCTCCTGTAGCCTAGGAAGACAAATAATAATTTACTGATTGCCATGAATAACGAAAGTAACGAGGCAGCTCAGTAACAAAATGAAGTATCCAGAAATGAACTTAAACACATGGAAATATGTGACTAGAATGACAGAGAGTTCAAGATTGCAGTTCTTAAAAATCTCAAGGAGATGCAAGAAAACACAGACAGGCAGTTTAATGAACTCAGAAACACAATCAAAGAAGAAAATGAACATCCAATCGAAGAGATTGAAATTTTAAGAACAACCGAAACAATTTCTGGAAATTAAGAACTCAATAAAAGAAATGAAGAATGAAATAACCAGTTTAGGTAAAAGAGCTGACAAGATGGAGGAAAGAATCAGTGACACCAAACTTAGAAATCTGGAAATAACACAGATGGAAGAAGAGAGAGACTTGAGAGTGAAAAGAAATGAAAGAACTGTACAAGAACTTAATGGCAACATCAGAAAGAGTAAAATAAGAATAAGGGGCATACAAGAAGGAGAAGAAAGGGAGAAGGGAACACAGAGTATATTCAAACAAATAGTTGACAACAACTTCCAAAACATGTGGAAAGAACTGGATACTTGAATCCAAGAAGCAAATAAAAAAACTATTTACCTCAACCCCAATAGGCCTTCTCCAAGGCACATTGTATTGAAGCTGTCAAAAATTCATGACAAAGATTTTTCAAAGAAGCCAGGGTAAAGAGGACGGTAAAGGAAAGCCCATTAGTTTATCACCAGATTTTTCAGCAGAAACTCTACAAGCCTGGAGGAAGGGAAAACAAATATTCAAACCATCTAAAAAGAGAAATTATGAGCCAAGAATAATATATCCAATAAAGATAAATTTTAGATATGAAGGAGGAATAAAGACCTTTCCAGACATACAGTGGCTGAGAGAATTTTTTAACACATGACTTGCACTACAAGAAATACTGAAGGAGAATATTTGACCAGCATAAGCAAGGATAATTTATGACAACAAAAACATAAAAGGAAGTAGAGTAGAACTCTGAACTGGCATAAGGGAATGGAGAAAGTAAGTATGCTGAAGAAAATGGAATACTCTAAATAAGAAACTTTTTTTTTACATAAAATTAATGGTAACCACTCAGAAAAAAATCTAGAAGTGAAAGACATACCATAAAAAAGAAGACAGAGAGGGGGGAATTATAGAATTACCAACATATTTAAATAATGGACAGCAGCAAAAAGGCAAAGAAACTATGGAAACACAGTCCTACCAGAAAAACAAAGATAGAATGACAGTAAATCCTCATATATCAATAATCACCCTAGATATAAATTGACTGAACTCACCAATAGAAAGGCACAGAGTACCAGATTGGATCAAAAAACTAAACCCAAACATGTGCTGTCTCTAAGTGACATATATCACTACAAGTACCAATATAGACTCAAAGTGAAAGGTTGGATGTTGACAAGCCAAGAAAATGGTATCCGGAAAAAAACACACATAGCCATAAGGATATCAGATGAAAAAGATGTCAGGATAAAAAAAGGTGACAAGAGACAAAGATGGACATTTCATAATGATAAAGGGGACTATAAAACAGAAATACATAACAGTCATTAATATGTATCCCTCCGATCAGGGAGCACTGAAATATACCAAGCAACTACAAAGAGAACTAATGGGAGAAATTGACCAAAAAACAATTATAGTAGGGGATATAAATACATCATTGACAGCTATGGATAGCTCATCCCAAAAGAAAATCAGTAAAAAAAAAAAAAAAGAGCTATAAATGACACATTAGATAAAATGGACATGGCTGATATTTACAGAGCACTTCATCCTAGAACATCAGAATATACTTTCTTTTCTAGTGTACATAGAACATTCTCAAGGATAGATCATATATTAGGACATAAAACTAGCTTCAGCTTATTTAAGAAGATTGAAATCATACCAACCATATTCTCTGATCACAAGGCTTTGAAATTGGATATCAACTGCAAAAAGAAAGCAGGAAAAACACAAATACATGGAGATTAAACAACATACTTTTAAAGAATGACCAGGTCAAAGAAGAAATAAGAGGAGAGATCAAAAGATACATAGAAACAAATGACAATGGAAATACATTCCACCAAAATTTTTGGGCAGCAGTGAAAGCAGTTCTAAGATGAAAATTTGTATTATTACAGACCTATCTCAAGAAACAAACAAACAAAAAATCCCAGATGAATAAACACGTTACACTTTAAAAACACTAGAAAAAGAACAAATGAAACTCAAATTCTACAGAAGGAATGAAATAATAAAAATCAGACTAGTACTAAATGAAATAGAGAATGAAAAGACAATAGAAAAAATTAATGCAACAAAGAAATGGTTCTTTCAAAAGATTAAAAAAAATTGACAAACACTTGGCTTGACTCACTAAGATAAAAAGAGAAAAGAAAGACAAAATTAAAGAACATCAGAAAGAAAGAGGGGCAGTTATCACAAATGACAGAGAAATACAAAAATCCTCCAAGAATACTACACAGGACAATATGCCACTAAATTCAATAACCTAGAAGAAATGGACAAGTTCTTAGAAAAATAGCCTGAATCACAAAAAAACGGAAAATCAAAATAGACTGATCAACAGTAAGCAAATTGAATCAGTCATCCAAAACCTTCCCAAAAGCAAAAGTTTGGACCAGAAAGCTTCACCAGTGAATTCTACCAAACCTTCAAAGAGTATCTAATACCTGTCCTACTCAACTCTTTCCAAAACTTGAAGAAGAGGCAATACTTCCTAACTCATTTTATGAGGCCAACATTACCCTGATACCAAAACTGGTAAACATAACATGAAAAAAGCAAAAGCTCTGATGAATAAAGATGCAAAATCCCTGAACACAATTCTAGCAAATCGAATGCTACAATTCATTAAAAAGGTTATGCATGACGATCAAGTGGGGTTCATCCCATGGGCACAAGGATTGTTGAACATACACAAATCAATCAATGTGGCAAACCACATAATATAATAAAAGACAAAAATCGTATTATTATATCAATAGATGTAGAAAAAGCGTTTGACAAGATACAACATCCATTTATGATTAAAACACTTAATAAAATATGTATAGACAGAAGATACTTTAACATAATAAAGGCCATATATGACAAATCCTCAGCAAATACCATAATTAACGATGAAAAACTGAAGCCCTTTGCTCTATGTTCAGGAATACAACAGGGCTGTCCCCTATCACCTCTGCTTTTCAACATAGTGTTGGAAGTCCTTGCCAGAGCAATCAGGCAAGAGAAAGAAACAAAAGACATCGAAATTGGGAATGAAGAAGTTAAATTGTCACTCTTTGTAGATGACATGATGCTATATATAGAAAACATTAAAGACTCCACCAAAATGCTATTAGAAACAATAAACGAATACAGTAAAGTTGACGGGTACAAAATCAACGTACAAAATCCATTGCATTCTTAAGTACTAACAATGAATTCCCAGAAAAAGAAATAAAGACAACAAGTCCTTTTGCAATTGCAACAAGAAGACTAAAATAGCTAGGAGGAAACTTAACCAAGAATGTGAAAGACCTACATAGTAAAAACTATAAGACATTTTTAAAAGAAATTGAAGAAGATAAAAAAAAAAAGACATTGCATGCTCATGGATTGGAAGAATCAACATAGTTAAAATGGCTATATTACCCAAAGCAATATACAGATCTAATGCAATCCCGATCAAAATTACAATGGCATTTTTTTTAAAGAAATAGAATTAAAAAATCAACAGATTTGTATGAACCACAAAAGACCCCGAATAGCCAAAGCAACCCTAAGAGAACAGAACAATGCCAGAGGTGTCACCCTCCCTGACTTCAGCTTGTACTACAGGGCAGCAATAATCAAAACAGTATGGTATTATCAGAAAAACAGACACACAGACCAATGGAATAAAATTGAGAAACAAGAAATCAACCCACATAAATATGAGCAGGTAATTTTTGACAAAGAAGCCAAAAACATACAATGGAGTAAAGACACCCTCTTCAATAAATGGTGATGGAAGAATTGGAAAGCCACGTGCAAAAGAGTGAAACTACACTGCTATCTAACACCATATACCAAAATTATCTCAAAAATGGATCAAAGACCTAAACCTAGTAGCTGAAAACAGTAAACTGCATAAACTGAAACATGTGAACTCAACTTATGGACCTTGGGTTCAAAGAGCATTTTATGAATTTGACTCCAAAACCAAGGGAAGTAAAAGTTAAATAAATGAATGGGAATATGTGAAATTAAAAATCTTCTGCACAGTAAAGGAAAGCATCAACAAAATAAAGGGGCAACAAACCAAACAGGAGAAGTTTTTGCATGCAACGTCCCCAATAAGGGACTAATATCAAAAATATATAAAGGACTCATACAACTCAACAACAAAAAAAATTAACAATACCAATAAAAAATGGACTGAGGGATTCGGAAAAAATGGCGGCATGAGCTGAGCCTCTTGTACCGCTCCCCTGGAATTTACAACGAATCGAACAACAATAACTCCACAAAGGACTCCTTGCACAGCAGACAGGCAAGACAAAGAGGCCCCCTACTGAATTCACCTCCAGGTAGGTAAATCGCGCGAGTGGGGGAGGAGGGAGAGGAGAAGTGCGGAGGACGCAGACCTCGCTCAGTGCTCCATGCTCACTGCATCCCTGAACTACCGCAGTAGCGGAAGAGTGAGGGACTCAGACTACTAGCGCTCCGCTTACAGTCCACACAGCTGAGGGGGCACCATATAACACGGCTGAACCCAACCCTCGCTCACAGCAGACCTCGGAGCAAAGACTGAAGAAAGAGGGCTGAAATCGGTGGTTTAAGCCCTCACTGCCAAACAGAGAACGGAAGCCTTACGCATGGAGACTAGCCGCCCCCTCCCTACCCTCCCAGAGCTCGCCCCGCCCCCACCTTCCCTGTGCTAGAAGCGATAAAGTAGCAGTGTCAGATCAAAGGACAGAATATTTGCTGCTCTGAGAACTGTGGACCGCAGACAAAGAATCGCAGCTCAACTAGTTCCGGCAAAGGGGAGGGAGCTGTGGAAGCAGGACTGGCTGTAGTGGTGGTCGACACCATTGCTCTGAGCCACCTCTCACAACTCACCCCACCCCTGGCCCCACCTATCTGGGCGGATCCCTGCAGGAGTAAACAGAACTGCTGAAAGATACGCACTCTGAATCTGGTGCAGAAAGAGCTTTGGAACTCCAAAAGATCTTCGCATACCTATCAACCTGTGGCAGAAGCAACTCCTGTACTTGTCTAGGAAGAGAAATAGTAAATCAGTGACTGCCATGAATATGCAAGGCGACAAGATAGCTCAGAAAGAAAGTGAAAAGTCTCCAAAAAAGGAACTTAGAGATATGGAAATATGTGATTTAAATGACAGAGAATTCAAGATTGCAATTCTGAAAAAACTGAACTAGATGCAAGAAAACACAGAAAGGCAGTTTAATGAACTCAGAAACACAATCAAAGAACACCATGAACATTTTACAAAACAGATTGAAATTTTGAAAAAGAACCAAATAGAATTTCTGGAGATTAAGAACTCAATAGAAGAAATTAACAATAAAATATCCAGCTTAGGTAGTAGAGTTGACCAGATGGAGGAAAGAATCAGTGACATCGAAGATAGGAACCTGGAATTTACACAGATGGAAGAAGAATGAGACTTGAGACTTAAAAAAAATGAAAGAACTCTACAAGAACTTTCTGACTCCATCAGAAAGAGCAATATAAGAATAATGGTCATACCAGAAGGAGAAGAAAGAGGGAAGAAAACAGAGAATACATTCAATCAAATCGTAGATGAGAAGTTCCCAAACTTGTGGAAAGAACTGGATCCTCAAATCCAAGAAGCAAATAGAACACCTAATTATCTCAATCCCAACAGTCCTTTACCAAGGAACATTGTATTGAAGCTGTCTAAAATCAATGACAAAGAAAGAATCCTCAAGGCAGCCAGGGAAAAGAAGACAGTAACTTACAAAGGAAAGCCCATTAGATTATCATCAGATTTTTCAGCAGAAACTCTACAAGCTAGGAGGGAATGGAACCAAATATTCAAACTATTGAAAGAGAGAAATCATGAGCCAAGAATAATATATCCAAAATATCTCCTTTAGAAATGAAGGAGGAATAAAGACCTTTCCAGACATCCAGAATCTGAGGGAATTTTCTAATACACGACCTGCACTACAAGAAATACTGAAGTAGGCTATTAGACCACCATCAACAGGGACAACTTGTGGCAACCAAAACATAAAAGGGGGAGAGTAAAGGCCTGACCTGGAATATGGGAATAGAGAAAGAAAGCGTACTGAAGAAACTGGAATACTCTAAATATCAAACTTTCTATTACATAAACTTAAGGGTAGCTACTCAAAAATCATATTGAACTGAAATATATACTGTAATAATAGAAGAAACAGAGGGAAACATCGTAGAATACACGCACCCAGAAATAATATCAACAACAAAGAGAAAAAAAAAACAATGGAGACACAGCCTTACAAGAAAACTAAAGATAGAATGACAGGAAATCCTCACGTATTAATAATCACCCTAAATGTAAGTGGGCTGAACTCACCAATAAAGAGACACCGAATAGCAGATTGGATCAAAAAACTAAAACCAACCATTTGCTGTCTCCAAGAGACACATCTCAGCTTCAAAAACAAGCATAGACTCAAAATGAAAGGGTGGAAATTGACACTCCAAGCAAATGGTACCCAGAGAAAATCAGGTGTAGCCATAATGATTTCCGATGAAACAGACTTCAGTGTGAAAAAGATAACAAGAGACAAAGATGGACATTTCATAATGATAAAGGGGACTATACAACAAGGAGACATAACAGTCATCCATATTTATGCCCCCAATCAGGGAGCACCGAAATATACCAAGCAAATACTAACAGACTAAAGGGAGAAATTGGCCAAAACACAATTATACTAGAGGAATAAATACATCATTGACACCTATGGATAGGTCATCCAAACAGAAGATAAATAACGAAATAGCAGCCCTAAATGACACATTAGATGAAATGGACATAATTGACATGGATAGAGCACTTCATCCTAAAACATCAGACTATACATTCTTTTCTAGTGTACATGAAACATTCTCAAGGATAGACCATATATTGGGGCACAAAATCAGCCTCAGCAAATTTAAGAAGATTG
The DNA here is from genome assembly GCF_964194185.1 of Rhinolophus hipposideros. Classification (NCBI taxonomy): domain Eukaryota; kingdom Metazoa; phylum Chordata; class Mammalia; order Chiroptera; family Rhinolophidae; genus Rhinolophus; species Rhinolophus hipposideros. The sequence goes on from NC_138046.1 coordinate 43,902,774, forward strand.
AAATCATACTAAGCATATTCTCTGATCACAAGGCTTTGAAATTGGATATCAACTGCAAAAAGAAAGCAGGAAAAGACACAAATACATGGAGATTAAACAACACACTTTTAACGAACGACTGGGTCAAAGAAGAAATTAGAGGAGAGCTCAAAAGATACATAGAAACAAATGACAATGAAAATACATCCTACCAAAATTTTTGGGATGCCGCAAAAGCAGTTTTAAGAGGGAAATTTATATCATTACAGGCCTATCTCAAGAAACAAGAAAAATCCCAAATAAATAACCTCATGTTACACCTTAAAAAACTAGAAAAAGAAGAACCAGCGAAACCCAAGGTCAGCAGAAGAAAGGAAATAACAAAAATCAGAGCAGAACTAAATGAAATAGAGAACAAAAAGACAATAGAAAAAATTAATGTGACAAAAAGCTGGTTCTTTGAAAAAATTAACAAAATCGACAAACCATTGGCTAGACTCACTAAGATAAAAAGAGAGAAGACACTAATTAACAAAATCAGAAATGAAAAAGGGGACGTTATCACGGACACCACAAAAATACAAAGGATTATCCAAGAATACTATGAAGGACTATATGCCACTAAATTTAATAACTTAGAAGAGATGGACAAGTTCTTAGAAACATATAGCCTTCCAAGGCTGAATCATGAAGAACTGGAAAATCTTAACAGGCCAATCACCAGTAACGAAATTGAATCAGTCATCAAAAACCTTCCCAAAATCAAAAGTCCTGAACCAGATGGCTTCACCAGTGAATTCTACCAAACCTTCAAAGAGGATCTAATACCAATCCTACTCAAACTCTTCCAAAAAATTGAAGAAGAGTCAGTACTCCCTAACTCATTTTATGAGGCCAACATTACCCTGACACAAAAACCTGGTAAGGACAACACAAAAAAAGAAAACTACAGACCTATATCTCTGATGAATACAGATGCTAAAATCCTAAACAAAATTCTAGCAAATCAAATACAACAATGCATTAAAAAGATTATTCATCGCGATCAAGTTGGGTTCATCCCCGGGGCACAAGGATGGTTCAACATTCGCAAATCCATCAATGTGATACATCACATAAACAAAATAAAGGACAAAAATCATATGATTCTATCAATTGATGCAGAAAAAGCATTTGATAAGATACAACATCCATTTATGATTAAAACACTTAATAAAATTGGTATAGAAGATAAATACCTCAACATAATAAAGGCCATATACTACAAGCCCTCAGCTAATCTCATAATTAATGGTGAAAAGCTGAAGCCCTTTGCTCTACGTTCAGGAACATGACAAGGTTGTCCCCTATCACCTCTGCTTTTCAACATAGTGTTGGAAGTCCTCGCCAGAGCTATCAGGCAAGAGAAAGAAATAAAACGCATCCAAATTGGGAATGAAGAAGTTAAATTGTCACTCTTTGCAGATGACATGATGCTATATATAGAAAACCCTAAAGACTCCACCAAAAAGCTATTAGAAACAATCAATGAATACAGTAAAGTTGCTGGCTACATAATCAACATACAAAAGTCCATTGCTTTCCTATATACCAACAATGAAATCTCAGAAAAAGAGATAGAAAAAACAATTCCTTTTGCAATTGCAGCAAAAAGAATAAAATACCTAGGAATAAACTTAACCAAGGATGTGAAGGATTTATATGCTGAAAACTATAAGACATTTTTGAAAGAAATTGAAGAAGACACAAAGAAATGGAAAGACATTCCGTGCTCATGGATTGGCAGAATCAACATAGTTAAAAAGGCCATATTACCCAAAGCCATATACAGATTTAATGCAATCCCCATTAAAATCCCAATGGCATTTTTTAAAGAAATAGAACAAAAAATCATCAGATTTGTTTGGAACCACAAAAGACCGCGAATAGCCAAAGCAATATTAAAAAAAAAGAACAATACTGGAGGTATCACAATCCCTGATTTTTCCTTGTACTACAGGGCTACAATAATCAAAACAGCTTGGTATTGGCGGAAAAACAGACACATAGACCAATGGAATAGAATTGAGAACCCAGAAATAAAACCACATAAATATGGACAGATAATTTTGACATAGACGCTAAAAACATACAATGGAGGAAAGACAGCCTCTTCAATAAATGGTGCTGGCAGAATTGGATAGCTACTTGCAAAAAAATGAAACTTGACTCCTGTCTGTCACCATGTACCAAAATTAATTCAAAATGGATCAAAGACTTAAGCATAAGACCTGACACAATAAACTGCATTGAAGAAAACATAGGTACTAAACTTATGGACCTTGGGTTCAAAGAGCATTTTATGAATTTGACTCCAAAGGCAATGGAAGTAAAAACTAAAATAAACAAATGGGATTATATGAAACTGAAAAGCTTCTGCACAGCAAAAGAAACTATTGACAAAATAATGAGGCAACCAACTAAATGGGAGAAGATTTTCGCAAACAGTTCCTCTGATAAGGGGCTAATATCCTAAATATACAAGGAACTCATGAAACTCAACAACAAAAAAACAAACAACCCAATTGAAAAATGGACAGAGGACCTGAAGAGACATTTCTCCAAAGAGGATATACAAATGGCAAATAGACATATGAAAAAATGCTCAACATCGCTAATCATCAGAGAAATGCAAATGAAAACCACAATGAGATATCACCTCACCCCAGTCAGAATGGCTTTCATCAACAAAACAAATAGTAACAAGTGTTGGAGAGGCTGTGGAGAAAAAGGAACTCTCATACACTGTTGGTGGGAATGCAGACTGGTGCAGCCTCTATGGAAGGCAGTGTGGAGGTTCCTCAAGAAATTACGAATAGAATTACCATATGACCCAGCAATCGCTCTCCTGGGTATCTACCCCAAAAATATAAAAGCATTTCTCTATAAAGACACGTGTACGCCAATGTTCATTGCAGCTTTGTTTACGGTGGCCAAGACATGGAAACAGCCAAAATGTCCTTCGATAGATGAATGGATAAAGAAGTTGTGGTACATATACACAATGGAATACTATTCGGCATTAAGGCAAGATGATATAGGAGCATTTGTGACAACATGGATGGATCTCGAGAGAATAATGCTAAGTGAAATAAGTCAGACAGAAAAAGCAGAGAACCCTATGATTTCACTGATATGTGGTATATAAGCCAAAAAGAACAAGACAAACAAATGAGAAACAAAAACTCATAGACACTGACAATAATTTAGTGGTTACCAGAGGGTAAGGGGGTGGGGGGTGGGTGATGAGGGTAAAGGGGATCAAATATATGGTGATGGAAGGAGAACTGACTCTGGATGGTGAACACACAATGGGATTTATAGATGATGTAATACAGAATTGTACACCTGAAATCTATTTAAATTTACTAACAATTGTCACCCCAATAAAATTAATTAAAAAAAAGAAGAAATTAGAGGAGAACTCAGAAGATACATAGAAACAAATGACAATGAAAATACATCCTACCAAAATTTTTGGGATGCCACGAAAGCAGTTTTAAGAGGGATATTTATATCATTACAGGCCTATCTCAAGAAACAAGAAAAATCCCAAATAAATAATCTCATGTTACACCTTAAAAAACTAGAAAAAGAAGAACAAGCGAAACCCAAGGTCAGCAGAAGAAAGGAAATAACAAAAATCAGAGCAGAACTAAATGAAATAGAGAACAAAAAGACAATAGAAAAAATTAATGTGACAAAGAGGTGGTTCTTTGAAAAGATTAACAAAATCGACAAACCCTTGGCTAGACTCACTAAGATAAAAAGAGAGAAGACACTAATTAACAAAATCAGAAATGAAAAAGGGGAAGTTATCACGGACACCACAGAAATAAAAAGGATCATCCAAGAATACTATGAAGAACTATATGCCACCAAATTCTATAACTTAGAAGAAATGGACAAGTTCTTAGAAACATATAGCCTTCCAAGGCTGAATCATGAAGAACTTGAAAATATAAACAGGCCGATCACCAGTAACTAAATTGAATCAGTCATCAAAAACCTTCCCAAAATCAAAAGTCCTGAACCATTCTGACTTATTTCACTTAACATAATGTTCTCTAGATCCATCCATGTTGCTGCAAATGATAAGATTTCTTTCTTCTTTATGGCTGCGTAATACTCCATTGTATAAATGAAAGACAAGTACCATATGATCTCACTTATATATGGAATCTAAAGAAAAGACTATGTGAATGAACTAATCAGAGTCAGTTTTGGGGACTCAGAGAAAAAACCGAGAGTGGTTAGATGGGTGTGTGGGAGGGGGTTGGGGATAAGGGGAAAGGTGAAGGGATTTGGAAGCAGCTGGTAACCACAAGATGGCCTCAGGGTTTTTCTTTTGAAAATTAATTTGGGGAAGGTATTCTATAATGTTGTAAAGATTTTGTTGGGTATCCGATGGACATGCGTCCTATTTGGGAGACCACCTCAGGGATACTGTGGATACCTGATCATGGCATTGTACATCAGAAGCTAAACATTAATGAATGCCAACTATAATTTTATATATATAATGTGATGGTTCAGTGTGAGGTCGGAGGGATAGTGGATGGGGGGAGGGGGGTTCACAGTATGAGGGATATAAATGATGAACGTCTAAGTATTACCTTGTTTTGTACACCTGAAACTAATAAATAAATTAATTAATAAAAAAAAAATTCGTATCTTTTCCCCATAAAAAAAAAAAAAGTCCTGAACCAGATGGCTTCACCAGTGAATTCTACCAAACCTTCAAATAGGATCTAATACCAATCCTGCTCAAACTCTTCCAAAAAATTGAAGAACAGTCTGTACTCCTTAACTCATTTTATGAGGCCAACATTACCCTGATACCAAAACCTGGTAAGGACAACACACACACACACACGAAAACTACAGACCAATATCTCTGATGAATACGGATGCAAAAATCCTAAACAAAATTCTAGCAAATCGAATACAACAATGCATTAAAAATGCTATTCATCAAGACCAAGTTGGGTTGATTCCCAAGACACAAGGATGGTTCAACGTTCGCAAATCCATCAATGTGATACATCACATAAACAAAATAAAGGACAAAAATCATATGATTCTATCAAATGATGCAGTAAAACATTTGATAAGATACAACATCCATTTATGGTTAAAACACTTAATAAAATTGGTATAGAAGATAAATACCTCAACATAATAAAGGCCATATACGACAAGCCCTCAGCTAATCTCATAATTAATGGTGAAAAGCTGAAGCCCTTTGCTCTACGTTCAGGAACACGACAAGGTTGTTCCCTATCACCTCTGCTTTTCAACATAGTGTTGGAAGTCCTTGCCAGAGCAATCAGGCAAGAGAAAGAAATAAAAGGCATCCAAATTGGGAATGAAGAAGTTAAATTGTCACTTTTTGCAGATGACATGATGCTATATATAGAAAACCCTAAAGACTCCATGAAAAAGCTATTAGAAACAATCAATGAATACAGTAAAGTAGCTGGTTACAAAATCAACGTACACAAGTTCATTGCTTTCCTATATACAAACAATGAAATCTCAGAAAAAGAAATAAAAAAAAACAATTCCTTTTGCAATTGCAGCAAAAATAATGAAATACCTAGTAATAAATTTAATCAAGGATGTGAAAGATTTATATGCTGAAAACTATAAGACATTTTTGAAAGAGTTTGAAGAACACAAACAAATGGAAAGACATTCGTGCTCATGGATTGGAAGAATCAACATAGTTAAAATGGCCATATTACCCAAAGCCATATACAGATTTAATGCAATCCCCATCAAAATCCCAATGGCATTTTTTAAAGAAATACAACAAAAAATCATCAGATTTGTTTGGAACCACAAAAGACCCCGAATAGCCAAAGCAATACTAAAGAAAAAGAACAATACTGGAGGTATCGCACTCCCTGACTTTAGCTTGTACTACAGGGCTACAATAATCAAAACAGCTTGGTATTGGCGGAAAAACAGAGACATAGACCTGTGGAATAGAATTGAGAACACAGAAATAAAACCACATAAATATGGACAGATAATTTTTGACAAAGAAGCGAAAAACATACAATGGAGGAAAGACAGACTCTTCAAGAAATGGTGCTGGCAGAATTCAATAGCTTCGTGCAAGAGAATGAAACTGGACTGCTATCTGTCACCATGTACCAAAATTTATTCAAAATGGATCAAAGACTTAAGCATAAGACCTGACACAATAAACTGCATAGAAGAAAACATAGGTACTAAACTTATGGACTTTGGGTTCAAAGAGCATTTTATGAATTTGACTCCAAATGCAATGGAAGTAAAAACTAAAATAAACAAATGGGATTATATGAAACTGAAAAGCTTCTGCACAGCAAAAGAAACTATTGACAAAATAATGAGGCAACCAACTGAATGGGAGAAGATTTTCGCAAACAGTGCCTTGGATAAGGGGCTAATATCCACAATACACAAGGAACTCATGAAACTCAACAACGATAAAACAAACAACCCAACTGAAAAATGGACAGAGGACCTGAAGAGACATTTCTCCAAAGAGGATATACAAATGGCAAATAGACATATGATAAAATGCTCAACATCGCTAATCATCAGAGAAATGCAAATGAAAACCACAATGAGATATCACCTCACCTTAGTCAGAATGGCTTTCATCAACAAAACAAATAGTAAGAATTGTTGGAGAGGCTGTGGAGAAAAAGGAACCCTGATGCACTGCTGGTGGGAATGCAGACTGGTGCAGCTGCTATGGAAGATAGTGTGGAGGTACCTCAAGAAATTACGAATAGAATTACCGTAGGACCCAGCAATCGCTCTCCTGGGTATCTACCCAAAAAATCTGAAAGCATTTCTCTATAGAGACACGTGTACTCCAATGTTCATTGCAGCTTTGTTTACGGTGGCCAAGACATGGAAACAACCAAAATGTCCTTCGATAGATGAATGGATAAAGAAGTTGTGGTATATATACACAATGGAATACAATTCGGCGTGAAGGAAAGATGATATAGGAACATTTGTGACAACATGGATGGATCTTGAGAGTATAATGCTAAGCGAAATAAGTCAGGCGGAATAAGCAGAGAACCCTATGATTTCATTGATATGTGGTATATAAACCAAAAACAACAAAAGAACAAGACAAACAAACAAAAAATGTACTGAGGACCTGAAGAGACTTTTCTCCAAAGAGCACATGCGAATGGCAAATAGACATATGAAAAAATGCTTAACATCGCTAATCATCAGAGAAATGTAAATAAAAACCACAATGAGAGATCACCTCACACCTGATAGAATGGCTATCATCAACAAGACAAATAATAACAAGTGTTGGAGAGGCTGTGTAGAAGAAGGAACCCTCATACACTGTTGGTGGGAATGCATATTTGTGTAACCTCTATGGAAAGCATCGTGGAGGTTCGTCAAATATTTAAGAATAGAATTACCATATGACCCAGCAATCCCTCTCCCAGATATCTACCCCCAAAATCTGAAAACGTTCATCCATAAAGGCGTATGTGCTTTAATGTTCATTGAAGCTTTATTTATGGTGGCCAAGACATGGAAATAACAAAATGTACTTCTATAGATGAATGGATAAAGAAGTTGTGGTGTATATACATAATGGAATACTATTCAGTGGTAAGAAAAGAAGAATTAGGACCATTTGTGACAACATGGACGGATCTTGAGATTATAATGCTAACCAAAATAAGTCAGACTGAAAAAGCAGAGAACCATATGATTTACCTGATATGTGGTATATACACCAAAGACAACAAAAGAACAGGACAAACAAATGAGAAACAAAAACTCATAGACACAGATCATAGTTTAGTGGTTACCAGAGGTTAAGGGGGGAGAGGGGTGGTAGATGAGGGTAAAGGGGATCAAATATATGGTGATGAAAGGATAACTGACTCTGGGTGGTGAAGACACAATGTGATTTATAGATGATGTAATGCAGAACTGTACACCTGAAATCTATGTACTTTACTAACAATTGTCACCCCAATAAAGTTTAGTTAAAAACATGATAAATAAAAGAAATAGTAAAGAGAGATCCCATGTACTGTTTAGCCTGTTACTCCCAATGGTAGCATCTTGCAAAACTGTAATACAATATTGCAACTGGAATATCATCATTGATACAGAGAAGATGTATAATGGTTCTATCATCAAAATAATTTCCCATGCTTCCATTTTATAGGCAAACCCACTTCCCTGTCCTCCTACTGCCTCCTTAAATGCTAGCATACTATGTTCCCCATTTCCTCAATTTTGTCATTTGAAGTTGAAAAATGTTCAGGGAATAAGGAGTACAAAATTGGTAGTCACAAAACAGTTATGGGGTTGTGAAATACAGTATGGGGAACATAGTCGATGATATTGCAAAAATAGTGTCAGATGGGTACTAGACTTACCCGTCATAAATTACATAAATGCCTAGCCATTATGCTGTATACCTGAAAGTAATATAAAATAATATTTAATATTAACTATAATTTAAAAATATATGTATACACATAACGTAAAATACAGTACAGGAATTATAATCAATGGTATTGTAATAGCTATGTATAGTGTCAATGGGTAGTAGACTTAGTGGGGTTATCATTTTTGTGAGGTATACAAATGTCTAATCATTATGCTGTTTTGTACATCTAAAACTAATAAAAAAGAATTAAAATTACATAAATGGAATCAAATGGTATATAACCTCTTGGAATTGGCTTTTTTTCATTCATCATAATCTTCTGGAGATCCATGTAAGTTGTTTCATGTATCAATATTTTATTCATTTTTAATTGCTGAGTTGTAGTTCATGGTATGTATGTACCACGGTTTATTTAACCATTTGTCTGTTAAAGGATTGCTGTTTCCAGTTTTGGGTAATTACACATAAAGCTCCTGTAAATGTTCTGTATGAACATAAGTTTTAATTTCTCTGGGATAAATGCCAGGAGTGCAAATACTGGGTCATGTTATAGTTGCATATATTTTTTTAAGAAACTACTAAACCATTTTTCAGAGTAGGGGTACTATTTTACATTCTCATTCGTAATGTGTGTATGATCCAGTTTGTCCATGTCCTTGCCAACATCTGATGTTGTCACTTTTTTAATGCATTCTGATAGGTGTGCCATGATAGTTCATTGTAATTTTGTTTCATTTCCCTAATGGCTAATGATGTTGAACATTTTTATGTGCTTATTTGCCATCTGTACATTTCTTCAGTGAACTGTTTCTTAATGTCTTTTGCTCATTTTCTTGTTGGGTTTTTTTAATATTCAGTTTTAAGTGTTCTTTATATATTATAGGTATTAATCTTTTGCAAATATGTAGTTTGCAAATATTTCTTCACAGTCTATAACTTTCCTTTCCATACTTTTAACTCTTAACATACTCTTCCTTTCCATACTCTTAAATTTTGATAATGTCTAATTTGTCAATATTTCTTTTTATGGATTATGCGTTTTGTGTCAAATCTAAGAACTGTGTCTAACCCTGGGTAACAAAGAGTTCCTCCATTACTTTTTTTTAATGCAACTATTTTATTTTATGGGATAGTATAGAATACATTTTGTGTGGGGAAGGTGAAGGGATTGGAAAACAGTCCGTAACCACAAGACTGTGGTTTTGAAACCACGGGGTTTTCAAAATTAATTTGGGGAACGTAATCAATAATGTTGTAAAGATTTTGTAGGGTATGCGATGGACACGTGTCCCATTTGGGAGACCATCTCAGGGATGATGTAGATGACTGATCACTGCACTGTATATCTGAAGATGAACAATTATGAATGCCAACTATAATTTTACATGTATATGTATATATATGTATGTATATATTCTCCATTACTTTTTTCTAAAAGTTCTAGGTTTACATTTCACATTTAAGTCCATGATCCATTTTAAGCTAATTTTTTCACAAGGTGTTAGACTTATGTCAACATTCATTTTTTTGTGCCTATGAATATCCAATTGCTCCAGCATATTTGTTGTAAATGCAACTTTTCTCCATTTAATTGCTTTGTCAAACATCAGTTGGGCATAATTGTATGGGTCTATTTCAAGGTTCTCTACTCTGTTCCGTTTATCTATGTGTCTAGCCCTCCAACAATACTACACAGCTTTAATTATGGTAGCTGTATAGTAAGTCTTGAAATTGGGTCTACTGATTCCTTTCTATTTCTTTTTCAAAATTGTTTTAGTTATTCTAGTTCGTTTTCTTTTCCATGTACATTTATCTATATCTATAAAAAAATCTTGCTGGGATTTTAATAACAATTGAGTTAAATCTAATTTTAATTTAGAAAAACCTCACACCTTTATATGAGTCTTGCAATCCATGAAAAAGATTTGTCTCTCTATTTATTTAAATCTTTAATTTCTTTCATCAGTGTTTTTGGAGTTTTTTAGCATATGAGTCCTACATATGTTTTATTAGATTTCCACATAAACATTTCATGTCTTGAGTAATTGTACATATTAGATTTTTAATTTTGGTTTCCAGGTGTTTGTTGTTAGTATATAGGAATACAATTAATTTATGTATATTTATCTTATATCCTGAGACTTTCCTGAACTCTCTTATTACTTGTAAGAGTTCCTTTTTTGATTACCTGAGATTTTTAACATAGACAAACATGCCATTTTCAGCTAAAGAATATTTAATTTCCTCCTTTGTGACTTGCATGAATTTTATTCCCTTGCCTTGTGTCACTGCATTGGCTTGATTTTCCAGAAAAATGTTGAACAAGCATAGTGACCATAAGAGTGACCATCCAGGCTTTGTTTCTTATCTTAGGAAAAAAACATTCAGTCTTCCACCATTAATTATATTCTTATCTGTAGGAATTTTGTAGATGCTCTTCATAAAGATGAGGGAGTGACCCTCCATTTCCGTTTTTTCTGAATTTTTTTAAATCATGAGTGGGTGTTGATTTCTTTATTTATTAAATTTATTGCGGTGACATTTGTTAGTAAAATTATATTGTTTCAAGTGTACATATCTATAATACATCATCTATATATTGCATTGTTTGTTCACCACCCAGAGTCAGGTCTACTTCCATCACCATATTTTTAATCCCCTTTTCCCTCTTCTAACACCCCCTCGCCCTTTACCCTCTGTTAACCACTAAACTACTGTCTGTGTTTATGAGTGTTTGTCTGTTTGTCTTATGCATTTGTTGCTTTCAGTTTTATATCCTACATATGAGTGAAGATATATGGTTCTCGACTTTTTCTGTCTGACTTATTTCTTTTTTTTAATTAATTAGATTTATTGGGGTGACAATTGTTAGTAAATTTACATATATTTCAGGTGTAAAATTCTGTATTATATCATCTATAAATCCCATTGTGTGTTCCCCACCCAGAGTCAGTTCTTCTTCCATCACCATATATGTGATCCCCCTTACCCTCATCACCGACACCCCACACCCTTAACCTCTGGTAACCACTAAATTACTGTCTGTGTCTATGAGTTTTGTTTCTCAATTGTTTCTCTTGTTCTTTTGTTGCTTTTGCTTTATATACCATATATCAGTGAAATCGTAGGGTTCTCTGCTTTTTCTGTCTGACTTATTTCACTTAGCATTATTCTCTCGAGATCCATCCATGTTGTCACAAATGTTCCTATATCATCTTTCCTTAACGCCGAATAGTATTCCATTGTGTATATGTACCACAACTTCTTTATCCATTCATCTATCGAAGGACATTTTGGTTGTTTCCATGTCTTGGCCACCGTAAACAAAGCTGCAATGAACATTGGAGTACACGTGTCTCTATAGAGAAATGCTTTCAGATTTTTTGGGTAGATACCCAGGAGAGCGATTGCTGGGTCATATGGTAATTCTATTTGTAATTTCTTGAGAAACCTCCACACTGCCTTCCATAACGGCTGCACCAGTCTGCATTCCCACCAACAGTGTATCAGGGTTCCTTTTTCTCCACAGCCTCTCCAACACTTGTTACTATTTGTCTTATTGATAAAAGCCATTCTGACTGGGGTGAGGTGATATCTCATTGTGGTTTTCATTTGCATTTCTCTGATGATTAGCGATGTTGAGCATTTTTTCATATGTCTATTTGCCATTTGTATATCCTCTTTGGAGAAATGTCTCTTCAGGTCCTCTGCCCATTTTTCAATTGGGTTGTTTGTTTTTTTGTTGATGAGTTTCATGAGTTCCTTGTATATTTTTGATATTAGCCTCTTATCAAAGGCACTATTTGCGAAAATCTTCTCCCATTCAGTTGGTTGCCTCATTATTTTGTCAATAGTTTCTTTTGCTGTGCAGAAGCTTTTCAGTTTCATATAATCCCATTCATTTATTTTAGTTTTTACTTCCATTGCCTTTGGAGTCAAATTCATAAAATGCTCTTTGAACCCAAGATCCATAAGTTTAGTACCTATGTTTTCTTCAATGCAGTTTATTGTGTCAGGTCTTATGCTTAAGTTTTTGATCCATTTTGAATTAATTTTGGTACATGGTGACAGATAGCAGTCCAGTTTCATTCTTTTGCACGTAGCTATCCAATTCTGCCAGCACCATTTATTGAAGAGTCTGTCTTTCCTCCATTGTATGTTTTTCGCTTCTTTGTCAAAAATTATCTGTCCATATTTATGTGGTTTTATTTCTGGGTTCTCAATTCTATTCCATTGGTCTATGTGTCTGTTTTTCTGCCAATACCATGCTGTTTTGATTATTGTAGCCCTGTAGTACAAGCTAAAGTCAGGCAGTGTGATACCTCCAGCATTGTTCTTTTTTCTTAAGATTGCTTTGGCTATTCGGGGTCTTTTGTGGTTCCAAACAAATCTGATGATGTTTTTTTCTATTTCTTTAAAAAATGCCTTTGGGATTTTGATGGGGATTGCATTAAATCTGTATATGGCTTTGGGTAATATGGCCATTTTAACTATGTTGATTCTGCCAATCCATGAGCACGGAATGTCTTTCCATTTCTTTGTGTCTTCTTCAATTTCTTTCAAAAATGTCTTATAGTTTTCAGCATATAAATCCTTCACATCCTTGGTTAAGTTTATTCCTAGGTATTTTATTCTTTTTGGTGCAATTGCAAAAGGAGTTTTTTTTTCTATCTCTGTTTCTGAGATTTCATTGTTGGTATACAGGAAAGCACTGGATTTTTTACGTTGATTTTGTAACCAGCAACTTTACTGTATTCATTGATTGTTTCTAATACCTTTTTGGTGGAGTCTTTAGGGTTTTCTATATATAGCATCATGTCATCTGTAAAGAGTGATAATTTAACTTCTTCATTCCCAATTTGGATGCCTTTTATTTCTTTCTCTTGCCTGATAGCTCTGGCGAGGACTTCCAACACTATGTTGAAAAGCAGAGGTGATAGGGGACAACCTTGTCGTGTTCCTGAACATAGAGCAAAGAGCTTCAGCTTTTCACCATTAATTATGAGATTAGCTGAGGGCTTGTCGTATATGGCCTTTATTATGTTGAGGTATTTATCTTCTATACCAATTTTATTAAGTGTTTTAATCATAAATGGATGTTGTATCTTATCAAATGCTTTTTCTGCATCAATTGATAGAATCATATGATTTTTGTCCTTTATTTTGTTTACGTAATGTATCACATTGATGGATTTGCGAATGTTGTACCATCCTTGTGCCCCGGGGATGAACCCCACTTTGTCGTGATGAATAATCTTTTTAATGCATTGTTGTATTCGATTTGCTAAAATTTTGTTTACGATTTTAGCATCTGTATTCATCAGAGATATAGATCTGTAGTTTTCTTTTTTTGTGCTGTTCTTACCAGGTTTTGGTATCAGGGTAATTGTGGGGAGCCATTATTTAGTGTTGCTCTGGAGTCTGGTGGTCTGGCTCAATTTATGGCTAAGGCCTTATCTCTGCAATAAAAACCTTGAGAGTGTTTTTGCAAGTTGCTGAGGAATGAGGTGGGAGTGGCCGTTTCCCCTGACACAGATAACTGGTGACTATCAGGAAAATTGGTAGTGTCTTTCATGTGGTAATTACGTTGGAGAAGTTTTGTAGTGATTTGTAGTTTCTTTGCAAAAGTTAGAAAATTTACTCTCTGTAAGATAACACAAGCCAGTGAATGTTAAACTGCACGTACCTAAGGATATAAATTGGTGAAGGAAAATAAATAAAGCGCTCCAACACCACTGGAGACCGGCCGCATCATCATACATGTATGTGTCTCTTTTTGCATTCCCGCTCCCCCTTCCAGAAACCGTTCGTCTCGTCGGCAGGCTCCGACAGGTAATGTTGGCCTCATAAAATGAGTTAGGGAGTACTGACTCTTCTTCAATTTTTTGGAAGAGTTTCTGTAGGATTGGTATTAGATCCTCTTTGAAGGTTTGGTAGAATTCACTGGTGAAGCCATCTAGTCCAGGACTTTTGATTTTGGGAAGGTTTTTGATGACTGATTCAATTAGGTTACTGGTGATTGGACTGTTCAGATTTTCCAGTTGTTCATGATTCAGCCTTGGAAGGCTATGTTTCTAAGAACTTGTCAATTTCTTCTAAGTTATAGAATTTGGTGGCATATAGTCCTTCATAGTATTCTTGGATAATCCTTTGTATTTCTGTGGTGTCCGTGATATCTTCTCCTTTTTCATTTCTGATTTTGTTCATTAGTGTCTTCTCTCTTTTTATCTTAGTGAGTCTAGCCAGGGTGTGTTGATTTTGCTAATCTTTTTAAAGAACCAGCTCTTTCTCACATTAATTTTTTCTATTGTCTTTTTGTTCTCTATTTCATTTAGTTCTGTTCTGATTTTTGTTATTTCCTTTCTTCTGCTGACCTTGGGTTACGCTTGTTCTTGTTTTTCTAATTCTTTAAGGTGTAACATGAGGTTATTTATTTGGGATTTTTCTTGTTTCTTGAGATAGGCCTGTAGTGATATAAATTTCCCTCTTAAATCTGCTTTCGCGGCTTCCCAAAACTTTTGGTCGGATGAATTTTCATTGTCATTTGTTTCTATGTATCTTTTGAGCTCTCCTCTAATTTCTTCTTTGACCCAGTCGTTCTTTAAAAGTATGTTGTTTAATCTCCATGTATTTGTGTTTTTTCCTGCTTTCTTTTTGCAGTTGATATCTAATTTCAAAGCCTTGTGATCAGATATGCTTGGTATGATTTCAATCTTCTATATTTGCTGAGGCTGATTTTCTGTCCCAATATATGGTCTATCCTTGAGAATGTTCCATGTACACTAGAAAAGAATGTATAGTCTGATGTTTTAGGATGAAGTGCTCTATATATGTCAATTATGTTCATTTCATCCAATGTGTCATTTAGGGCTGCTATGTCGTTATTTATCTTCTGTTTGGATGATCTATCCATAGCTGTCAATGATGTATTTAAGTCCCCTAGTATAATTGTGTTTTGGTCAATTTCTCTCTTTAGTTCTGTTTAGTAGTTGCTTGGTATATTTTGGTGCTCCCTGATTGGGGGCATAAATATTGATGACTGTATGTCTTCTTGTTGTATAGTCCCCTTTACCATGATGAAATGTCCATCTTTGTCTCTTGTTATCTTTTTCACCCTGAAGTCTGTTTCATAAGAAATCATTATTGCTACACCTGATTTTCTCTGGGTATCATTTGCTTGGAGTGTCAATTTCCACCCTTTCACTTTGACTCTATGCTTGTTTTTGTAGCTAAGATGCGTCTCTTTGAGTCAGCATATGGTTGGGTTTAGTTTTTTGATCCAATCTGTACTCTGTGTCTCTTTATTGGTGAGTTCAGTCCATTTACATTTAGGGTGATTATTGATATGTGAGGATTTCCTGTCATTCCGTCTTTAGTTTTCTGGTAAGGCTGTGTCTCCATTGTTTCTTTGCCTTTTTGTTGTTGTCTATTATTACTGTGTGGTTGTATTTTATGATGTTTCCCTCTGTTTCTTCTTTTATTACAGTATATATTTCAGTTCTGGATGATTTTTCAGTGGTTACCCTTCAGTTAATGTAAAAGAAAGTTTGATATTTAGAGTATTCCAATTTCTTCAGTACGCTTACTTTCTCTATTCCCATATTCCAGTTCAGGCCTTTCGCTCCCCCTTTTTATGTTTCGATTGCCACAAGTTGTCCCTGTTGATGGTGGTCTAATAGCCTCCTTTAGTATTTCTTGTAGTGCACGTCGTGTATTAGAAAATTCCCTCAGCTTCTGCATGTTTGGAAAGGTCTTTATTCCTCCTTCATATCTAAAGGAGATCTTTGCTGGATATATTATTCTTGGCTCATAATTTCTCTCTTTCAATAGTTTGAATATTTGGTTCCATTCCCTCCTGGCTTGTAGAGTTTCTGCTGAGAAATCTGATGATAATCTAGTGGGCTTTCCTTTGTAGATTACCATCTTCTTTTCCCTGGCTGCCTTGAGGATTCTTTCTTTGTCATTGATTTTAGACAGCTTCAATAAAATGTGCCTTGAAGAAAGCCTGTTGGGATTGAGGTAATTAGGTGTTCTACTTGATTCTTGGATTCGAGGATCCAGTTCTTTCCACAAGTTTGGGAAGTTCTCATTGACGATTTGTTTGAATGTATTCTCTGTTCCCTTACCTTTTTCTTCTCCTTCTGGTATGCCCATTATTTTTATATTGCTCTTTCTGATGGAGTCAGAAAGTTCTTGTAGAGTTCTTTCATTTCTTTTAAGTCTCAAGTCTCTTTCTTCTTCCATCTGTGTAAATTCCAGGTTCCTATCTTCGATGTCACTGATTCTTTGCTCCATCTGGTCAACTCTACTACCTAAGCTGGATATTTTATTGTTAATTTCTTCTATTGAGTTCTTAATCTCCAGAAATTCTATTTGTTTTTTTTTCCAAATTTCAATCTCTTTTGTAAAATGCTCATGGTTTTCTTTGATTGTGTTTCTAGTTCATTAAACTGCCTTTCTGTGTTTTCGTGCATCTATTTCAGTTTTTTCAGAATTGCAATCTTGAATTCTCTGTCATTTAAATCACATATTTCCAAATCTCTAAATTCCTTGTCTGGAGACTTTTCACTTTCTTTCTGAGCTATCTTGTTACCTTGGTTATCCATGGCAATCACTGATTTACTATTTCTCT
Source organism: Rhinolophus hipposideros (assembly GCF_964194185.1). Lineage (NCBI taxonomy): Eukaryota > Metazoa > Chordata > Mammalia > Chiroptera > Rhinolophidae > Rhinolophus > Rhinolophus hipposideros. The sequence goes on from NC_138046.1 coordinate 43,919,867, forward strand.
TCCTAGACATCTACAGGAGTGGCTGCTGCAACAGGTTGATAGGTATACGAAGAGCTTTTGAAGTTCCGAAGCTCTTTCTGCACCAGATTCAGAGCCCGTTTGTTTCACCAGTTCTGTTTACTCCTGCCTGGATCCGCCCAGATAGGTGGGGCCGTGGGCGGGGTGAGTTGTGAGAGGTGGCCCAGAGCAATGGTGGTGACCACCACCACAGCCAGTCCTGCTTCCACAACTCCCTCCCCTTTGCCAGAACTAGTTGAACTGCGAATCTTTGTCTGCGGTCCACAGTTCTCAGAGCAGCAAATATTTTGTCCTTTGATCTGACACTGCTACTTTATCGCTTCTAGCACCGGGCAGGTGGGGGCGGGGCGAGCTCTGGGAGGGTAGGGAGGGGGCGGCTAGTCTCCGTGCCTAAGGCTTCCGTTCTCCGCTTGGCAGTGAGGGCTTAAACCACCATTTTCAGCCCTCTATCCTCAGTCTTTGCTCTGAGATCTGCTGTGAGCGAGCATTGGGTTCAGCTGTTTTGTATGCTGCCCCCTCAGCCCTGTGGGCCGTAAGTGGAGCCCTAGCAGTCCAAGTCTTTCCCTCTCCCGCAGCTGCAGCTGCAGTAGTTCTGGGATGCAGTGAGCACGGAGCACTGAGCTAGGTGTGTCTTCTGCGCCCGCGCGCCTCCGTCTCCTCACTTCTCTTCTCCCTCCTCCCCCGCTCGCGCAATTCACCCACCTGGAGGTGAATTCAGCAGTGGGACTCTTCGTCTTGCTTGTCTGCTGTGCAGGGAGTCCTTTGTGGAGATATTGTTGTCCAATTCGTTGTAAATTACAGGGGAGCTTTACAGAGGCTCACCGCACGTTGCCATTTTTTTTTCCTGGCCCTATTTTTTCTTTTCTTGTGGCCGAGTAATATTCCATTGTATATATGTACCACATGTTCTTAATCCAATCATTTATTGAAGGACACTGGTTATTTCCATGTTTCAGCCATAGTAAATAATGCTGCAATGAACATTGTGGTACATATCAAATCCCTTCTCTGTGTCTATTGAGATGATCATGTGGTTTTTGTCCTTTATTAATATGGTGTATCATACTGATTTTTTTTTGTATTTTGGACATACTTGCATTCCTGTAATAAAACCCATTTGGTCCAGGTGTATAGCCTTTTTCATATTTTGCTGGATTTGGTAACTATTATTTTGAGGAGGATTTTTGCATCTACTAGGTGTGATCAAACAATACAGTTAATGTTTAAATTTAAAAAAAAATATTACAGTAAGAGACACATTGCCATTCATTCCCCTCAAAATATTACCCTTTGCTTCAAACACACTTATCCCAATATTCTTGCTAATTTCTGAAGGAATTCTGGAAGTCCTCTTTCATGAGTGTCTTTACTTCATCTTCCATCATGACAACATTCCATGTCACACATCGTTTCTGGTATGGCAATTTCTGTCAAATCAAAACATTATGGTGTGTCCTCATCCACCTTATTCACCAGATCTGGCACCATGAAACTTCTGGCTCTTCCCCAAAGTCAAAATGACCATAATAGGTAAACATTTTGCATCAATTCCAGTCATCGAGGTAGACATGACAGTGCAACTAAAGACACTCAAATGAGCAGAATTGTTCATAGTATTCTTTTATTGTCTTTGAATGACTGTGTGTCTTTATTGATATCCTGAGATCATTTCTGACTTGTATATTTTCTCTTTTTATTTTTGTTACTTTTGCTAGAGCTTTGTCAGCTGTTTTGATTTTTTTTTCAAAAAAACAGAATTTTCATTTGATCAATTTTTTTGTATTGTTTTTCTTCTTTCAATTTAGTTGATATCTGCTCTTATCTTTACTATTTCCTTCCTTTATTTTTAAAATTTTATTTATTTATTTTTTGCTTTAGATTTATTTTGGTCATCTAGTTTCTTGAGGTAGGGACTTAGACTATTCATATGAAATCTTTCATTTTTTATTTAGTTCTATTATATATCTTTTTTAAAGTTCCATTTGAGACTTCCTTTATGATCCATTAATTATTTATATTTGTGCTGTTTAATTTCCAAGTGTTTAACAATTTACTTTTTCCTTTATGTTACTGATTTCTTATTCAAGTTTGTTGTGGTCAGAGAACAATTCTGTATAATTACAAGTATTTTATATTTCTTGAGATCTGTTTTATGACCCAGGGTATAGTGTTTCTTGCTGAAAGCTTCATGGCTGCTTGAAATGAATGTGTATTCTGCTATTTTGAGGTGGAGTATTGTATATATGTCAATTAGAACTTTTAGTTAATTGTTTTGTGTATTTAGTCCTTTTATATCCTAGCTGATTTTCTGTTTAATAGTTCCATTAGTTGCTGAGGCTTGAAGTTGCACTTCCAAATTACAATTGTGGATCTGTCTATCTTTTTTCAGCTCTATCAGCATTATGTCATGTGTTTTGAAGCTCTGTTGTTTGGTTCATATACATGTAGGATCATTGTATCTTCTTGGCATGATATTTATATTATGATGCAGTGCCTTTTTTACTTCACATATAATTTCCAGAGCTTTTAGTTGTTATTAGCAGAAAGAATAAGAAAAAATTATGTCTATTCATTATACCTGTAACAGAAAAAAAAAGTGTCAGAACTCACTTTTAAACATGAATAGTTTGAATTTACTTAAATTATCAGTTACCTCAAAAAATCAGTAAACATTTAGTTGACACTGGTTATTTTTAAGGTAACCGATGAAGGAAATTTACTACTAACAAAAATCAATGCTCATTTGTATGGGTGGTGATCCTCAAAATGGCGGCTTGAGGAGAGCCTCTGTAAATCTCCCCTGGAATTTACAACTAATCGAACAACAATAACTCCACGAAGGACTCCCTGCACAGCAGACAGGCAAGACGAAGAGGCCCACTACTAAATTCACCTACAGGTGGGAGAATCACACGAGCGGGGGATGAGGGAAGGGAGAAATGCAGAGACGGAGCTGCGAGGGCACAGGATGCAGACCTAGCTCAGTGCTCTGAGCTCGCTGCATCCTGGAACTACCGCAGCTGTGGGACAGGGAAGAACTCAGACTGCTCAGGCTCCCCTTATGGCCCACAGGGCTGAGTGGACAGCATATAACACGGCTGAACCCAACGCTCACGGCAGAGACCTCGGAGAAAGACTGAGGGAAGAAGGCTGAAAATGGTGGTTTAAGCCCTCACTGACGAGCAGAGAACAGAAGCCTTAGGCACTGAGACTAGCCGCCCCCTCCCTACCCTCCCAGAGCTCGCTCCGCCCCCACCTGCCCAGTGCAGAAGCAGAACAGTAGCAGTGTCAGATCAAAAGAACAGAATATTTGCTGTACTGAGAACTGTGGACCACAGACACAGATTCGCAGCCCAACTAGTTCCAGCAAAGGGGAGGGAGCTGTGGAAGCGGAACCAGCTGTGGTGGTGGTCGTTGCCATTACTCTGGGCCACATCTCACAACTCACCCTGCTCCTGGCCCCACCTATCTCAGCAGATCCCTGCAGGAATAAACAGAACTGCTGAAATATACGGGCTCTGAATCTGATGCAGAAAGAGCTTTGGAACTTCAAAAGCTGTCTGCATCCCCACAGGGACGTGGCACCCTATGACTCAGGCAAACTGTTAACAGAGGAGAAGCCCATCTCCCAGGGAATCCCCCCATTGTGTGAGAAGCTGGAATAGTGCAGAGAAAACATAGCACTACTGTGTGAGAGAGGGAAAAAAAAGGCTGCAGTCGGAGAGAAAATAAACTTTATACCAAAAAGTACTGGAAAACAAAAGAAAGACCTTTTCCTATCAACTTATTGCAGAAGCCACTCCTGTAGATGTCTAGGAAGAGAAATAATAAATCAGTAATTGCCATGAATAATCAAGGCAACAAGACAGCTCAGAAAGAAAGTGAAAAGTCTCCAGAAAAAAAGCTTAATGATATGGAAATATGTGACTTAAATGACAGAGAATTCAAGATTGCAGTTCTGGAAACACTCAACAAGATGCAAGATGTAAGAGTAGGTTAGTACCAGAACTGCCATCTAAAGGGTTAAAAAACCATTTTCTGAACGGCCCCTAGACCAGAACAACCTAATCGTAAACACCTGTATCGCAAGGTCAAGATGTTCTGTTGAGAAAAGGCTTACCTTGTAGCAAGGATGTGGGCAAGGACACAGGACCAAAACTAGGCACAAAGCCCAGTCATGTAAATATCTTGCCTGTGTGGAAAATTACTGAGAGCCTTAAGATGCTATATAATCCCCTGGATTTGAGTGCTTGGGGTCCTTGTTGAAACCTGCTGCGTTGGGCAGATACTCCGACCCCAGCTAGCTGGAAATAAACCTCGCTGTGTGACTTGCAATATCGTGTGTCTTCTGTCCAACTGAGGGGTGATTGACTCCGGACCCTAACATGTGGGGGTTCGTCTGGGATTCAAGACCCCACCTTAGGGGAATAGACAACTCCCGATACTGAGGTTTACTCAAGAACTGCGGTAGTTGGTTTGGCCACCTTAGAGAGGGAAGGGCTGAAACAGGTCCTCGACTGGAGAGACTGAAACAGGTCTCTGCCCGGTCCCAATAGAGAATTTTCACAGGAAGGAAGGAGCGGGTTGTGACCCTGGAGGGTCCATTATTGGAAGTTGTGGGAGACATCCCCGACGAGAAGGTGGCCCAATGACGTCTGCAGTGGACGTCGTTCAGACGGGCCCTGGGTAAGGATCCTGGGTGTGGTGTGATTGGTGTGAATAAAACGGCGCCAGTGGATGTGGTGTGGTTGACTGGCCGGTGGGTATTGAAAAGTCCTGTGCAAATTTGTGTATTTGCTGGCACAGTATCTATCTCTTGTCTTTTCCTGGCTTCTCTTTATAATAATTATAGGACAGGTTCAGGTGAAACCTAAGACCCTGCTCCTGAACCACTTTTCTGAAATCCGCGCCAAGGCTCGTAATTATGGCGTTCAAGTGAAGAAAGGTAAGTTTGATACATTCTGCTTTGCAGAATGGCCCACTTTTAATGTGGGCTGGCCCTCCCAGGGGACCTTTTCCCTAGGTCCGAGATATTATTAATCGGCCTGGCTCGCAGGGCCATCCGAACCAATATCCTTATATTTTGATGTGGCAGGCCTTAGTAGAAAGCCCACCCTCCTGGCTGAAACCCTTTATCCCCGAAAGGCCGGAGGATCCCCCTAAGGTCCTGACCGTTTCTGGACCCTCCCGCCAACCGGCGGCGCCTACGGCCGGCCTGAAACCCCCAGAGAAGCCGACCCAAAGACCCATCCTGCAGGAAGGGTCAAACATATATCCCTCCCTGATAGACCTAGATCTTGAAGAGACTCCCCCTACCTACACGCCTGTGGCGCCGCTCCAGCCTGAGGTGGCTGCCCCTTCAGCGTCTCCTCACTTGACCGCTTCCCCGTCAGCTCCCTCTCCCCTGGCTCACCCTGCCCCAGCCCAGGGACCAGCGAGGGGATTGAGGTCCTGTAGACACCGGGAAGAGACCTCAGAGGAGGAACCGTCTTCCTCCACCTCCGCTGGGACGCCGATCCTCCCCGTGCGAGCACTAGGAGGGACTGATCCAAATGGTGAGCGAGCCTATCAGTATTGACCTTTTTCAAGCAGTGATCTGTAAAACTGGAAGGCACAAAACCCCCCTTTCTCTGAGGACCCAAAGGGTCTGACTGATTTGTTTGAGTCTGTCATGCACACACACAGCCCCACTTAGGATGATTGCCAGCAGCTTCTTAAGACCTTATTCACCACCGAGGAGCACAAGTGGATCCTCACCGAGGCCAGAAAGAATGTCTCCGGTGACAACGGGTGGCCTACAACCTTGCCAAACCTGATCAACGAGTGGTTTCCCTTAAATAGATCTGATTGGGACTTTGGGGACGCAGAAGGTAGGGAGCATCTCTGAGTCTACCGCCAGACCCTTGTGGCAGGTCTCCGAACGGTGGCACGCCACCCCACCAATTTGGCTAAGGTAAAAGCTGTAATGCAAGGGGAAAATGAAAGCCCAGCCGTGTTTTTAGAACGACTCTATAATGCATTTAGACAGTACACCCCGTTGGACCCCCTGGCAGAGGAGAACCAGTCAGCTGTGATTATGTCTTTTATAAACCAGGCTGCCCCAGATATCAGAAAGAAATTACATAAGCAGGAGGGACTGGGAGAGATGACCATTAAGGATTTAATGAAAGTAGCGGAGAGAGTTTTCAACACTCGAGAGACTCCCGAAGAGAGGGAGGATCGTATTAGGAAAGAAGATCAGGAGTTACAAGAAAGAATTAGGAAAGAAGACAGAGAGTATCAGAGAAGAGAAAACAGGAGGCAGCAGAGGGAGATGGCAAAGGTTTTACTGGCAGTAGTGCATGGCATAGCTGGGCCGGGACCAAGTCCAGCCGTACCAGCCCGACCTCGGAGACCGGGGCCCAGACTGGATAGGAGACAGTGTGCATACTGCAAAGAATATGGACATTGGAAGAGGGAGTGTCCCAAGCGCCAGGGCCAGACCGGGCAGGACTCTCGGGTTCTGCGGGCGGGAATAGATAGTGACTAGGGCAGACTGGACTCGGATCCCCTCCCCGAGTCTTGGGTAACCATGTATGTGGAGGGGAAGCCAGTGGGATTCATGGCAGACACAACAGCCCAGTACTCAGTTTTAAACAAGCTTATGGAGCCCTTATCTCAGAAAAACAGTTTAGTGCAAGGGGCGACTGGGTCCAAGACTTATCAGTGGACCAGTAGGCACCAGGTGGACTTGGGCTGCCACCAAGTGACCCACTCCTTCCTAGCTATTCCTGAGTGCCCCACCCCCTTATTGGGGCGCGATCTCCTGACTAAGGTCAGGGCCCAGATCCACTTTGAGCCAGGTGGCATTAAGGTAATGGATAGCCAGGGACAGCCCCTCCATATTTTAACCCTGTCTCTTGCAGATAAACATCGCCTGTTCACCCCACAGAGCAATCCTATCAACATTCCATCTACAGAATAGCCTCGGGACATAGATTATTGGCTTAGGAAGTACCCTCAGGTGTAGGCAGAGATAGCGGGTGTGGGTCTGGCGGCCCACCGAACATCAGTGGTAGTCGAAGTCAAAGCCTTGGCCCAGCCTATTCGGATTCGCCAGTACCCCATGTCCACAGAGGCGTGGAAAGGGATTGCCCCACACATTAACCGCCTACTGGAAGCTGGGATACTGAAACCCTGCCACTCTGCCTGGAACACCCCACTTCTCCCCGTTAAGAAACCAGGGGGGAAAGATTATTGGCCAGTCCAAGACTTAAGGGAAGTAAATAAGAGGGTCGAAGACATCCACCTGACGGTCCCCAATCCTTACACCCTGCTAAGTCGCTTGCCCCCAACACATGTTTGGTATACCACCCTAGACCTAAAGGATACATTTTTCAGCATAGCCCTGGCACGCAACAGCCAACACATTTTTGCCTTCGAATGGCATGATGATAATACGGGAACCCCCGGGCAGTTGACCTGGACTAGACTACCACAAGGCTTCAAAATTTCTCCTACTCTGTTTAATGAAGCCCTAAATCAGGATTTGGACTCATTTCGCCAGAGCCATGATTCAGTTACGCTCCTGCAGTATGTAGATGATTTGCTTCTGGCGGCCCCCTCTGAAGCCGAATGCCGACATGCCACTGGAGACCTCCTCCAGGAGCTGGGGCAATTAGGCTACCGGGCCAGTGCAAAGAAGGCTCAAATATGCAGACAAACAGTCACCTTCCTGGGGTATGAACTGAAAGGAGGAACCAGGTGGCTTACAGAAGCCATAAAAGAGACTATTCTTAGACTTCCAGTCCCAACCTCAGCCCGAGAGGTCTGCGAGTTTTTAGGGACAACAGGCTACTGCTGGCTGTAGATTCTGGGGTATGCTGAGATGGCGAAGCCTCTGTACGAGGCAACCAAGGATAAGGCCCCCTGGGCCTGGGGTCCGGACCAACATAAGGCCTTTGACGAACTCAAGGCCACCCACTTGAGAGCCCCAGCCTTGGCAATTCCGGACCCCCTGAAGCCCTTCACTCTCTTTGTTGATGAGAGGAGGGGAATAGCGAAAGGGGTGCTGATGCAGCACCTGGGGCCATAGAAACGTCCGGTTGCCTATTTCTCTAAGAGGCTAGATCCAGTTGCAGCAGGATGGCCCCCGTGCCTAAGGATCATCGCAGCAATAGCCCTGATGGTGAAGGATTCAGATAAGCTCACCTTCGGGCAGCATCTGAAGGTGGTGACCCCCCATGCAATCGAGGGGGTCCTGAAGTATCCCCCTGGTAGGTGGATGACTAATGCCCGCCTAACCCATTACCAAGGACTCCTGCTAGATGCACCCCAGATCATCTTCACTGAACCTACCACTCTGAATCCCGCCACCCTGCTGCCAACCCCGGATCTGGAAGCCCCCCTGCATGATTGCCAGGAGATCATAGCAGAAGTCACCCAGGTGCGCCCCGACCTCCAGGATGCCGCCCTTCCCAACAGTAAGTTGGTATGGTACACTGATGGAAGCAGCTTCATTATGGACGAGGTCTGGAGGGCGGGCACGGCGGTGGTAGACCACAGTGGGAGCATCATTTGGAATGCCCCGCTTCCCCCAGGGACCTCAGCCCAGAAGGCTGAACTGATCGCGCTGGCGGAAGCGCTGGAACGGGCCGAGGGGAGACGAGTGACTGTCTACACCGATAGCCACTATGCTTTTGGCATTGTTCATGTGCATGGCGCCATCTATCAGGAGAGAGGTTTTGTGACAGCAGAAGGAAGGGGACTGCGCAATCTCCCAGAAGTACAGAGACTGCTGGTGGCAGTGCAGAAGCCCCAGGCAGTTGCAATTGTCCATGTCCCTGGACACCTGTCTGCCTGGACCCCGGAGGCTGAAGGGAACCGGCGGGCAGATAAAGCTGCCAAGAAAGCAGCAGTAACCTCATCAGCTTTGGCACTCTCCCTGCCTGCACCCAAGCTTCCGCGCCTGCCTCTGCGACCTGACTACACTCAGGAAGACCTGCAATGGATCCAGAACCACCACTGTCCAGAGCCTGATCAGCATGGGTGGCGTAGGGATACAGAGGGAAGATTGATACTGACGGTGAAACTAGGACTGTTTCTCCTTTCTAACCTGCACCAAGCCACCCATCTAGGAAAGAGGAAGTTGCTGATGATTCTCGAGTCCACCCGCCTCCGGTTCCCCTGACAAACAGCTCAGATCCAGGAGATTGTGGATCAGTGTGTTGGGTGCCAGGCTATGAAACCCAGCAGGAAGGGACCCCTACATACAGGTACAAGAGTAAGGGAGAGGAGGCTGGGACAAAGCTGGGAGGTGGACTTTACTGAGGTAAAGCCTGGGATGTATGGGTATAAGTACTTGCTAGTAATGGTTGACACATTTTCAGGATGGGTGGAAGCCTTCCCCATGAAACAGGAGACGGCCCAGGTTGTTGCTAAGGCATTGTTAGAGGAAATTATTCCCAGATATGGGGTCCCCGAGGTTTTAGGTTCTGATAACGGCCCAGCTTTCATCAGTAAAGTCCTACAGGGACTGGCCTGAGCGATGGGGACCAATTGGAAGTTACATTGTGAATGTAATCCCCAGAGCTCAGGGCAGGTAGAGAGAATGAATCGGACCCTAAAGGAGACTTTGTCTAAATTGGCTATTGAGACTGGCGGGGACTGGGTGACCCTCTTACCCTATGCCATCTTCCAGGTTCGGAACTCACCATATGTACATGGATTGACACCCTTTGAAATTCTGTACGGGGCACCACCCCCTATTATTGTTCGTACTCTACCAGATCATGACCCCAATGTGGCCTCAAATTATCTGGCCAGTTTGAGGGCCCTGCAGGAGGTCCAACATGAGATATGGCCCCTAGTGCGTTCCCTGTATAAGACCAAGGAAACACCAGACCTGGAACATGGCATCATTCCAGGGGGTTGTGTATGGGTGAGGAGACACAGGTCCAGGACCCTGGAAGAAAGGTGGAAAGATCCTTATCTGGTTATTCTGGTTACCCCCACTAGCTTAAAGGTTGACGGCATCGGGCCTTGGGTCCATCACTCTCACGTATGCCGAGCCAACCCGCTGGAGCAGACACAAGCTGGGGAGTGGACTGTGCGGAGGCACCCTAATAACCCCCTGAAGCTACAGCTCTCCCGACCTCGGGGAAGCACCGGAACCAAGCCCCCTGCCTCGCCCAACGATGAGGTGGCTGCTTGCCCTGACTCTGCTCAACATCTGGAGAAGGAGCCACACGGAGACCAATGCCCATCATCCTTAGATGCAGACATGGATCTTAACGGACGGGCAGACCCAAACAACCTTTTATAGCACTACTAGTACTGCCCCACTCAATGTGTGGTGGCCGGACTTGTTTTTCGACCTTCGTGACATCTTTGGCACCACACGTAGACACCAGCATGACTACTCTGTCATGTCCAAGCGGGCCTTAATCGACACCTCCCAAGGACATAGTGCACAAGGGCATGCCCAGGGAACTTAAGAAACTCTTGGACTACATGTGGCGGCCCAGACAGCTATTATTGTACCAGTTGGAGTCGTGTTACTTCCAATGACGGGCCCCGACAGTGGGACGTTGGGCACAGGGATCTAGTCAAATTCTCCTTTAGGGACCCCAACAATCGAGTACCCGAGATACGTGTCTAATTCAACCAAGAGTCGGCACCAAAAGAAAGTGGCTGGATCTCGGGATTAACTTGGGGCTTCCAGTTAGATATGGGCCTAACAGCATGGATGGGTCCCCACCCCGGTGGTCTTTTGACTATTCGACTATCAGTCCAGACAATCAGCACTCCACTAGGTCCAAATAAGGTACTAGCCCCACCCATCCTTAAGGTACGGGCCCCTCTCGTCCCTACCATGAACTCAGGAATATCAAGAGATAAAAACACTGCAGAAGAAACTGCGGGACCCCACACAAAGATCTTTATAACCCCTTCGATGCCTGCTATGCAGGCTACCAATGACTCCTTGCAGAAACTGGTGCGCACTGTATATGAGACCCTTAATGCCACCAGTCCAAACCTCACGGCCTTCTGTTGGCTGTGTTATGATGTGAAACCCCCGTTCTATGAGGCAATAGGATTGCATGCCACCTACCTTAAACAATGAGGACCCCTCCCAATGTTCACGGGGGGATCGTAAAATTGGCCTGACTCTACAACTTGTGAGCAGGAAAGGGACCTGTCTAGGGAAAGTGCCCCAGGTTAGGCAAAGTTTATGTGCTTCCATAGACAGCACCCCTATTTGGGTAAGTGAAACTAAGTGGTTTATCCCCAGGTCTAATGGATAGTGGATATGTTCAAAGAATGGCCTCACCCCATGTCTATCAACCTCAGTCTTTAATGCTTCTAATGAATTTTGTGTCTTAGTAACTGTGCTGCCCCGCATACTCTACCACGCCGAGGAGAGCATGTACTCACATTGGACTGGAGGCCCCAGCGTGTTAAGTAAGAGAGAGCCTATCACTGCACTAACCATTACTACCCTGCTCAGCTTAGGAGTAACCGGGGCTGGGACCGGCATCGTCTCCTTGGCCACTCATCAGTCTAGAATGACCTCCCTTAGGGCGGCCATAGATGAAGATATCGAAAGAATAGAAACCTCTATTAGTCATTTAGAAAAATCACTCAACTCCTTATCCGAGGTAGTAGTCCAGAATAGAAGTGGGCTTGATTTATTGTTCCTCCAACAAGGAGGACTATGTGTTGCATTAGGAGAAGAGTGCTGTTTTTACGCTGACCACACTGGTGTAGTTAAGGAATCCATAAAAAAGGTGAGAGAAGGGTTAGCCAAGAGAAAACGGGAAAGGGAAAACCAGGAAACTTGGTTCAAAGCTTGGTTTAATAGGTCCCCTTGGCTCACCACCCTGGTTTCTACCCTGGTTGGCCCGAATATCTTGCTTGTACTTATTTTAAGTACAACTTTACTGTATTCATTGATTGTTTCTAATAGCTTTTTGGTGGAGTCTTTAGGGTTTTCTATATATAGCATCATGTCATCTGCAAAGAGTGACAATTTACCTTCTTCATTCCCAATTTGGATGCCTTTTATTTCTTTCTCTTGCCTGATAGCTCTGGAGAGGACTTCTAACACTATGTTGAAAAGCAGAGGTGATAGGGGACAACCTTGTCGTGTTCCTGAACGTAGAGCACAGGGCTTCAGCTTTTCACCATTAATTATGAGATTAGCTGAGGGTTTGTCGTATATGGCCTTTATTATGTTGAGGTATTTTCCTTCTATACCAATTTTAGTAAGTGTTTTAATCATAAATGGATGTTGTATCTTATCAAACGCTTTTTCTGCATCAATTGATAGAATCATATGATTTTTGTCCTTTATTTTGTTTATGTGATGTATCACATTGATGGATTTGCGAATGTTGAACCATCCTTGTGCACCGGGGATGAACCCCACTTGGTCGTGATGAATAATCTTTTTAATGCATTGTTGTATTTGATTTGCTAGAATTTTGTTTAGGATTTTAGCATCTGTATTCATCAGAGATATTGGTCTGTAGTTTTCTTTTTTTGTGTTGTCCTTACCAGGTTTTGGTATCAGGGTAATGTTGGCCTCATAAAATGAGTTAGGGAGTACTGACTCTTCTTCAATTTTTTGGAAGAGTTTGAGCAGAATTGGTATTCGATACTCTTTGAAGGTTTGGTAGAATTCACTGGTGAAGCAATCTGGTCCAGGACTTTTGATTTTGGGAAGGTTTTTGATGACTGATTCAATTTTGTTACTGGTGATCGGCTTGATAAGATTTTCCAGTTCTTCATGATTCAGCCTTGGAAGGCTATATGTCCATTTCTTCTAAGTTATTAAATTTGGTGGCATATAGTCCTTCATAGTATTCTTGGATAATCCTTTGCATTTCTGTGGTGTCTGTGATAACTTCCCCTTTTTCATTTCTGATTTTGTTAATTAGTGTCTTCTCTCTTTTTATCTTAGTGAGTCTAGACAAGGGTTTGTCGATTTTGCTAATCTTTTCAAAGAACCAGCTCTTTGTTACATTAATTTTTTCTATTGTCTTTTTGTTCTCTATTTCATTTAGTTCTGCTCTGATTTTTGTTATTTCCTTTCTTCTGCTGACCTTGGGTTTCGCTTGTTCTTCTTTTTCTAGTTCTTTAAGGTGTAACATGAGGTTATTTATTTGGGATTTTTCTTGTTTCTTGAGATAGGCCTGTAATGATATAAATTTCCCTCTTAAAACTGCTTTCGCGGCATCCCAAAAATTTTGGTAGGATGTATTTTCATTGTCATTTGTTTCTATGTATCTTTTGAGCTCTCCTCTAATTTCTTCTTTGACCCAGTCGTTCTTTAAAAGTATGTTGTTTAATCTCCATGTATTTGTGTTTTTTCCTGCTTTCTTTTTGCAGTTGATATCCAATTTCAAAGCTTTGTGATCAGAAAATATGTTTGGTATGATTTCAATCTTCTTAAATTTGCTGAGGCTGATTTTGTGTCCCAATATATGGTCTATCCTTGAGAATGTTCCATGTACACTAGAAAAGAATGTATAGTCTGATGTTTTAGGATGAAGTGCTCTATATATGTCAATTATGTCCATTTCATCTAATGTGTCGTTTAGGGCTGCTATTACGTTATTTATCTTCTGTTTGGATGATCTATCCATAGCTGTCAATGATGTATTTAAGTCCCCTAGTATAATTGTGGTTTGGTCAATTTCTCCCTTTCGTTCTGTTAGTAGTTGTTTGGTACATTTCGGTGCTCCCTGATTGGGGGCATAAATATGGATGACTGTTATGTCTTCTTGTTGTATAGTCCCCTTTACCATTATGAAATGTCCATCTTTGTCTCTTGTTATCTTTTTCACCCTGAAGTCTGTTTCATCGGAAATTATTATGGCTACACCTGATTTTCTCTGGGCACCATTTGCTTGGAGTGTCAATTTCTACCCTTTCACTTTGAGTCTTTGCTTGTCCTTGTAGCTGAGATGTGTCTCTTGTAGACAGCATATGGTTGGGTTTAGTTTTTTGATCCAATCTTCTACTCTGTGTCTCTTTATTGGTGAGTTCAGTCCATTTACATTTAGGGTGATTATTGATATGTGAGGATTTTCTGTCATTCTGTCTTTAGTTTTCTGGTAAGGCTGTGTCTCCATTGTTTCTTTGCCTTTTTGTTGTTGTCTGTTATTTCTGTGTGGTGGTATTCTATGATGTTTCTAAACGAGGGGAATATTTTTTAAAGGTCCTAAACTCTTACAACATACACAACCACCTAATTTACCCATGTGAAAAACTAGTTAGAAATCTGTCTGAGATGATGTCTATGTATTTTCTGGGAGCTGGTTATTCACATATTCATGGTCAGATATAAATTGCCTCCCACAATAATAAATAGATTTAAAAATACAAATGTCTTTTCAGATTATCACATGGTTGTTCTGGGTTGGGTTAGGAAAGCCTTGAAATAATTTTAAACGTGATACAAAATATGTTAGAGGTTAATGAATTTGCTACTAAAACATGCCCCCAATTTAAAATTCCATATGTTTAGAATTAAAGCACTGAGAGATGTTCAAATTCACCTAAAACTGCTTTATATCAAGATGCTATACTGTAATCTGATACAATGAAATATCTCAAATAAATATAATGCTATTACAATAGAAGATATAAAGGGATTCTATGCAATCAACTCATTTATATTGGTAATCCAAATCACATTAAAACATTTAGGCCAAGGTAACTGGCAATGGAATCATGCCCAGAATGACACTAGAGTCATATCAGGTAATTCGTAGCGCAAATATACTAGACAATTCCTTAACTTTTAAATCTAAGGAAAGTGACAGATTTCAGTAAATGTAGCAAGCACATATCACACATTTAGAGCTATCAAATTTGCATTGTGAACTTTACCACAAATCTCACTGCAACTCAGGAAGCATGTTGTGATTCTGGTAACAGCATTTACTAAAGTACTCTGAGTACTTCAGCTAAACCATATCTAAGTCAAAGTGTAAAATCTAAGTTAAGGTATAAAGAAGAACATGAAAATAAATACATTTGGTAATATAAGGTGAGGATATTATACAAATACTTTGCAATGTACAATGAGGCCAGAAACTCACTTCGGTGTGTTGGGCACAGTGGCAAAAGCCCAATATTCAATGCAATATTCTCTGATGGGCAGGAGGCATCGATGCCATGACATTCCATAAATGTCTTTTCACACAGTAAAAATATTTCTGACAGTCTCTCTGCCCAAATCTTCCAATTCATAACAATGTCATCAGGCATGTAACAGTAACAGGAAAGGAGAGAAAGAAAGATGACGGTAGTGAAGAAAATGGTAGGAGTTAAATCACTGTATGGTGAACAAGTAAGATATACCTGAACTTTCAATTGTCACACAGATGGCTGACACTCCTGACTCAAAGGGCTAAGTGGGAAAATATTCCACTTGTTTCAAATACATGGGTAGTCCCAATATTCAAATGACTGCAATTCAAAACAAAGGCATGAAATCCAGTTAAATTAGAGTGTCAAAAAATGGTAACTCTTGAAGGGATCTTGGTGGTAGGGGCATTTCATCCAGTATTTTTGGGGGTGAGGGGGACATGGTAGCCTAACTCCAAATTGAAACCTACACAGAAGTTCAGTATTTTATACAATTCACAGAGACCTATTTTGATCTAGAGGGCCAGCTAGAACTCCTCACTCATTCCCCATGCCACCACAGTCATCTCTAAGACATCCTTAAGGAATTCTGGACTCTTCACCACATCCTTGGATAATGACATCTCCAAGCCGAAAATTATTCTGCCTGAGGTCTCCCGTGGTGAGTTAGTGTCAATTCTGATTCGTTAATCCCATGTATCCCAAGCCTATGCTCAATTCCCAGAAATCTGTTGGCTGCCTTATATCATGTGCTCTTCCTCAGTTTTCTCAAATAAGCACTTGACATTCTTTAATTCGCTGAACAGCACATTCAGCAAATCAGAAAAGCTTTACCCTAATGAAATATTTAGGAATGTAGACTAAACATAAATATAAGTTGTGTTTATTTCAAAGAAGTGGTCACAATATTAAAAACTAACTATGGTCAGTCTTAAGTATAAGATATTTGCTACAGTATTCTTTTTGTTTTAATTAAAGTTTATTGGGGTGACCATTATAAGTAAACTTAGATAGTTTTCAGGTGTACAGTTCTGGAATACATCACCTATATTCTGTGTTCACCACCCACAGTCAGTTCTCCTTCCATCACCATATATTTGATCCCTTTTCCCTCATCTACCAACCTCCTACCCCCTTACCCTCTAGTAACCACTAAACTATTATCTGTGTCTATGAGTTTTTGTTTCTTCATTTGTTTGTCTTCTTCCTTTGTTGTTACAGTTTTATATACCACATATCAGTGAAATCATATGCTACTTAACTTTTTTTTTTAATGAGGGCACAGCTCATAGTGGCCCATGTGGGGATCGAATTGGTAATCTTGGTGCCATCAGCACCATGCTCCAACCAACTGAGCTAACAGGACACCCCAGGTTCTCGACTTTTTCTATCTGACTTACTTCGCTTAGCATACTATTCTCAAGATCCATCCATGTTGTAGCAAATGGCACTATGTCAACTTTTCCCATGGCAGAATAGTATCCCATTGTGTATATACACCACATCTTTTTTTTTTAATTAAAGTTTATTGCCTTGACAATTGTTAGTAATGTTACATAGATTTCAGGTGTAGAATTCTGTAATACATCATCGATATATCACATTGTGTGTTCACTAACCAGAGTCAGTTCTCCTTCAATCACCATATATTTGATCCCCTTTACCCTCATCTACCACCCCTCCCACTTATCTTCTGGTAACCACTAAACTATTGTCTATCTCTATGAGTTTTTAATTCTTCATTTGTTTTCTTGTTCTTTTGTTATTTTCAGTTTTATATGCCACATATCAGTGAAATTATATACTTCTCTACTTCTATCTGACTTATTTCTCTAGGCATTATAAGTTGTGGAGAAATATAATAATTCTGTTCTCAATTTCTTTTTTTTAATTAGTTTCAGGTACTCAAGACATGGTAATACTTAGACGTTCATCATTTATATCCCTCACACTGTGGATCCCCCTCCCCCAATCCACTATCCCTCCGACATCGCACCCAGCATCACATTACATATATATAAAATTATAGTTGGCATTCATTATTGTTTAGCTTCAAGTGTACAGTGCCGAGATCAGGCATCTACAGCATCCCTGAGGTGGTCTCCCAAATGGGACATGTGTCCATCGGATACCCTACAAAATCTTTACAACATTATTGATTACGTTCCCCAAATTAATTTTCAAAAACCCTGAGGCCATCTTGTGGTTACCTACTGTTTTCTAATCCCCTCACTTTATCCCTTATCCCCAGCACCCCGCCCATCTAACAACCCTCAGTTTTTCCTCTTTGTCCCCAAAACTGTTTCTGATTAGTTCATTCACTAATTATTTTCTTTAGATTCCGCATATAAGTGAGATCATATGCTACTTGTCTTTCTCTTTCTGACTTACTTCACTTAACATAATGTTCTCTAGATCCATCCATGTTGTTGCACATGGTAAGATTTCTTTCTTCTTTATGGCTGCATAATACTCCATTGTATAAATGTACCACAGCTTCTTAATCCAGTCATCTACCAATGGGCATTTCGGTTGTTTCCATATCTTGGATATTGAGTATAGTGCTGTAATAAATATAGGAGTGCATACAGATTTTTGAATTGGAGTTTTGGATTTCTCCAGATAGATGCCTAGGAGTGGAATTACTAGATCATAGGGTAGTTCCATTTTCAGATTCCTGAGATACCTCCATACTGTTTTCCATAGTGTCTGCACCAATCTGAAATCCCACAAACAGTGCACTAGCATTCCCTTTTCTCCACATCCGAGCCAGCATTTATTGTTTGTTGATTTATTGATGATAGCCATTTTGACTGCGGTGACGTGATATTTCATTGTGGTTTTTATTTGCATTTCTCTGATGGTTAGTGAGGTTGAGCATTTCTTCATATGTCTGTTTGCCATCTGTATGTCCTTTTTAGAAAAATGTCTACTCAAGTCCTTTCCCCATTTTTAAATTGGGTTGTTTGTTTTATTGGAGTTGAGTTGAGTGAGTTTTTTTATAGATTTGTGATATTAATCCCTTATCAGATATATCATTGGCAAATAAGCTTGCACATTCAGTAAGATCCCGTTTAGTTTTATTGATGGTTTCCTTTGCTGTGAAAAAAATTTTTAGTTTAATGTAATCCCACATGTTTATTTATTCTCTTACTTCCCTCGCGTGAGGGGATATATCAGTAAAAATCTTACTCCAGGTAATGTCCGTGAAGATTCTTCCTATATTTTCTTCTAGATATTTTATGGTTTCAGATCTCACATTTAAGTCTTTAAGCCATTTTGAATTTATTTTTGTATATGGTGTAAGGAAGTGGTCCAGCTTCATTTTCTTCCATGTGTCTGTCCAGTTTTCCCAGCCCCATTTATTGAACAGACTGTCTTTACTCCATTGTACATTTGGTGTACAATTCTGTATTACATCGTCTATAAATCCCATTGTGTGTTCACCACCCAGAGTCACTTCTCCTTCCATCACCATATATTTGATCCCCTTTACCCTCATCACCCACCCCCCACCCCCTTACCCTCTGGTGACCACTAAATTATTGTCTGTGTCTATGAGTTTTTCTTTCTCACTTGTAGTATAACTTGGAAGTCAGGTATCGTTATACCTCCCACATTGTTCTTATTTGTCAAGATTGCTGAGGCTATCCGGGGTCTTTTATGGTCCCATATAAATTTTAGGATTATATGTTCTATTTCTGTGAAAAACGCCGTAGGTAGTTTGAAAGGAATTGCGTTGAATATGCATATTGCCTTAGGCAGTATGGACATTTTAACTACACTAATTCTTCCTATCCATGAACATGGAATGTGTTTCCATCTATTTATGTCTTCTTTCATTTCTTTCTTCAGTGTCTTATAATTTTCTGAGTACAGATCTTTAACTTCTTTGGTTAAATTTATTCCCAGGTATTTTATAGTCTTTGGAGCAATTGTGAATGGAATTGTTTTCTTTTTTAATTTCTCCTTCTGATATTTTATCATTGGTATATACAAATGCAACTGATCTGAATATTAATTTTGTATCCTGCTACTTTACTAAATTCATCTATCAGCTCTAATAGTTTCTTGGTGGAGTCTTTTGGGTTCTCTCTATATAGTATCATATCGTCTGCATATAATGATAATTTTACTTCCTCCTTACCAATTTGGATGCCTTTTGTTTCTTTTTTTTTTGTCTGATTGCTGTGGCTAGAACTTCCAGCACTATGTTGAATAGAAGTGGAGTAGGGGGCAACCTTGCCTTGTTCCTTATATTAGGGGGAATGTTTCTTGCTTTTCCCCATTGAGTATGATGTTAGCTATGGGTTTGTCATATATGGCCTTTATTATGTTGAGATATGATCCCTTTATTCCCACTTTCTTAAGGGTTTTTATCATAAATCGCTGCTGGATTTTTTCAAATGCTTTTTCTGCATCTATTGATGTGATCATGTGATTTTTATTTTTCATTTTGTTAATGTGGTGTATCAAATTAATGGATTTGTGGATATTGAACCGCACTGCCATACAAGGGATGAATTCCATTTGATCATTGTGTATGATCTGTTTTTTTAATTTCCATATATATATATATATATATATATATATATATATATATATATACATCCCACACACACACACACATATATATATATTATTAGTTTCAGGTGTACAACACAAGGTAATCCTTAGACGTTCATCATTTCTATCCCTGACACTATGACCCCTCCCCCCATCCACTATCCCTCCGACCTCGCACCGAGCCATCACATTACACTTATAAAATATATTTGGCATTCATATTGTTTAGCCTCTGGTGTACAGTGCCATCATCAGGTAGGTGTATGATCTTTTTAATGCATTACTGAATTCTGTAAGCCATTTTTTTTTTTTAGGATTTTCCTCCTTTTTTTTAATGTACTAAGTTTTGTTTAAGTTAATAATTATCAGCAAATGTCATCTCATGTGGCTAACTACACTGCCTGGCACACAACAGGAACTTAGAAAAGAGGGAATGAATCAATGAACGAATGAATCAATCAATCAAATGTCTCAAGCAAAAGATGCAAAATAATATCACTTAATCATACTATTTACTCTGGAAAGCTTTTTTTTTTAAGTCCATTTCCTTGAAAGTCTCTTTTTTTTCTTTCTTTTTTTTATTAGTTTCAGGTGTACAAGACAAGGTAATACTTAGACGTTCATCATTTATATCCCTCACACTGTGAACCCCCCTAACCCCATCCATTATCCCTCCGACCTCACACGGAGCCATCACATTGTATATATAAAATTATAGTTGGCATTCATTAATGTTTAGCTTCTGGTGTACAATGCCATGATCGGGCATCCACATTATCTCTGAGGTGGTCTCCCAAATAGGACGCATGTCCATCGGATACCCAACAAAATCTTTACAACATTATTGAATATGTTACCAAATTAATTTTCAAAAAATCCTGAGGCCATTTTGTGGTTACCAGCTGCTTCCTAATCCTTTCACCTTTCCCCTTATCCCCAACCCCCCCGCCCATCTAACAGCTCTCAGTTTTTTTTCTTTGTGTCCTCAAAACTGTCTCTGATTAGTTCATTCACATATTCTTTTCTTTAGATTTCGCATATAACTGAGATCATATGGTACTTGTCTTTCTCTTTCTGACTTATTTCACTTAACATAATGTTCTCTAGAACCATCCAGGTTGTTGCAAATGATACAATTTCTTTTTTCTTTATGGCTGCGTAGTACTCCATTGTATAAATGAACCACAGCTTCTTAATCCAGTCATCGACCAATGGGCATTTTGGTTGTTTCCATATCTTGGCTATTGTGTAAAGTGCTGCAATAAACATAGGATTGCATACAGATTTTGGAATTGGAGTTTTGGATTTCTCCGGGTAGATGCCTAGGAGTGGAATTACTGGATCATAGGGTAGTTCTATCTTCAGATTCCTGAGATACCTCCATACTGTTTTCCATAGTGGCTGCACTAATCTGCAATCCCACCAACAGTGCACTAGCATTCCCTTTTCTCCACATCCCCGCCAGCATTTGTTGTTTGTTGATTTATTGATGATAGCCATTTTGACTGGGGTGAGGTGGTATCTCATTGTGGTTTTTATTTGCATTTCTCTAATGGTTAGTGAGGTTGAGCATTTCTTCATATGTCTTCTTGCCTTCTGTATGTCCTTTTTAGAAAAATGTCTCCTCAAGTCCTGTGCCCATTTTTTAATTGGGTTGTTTGTTTTTTTGGAGTTGAGTTGAGTAAGTTTTTTATAGATTTGTGATATTAATCCCTTATCAGATATATCATTGGCAAATATCTTTTCCCATTCAGTAGGGAAAAGATATTCCCATTCAGTAGGGACAAACCATCCCTTTTTGTTTTATTGATGGTTTCCTTTGCTGTGAAAAAACTTTTTAGTTTGATGTAATTCCACATGTTTATTTTTTCTCTTACTTCCCTCGCGCGAGGGGATATATCAGTGAAAATCTTACTCCGGGTAATGTCCATGAAGTTTCTTCCTATATTTTCTTCTAGATATTTTATGGTTTCAGATCTTACATTTAAGTCTTTAAGCTATTTTGAATTTATGTTTGTATATGGTGTGAGGAGGTGGTCCAGCTTCATTTTCTTGCATGTGTCTCTCCAGGTTTCCCAACAGCACTTATTGAACAGACTGTCTTTACCCCATCGTACATTCTTGCTTCCATTATCGTAGATTAGATGGGCATATAGGCATGGGTTTACTTCTGGACTCTCTATTCTGTTCCACTGATCTATGTGTCTATTTTTATGCCAGTACCATGCTGTTTTCATTACTGTAGCCTTGTAGTATAGTTTGAAATCAGGTATCGTTATACCTCGCACTTTGTTCTTATATCTCAAGATTGCTGAGGCTATCCGGGATCTTTTATGGTCCCATATAAATTTCAGGATTATATGTTCTATTTCTGTGAAAAACGTCGTTGGTAGTTTGATAGGAATTGCATTGAATATGTATATTGCCTTAGGCAGTATGGACATTTTAACTATATTAATTCTTCCTATCCATGAACATGGAATGTTTCCATCTATTTATGTCTTCTTTCATTTCTTTCTTCAGTGTCGTATAATTTTCTGAGTATAGATCTTTTACATCTTTGGTTAGATTTATTCCCAGATATTTTATAGTCTTTGGAGCAATTGTAAATGGAATTGTTTTTTTAATTTCTCCTTCTGATATTTTATCATTGGTATATACAAATGCAACTGATTTCCGAATATTAATTTTATATCCTGCTACTTTACTAAATTCATCTATCAGTTCTAACAGTTTCTTGGTGGAGTCTTTAGGGTTCTCTATATATAGTATCATATCAACTGCATATAGTGATAATTTTACTTCCTCCTACCAATTTGGATGCCTTTTATTTCTTTCTCTTGTCTGATTGCTGTGGCTAGAACTTCCAGCAGTATGTTCAATCGAAGTGGAGAAAGTGGGCAACCTTGTCTTGTTCCTGATTTTAGGGGGAATGGTTTTAGCTTTTCCCCATTGAGTATGATGTTAGATGTGGGTTTGTCATATATGGCCTTTATTATGTTAAGATATGATCCCTCTATTCCCACTTTCTTAAGGGTTTTGATCATAAAAGGTTGCTGTAATATATCAAATGCTTTTTCTGCATCTATTGATATGATCATGTGATTTTTATTTTTCATTTTTTTAATGTGGTGTATCACATTAATTGATTTGTGGATGTTGAACTACCCCTGGATACCAGGGATGAATCCCACTTGATCATGGTGTATGATGTTTTTAATGTATTGCTGAATTCTGTTTGCTAATATTTTGTTGAGAATTTTTGCATCTATGTTCATTAGAGATATCGGCCTGTAGTTTTCTTTCTTTGTGGTGTTTTTGGCTGCTTTTGGGATCATGGTGATACTGGCTTCGTAAAAAGTGTTTGGGAGTCATCCTTCCTTCTGGATTTTTTGGAAGAGCTTGAGGAGAATAGGTGATAATTCTTTTTTGAACGTTTTGAAAAATTCACCTGTAAAGCCATCTGGTCCAGGGCTTTTGTTTGTTGGGAGATTATTGATTACTGATTCAATTTCCCTGGTGGTAATCAGACTGTTCAGGCTTTCTGTTTCTCCTTGAGTTAGCCTTGGAAGGTTGTGCACCTCTAGAAAATTGTCCATTTCTTCAAGGTTGTCAAATTTGTTGGCATATAGTTGTTCATAGTAATTTCTTAAAATTTTTTGTATTTCTGTGGTGTCTGTTGTCACTTCTCCTCTTTCATTTCTGATTTTATTAATTTCGGTACTCTCTCTCCTTTTCTTAATGAGTCTGGCTAAAGGTTTGTCAATTTTGTTTATCTTCTCTAAGAACCAACTCTTGGATTCATTGATCTTTTGTATTGTTTTTCTGGTTTCTATTTCATTTATTTCCACTCTGATCCTTATTATCTTCTTACTTGTGCTCCCTTTGGGCTTATTTTCCTGTTCTTTTTCCAGATCCCATAAATGTGAAGATAAACTGTCAATTCGTGATGTTTCTTGTTTCTTTAGGTAGGCCTGCAGTGCTTTGAACTTCCCTCTTAGGACTGCTTTCGCAACATTCCATAGATTTTGGGTCATCGTGTTCTCATTCTCATTTGTCTCGAGATATCTTTTGATTTCTTCTTTGATCTGCTGCTTGACCCATTCATTATTTAGTAACATGTTATTCAGCTTCCATGAATTGGTGTGTCTTCCTGGTTTTTTTTCCTTGGAGTTCATTTCTTATTTCATAGCACTGTGGTCAGAGAAGACAATTGGTATTATTTCAATTTTCTTAAATTTATGAAGGCTTGTTTTGTGTCCTAACATATGATCTATCTTGGAAATGTTCTATGTGCACTTGAGAAGAACGTGTATTCTGCAGCTTTGGGAAAAAATGCTCTGAAAATATCAATTAAATCCAACTGCTCCAGAGTATCATTTAAGGCTGTTGTTTCCATATTGATTTTCTGTCTGGAGGACCTGTCCCTTGTTGTCAGAGGTGTGTTGAAGTCCCCTACTATGATAGTGTTGCTGTTGATCTCTCTCTTTATGTCCATAAGTGCCTTTTTTATGTATTTAGGTGTGCCTATGCTAGGTGCATAGATGTTTACTAGGGTTGTGTCCACTTGTCGGGCTGATCCCTTTATTATTATATTGTGCCCATCTTTGTCTTTTAATATGTTCTTCATTTTAAAGTCTATTTCGTCAGATATAAGTATTGCAACTCCAGCTTTTTTTTCGCTTCCATTTGCATGAAATATGTTACTCCAACCCTTCACTTTCAGCCTTTGTGTGTCTTTTGATCTAAAATGAGTCTCTTGTATACAGCATATACAAGGGTCTTGCTGCCTTATCCACTCAGCCACGCTATGTCTCCTGATTGGAGCATTTAATTTGTTTACATTTCAAGTGATTATTGATAGGTATATAGTTATTGCAATTTTTAAATTTACAGTAAATTGTTTTCATCTTTCTTCTATTTCCAGAAGTCCTTTTAGAATTTCTTGCAATGCTGGCTTGGTTGTAATAAATTCTTTGTGTTTGTTCTTTTCTGGGAAGCTGTTTATCTCTCTATCAACTTTAAATGATAGCCTTGCTGGATAAAGCAGTCTAGTTTGTAGGTTTTTGTTTTCCATCACTTTGAGGATCTCCTGCCACTCCCTCCTGGCCTTCAATGTTTCTGTAGAAAAGTCATTTGATAGCCTTATGGGAGTTCTTTTGTACGTAACCTTCTGCCTTTCTCTTGCTGCTTTTAAGATTCTCTCTTTGTCTTTAAGCTTTGCCATTTTACCTATAATGTGTCTTGGTGTGGACCTGTTTGGGTTTATCCTGGTTGAAACTCTGTGCACTTCCTGGGCTTGTATGTTGGTTTCCTTCATCAGGTTAGGGAAGTTTTCAGACATTGTTACCTCAAATATGTTCTCAATCCCTTGCTTCCTCTCTTCGCCTTCTGATATTCCTATGATGCGCATGTTGTTGCGCTTGATGTTATCCCTGAGGTCTCTTACTCCATCTTCATTGTTTTTTATTCTTTTTTCTTCTGTTGTTCAGTTTGAGTGATCTCTGCTAACTTGTCTTCTAAGTCGCTGATTTGATCCTCTGATTCATCTAACTTGCTGGTCATTCCTTCAAGTGAGTTCTTAATTTCAGTAATTGTGTTCTTTAGTTCTAGCTGGTTGTTGTTAAGATTTCTACATCCTTTTTTTAGTTCTAACTGGTTGCTCTTTATGATTTCTATATCCTTCTTTATGTCTTCTCTAAGCTCCTTAAACATTCTTATCACCAGTGTTCTGAACTCTGTCTCTGAAAGGTTGGTTACCTCTGCTTCATTTGTTTCCAGTTGTGGAGGTTTCTTCTGTTCTTTTATTTGGGACATGTTTCTTTGTCTCCCCATTCTGACTGACTCTCTGCGTTTGCTTTGATGTATTTGGTAGATCCACTACAATTCTTTTTTCTTTAATTAATTAGATTTATTGAGGTGACAATTGTGAGTAAATTTACATAGATTTCAGCTGTACAATTCTGTATTATATGATCTATAAATCCCATTGTGTCTTCACCACCCAGAGTCAGTTCTCCTTCCATCACCATATATTTTATCCCTCTTACCTCATCACCCAGCCCCACCCCCTTACACTCTGGTAACCACTAAATTACTGTCTGTGTCTATGAGTTTTTGTTTCTCATTTGTTTGTCTTGTTCTTTTGTTGTTTTTCGTTTATATACCACATATCAGTGAAATCATAGGGTTCTCTGCTTTATTTGTCTGACTTATTTCACTTAGCATTATACTCTCAAGATCCATCCATGTTGTCACAAACGCTCCTATATCATCTTTCCTTAACGCCGAATAGTATTCCATTGTGTATATGTACCACAACTTCTTTATCCATTCATCTATTGAAAGACATTTTGGTTGTTTCCATGTCTTGGCCACTGTAAAGAAACCTCCAATGAACATTGGAGTACACGTGTCTCTATAGAGAAGTGCTTTCAGATTTTTTGGGTAGATACCCAAAAGAGCGATTGCTGGGTCGTATGGTAATTCTATTAATAATTTCTTGAGGTACCTCCACACTGCCTTCCATAGAGGCTGCACCAGTCTGCATTCCCACCAACAGTGTATGAGAGTTCCTTTTTCTCCACAGCCTCTCCAACACTTGTTACTATTTGTTTTGTTGATGAAAGCCATTCTGACTGGGGTGAGGTGATATCTCATTGTGGTTTTCATTTGCATTTCTCTGATGATTAGCGATGTTGTGCATTTTTTCATATGTCTATTTGCCATTTGTATATCCTCTTTGGAGAAATGTCTCTTCAGGTCCTCTGTCCATTTTTCAATTGGGTTGTTTGTTTTTTTGTTGTTGAGTTTCATGAGTTCCTTGTATATTTTGGATATTAGCCCCTTATCAGAGAAACTGTTTGTGAAAATCTCCTCCCATTCAGTTGGTTGCCTCATTATTTTGTCAATAGTTTCTTTTGCTGTGCAGAAGTTTTTCAGTTTCATTTAATCCCATTCGTTTATTTTAGTTTTTACTTCCATTGCCTTTGGAGTCGGATTCATAAAATGCTCTTTGAACCCAAGGTCCATAAGTTTAGTACCTATGTTTTCTTCAATGAAGTTTATTGTGTCAGGTCTTATGCTTAAGTCTTTGATCCATTTTGAATTAATTTTGGTACATGGTGACAGATAGCCGTCCAGTTTCATTCTTTTGCACGTAGCTATCCAATTCTGCCAGCACCATTTATTGAAGAGGCTGTCTTTCCTCCATTGTATGTTTTTAGCTTCTTTGTCAAAAATTATCTGTCCATATTTATGTGGTTTTATTTCTGGGTTCTCAATTCTATTCCATTGGTCTATGTGTCTGTTTTTCTGCCAATACCAAGCTGTTTTCATTATTGTAGCCCTGTAGTACAAGCAAAAATCAAGGAGTGTGATACCTCCAGTATTGTTCTTTTTTTTTAATATTGCTTTGGCTATTCGAGGACTTTTGTGGTTCCAAACAAATCTGATGATTTTTTGTTCTATTTCTTTAAAATATGCCATTTGGATTTTAATGGGGATTGCATTAAATCTGTATATGGCTTTGGGTAATATGGCCATTTTAACTATGTTGATTCTGCCAATCCATGAGCACGGAATGCCTTTCCATTTCTTTGTGTCTTCTTCAATTTCTTTCAAAAATGTCTTATAGTTTTCAGCATATAAATCCTTCACATCCTTGGTTAAGTTTATTCCTAGGTATTTTATTCTTTTTGCTGCAATTGCAAAAGGAATTGTTTTTTCTATGTCTTTTTCTGAGATTTCATTGTTGGTATATAGGAAAGCAATGGACTTTTGTACATTGATTTTGTAGCCAGCAAATTTACTGTATTCATTGATTGTTTCTAATAGCTTTTTGGTGGAGTCTTTAGGGTTTTCTATATATAGCATCATGTCATCTGCAAAGAGTGACAATTTAACTTCTTCATTCCCGATTTGGATGCCTTTTATTTTTTTCTCTTGCCTTATAGATCTGGCGAGGACTTCCAACACTATGTTGAAAAGCAGAGGTGATAGGGTACAACCTTGTCGTGTTTCTGAACGCAGAGCAAAGGGCTTCAGCTTTTCACCATTGATTATGAGATGAGCTGAGGGCTTGTCGTATATGGCCTTTATTATGTTGAGGTATTTTCCTTCTATACCAATTTTAGTAAGTGTTTTACTCATAAATGGATGTTGTATCTTATCAAATGTTTTTTCTGCATCAATTGATAGAATCATATGATTTTTGTCCTTTATTTTGTTTATGTGATGTATCACATTGATGGATTTGCGAATGTTGAACCATCCTTGTGCCCCGGGGATGAACCCCACTTGGTCGTGATGAATAATCTTTTTAATGCATTGCTGTATTCGATTTGCTAGAATTTTGTTTAGGATTTTGGCATCTGTATTCATGAGAGATATAGGTCTATAGTTTTCTTTTTTTGTGTTGTCCTTACCAGGTTTTGGTATCAGGTAATGTTGGCCTCATAAAATGAGTTAGGGAGTACTGACTCTTTTTCAATTTTTTGAAAGAGTTTGAGCAGGATTGGTATTAGATCCTCTTTGAAGGTTTGGTAGAATTCACTGGTGAAGCCATCTGGTCCAGGACTTTTGATTTTGGGAAGGTTTTTGATGACTGATTCAATTTCTTTACTGGTGATAGGCCTGTTAAGATTTTCCAGCTCTTCATGATTCAGCCTTGGAAGGCTATATGTTTCTAAGAACTTGTCCATTTCTTCTAAGTTATTAAATTTGGTGGCATATAGTCCTTCATAGTATTCTTGGATAATCCTTTGTATTTCTGTGGTGTCCGTGATAACTTCCCCTTTTTCATTTCTGATTTTGTTAATTTGTGTCTTTCCTCTTTTTATCTTAGTGAGTCTAGCCAAGGGTTTGTCGATTTTGTTAATCTTTTCAAAGAACCAGCTTTTTGTCACATTAATTTTTTCTATTTTCTTTTTGTTCTCTATTTCATTTAGTTCTGCTCTGATTTTTGTTATTTCCTTTCTTCTGCTGACCTTGGGTTTCGCTTGTTCTTCTTTTTCTAGTTTTTTAAAGGTGTAACATGAGGTTATTTATTTGGGATTTTTCTTGTTTCTTGAGATCGGCCTGTAATGATATAAATTTTTCTCTTAAAACTGCTTTCGCGGCATCCCAAAAATTTTGGTAGGATGTATTTTCATTGTCATTTGTTTCTATGTATCTTTTGAGCTCTCCTCTAATTCCATCTTTGACCCAGTCGTTCTTTAAAAGTGTGTTGTTTAATCTCCATGTATTTGTGTTTTTTCCTGCTTTCTTTTTGTAGTTGATACCCTTTTTAAAACTTTGTGATCAGAGAATATGGTTGGTATGATTTCAATCTTCTTAAATTTGCCGAGGCTAATTTTCTGTCCCAATATATGGTCTATCCTTGAGAATGTTCCATGTACACTAGAAAAGAATGTATACTCTGATGTATTAGGATGAAGTGCTGCATATATGTTAATTATGCCCATTTCACCTAATGTGTTATTTAGGGTGCTATTTCGTTATTTATCTTCTGTTTGGATGATCTATCCATAGCTGTCAATGATGTATTTAAGTCCCCTAGTATAATTGTGGTTTGGTCAATTTCTCCCTTTAGTTCTGTTAGTAGTTGCTTGGTATATTTTGGTGCTCCCAGATTGGGGACATAAATATTGATGATTGTTATGTCTTCTTGTTGTATAGTGCCCTTTACCATTATGAAATGTCCGTCTTTGTCTCTTGTTATCTTTTTTCACCCTGAAGTCTGTTTCATCGGAAATCATTATGGTTACACCTGATTTTCTCTGGGTACCATTTCCTTGGAGTGTCAATTTCCATCCTTTCACTTTGAGTCTATGCTTGTCCTTGCAGCTGAGATGTGTCTCTTGTTGACAGCATATGGTTGTGTTTAGTTTTTTGATCCAATCTGCTACTGTGTGTCTCTTTATTAGTGAGTTCAGTCCATTTACATTTAGGGTGATTATTGATATGTGAGGATTTCCTGTCATTCTATCTTTAGTTTTCTGGTAAGGCTGTGTCTCCATTGTTTCTTTGCTTTTTGTTTTTGTCTATTATTTTTGTGTGGTGGTATTCTATGACATTTCCCTCTATTTTTTTCTTTTATTACAGTATATATTTCAGTTCTCGATGATTTTTTAGTGGTTACCCTTAAGTTTATGCAAAAGAAAGTTTGATATTTAGAGTATTCCAGTTTCTTTAGTACGCTTACTTTCTCTATTCCCATATGTTAGTTCAGGCCTTTACACTCCCCCTTTTTATGTCTCGGTTGGCACAAGTTGTCCCTGTTGATGGTGGTCTAATAGCCTCCTTTAGTATTTCTTGTAGTGCATGTCATGTATTAGAAAATTCCCTCAGATTCTGGATGTCTGGAAAGGTCTTTATTCCTCCTTCATATCTAAAGGAGAGCTTTGCTGGTTATATTATTCTTGGCTCCTAATTTCTCTCTTTCAATAGTTTGAATATTTGGTTCCATTCCCTCCTAGCTTGTAGAGTTTCTGCTGAAAAATCTGATGATAATCTAATGGGCTTTCCTTTGTAAGTTACCATCTTCTTTTCCCTGGCTGCCTTGAGGATTCTTTCTTTGTCATTGATATTAGACAGCTTCAATACAATGTGCCTTGGTGAAGGCCTCTTGGGATTGAGGTAATTAGGTGTTCTATTTGCTTCTTGGATTTGAGGATCCAGTTCTTTACACAAGTTTGGGAAGTTCTCATCGACGATTTGTTTGAATATATTCTCTGTTCCCTTACCTTTTTCTTCTACTTCTTGTATGTTCATTATTCTTTTATTGCTCTTTCTAATGGAGTCAGAAACTTCTTGTAGAGTTCTTTCATTTCTTTTTAGTCTCAAGTCTCTTTATTCTTCCTTCTGTGTATATTCCAGGTTCCTATCTTCGATGTCACTGATTCTTTCTTCCGTCTTATCAACTCTACTACCTAAGCTGGATATTTTATTGTTAATTTCTTCTATTGAGTTCTTAATCTCCAGAAATTCTATTTGGTTCTTTTTCAAGATTTCAATCTCTTTTGTAAAATGCTCATGGTGTTCTTTGATTGTGTTTCTGAGTTCATTAAACTGCCTTTCTGTGTTTTCTTGCATCTCGTTCAGTGTTTTCAGAATTGCAATCTTGAATTCTCTGTCATTTAAATCTCATATTTTCATATCTCTAAGTTCCTTTTCTGGAGACTTTTTAACTCTCTTTCTGAGCTATCTTGTTGCCTTGGTTATTCATGGCAATCACTGATTTACTATTTCTCTTCCTAGACATCTACAGGAGTGGCTTCTGCAACAGGTTGATAGGTATGCGAAGAGCTTTTAAAGTTCCAAATCTCTGTCTGCACCAGATTCAGAGCCCGTTTGTTTCAGCAGTTCTGTTTACTCCTGCAGGGATCCGCCCAGATAGGTGGGGCCAGGGGCGGGGTGAGTTGTGAGAGGGCCCAGAGCAATGGTGGTGACCACCACAGCCAGTCCTGCTTCCACAGCTCCCACCCCTTTGACGGAACTAGTTGAGTTGCGAATCTGTGTCTGCGGTCCACAGTTCTCAGAGCAGCAAGTATTCTGTCCTTTGATCTGACACTGCTACTTTATTGCTTCTAGCACTGGGCAGGTGGGTGCTGGGCGAGCTCTGGGAGGGTAGGGAGGGGGCGGCTAGTCTCCGTGCCTAAGGCTTCCATTCTCTGCTGGGCAGTGATGGCTTAAACCACCGATTTCAGTCCTCTATCCTC
The DNA here is from genome assembly GCF_964194185.1 of Rhinolophus hipposideros. Classification (NCBI taxonomy): domain Eukaryota; kingdom Metazoa; phylum Chordata; class Mammalia; order Chiroptera; family Rhinolophidae; genus Rhinolophus; species Rhinolophus hipposideros. The sequence continues at coordinate 43,951,309 of NC_138046.1, forward strand.
AGTCTTTGCTCCGAGGTCTGCCGTGAGCGAGCGTTGGGCTCAGCCATTTTGTATGCTGCCCTCTCAGCCCTGTAAGCAGAGTTCTAGCAGTCCAAGTCTTTCCCTGTCCCGCAGCTGCAGCTGCGGTAGTTCCGGGATGCAGTGAGCACGGAGCACTGAGCTAGGTCTGCGTCCTGAGCCCGCGCGGCTCCGTTTCTGCACTTCTCCTCTCCCTCCTCCCCCGCTTGCGCGATTCACCCACCTGGAGGTGAATTCAGCAGTGGGCCTCTTCGTCTTGCCTGTCTGCTGTGCAGCAAGTCCTTTTGTGAAGTTATTGTTGTCTGATTCGTTGTAAATTCCAGGGGAGCACTACAGAGGCTCACCTCACACCGCCATTTTCCCCCCTTCTTTCCCTAGAATTCTTAGTTCTTGCTTGGTTATCTTATGTAGTATGTGTCCTTTATATTTGACTTGCACTATTTCGTTCTTCTTCTTTGTGTGTGCTCCCAAGGTGACTCTTGTGTTGTGTATATTGTCCTGTTCAAAAAGAACTTTAATTGCTTTTTGCTTGTGAGTAGGTGGGTTTAACTTGTAGGCTGACTAATTGTGAGACTTGGCTCTGCCCACCGCTGGGTGTTCTGCTGGTTGAGGGTTGACCACTTAAATGAGGTTTGGCCTTCATGGGCTCTTGTGCCTGCAGAGAATTCCCTCTGTGTGTGTGACTTGTAAGACAAACCCGGTAGTACTCTGGTTTGATCTGGAGTTTGCTTCTGGGTATGTTGAATCTTGTGCCCCTTAAGCTGGGCCCTGGTATGGCAGTTTCAGAACAAAGCAAATCACCAAACACAACACCAACAACAACAACAAAGAAAAAAAAATGAAGTACATTACATGTAAAAACAACCAGCAACCCCCACTCAACACAGGCAAAGATATCAAAGAAATAAAGAGAAAACAAAGAAAAACAAAACAAACAAAAACAAAACAAAAAACAAAAACTAAAACAAAACAAAACAAAAACAAAAAAAACGAAAAAAGAACAAACAAACAAAAAGAAAGAAACAATGCCAAGCAAAACAGGAAGCAGCACCAGTCTTGACTTAAGCCCACCAAGTAATCTCCAGGTTGTCCTCCGCTGTGCCAAAGAGTCCTTTGCCTATTGCGCAGGCAGCACCGGTCACCTGGTGCCCAGAGTGAATTTGGGACTGTAGATTTAAATGCGAGGGGCTGAGGGGTCTGGATGACAGTTTTTAGAGAGTCAGTGCAGTTTCTGCCCTTGCCTGCACATATGCATGCTGAGAATAGCACCACCAGCCCTCTATCCAGTACTCCTAAGACTTAGGAGACTTTGTCCTTGTGTGTGTGTGTGGAGGGGTGTAGACAGGAGATTTTTGAGCTGCTGAAAGCCAGAAGCTGCCTCTGCCGCTTACTGCTGGTCTCAGGGAGTGCCTCCCCTGTTGCACTTGCCCCGCCCTAGTCCAGCCAGAAAGGGTGGGGGCTGGGGATGGAGGGGTCTTCTCTCTTCCAAGCTAGCAGCGTCACACTCCTCCTGCAGGCCTGAAAAGGTGGTGGCTGGGGGTAGAGGAATCTCCTCTCTCCTTGTCCAGCGAAAATCCCACTCCTCCCAGCCTCTTCCGTGGGTCAGAGCTGGCTGCCAATCTTCCCAGAGCCTGAGCACTAAGGCTCCTCTGTAAGCTGACAATACTCCTCAGTTCAGGGGTCCTATTCTCAATTTCTTGAGGAACCTCTACACTGCCTTCCATAGTGGCTGCAACAATCTGCATTCCCACCAACAGTATATGAGGATTCTTTTTTCTCCATAGTCTCTCCGAGACTTGTTATTATTTCTCTTATTGACGACAGCCATTCTAAATGGGGTGAGGTGATATCTCATTGTGGTTTTTATTTGCATTTCTCTGATGATTAGTGTTGTTGAGCATTTTTTTTATATCTATTTGCCATTTATATGTCCTCTTTGGAGAAATGTCTCTTCATGTCCTCTACCCATTTTTTAAAATCAGTTTTAGTTGTATAAAACAATGCAATAGTGAGACATTTATCATTTATATCACTCACACAGTCATAACCCCTTCCCCCATCTACTACCCCTCTGACATCGCATCCAGCCGTTATATTTTCACTGCCTCTGTTCCTAATGTTGTACTCCATTTATTGTAAATATGTATATATATACATATTAAATAAATATGTAAGTATTTATTTATTTATTTATTAAATATATAAGTAATATATATTTACTTAATATATATTAAGTAAATATATATATATATATATATAATTGTAGTTGACATTCATTATTGTTCAGCTTCAGCTACAGGTGTACAGTGCAGTGATCAGGAATCTACATCATCCCTGAGGTTGTCTCCCTAATGAGACAAGTGTCCATCGGATATCATACAAAATATTTGCAATATTATTGATTACATTCCCCAAATTGACTTTAATATCCCCTTGGCAATCTTGTGGTTACCGACTGTCCTTTCTAATCCCCTCACCTTGCCCCTTATCCCCAACTCCCTCCCACTTAGCAACCCTCAGTTTTCATCTGTCTCTGAGACTGTTTCTGATTGGTTCATTCATTTATTCGTTTCTTTAGATTTCACATACAAGTGAGATCAGATGGTATTTGTCTTTCTCTGTCTGACTTCTTTCACTTAGCATAATGTTCTCTAGGTCCATCCATATTGCTGCAAATGAAAAGATTTCATTCTTCTTTATGTCCTCTACCCATTTGTCAATTGGATTGTTTTTCGTTCCTGTTGTTGAGTTGCATGAGTTCCTTATTTATTTTGGATATTAGCCCTTTACCCAAGGTGTTTTTTGCAAAAATCTCCCATTTGGTTAGTTGTTGCCTTATTTCGTGGATGGTTTCTTCTACTGTGCAGAAGCTTTTTAGTTTGATATAGTCCCATTCATTTATTTTAGCTTTTTCTTCCCTTGCCTTTGAAGTCAAATTCATAAAATAATTTTTGAACCCAAGGTACATAAGTTTTGTACCTATGTTTTTTCTATGCAGTTTATTGTTTTAGGTCTTACATTTAGGTCTTTGATCCATTTTGAGTTAATTTTGGTACTCAGTGACAGATAGTACTCTAGTTTCTTTCTTTTACACATGGCTTTCCAATTGCCCCAGCACCACTTATTGAAGAGGCTGTCTTTTCTCCATTGTATGTTTTTGGATTTCTGCCAAAATTTATCAGACCTTATTTATGGGGTTTGTTTCTAGGGTCTCAATTCTGTTCAACTACTTTGTGTGTCTGTTTTTCTGCCAATACCGTACTGTTTTGATTACTGTTGCCCTGTAGTTAAAGTTGAAGTCAGGGAGTGTGAAATCTCCAGATTTGTTCTTTCTTCTTCTAGGATTCTGTTCTTTGTTCTTCTAGGATTGCTTTCGCTATTCGGGGTCTTTTCTGGTTCCATACAAACCTGACGATATTTTGTTCTATTTCTTTAAAAAATGCCATTGGGATTTTGATGGGGATTGCAATAAATCTCTATATTGCTTTGGGTAATATGGGCACTTCAACTGTGATGTTTCTTCCAATCCATGAACATGAAAGTTCTTTACATTTATTTGTGTCTTCTTCAATTTTTTTTTTTAAACTGTCTTATAGTTTTCAGTATAGGTCTTTCACAAGATTGGGTAAGGGAATTCCAAAAAATTTTATTATTTCTGTTGCAGTTTCAAAAGGAATTTTTGTAAAATTTATTTTTCTGAGATTTCATTGTAAGTTTATAGAAATGCAGTGGATTTGTGTACATTGATTTTGTAGCTGGAAACTTTTCTGTATTAGTTTATTGTTTCTAATAGCTTTTTGCTGGAGTCTTTAGCATATATATATATATATATATATATATATATATATATATATATATATATATATTGCATCATGTGACTTGCAAAAAGTGACAATTTTACTTCTTTATTCCAAGTTTGAATAAGTTTCATTTCTTTCTCTTCCCTGATTGTTCTGGCTAGAATTTCCAATACTATGCTGAAAAGCAGAGGTGAAAGGGCACAGCTGTCATGTTCCTGAACATAGAGTGAAAGGATTTCAGTTTTTCACCATTAATTATGATATTAACTAAAGTATTGTCATATATGGTCTTTACTATTTTAAAATATTTTCCAACTAAGACAGCCTCTTCAATAAATGGTGCTGGGAGAATTGGATAGCCACGTGCAAGAAAATGAAACTGGACTGTTATCTGTCACCATGTACCAAAATTAATTCAAAATGGATAAAAGACTTAAGCATAAGACCTGACACAATAAACTGCATCGAAGAAAATATAGGTACTAAACTTATGGACCTCGGGTTCAAAGAGCATTTTATGAATTTGACTCCAAAGGCAATGGAAGTAAAAGCTAAAACAAACAAATGCGACTATATGAAACTTAAAAGTTTCTGCACAGCAAAAGAAACCATCGACAAAATAAAGAGGCAACTGACTGAAAGGGAGCAGATTTTTGCAAACAGTTCCTCTGATAAGGGTCTAATATCCAAAATATACAAGGAACTCATGAAACTCAACAACGAAAAAACAAACAACCCAATTGAAAACTGGGCAGAGGACCTGAAGAGACATTTCTCCAAAGAGGACTTACAAATGGCAAATAGACATATGAAAAAATGCTCAACATCACTAATCATCAGAGAAATGCAAATAAAAACCACAATGAGATATCACCTCACCCCGGTCAGAATGGCTATCATCAACAAGACGAATAGTAACAAGTGTTGGAGAGGCTGTGGACAAAAAGGAACCCTCATACACTGTTGGTGGGAATGTAGACTGGTGCAGACGCTATGGAAGGCAGTGTGGAGGTCCCTCAAAAAATTACAAATAGAATTACCATACGACCCAGCAATCCCTCTCCTGGGTATCTACCCAAAAATTGGATATCATTTATACATATAGACACGTGTGCTCCAATGTTCATTGCAGCTTTCTTTACGGTGGCCAAGACATGGAAACAACCAAAATATTCTTACATAGATGAATGGATAAAGAATGTGTGGGATATATACACAATGGAATACTATTTGGCATTAAGGAAAGATGATATAGGAACATTTGTGACAACATGGATGGATCTTGAGAGTATAATGCTAAGTGAAATAAGGCAGACAGAAAAAGCAGAGAACCCTATGATTTCACTGATATGTGGTATATAAACGAAAAACAACAAAAGAACAAGACAAACAGATGAGAAACAAAAACTCATAGACACAGAGAATAGTTTAGTGGTTACCAGAGGGTAAAGGGGGTTGGGGTGGGAGATGAGGGTAAGGGGGATCAAATATATGGTGATGAAAGGAGAACTGACTCTGGGTGGTGAACACACAATGGGATTTATAGATGATGTAATACAGTATTTTACACCTGAAATTATGTAATTTCATTAACAATTGTCACCGCAATAAATTAAAAAAAATATTTTCCAACTATACTGTGGGGACAGAGCCCTCGTCCTCATATAGAAAAGTGCTGGCTCAGGCAGTAAATGGCCATCAACTGTGATTGGCTGGCCATCAGCTGTGGCTAGTTGGAGGTCAACTGTAACCAGTGAGCCATTCGGCACTAATATAACTGCCATGGCTATGCTAGCAGAAAAAAAAATGGGGGCTTGCAAGAAGTTGGTGGCTCAGCTAGCAAGCGCGGATTGCAGTTAGCATGGCGGATTGCAGCCAGCAAGTGAGGTTGGTTAGCAGAGACAAGTGGACGGTGGGTTGCGGATTGTGTTGCTCCTGGTTCCTGTGTCTCCAACCCAGTTGCCAGTGAGAGTATAGTAGTATGTTTTCCCTACCTATGGTTCCATGGGTGTTCCTTTTTGGCCTCACCTTGTCCTATGTTCTTATGTGGGGAGCGGGAGCAGAGACCCCGCAGGAGACCCCGCATAACACATGGTGCAGCGGGCAGAGTGTGGTGTCTGCCAAAACTCTCTGGAATGTACTAGAGCAGTTTATACGGATAAAAGCTGAGTTTCGTAAGCAGGGTATGGTGCCGGCCAAAATCTACCAAAGCATGGTGGAGTGGTTTGTGTGCGTGAGAGCCCAGCTTTGGGAGGCTCATGAGGAGCTGACACCCTGCATGACACATAGCACAGCAAGCAGGGTACAATGCCGGCCAAAACTCACCGAAGAGCAGTGGAGCAGTTTGTGCACATGAACACTCAGTCTCAGGAAGACCAGAAGGAGCAGCTGCCGGAGAACTGGACCCATGTGGAGGGGTGGGAAGATGTGGATGGTTCCCCAACCAGCATAGGAAAAGCCATGCATCTGCCGGAGTGCTGGACACCCATGGAGTGGTGGGAAGACGTGGACGGTTCCCCAACCAGCAGAGGCCAGAGAAAGCGAAGGTTGTTGTGGCCCTGTGGGCTGGGCAGTGCTGAAGCAGCCCGGATGAAGGACTTGTAGTCCCAGGAGGAAACACTTGCGGAGTCCTCCTTGGGAGATGAGGCTGAGGTCAAGGTCGTTCTTCAACCCCAGGAAAGCCCTGGCGAATGACTATGGACTATGGGGAATTGCCTTCAATCCCTAATTTAATGGACTGCTTGACTGTTTGCTTGGAACTTACCACCATGTAGTGGAATTGGCGGATGTTTGCTTTAGTGTCTTGACTGGCCGCCATCAAAATATGTAAGCATCTTTACTGTGATCCGCTGTTGTTCCAGCACGGTACTGTGAGAGGCCCAGAGAGAGTGGCAGTGCCCTGAGAGCCCTGGCTGTGTCCAAGAAGTCTGGCCATGTCCAGAGACAGCGGCAGTGCCCTGAGAGGCCCTGGCTGTGCCCGGGTAGACTAGTGGTACCCTAAGAAACCCTAAGGAAGTCTGGCTGTGCCCAGAGAGAGTGGCAGTGCCCTGAGAGCCCTGGCTGTGTCCAGGATACTTCATCCACCTCCAGGCTCCATGCACAGTGACCCTCACGGAAGACGCTTGTTGCATAGATTGTGAGGCGAGACCCTGTAGGGGTGGAGTGTGGGGACAAAGCCCCAGAGAGCAGTTTCCAGGCTCTCGGCCTCACGTGGAGGGGTGCTGGCTCAGGTAGTAGATGGCCGTCAGCTGTGGCTAGTTGGCCTTCAGTTGTAACCAGTGAGCCATTGGGCACTAATATAACTGCCATGGCTTTGCTAGCAGAAAATGGGGGCTAGCAAGAAGGTGGTGGCTGAGCTGGCAAGCACGGACTGCAGTTAGGATGGCGGGTTGCGGACAGTGTGGATCCTGCCTCCGGTGAGACTATAGTGCCGCAGAGAGCATATAGTAGTATGACTCCCCAATCTATGGCTCCATGGGTGTTCCTTTTTGGACTCACCATATCCTGCGTTCTTATGTGGGGAGCAGGAGCTGAGACCCCGCAGGCTGCCCCGCAAGACATATACATATTTTACTAAGTGTTTTAAACACAACTCAATGTTGTATCTTGTCAAATGCCTTTCTTGCGTCTATTGATATAATCATTTTTTATTTAATTTTAGGTGGTGTATCACATTGATCAATTTCGGTATGTTCAAGCATGCTTGTGCCCCTGGGATGAACCGTACTTGGTTGTGATGTATAATTTTTAATGCACTGTTGCATTAAATTCTAGCAAATTCGATTTGCTAGAAATTTCTTTAACATTTTTGCATCTGTATTCATCAGATATTGGTCTGTAATTTTCTTTTTTGTGTGTTATCCTTACCAGGTTTTGGTATCAGGGTAATGTTGGCATCATAAAATGAGTTAGGGAGCATTGTCTCTCCAATTTTTTGGAAGATTTTAAGTAGGAAAGGTATTAGATCCTATTTGAAGATTTGGTAGAATTCACTAGTGAAGCTATCTGGTCCTGGACTTTTGCTTTTGGGAAGGTTTCAGATAACTAATTCAATTTCCTTCCTGTTGATCTGTCTATTTAGATTTTCCAGTTCTTCGTGATTCAGCCTAAGAAGGCTATATGTTTCTAAGAACATGTCCATTTCTTCTATGTTATTGAATTTCGTGGCATATATGAATTTCGTTCATAGTATTCTTGAATGATTCTTCTTGAATGATACCACTGAAAATGATCCTGTTTCAGTGGTATCCGTGGTAACTTCCCCTCTTTCATTTCCGATTTTGTTTATTTGTGTCTTTTCTTTTTTATCTTAGTGAGTCTAGACAAGGGTTTGTCAATTTTATTAATCTTATCAAAGAGCCAGATCTTTGTTGCATTTCTATTTTTATTCTATTTTATTTCTATTTGTATTTCTATTTCTGTTTCTATTTTATTTCTATTTTTTTCTATTGTCTTTTTGTTCTCATTTCATTTAGTTCTGCTCTGATTTTTATTATTTCCTTCCTTCTGCTGACTTTGGGTTTCACTTGTTCTTCTTTTTCAAGTTCTTTAAGGAGTCATGTGAGGTTATTTATCTGGAATTTTTCTTCTTTCTTGAGATAGACCTGTAATAATGTAAATTTCCCTCTTAAAACTGCTTTCACTGCATCCCATATATTTTGGTAGGATGTATTTTCATTTTTATTTGGTTTTAGGTATCTTTTGGTTTCTCCTGTTATTTCTTCTTTGACTCAGTTATCCTTTAAAAGTATATTGTTTAATCTATATATATTTGTGGTTTCTCCTGCTTTCTTTTTGCAGTTGATATCCAATTTCAAAGCCTTGTAATGAGATAATATGCTAGTTATAATTTCAGTCTTCTTAAATTTGCTGAGGCTAGTTTTATGTCCCAATATATGATCTATCCTTGAGAATGTTCCATGTACACTAGAAAAGAATGTATAGTCTGATATTTTAGGATGAAGTGCTCTGTAAATGTCAATTATGTCCATTTCATCTAATGTGTCATTTATGGCTGATATTTCTTTATTGGTTTTCTGTTTTGATGATCTACCAATAGCTGTCAATTATGTATTTAGGCCCCCTACTATAATTATGTTTTGGTCAATCTCTCCCTTTAGTTTTGGTAGTAATTGGTTTGTATATTCCGGTGCTCCCTATTTCAGAGCATAAATATTGATGATTGTTATGTCTTTTTGTTGTATACTCCCCCTTATCATTATGAAATGTCTATCTTTGTGTCTTGTTACTTTTTTTTATCCTAAAGTCTGCTTTTCTCTGAATACCGTTTGCTTGGAGTGTCATTTTCCACCCTTTCATGAACTTTGAGTCTGTATTATTCCTTGTAGCAGATATGTGTCCCTTGGAGGCAGCATATGGCTTGATTTCAGGTTTTTTTGTTTTTGTTTTTGTTTTCATCCAATCTGCTATTCTTTGCCTTTTGATTGGTGAGTTCAGTCCTTTTACATTTAGGGTGATTATTGATATATGAGGATTTTGTATCATTCTATCTCTGGTTTTCTTGTAAGACTATGTCTCCATTGTTTTGTGGACTTTGGTTGCTGTCTGTTTCAGTGTGGTGGCATTCTATGATTTTTCCCTCTGTTACTTGTTCTTCTATATTATATATTTCAGTTCTTGATTTTTCTTGAGTGGTTACCATTAAGTTTCTATAAAGGAAAGTTTCATATTTAGCGTATTCCATTTTCTTCAGCATGCTTCCTTTCTCTATTCCCTTGTGCTGGTTCAGACTTTTATTCTCTCCCCTTTTATCATTTGTTATCACAAATTTTCCCAGTTTATGCTGTGAGTTGATTTATATGCTGCAGTAGCAAGTTGTCTTTCTCCTCTTGTTTTATAAGTGTTCATTTTTTCTCTTTACCCTGTGTGTTATGTTTAAGTGTATAGTGTCCTATTTGTTGTAGGGGTTGCCATTTCATCCTCTGTGTGTCTGTTCATAATATTGCTCATGGTTTTGTATTTGTTTGCTTCTTTGTTTGAGGTTGGATACCCTCCTTCAGTATCTCTTGTAATGCATGTCATGTGTTAGAAAATTCCCTCAGCTTCTGTATGTCTGGAAAGATCTTTATTCCTCCTTCATATCTAAAAGATACCTTTGCTAGATGTATTATTCTTAGCTCATAATATCTCTCTTTCAAAGGTTTCAATATTTGATTCCACTCCCTCCTGGATTGTAGTTACTGAGGAAAAATCTGATGATAATCTAAAGTGCTTTCTTTTTTAGGTTACCATCTTCTTTTCCCCGGTTGCCTTGAGGATTCTTGCTTTGTCCTTAATTTTTGACAGTTTTGCTACAATGTGCCTTGGAGAATGCCTGTTGGGATTGAGGTAATTAGGTGTTCTATTTGCTTCTTCTATTCAGGGATCCAGTTCTTTCCACAAATTGGGAAGTTCTCGTTCACTATTGTTTGAAGAGACTCTCTGTTCCCGTCTCCCTTTTTTTTTTTCTCCTTCCGTTATACCCCGTATTCTTATATTACTCTTTCTGTTGGACTCAGGAAGTTCTTGTAGAGTTATTTCATTGGTTTTAACTTTCAGGTCTCTCTCTTCTTCCTTTTCTGTCATTTCCAGGTTTCTATCTTCAATGACACTGATTCTTTCCTCCACCTGGTCAGCTCTATTACCTAAGATGGCTATTTCATTCTTCATTTCTTTTATTGAGTTCTTAATCTCCAGAAATTGTGTTTGGATCTTTTTTGAAAACTTCAATCTCTTTTGTAAAATGATCATTTTGTTCTTTGAGTGTGTTTCTGAGTTCATTAAAGTGCCTGTCTGTGTTTTCTTGCTCTTGATGAGTTTTTTCAGAACTGCAATCTTGAATTATCCGTCATTTAAATCACATGTTTCCATGTCTTTAAGTTCATTTTCTGGAAATTTTTCATTTTCTTTCCAAGCTTCCTTGTTACCTTGGTTTTCATGGCAATTAATTAATTATTATTTCTCTTCTTAAACATGTAATGCATTGGGATCTGCAACAGGTTAATAGGAAGAGAACTTTCTTTTGCTTTCTGGTAGATTTTGTTGGGACCTTTTATTTTCTCTCCCACTGCAGCATTTTATTCTCTCTCGTGTTGTGGTGTTATATTTTCTCTACACTGTTCCAGCTTCTCACACAATATGGCGGGGTTCCCTGGGAGGTGGACTTCTCCTCTGTGAGTAGGTCATCAGGGTCACAGGGCACCACCTCTGTGGGGTGATTTTGTAAGCTTCTAAATTTCAAAAGCTCTTCCTTCTCCAGATTCAGAGCCTGTGTTTTTCAGCACCTCTGTTTACCCCTGAAGGGATCCTCCCAGATAGGTGGGGGCAGGGGTGGAGTGAGTTGTAAGACCTGACTCTGATAAATGGTTGTGACCACCAGCACAGCCAATCCAGTACCCAAGGCTCCCTCCACTGTACTGAAACTAGTCAGGCTGGGAGTCTGTGGCCGGTTGGCTGCAGTTCTCAGAATTTCCAGTATTCTGTTCTTTTGATCAGGCATTGCTACAGTTCTGCTTCTAGCACTGGGAGGTTGGGTTGGGATGAGCTATTAGAGGGTGGTGAGAGGGTATGCTAAGCTCTGTGCCTATGTCTTGTGTCCTCTGCTTGGCAGTGGGGGCATAAACCACCGTTCTCACGCTTCTTACGTCAGTCGTTGCTCTACGGTCACTGCCCTGAGCATTGGTTTCAGTCATGTTATATGCTGATTCCTCAGTAGGAACTGTGGGCCATAAGGGGAGTGCCAGCAGTCTTAATTCTTCCCTTTCCAAGGACTGCTATAACTCCGGAATGCAGGGAGCTGGGTGCTCTGAGCTTGTTCTTCATTCTGGGGCCCGTATGGCCTGTGTCTCCACACTTCTTTATCCCTCATCCCCTGCTCGCCCAATTTTTGCATGTTTATATGATTTTTACTGTGATCTCTTAGTCTTGTTTGCCTGCTACATAGGGAGTCCTTTGTGGAATTATAGCTGTTCATTTTGTTCTAAATTCCAGGAGAGATTTCAATAGGCTTACCTCATGCTACCATTTCTTTTTTTTTTAATTTAAATTTATTTATTGGGGTGACAATTGTTAATGAAATTACATAATTTCAGGTGTACAATTCTGTATTACATCAACTATAAATCCCATTGTGTGTTCACCACCCAGAGTCAGTTCTCCTTCCGTCACCATATATTTGATCCCCCTTACCCTCATCTCCCTCCCCCCACACCCTTTACCCTCTATGATCAATAAAAAATACTGTTTGTTATTACATCCTGGCAGAATTGGCCTGTTGGGATTGAGGTAATTAGGTGTTCTATTTGCTTCTTGGATTCGAGGATCCAGTTCTTTCCACAAGTTTGGGAAGTTCTCATCGACGATTTGTTTGAATATATTCTCTGTTCCCTTCCCTCTTTCTTCTCCTTCTGGTATGCCCATTATTCTTATATTGCTCTTTCTGATTGAGTCAGAAAGTTCTTGTAGAGTTCTTTCATTTCTTTTAAGTCTCAAGTCTCTTTCTTCTTCCCTCTGTGTAAATTCCAGGTTCCTATCTTCGATGTCACTGATTCTTTCCTCCATCTGGTCAACTCTACTACCTAAGCTGGATATTTTATTGTTAATTTCTTCTATTGAGGTCTTAATCTCCAGAAATTCTATTTGGTTCTTTTTCAAGATTTCAATCTCTTTTGTAAAATGCTCATGGTGTTCTTTGATTGTGTTTCTGAGTTCATTAAACTGCCTTTCTGTGTTTTCTTGCATCTCGTTCAGTTTTTTCAGAATTGCCATGTTGAATTCTCTGTCATTTAAATCACAAAGGTCCATATCTCTAAGTTCCTTTTCTGGAGACTTTTCACGTTCTTTCTGAGCTATCTTGTTGCCTTGGTTATCCATGGCAATCACTGATTTACTATTTCTCTTCCTAGACATCTACAGGAGTGGCTTCTGCAACAGGTTGATAGGTATGTGAAGAGCTTTTGAAGTTCCAAAGCTCTTTCTGCACCAGATTCAGAGCCCGTTTGTTTCAGCAGTTCTGTTTACTCCTGCAGGGATCCGCCCAGATAGGTGGGGCCAGGGGCGGGTTGAGTTGTGAGAGGTGGCCCAGAGCAATGGAGGCGACCACCACCACAGCCAGTCCTGCTTCCACAGCTCCCTCCCCTTTGCTGGAACTAATTAAGCTGCGAATCTGTGTCTGCGGTCCACAGTTCTCAGAGCAGCAAATATTCTGTCCTTTGATCCGACATTGCTACTTTATCGCTTTAGCACCGGACAGGTGGGGGCGGGGCGAGCTCTGGGAGGGTAGGGAGGGGGCGGCTAGTCTCCGTGCCTAGGGCTTCCGTTCTCGGCAGTGAGGGCTTAAACCACCGATTTCAGCCCTCTTCCCTCAGTCTTTGCTCCGAGGTCTGCCGTGAGCGAGCGAGCGTTGGGTTCAGCCATTTTGTATGCTGCCCCCTCAGCCCTGTAGGCCGTAAACTGAGCCCTAGCAGTCCAAGTCCTTTCCTCTCCCGCAGCTGCTGAAGATCCCAGAGCAGCGGGCTTCGAGCACTGAGCTAGGTCTGCGTCCTGCGCCCGCGCGGCTCCGTCTATGTCTCCGCACTTCTCCTCTCCCTCCTCCCCAGCTCGCGCGATTCACCCACCTGGAGGTGAATTCAGTAGTGGGCCTCTACGTCTTGCCTGTCTGCTGTGCAGCGAGTCCTTTGTGGAGTTATTGTTGTCCGATTCGTTGTAAATTCTAGGGGAGCGTTACAGAGGCTTGCCTCACGCCGCCATTTCTTTCCCGTCCAAAACTGTTCTAATTTAAAGTTCACTTCAGTTGAGTTTGGCTAGTGCAATTTTTTTTTTTAAATCTCAGTTCCTTTCTTTCACTTCACACTTTCTGGGGGGGGGGGGAAGAGCATGCTAGAATAAGCTACTCAGACTTTTAATCTGAAGTAGATTTGAGTTCTGCCCACTTTCAGATGGGCAGAATCCTTTGTTTCTCTTAGAACCTATTTCTATTCTTTTCTGGACGGTAGTCCTCCATTTCATTCTCTCTGACTCTTGCTTATGTTAGACTTCCCCGTGACAGATGCACAAAATCCATTGAGTCTTACCTCACTCATGCCTTTCTTAGTTCTCAGTGCTCTTCAAAGGAAGATGAATTCATATTAGGTCTCAAAGATTTCTTCTTCAGTTGCAGGTTGTCAATCAATGATCTGTCAGTTACCACTTTCACAGATCTCCTTGGAGATTTCTCTGACTATAGTTTCCAGACTCATTTCTCTCATTCTTGGTTACTTCATTTAAGACAGATTCATCAACCACTTACTTTCTCTCTTAATGTTTGATTCATGATATCTCTTTCAAAACATCGAAGACTATTTACCTCTACCTTTCGGAAAGAGCTCTATGCTCTTTTAAGAATACCTACTAAAAAAAAAAAAAAAGAATACCTACTAAGTTCCATCTGTTCTCAATATTTTTGCAAAGTAGGGGTCACTGGCATACCCCTTGCCCAGTGGATGATCAGCACATTGTAGGTTATCTGGTTTCTACATACCCCCAGGTGACAATCTTCCAGAAACCATGACCACATTTTTATGATACCAAAAATTCTTTACACACTCATTAAATATAACAATTTCTAACAAAGCTAATATTTCCTCATAACCACAATTGTCATTCTATTCAAATTATAAGAAGTCACCTAAACATTTGTTTATGGAATCTATTTTCTTAACACATAAATAATTGGATTGCAAAATAAAGCAGATGGAGAAAATCCACCCAGAGAGAGTTTGTTAGTGTGATTGGGTATTATAAAAATTTCTTCAGGATTTTAAATTTTTTTTATTAGTTTCAGGTGTACAAAGCAGCATAACAGTTAGAAATTTAAACCCCTCATAAAGTAATAACCAACCCCCCAAACTAATACCCCTCTGACATCTTATATAGCTGTTAAAAATTATTGGCTACCTTCCCTATGTTGTACTCCACATCCTGTGACCTATATATATATATATATATATATATATATATATATATATATATATATATATATATATATTCAATACTATTCAATATTATTCTATTTCAGCTTCAAGTGTATAGTGCATTGGTCAGGCATCTACACAGTCTGTGTCATGATCCCTGTGATAAGTCCAGTGTCCATCTGGCATTTTACACGATATTTACAACATTGTTGGTTATATACCCCATACTGTATTAACTACTAATTTGTATTTCTTAACGCATTCATCCTTTTCACCCTACCCCCAATCCCATTCCCAGCTATCACCCTGATAGATCTAGTACCCATCTGGCACCATACCTAGATATTACAATGTTATTGAGTATATTCCTTATGCTATAACTTACATCCTTTTGACTACTCTATAACAACCAATTTGTACTTCTTAATCCCTTCCCCTTTTGCCCATTCTTGAACCTCCCCTCCCATCTTAAGGAAGTCCCTCTAAGATTCTTTGTAATACTGGTTTGGTGGTGATGAACTCCTTCATCTTTTTCTTGTCTGGGAAACTCCTTATCTGTCCTTCTAAATTACTAACTTGCTGGGTAGAGCAGTCTTGGTTGTATGTCATTGCTTTTCATCACTTGGAATATTTCCTGCCATATTCCCTTCTTGCTTGCAAAGTTTCTGTTGAGAAATCAGCTGACAGTCTTATTGGGGCTCCCTATTAGGTAACTAACTGCTTTTATCTTGCTGCTTTTAAGTTTCTCTCTTTGTATTTAACCTTTGGCATTTTAATTATGATGTGTCTCCATGTTGACCTCTTTGGGTTCACCTTGTTTGGGACTCTATGTGCTTTCTGGGCTTGAATGTCTATTTCCTTCACCAGGCTAGGGACGTTTTCTGTCATTATTTCTTTAAATGGGTTTTGAATTTCTTGCTTTCTCTCTTCTCATTCTGGTACCCCTATAGCGTCAATGTTGGTATGTTTGATATTATCCTGGAGGCCCATTAAACTCGCCCCAATTTTTTTGGATTCTTTTTTCTTTTTGTTGTTCTGGTTGGGCGTTTTCTGCCACCTTATTTTCTACATCACTGGTTGGATCCTCTGCTTCATCAAATTTACTGTTGATTCTTTGTAATATATTTTTCATTTCCGTTATTGTGTCCTTTATTTCTGACTCATTCTTTTTTATGGTATTCATTTTAATTTTTATGCTTCCTATTTCTTCGATGAAGTTCTCCTTGAGATCATTGAGTATTCTTATAATCAGTGTTTGGAACTCTGCCTCTGATAGATTTCTTATCTCTGTTTTGCTTAGTTCTTTTTCTGGAGCTTTGTTCTGTTCTTTTATTTGGGACATGTTTCTTTGTCTCCCCATTTTGGCTGCTTCCCTCTGTTTGTTTCAATGTATTAGGTAGAAACACTATGTCTTTTAGTCTTAGTAGAATGGCCTTATGTAATAAGTGTGCTGTGGAGTTCAATGACACAGTCTTCCTGGTCATCTGAGCCATGCACTCCAAGTGTGTCCTTTGTGAAGGTTGTGTGTTTCCTCCTCTTGTAGTTGAGCCTTGGTTGATAACTGCACATCAATGTGAAAGACCGACTCTTGGGCTCACTTGTTGTGAGGACTGGCCTTGACTACAGTAGAAGAGTTATTGTGCAGGGGCTGACCTTATGGCTCCAGCTCATTTTGAAGTTGGCCACAGGGGACATTTGCCCCAGGACCAACGTGGAGGGGATCTGCTGTAGGTGTACATCAGCCATAGCCTGTGCCCCACTTGAGGCCACACAGTGGGAGCCAGAAACACATGCACAGGTGGCTGCCACCTTTGCTGTGTTTGGACACGTGTTGAGAGGCCAAGCTGTGAACCTAGGCCAGCTGCCACTTGTGCCAGCTTAGGGCTCCTCAGCCAGAGGCACAGGCCATGCTCAAGCCAGGAGCTCCTAGTCAGGGTTCCGCAAACATTTGAGAGTCTAGGAAAGTCTGCAGCTTGAGCCAAAGCAGGCGGTCTGCATGAAAAAGCCACTGGAAGTGCCCTAGGTGTGCCTGAAATTTGGGTGGGGCCAGGTCTCTAATCACCAGGGTGTAATGAGTTAATTGCAGAGACTCAGGTAAGGCTGCTGCCTATGTTGGAGTGCCAGGAAGGGGGAGGGCTCAATAAAGAAACAATGGCCTCCAGCAGCTCTGCCATCCAGGAGAAAGCCACCTCTCCAGCCCTCATCCCAAGACAGACAGCAAAATTCCCCATCATTTACCCCTGCCAACTTTTGACCTGATGCCCTAGAACTAGAGCTAGGAGTGAGTGATTTCATTGGTGGTTAAGTCCATGCACAGTCCCTTTAAGGGGAGCACCTGTGAGTGCAGCTGCACTCAGTCTCAGTCACAGTCTCCTCTGGTTTTCACAGCGAAAAAATTATGAGAACATCTCTCCCCAGCACTAGAACCCTGGGCTGGAGTAGGGCTGGGAACAGCCAAACAGCCCTCCTGATTTTAATGGACACACATGAGTGCGGGACCAGCCCATTCCATGTCTCAGACCTTCCTACCAGTATGGAGGTAGCTTCTTCTATGTGTACTTACTTGAAAGGAGTCAGTTAAGCTTGATTTGAGGTGATTCTCAATAATGAGTATTTTGTAGATGAGTTGTAATTTTGATGTTGAGAAAATCGTAAACACAGTATTTAATTACTCCACCATCTTGTTTCCTCTCTTCTCCACTTTTTGATCCGTTCCTTCCTTGGATAGGCTCATAAAACTGAATCCAAAGTGAATTGGTCAAAAAGTAATGGTGATCACCCAAGTCAGAATGGCTTTCATCAACAAGACAAATAGTAACAAGTGTTGGAGAGGCTGTGGAGAAAAAGGAACCCCATACACTGTTGGTGGGAATGCAGACTGGTGCAGCCATTATGGAAGACAGTGTGGAGGTTCCTCAAAAAATTACGAATCAAATTGTCATATGACCCAGCAATCCCTCTCCTGGGTATACTACCCAAAAAATCTGAAAGCACTTATACATAAAGACATGTGAGCTCCAATGTTCATTGCAGCTTTGTTTACGGTGGCCAAGACATGGAAACAACCAAAATGTCCTTCGATAGATGAATGGATAAAGAAGTTGTGGTATATATACACAATGGAATACTATTCAGTGGTAAGAAAAGATGATATAGGAACATTTGTGACAACATGAATGGATATTGAGAGTATGATGCTAAGCGAAATAAGTTAGACAGAAAAAGCAGAGAACCATATGATTTCACTGATAGGTGGTATATAAACCAAAAACAGCAAAAGAACAAGACAAACAAATGAGAAACAAAAACTCATAGACACAGACAATAGTTTAGTGGTTACTAGAGGGTCAGGGGGTTGGGGGGTGGGAGATGAGGGTAAGGGGGATCAAATATATGGTGATGGAAGGAGAAATGACTCTGGGTGGTTAACACACAACGGGATTTATAGATGATGTAATACAGAATTGTACACCTGAAATCTATGTAATTTTACTAACAATATTCACCCCAATAAATTTTTTAAAAAAGAAGTAATGGTGATCTGCGGGAGAGACGTCATAAACATGGGAGCATGAGGTGAGCCTCTGGAAATCTCTCCTGGAATTTACAACAAATTAAACAACTGTAACTCCACAAAGGATTCCCTACACAGCAAACAGACAGGACAAAGGATCTCACTATCTAATTCACCTAAAGGTGGGGAAATTGCATGAGAGCAGGAGGTGGGAAGGGAGAAGAACGGAGATGGAGCCGCACAGGCGCAGGACACAGACCTAGCTTACTGCTCCAAGCTCGCTGCATCCCAGAACTACCACAGCTGTGGGAGGGGCTCCATTTAATAGCCCACAGGGCTGAGAGGCCAGCATATAACATGGCTAATCCCAATGCTCACGGCAGAGACCTGGGAACAAAGACTGAGGGAAGAAGGATGAAAACAGTGGTGTAAGCCCTCACTGCTGGGTAGACAATGGAAGCCTTAGGCACTGAGACTAGCAGTATCAGATCAAAAGAACAGAATATATGCATTCTGAGAACTGTGGTCCTGCAGACACAGATTCACAGCCGAACAAGTTCCGGCAAAGGGGAAGGAGCTGTGGAAAGAGGATTGGCTGTGACGGTGGTCGCAACCATCGCTCTGCGCCACAACTCACAACTCACCCTACCCCTGCCCTACCTATCTGGGTGGATACCTGCAGGAGTAAACAGAACTGCTGAAGCACATGGGCTCTGAAACTGGTGCAGGAAGAGCTGTGGAACTTCAAAAGATCTCTGAATCCCCACAGGAATGCGGCACCCTGTGACCCAGGCAAACTGCTAAAAGACGAGAAGTCTGACTTCCAGGGAATACCCCCATTGTGTGAGAAGCTGGAATCGTGCAGAGAAAACATAACACTACAGTATGAGAGAGAAAAAAAGGCTGCAGTGGGATAGAAAATAAAACGTTCTACCAACATGTACAGGAAAAACAAAGAAAGACCTCTTTCTATTAGCCTGTTGCAGAACCCATTCATGTAGATGTCTAGGAAAAGACATAATAAATCATTAATTGCCATGAATAACCAAGGCAACAAGACAGCTCAGAAAGAAAGTGAAAAGTCTCCAGAAAAAATGCTTAACGATATGGAAATATGTGACTTAAATGACAGAGAATCCAAGATTGCAGTTCTGAAAAACTCAATGAGATGCAAGAAAACACACAAAGGCAGTTTAATGAATTCAGAAACACAATCAAAGAATAACATGAACAATTTACCAAAGAAATTGAAGTTTTGAAATAGAACCAAATAAATTTCTGGAGATTAAGAACTCAATAGAAGAAATTATGAAATAAATAGCCAGCTTAGATAATGGAGTAGACCAGATGGAGGAAACAATCAGTGACATAGAAGACAGAAACCTGGAAAAGGATGGAAGAAGAAAGACACTTGAAACTTAAAAGAAACGAAAGAACTCTACAAGAACTTTTTGACTCCATCAGAAAGAGCAATATAAGAATAATGGGCATATAAGAAGGACAAGAAAGAGAAGGGAACACAAGTATATTCAAACAGATAGTTGCTGAGAACTTCCCAAACTTGTAGAAAGAACTGTATCCTTGAATCCAAGAAGCAAATAGAACACCTAATTACCTCAACCCCAACAGGCCATCTTCAAGGCACATTGTATTGAAGCTGTCAAAAATCAACGACAAAGAAAGAATCCTCAAGGCAGCCAGGGAACAGAAGATGGTAATCTACAAAGGACAGCCCATTAGATTATCTTCAGATTTCGCAGCAGAAACTCTACAAGCCAGGGTGGAATGGAACCAAATATTCAAACTATTAAAAAAGAGAAATTATGAGCCAAGAATAATATACACAGCAAATATATTCTTCAGATATGAAGGAGGAATAAAGACCTTTCCAGACATACCGTAGCTGAGGGAATTTTCTAATGCATGAACTGCACAAGAAGAAATACTAAAAGAGGCTATTTGACCACCATCAACAGGGACAATTTGTGGCAACCAAAATATAAAAAGGGGGAGAGTATAGGCCTGTACTGGAATATGAAAATTGAGAAAGTAAGCATGCTGAGGAAAATGGAATACTCTAAATATCAAACTTTCTTTTACATAACGTAATGGTAACCACTCAAAAAAAAATCTAGAACTGAAATATATACTGTAATAATGGAAGAAACAGCGAAAAACATAGAATAAGACCACACAGAATTAATAGACAACAAAAAGGCAAAGAAACAATGGGGACACACACTTAGCAGAAAACTAAAGATAGAATGATAGGAAATACTCACATATCAATAATCACGCTAAATGTAAATGGACTGAACTCATGAATAAAAAGGCACAGAGTAGCAGAGAGGATAAAGAAAATAAACCCAACCATATGCTGTCTCCAAGAGACACATCTCACCTACAAGGACAAGCGTAGACTCAAAGTGAAAGTGTGAAAATTGACACTCCAAGAAAATGTTACCCAGAGAAAACCAGGTGTACAATACTGATATCAGATGAAAAAGACTTCAGGGTGAAAAAGGTAACGAGAGAAAGATGGACATTGCATAATGGTACATGGGGTAAAGTAGACATAACAGTCATCAATATTTATGCCCCCAATCAAAGAGCACCGAAATATACCAAGGTACTACTAACAGAACTAAAGGGAGAAATTGACCAAAGTACAGTTATACTAGGGGAACTAAATAAATCATTGACAGCTATGATAGATTATCCAAACAGAAAATGAAT
Source organism: Rhinolophus hipposideros (assembly GCF_964194185.1). Taxonomy (NCBI): domain Eukaryota; kingdom Metazoa; phylum Chordata; class Mammalia; order Chiroptera; family Rhinolophidae; genus Rhinolophus; species Rhinolophus hipposideros. Next base: position 43,972,326 of record NC_138046.1, read on the forward strand.
AATGAAATAGCAGCCCTACATGACACATTAGATGAAATGGACATAATTGTCATTTATAGAGCACTTCATCCTAAAACATCAGACTTTACATTTTTTTCTAGTGTACATGAAACATTCTCAAGTATAGATCATATATTGGGACATAAAACTAGCCTCTGCAAATTTAAGAAGATTGAAATCATGCCAAGCATATTCTCTGATCACAAGGCTTTGAAATTGGATATCAACTGCAAAAAGAAAGCAGGAAAATCGAAAATACAAGGAGATTAAACCACGCATTTTTAAAGAACGACGGGGTCATAAAAGAAATTAGGTGAGAGATGCAAAGATACATAGAAACAAATGACAATGAAAATGTATCCTAGCAAAATTTTGGGGATACAGCGAAAGCAATTTTATGAAGGAAATTTATATCATTACAGGCCTATCTCAAGAAACAAGAAAAATCACAAATAAATAAACTCACGTTACACCTTAAAGAACTAGAAAAAGAAGAACAAATGAAACCCAGGGTCAGCAGAAGAAACTAAATAATAAAAATAAGAACAAAACTAAATGAGGTCGAGAACAAACAGATAATAGAAAAAATTAATGTAACAAAGAGCTTGTTCTTTGAAACGATTAACAAATTTGACAATCCCTTGGCTAGGCTCACTAAGATAAAAAGAGAGAAGACACTAATAAAATCAGAAATGCAAAAGGGGAAGTTGTCACGGATGCCACAGGAATACAAATGATCATCCAAGAATACTATGAAGGACTATATGCCTCCAAATTCAATAACCTAAAAGAAATGGACAGGTTCTTAGAAACAAACAGGTTTCCTAGGCGAAACCATGAAGAACTGGAAAATCTAAACAAATCGATCACCAGTAACAAAACTGAATCAGTCATTGAAAATCTTCCCAAAAGCAAAAGTCCGGGACCAGATAGCTTCACTAGTGAATTCTGCGAAACCTTCAAACAGGAACTCATACCAATTCTACTCAAACACTTTCACAAAATTGAAGAAGAGACTGTACCCCATAATTCATTTTATGAGGCCAACATTACCCTGATACCAAAACCTGGAAAGGACAACACAAAAGGTGAAAACTACAGACCAATATCTCTGATGAATACAGGGGAAAAAATCCTAAAAAAATTCTGGCAAATCGAATGCAACAATGCATTAAAAAGATTATTCATCACGACTAAGTGGTGTTCATCCCAGGGGCACAAAGGTAGTTGAACATACACAAATCCATCAATGTGATACATCACATAAACAAAACAAAGGACAAAAATCATATGATTATATCAATTGAGGCAGTAAAAGCAATTGAAAAAACACAACATTCATTTATGATTAAAACACTTAATAAAATAGGTATAGACGGAAAATACCTTAACATAATAAAGGCCATATATGACAGACACTCAGCTAATCATATAATTAAAGGTGAAAACCTAAAGCCCTTTGCTCTACATTCAGGAATACGACAGGGCTGTCCGCTAACACCTGTGCCAGAGCAATCAGTCCAGAGAAAGTAATAAAAGGCATCCAAATTGGGCATGAAATAGTTAAATTGTCACTCTTTGCAGATGACATGATGTTATATATAGAAAACCCTGAATACTCTACCAAAATTTTATTAGAAACAATCAATGAATACAGTAAATTTGCAAGCTAAAAAATCAACTACAAAGTCCATGCATTCCTATATACTAACAATGAAATCTCAGAAAAAGAACAAAAAATTCCTTTTGCAATTGCAGCTAAAAGAATAAAATAACTAGGAATAAACTTAACCAAGGATGTGAAAGACCTATGCTGAAAACTATAAGAAATTTTTAAAAGAAGTTGAAGACACAAAGAAATGTAAAGATATTCCACGCTCATGGATTGGAAGAATCAACATAGTTAAAATGCCCATATTACTCAAAGCAATACACAGATTTAATGCAATCCCCATCAAAATCCCAATGGCATTTTTTAAAGAAATAGAACAAAAAGTCATCAGATTTGTTTGGAACCACAAAAGACCCTGAATAGCCAAAGCAATGTTAAGAAAAAAGAACAATACTGGAGGTATCGCACTCCCTGATTTAGCTTGTACTACAGGGCAACAATAATCAAAATAGTATGGTATTGGAATAAAACCACACAGGTAGACCAATGGAATAGAATTGAGAACTCAGAAATAAAACCACATAAATATGGACAGATAATATTTGACAAAGAATCTAAAAACTTACAATGGAGGAAAGACAGCCTCTTCAATAAATGTTGCTGGGAGAATTGGATAGCCACGTGCAAAAGAATGAACTGGACTGCTATCTGTCATCATTACAAAATTAATTCAAAATGGATCAAATACTTAAGCATAAGACCTGACCCAATAAACTGCATTCAAGAAAAGATAGATACTAAACTTATGGGGTCAAAGAGCGTTTTATGAATTTGCCTCCAAAGACATGGGAAGTAAAAGCTAAAATAAATGAATGGGACTATATGAAACTGAAAAGCTTCTGCACAACAAAAGAAACCATCCACAAAATAAAGAGGCAACCAACTGAATGGGAGAAGATTTTTGCAAACAGTGCCTCTGATGAGGGGCTACTATCCAAAATATACCAGAAGTGATACAACTCAACAACAGAAAAGCAAACCACCCAATTGACTAATGGGCAGAGGACCTGAAGAGACATTTCTCCAAAGAAGACGTACAAATGACAAATAAACATATGAAAAAACGCTCAACATCACTAATCATCAGAGAAATGCAAATGAAAACCACAATGAGATATCACCTCACACCAGTTAAAATGGCTGTTATCAACAAGACAAATAGTAACAAGTGTTGGAGAGGTTATGGAGAAAAAGGAACCCTCATACACTGTTGCTGGGAATGTAGACTGGTGCAGCCGCTGTGGAATGCAGTGTGGAGGTTCCTCAAAAATTTACGAATAGAATTACCTTATGACCCAGCAATCCCTCTCCTGGGTATCTACCCAAAAAATCTGAAAACATTTATACATAAAGACACGTGTGGTCCAATGTTCATTGCAGCTTTATTTACGGTGGCTGAGACATGGAAACAACCAAAATGTCCTTCGATAGATGAATGGATATAGAAGTTGTGGTATATATACACGATGGAATACCATTCAGTGGTTAGAAAAGATGAAATAGGACCATTTGTGACAACATGGATGGATCTTGAGAGTATAATGCTAAGCAAAATAAGTCAGACAGAAAAAGCAGAGAAACCAATGATTTAACTGATATGTGATATATAAACCAAAAATAACAAAAGAACAAGACAAACAAATGAGAAACAAAACTCATAGACACAGACGATAATTTAGTGTTCACTAGAGGGTAAGCGGACAGGTATTGGTAGATGAGGTTAAAGGGGATCAAGAATATGGTGATGGAAGGAGAACTGACTGTGCGTGGTGAACACACCATGGGATGTATAGATGATTTTATACAGAATTGTACACCTGAAATCCATGTAACTTTATAACAATTGTCACCACAATAAACTTAAAAAAATAAATAAAATAAGAAGTAATGGTGCCCCTCATTACCTACTCACAAATATGTGGAAACAAAATGTAAATAATATGTGAATCTAAACTTCAAAATAGAACCTATATAGCTAAAAAATCCAACTTTCAATAGATTATGTTTAATATATTTCATAGGCAATGATAAAGAGAAGTCTTGTCACAGTTTCTTAGCTTGTGAAATATTATTAAAATATGCACAATTCTTTAAAGAGAATGATCATGGGTGTAGTGTATGTGCAACAAAACATGAACTCAAAATGGATTTAAGACCTAAACATAAGAACTGAAACAACTGAATAGGAGAAAACCTAGGTACTATACTTATGTACCTTGGGTTCAAAGCGGATTTTATAAATTTGACTGCAAAGGCAATGGAAGTAAAAGCTACAATAAATGAATGGGACTATAACAAATTAAAAACCTTCTGCACAGCAAAAGAGACCATCGACAAACTAAAGGGGCAACCAAATGAATGGGAGAAGATTTTTGCAAATAATACCACTAATAAGGGACTAATATCCAAAATATATAAGGAACTCAATTCAACTCAACAACAACAAAAACAAAGAATCCAATTTTAAAATGGGCAGAGGATAGGAATGGCGGCAGCGGGGCAGACTTTCTGAGTTCTCCTCTGGATCTTATTACAAATTGGACATATAACCCATCAAATAACTCTTTGCTCATCATGCAGAACAGCTAAGAGACTCCTAAGAGACTCGTGGAAGGATTACTTGAAGGTGCGCAAATTGGGCGAGCAGGGGAAGAAGGAAGGGAGCAGAGTGGAAATGCATGGTCCAGCGGCAGTGGCGGCGGCTGCAGTGGCTGCTTCAGCTGCTGCGGTGGTGGTAATCCACAGCTCTAAAGACACAGGGGTCCCCAGGGTGGAACAGAGAATATAAAAGCCAGGAGGTGGGATCTTTCCCTGTGCCCAACAGCTGATTGCTCCCACCAGGGGGGCAGCTTGGTGGGCCCTAGGGCGGACAAAGAACACGAATCCATACCTGGGCTCCTCCCCCCGCTCCTCCAATCTTACGCCTCCCCTTCCAGAGACTTAAACTGGCCCCTGAACTGAGGACTAGCATCAGATTACAGAGGGGTCGTAGTGCTCAGGCTCTGGGAAGATTGACAGGCAGCTCTGACCCAGGAAAGAGGCTGGGAAGAGTGTGATTTTGGCTGAGCTAGGAGAGAAGAGACTCCTCCACCCCCTAGCCACGACCTTTTCTGGCCTGCGGAAAGAGTGTGACACGGCTGGGCTGGGAGAAAGAAGACCCCTCCATCCCCAGGCCCCACAGTTTCTGGCATGCCTAGGGCACGGCAACTGCAACTGCGGAGGCTCTCCCAGAGATCAGCAGAAAGCGGCAGACCCAGCTACCAGCTTTCAGCAGCTTAGAAACCTCCCACCTGCCCCTCCACACACAGACGGAAGAAGTGCCCCAAGACTCAGGAGTACTGGACACAGTGCTGGTGTTGCTACTTTTAGTGTGCATATGTGCAGGCAAGGACAGACACTGCACTGACTTTGTATAAACTATCATCCAGACCCCCCAGCCCTACGCATTTAAATCGACAGTCCAAAGTCACCCTGGGCACCAGATGACCGGTTCTGCCTGCACAATAGGCAGGGGACTCTCTGGTACAGCAGAGGACAACTTGGAGATTATTTGGTGGGCTTAAGCCAAGACTGGTGGTGCTTTTTGTTTTGATTTGTTTTGTTTTGTCTTTATATCTTTGATATCTTTGCCTGTATTGAGTGGGGGTTATCGGGTGTTTTCCATGTGAATGTATTTGATTTTTTTCTTTGTTGTGTTGTTGTTGTTGTGCTTGGTGATTTGCTTTGTTCTGAAATTGCCCTACCAGGGCCCAGGTTAAGAGGCACAATATTCAACATATCCAGAGGCCAACTCCAGGCCAAACCAGAAAACTACCGTGTTTGATCTACAAGTCACACATCCAGAGGGAATTCTCTGCAAGCACAAGAGCCAATAGAGGCCAAACCATATTTAAGTGGTCAATCCTCAGGCAGCAGAACACACTACAGTGGGCAGAGCCAACTCTCACAACTAGTCAGCCAAGGAGTTAACCCCACCTACTAACAAGCAAAAAGCAATTAAAGATCTTCTTTAACAGGACAATATACACAACACAAGAGTCACCTTGGGAGCACACGCAGAGGAGAAGAACGAAGTAGTTCAAGTCAAATATAAAGGACATATACACGTAAGATAACCCAGCAAGAACTAAGAATTCTAGGGGATCTACCTAATACATCAAAGCAAACACAGAGAGTCAGCCAGAATGGGGAAACAAAGAAACATATCCAAAATAAAAGAACACAAGAAGCTTCCAGAAGTGGAACGAAATGAAACAGAGCTAACCAACCTATCAGAGACAGAGTTCAGAACACTGGTGATAAGAATGTTTAAGGAGCTTAGAGAAGACATAAAGGAGGATGTAGAAATCATAACGAACAACCGGTTAGAATTAAAGAACACAATTCTTGAAATTAAGAACTCACTTGAGAGAATTACCAGCCGGTTAGATGAAGCAGAGGATCGAATCAGCGACTTAGAAGACAAGTTAGAAGAGATCACTCAAACTGGACAACAGAAAGAAAAAAAATAAAAAACAATGAAGATGGTTTAAGAGACCTGTGGGACAACATCAAGCACAACAAAATGCGCATCATAGGAATACCAGAAGGTGAAGAGAGGAAGCAAGGGATTGAGAACATATTTGAAGTAATAATGTCTGAAAACTTCCCTAACCTGATGAAGGAAACCAACATACAAGCCCAGGAAGTGCAGAGAGTTCCAACCAGGATAAACCAAAACAAGTCCACACCAAGACACATTATACTTAAAATGGCAAAGTTTAAAGACAAAGAGAGAATCCTAAAAGCAGCAAGAGAAAGTCAGAGGGTTACTTACATACAAGAGAACTCCCATAAGATTATCAAATGACTTTTCTACAGAAACATTGAAGGCCAGGAGGGAGTGGCAGGAGATATTCAAAGTGATGGAAAACAAAGGCCTACAACCTAGATTGCTTTATCCAGAAAGGCTATCATTTAAAGTTGATGGAGAGATAAAGAGCTTCCCAGAAAAGAATAAGCTAAAGGAATTTATTACCACCAAGCCAGTATTGCAAGAAATACAAAAAGGACTTCTGTAAACACAAGAAAGATGAAAACAATCTAAGTACAAATTTAAAAATGGCAATAACTATTTACCTATCAATAATCACTTTAAATGTAAATGGATTAAATGCTCCAATCAAGAGACATAGGGTGGCTGAGTGGATAAGAAAGCAAGACCCTTGTATATGCTGTATACAAGAGACTCACCTCAGATCAAAAGACACACACAGGCTGAAAGTGAAGGGTTGGAGTAACATATTTCATGCAAATGGAAACGAGAAAAAAGCTGGAGTTGCAATACTTATATCTGACAAAATAGACTTTAAAATGAAGAACATATTAAAAGACAAAGACGGGCATTATATAATAATAAAGGTATCGATCCGACAAGAGAACATAACCCTAGTAAACATCTCTGAACCCAACATAGGAGCACTTAATATATAAAAAAGGTACTGACTAACATAAAGACAGAGATCAACAGTAACACTATCATTGTAGGGGACTTCAACACACCTCTGACAACAAGGGACAGGTCTTCCAGACAGAAAATCAATATGGAAACAACAGCCTTAAATGATACATTGGACCACTTGGATTTAATTGATATTTTCAGTGCATTTCACCCCAATGCTGCAAAATACACGTTTTTCTCCAGTGCACATGGAACATTTACCAAGATAGACTATATGTTAGGCTATAAAACAAGTCTTGATAAATTTTAAAAAATTGAAATCATACCAATTGTCTTCACTGATCATAGTGCTATGAAATTAGAAATGAACACAGGAAAAAATCTGGAAGACACACCAATTCATGGAGGCTGAATAACTTATTACTAAATAATGAATGGGTCTAGCTGGAGATCAAGGAAGAAATCAAAAGATATCTTGAGACAAATGAAAATGAAAACACGACGACCCAAAATCTATGGGATGCCGCAAAAGCAGTCCTAAGAGGGAAACTCATAGCATTGCAGGCCTACCTAAAGAAACAAGAAACATCACTAATCAACAGTTTCTCTTCACACTTACGGGATCTGAAAAAGGAACAGGAAAATAAGCCCAAAGGGAGCACAAGGAAGGAAATAATAAAGTACAGAGCAATAATAAATGAAATAGAAACCAGAAAAACAATACAAAAGATGAATGAATCCAAGAGTTGGTTCTTAGAGAAGATAAACAAAATTGACAAACCTTTAGCCAGACTCATTAAAAAAAAAAAAAGAGAGAGAGTACCGAAATTAATAAAATCAGAAATGAAAGAGGAGAAGTGACAACAGAAACCGCACAAATACAAAAAAATTTAAGAAATTACTATGAGCAACTATATGCCAACAAATTTGACAATCTGGATGAAATGGACAATTTTCTAGAGGCGTACAACCTTCCAAGGCTAACTCAAGAAGAAACAGAAAACCTGAATAGACTGATTACCACCATTGAAATTGAATCAGTAATCAACAATCTCCCAACAAACAAAAGCCCTGGACCAGATGGCTTTACAGGTGAATTTTACAAAACGTTCAAAAAGGAATTATCACCAATTTTCCTCAAGCTCTTCCAAAAAAACAAAAGGAGGGAAGAGTCCCAAACACTTTTTACGAAGCTACTATCACCCTTATCCCAAAAACAGACAAAGACATCTCAAAAAAAGAAAACAAAAGGCCGATATCTCTAATGAACATAGATGCAAAAATCCTAAACAAAATATTAGCGAACAGAATTCAGCAATATACTAAAAAGATCATAAAACTGCCTGATCATGGCACTGTACACCAGAAGTTAAACAATAATGAATGCCAACTACAATTTTATATATATAATTTGATGGCTTGGTGCGAGATGGAGGGATAGTGAATGGGTGGGGGTCCACAGTGTAAGGGATAGAAATAATGAACGTCTAAGTATTACCTTGTCTTGTACACCTAAAAGTAATATATATATATATATATATATATATATATATATATACATATATATATATATATATATATTATAATAGTATATATATATATATACATTTACTAGTATATATTAGCATATATTAGTATATACTATAGTGTATATATATACTAGTATTTATATATATATATAGTAGTATGTATATACTACTATATATATACTATATATTAGTGTATATATATACACATATACTTTATATATATACATATACTATATATATATATATATATATATATATATATATATATATGGGGAAAAAAGATCATACACCATGATCAAGTGAGATTCATACCTGGTATGCAAGGGTGGTTCAACATCCACAAATCAATTAATGTGATACACCACATTAACAAAATGAAAAATAAAAATCACATGATCATATAAATAGATGCAGAAAAGGCATTTTATAAAATCCAGCAGCCATTTATGATAAAAACCCTGAAGAAAGTAGGAATAGAGGGATCATATCTCAACATAATATAGGCCATATATGACAAACCAACAGCTAATATCATACTTAATGGGGAAAAGCTAAAACCATTCCAATAAGATCAGGGACAAGGCAAGGTTGCCCACTATCTCCACTTGTATTCAACATAGTGCTGAAAGTTCCTGCCACAGCAATCAGACAAGAAAAAGAAATAAAAGGCATCCAAATTGGTAAGGGGAAGTAAAATTATTGTATGCCGATGATATTATGATACTATATATAGGGAACCCTAAAGACTCCACCAAGAAACTATTAGAGCTGATAGATGAATTTCGTAAAGTAGCAGGATACAAAATTAACATTCAGAAATCAGTTGCATTTGTATATACCAATAATAAAACATCAGAAGGTGAAATTAAAACAGCAATCCCATTTACAATTGCTCCAAAGACTATAAAATACCTGGGAATAAATTTAACCAAAGAAGTAAAAGATCTGTACTCAGAAAATTATAAGACACTGAAGAAATAAATGAAAGAAGATATAAATAGATGGAAACACATATCATGTTCATGGATAGGAAGAATTAATATAGTTAAAATGTCCATACTGCTTAAGGCAATATACATATTCAACGCAATTCCTATCAAACTACCTACGGCGTTTTTCACAGAAATAGAAGATATAATCCTAAAATTTATATGGGACCATAAAAGACCGGGATATCCTCAGCAATCTTGAGAAATAAGGACAAAGTGGGAGGTATAACAATACCTGACTTCAAATTATACTACAAGGCTACAGTAATCAAAACAGTGTGGTACTGGCATAAAAACAGACACATACATCAATGGAACAGAATAGAGAGTCCAGAAGTAAATCCATGCCTGTGTTGACATTTAATCTACGACCATGGAAGGAAGCATGCACAATGGGGTAAAGACTGTCTATTCAATAAATGGTGCTGGGAAACCTGGACAGACACATGCAAAAAAAAGAAGCTGGACAACCTCCTAACACCATATACAAAAATAAATTCAAAATGGCTTAAAGACTTAAATGTAAGATCTGAAACCATAAAATACCTAAAAGAAAATATAGGAACAAACTTCACAGACATTACCCAGAGTAAGATTTTTACTGATATATCCCCTCATGCGAGGGAGGTAAGAAAAAAAATAAACATGTGGGATTACATGAAACAAAAAGTTTTTTCACAGCAAAGAAAACCATCAATAAAACAAAAAGGGATCCTACTGAATGGGAAAAGATATTTGCCAATGATATATCTGATAAGGGGTTAATATCACAAATCTATAAAAACTCACTCAACTCAACTCCAAAAAAACAAACAACCCAATTAAAAAATGGGCAGAGGACTTAAAGAGACGTTTTTCTAAAAAGGACATACAGATGGCAAACAGACATATGAAGAAATGCTCAACCTCACTAATCATCAGAGAAATGCAAATAAAAACCACAATGAGATACCAACTCACCCCAGTCAAATGGCTATCATCAATAAATCAACAAACAACAAGTGCTGGCGCGGATGTGGAGAAAAGGGAACCCTTGTGCACTGTTGGTGCAATTGCAGATTGGTAAAGCCACTATGGAAAACAGTATGGAGGTATCTCAAAAATCTGAAAATGGAACTACCCTATGATCCAGTAATTCCAGTCCTAGGTATCTATCCGGAGAAACCCAAAACTCCAATTCAAAAATCTTTATGCACTCCTATGTTTATTGCAGCACTATACACAATCTCCAAGACATGGAAACAACTGAAATGCCCATCCGTAGATGACTGGATTAAGAAACCGTGGTACATCTATACAATGGAGTATTACACAGCCATAAAGAAGAAAGAAATCTTACCATTTGTAACAACATGGATGGACCTAGATAACATTATGTTAAGTGAAATAAGTCAGACAGAGAAAGACAAGTACCATATGATCTCACTTATTTGTGGAATCTAAAGAAGAGAATAAGTGAATGAACTAATCAGAAACAGTTTTGGAGACAGAGGAAAAACTGAGGGTTGTTAGATCAGCGGGGGGGTGGGGATAAGGGAGAAGTTGAGGGGATTAGAAAAGAGTCAGTAACCACAAGATGGCGATGGCGTTTTGAAAATTAATTTGGGGAACATAATTAATAATGTTGTAAAGATTTTGTAGGGTATTCAATGGACACGTCTCCCATTTGGGATACCACCTCAGGGAAGATGTAGATGCCTGATCACTGCAATGTACACCTGAAGCTGAACAATAATTAATACCAACTATAATTATATATATATATATATATATATGTATACATATGTATGTATATACTTACAAGAGGCAGAGTACAGCATTGGGAGTGGAGACAGTGGAAATGTGATGGCTTGGTGCGATGTCAGAGAGATAATGGATGGGGGGAGGGGGGCCACAGTGTGAGGGATATAAATGATAAACGTCTAAGTATTACTTTGTCTTGTGAACCTGAAACTAATAATCATATATATATATATATATATATATGTATATATATATATATATACATTTATATATATATATAAATGTATATAAATGGTTCGAGGACCTGAAGTGTCATTTCTCCAAAGAGGACATACAAATGGCAAATAGACATATGGAAAGATGCTCAGCATCACTAATCATCAGAGAAATGCATATAAAACCCACAATGAGATATCATCCCACACCAATTAGAATGGTTATCATTAACAACTAATAATAAGTGTTGGAGATGCTGTGGAGAAAAAGGAACCCTCGTACACTGTTGGTGGGAATGCAGACTGGTTCAGCCGCTATGGAAGGCAGTGTGGAAATTCTTCAAAAAATTAAGATTAGAATTACCATATGATCCACAAATTCCTCTGTTGGGTTTCCAACCCAAAAATCTGAAAATATTTATCCATAAAGATATATGTGATGTTCATTGCAGCTTTATTTATTGTGGCCAAGATATGGAAACAACCAAAGTGTCCTGTGATGGATGATTAGATAAAGAAGATATGGTATACGTACACAATGGAATTCTATTCTCCCATAAGAAAAGATGAAATAGTGCCGTTTGTAATAACATGGATGGATATTGAGATTATAATGCTAAGCAAAATAAGTCAGACAGAAAATGTCGAGAACCATATGATTTCACTGATATGCGGTATATAAAACTGAAAAAAAAAACACAAAAGAACAAGGAAAACAAATGAAGAAACAAAAACTCATAGATACAGACAATAGTCTAGTGGTTACCAGAGGGTAAGGGGGGAGAGGTGTGGTAGATGAGGGTAAAGGGGAACCAATATTTGGTGACGGAAAGAGAACTGACTCTGGGTAGTAAACACACAAGGTGATATATAGATGATGTATTACAAAATTGTAAAACTGCAATCTATATAACTTTGCTAACAATTGTCACCCCAATAAAGTGTAATAAAAAGAAAATGGTAGTTTCAGATTTTTTTTTAGCCTTTCAAGGGTAATTTTCGTTATTTGGACACAATTCTCATCAGCCAGAAATTATTATCTAACTTCTCCCAATATCGACATTTGTAATTATATATCTATTTGGTCACATTTAAATGTCTACTGTCTGTCTCTCCTAGACTGAAAGCTTCATGGAGGCAGAGAATATGTCTATTTTGTTGTAACAATATAATATCTAGTATGGTACATGGTAGGCAATTGATAAATAGTTCTCCATTAAATAAAGATAAGCAGATAATTTGTTGCCAAAATGTATTGTTTTCTTTAAATAGGGAAAGTAAGACAAAATTAGTCATCATAAAGTAAGGACCTGATTTTATCCATAGTTATAATCTTGAGTGCAACTGTAGAATGTATTTGAAAGAAATAGATACAATTTTAGATAGTATCAACACCTAATATTTCTTGATATCTTTTATTTACAATAGAAACATAATGCAAGGTTTTAAAAAATGCTTTCTCTTTAATTTACGGCTTATTGGTTAGAATAATTGTCTTTTCCTATACAGACTTAATTTTATATAATGTATAACAATTTTTTTTGAAAAGCACATATTTGATCCTATACATATTGTAGATCAAAGTAAAGGATCTGAAATTGGATCCATTGGTCTTCTTTACTTTTAAAATGAAGCCTGCCAAAAGATGATTATGATGCTGTATCGATAAGTATTATCGATTGCTGTGCACAGACTTATTTTCAAGGCCTGATACGCAAGACACACCACCACAAGCCGGGATGAAGGGGTAAAGAGTTTTATTACAAAGTGAAAGTAAGTAAGACAAGACAGAGATTAGAGAAATATATTATCATACCACTAACAAGCAAGGAGGCAATTCATCATACCACCAGGGCCCGGTCAATTAGAGTCGTAGAAACAGCAACAGCCTTTCATCAGCAGGGCAAAATCCAAATCGAACAAAGTTATCAGCACGGGCAAAACATCATGCGCAGAAACAGCACCGGTAAAAAATCAACACGGGCAAAACATCATGCGCAGAAACAGCACCGGTAAAAAATCAACACGGGCGAAACATCATGCGCAGAAACAGCACCGGTAAAAAATCAACACGGGCAAAACATCATGCGCAGAAACAGCACCGGCCCTTCATCAGCACGAACAAAACACCTTACAGCAGCCCAGGCAGCCGGGGAACAACTGTTGCTGTTGCTCCTCCGCCTTCTGGGGTTTTGAGGACTTCACTAACAACAGCAGCAAGGAGCAATAAGCATACGTGTTAACAACACAAGGAACTGGTCCCGGATCTGGCTAGGAGCCGGGGCCAGTCCTTGGTGCGAGATTAGATGTATCACAGCTCAGCCCACCTGTGGCAAGGCGAAGGCCAGGCCCCACATCCTGTAAATATTTTCTTGGTCCTTGGGAGGGTAGCCAATCCTTCCAAGGCCAAGCACGTATCCCAGCCACTGTGAGAGTTTACATCCCCAAATGTTCCCAGGCAGACCTTCATATATTCTATTCCTTACAATCGGCCCTAGGGCTGCGTGGGGACATAAGCATAGTTTACATAGCGGTTTTGAAACATGAATGCTGTGTGTACCTTTTGTATGCGATAGTACATCCAACAGTTACATATACATAATAACAGTAAAATGCTCACAATGACTAAAAGGGGAGTAAATATTGCATTAAAATACTTATGCGCGGTTGTGCTGGTGAATAGAAAATCATACCAATGATGATTGGAGTCTTGGGTTATAATATGTGAGAGGCCCTTTAATTTATTACTGACAATGGTAGTCATAATCCGATGTTCAGCAAGGGACTGGGCATTATGATCTAGGTGGGTTTGTAAGAGTTGAGAGTTCTGTAATATTTGAGCCAAGGACAAGTGTATATAGGTAGCAGGAGGCTGTAGCCGCCGAGGGATCCAAGTAAGGGATACATCAGCCTCTAAATCGGGGGTTAAGTAGAATACATCACCGTTCCAGTGGAGCAACTCGAGATGCTGCAGACATCCCGAGAAAGGGGAGGGTAATCCCATGGCGGCTAGTTCGGCAGCATTAGAGCTAGCAAGGCATATATGCTGTGGTTCTATTTCATATAAGACAGAGACATTGGCTATGGGAAAAATCGTTAGAGTACATAGATTAACAGAGTGAGAAAGTAAACAGGGTTCCATCATTCGAAATAAACCATTACATGCAAAGCCTTTATCTGTAGATATACAATCTGTAAGCTTATAAGTACTATTATTATTATTATCTATATGGGTGCCTTCAATGCGTGGCTGTAAAAAATAATTCCCCTTGATAATGGGTAGAACATGGAAAGAGCATAGCAGGTTAGTTATTATGGGTATATAACAAGTTACAGTGCCAACACACCATCTAGGGGTGCACGTAACATTGGGCTTGATATTTGTTACCCAAGCATAGTTTGGGATGGGGAACATAGATCTCCACGTGGAGGAGTCTCCTATCCATTCGGTGAGATTTGTGGCTCTTACAGTTCCATTAGCTATAATACATTGTTGGTTTTCTTTGCAGGTGTAGTTATCTTGTGTGCGCGGGATAGTTTTATTCCGCCATCTCCAATAGAATGTAATTGGGCTTGTATGACTGAGGAGCTGCACAGGTATGCCAGGGGTCCAAGCTTCAACCAGGAGACAGGTCCAGACTAGGCTGCCATAAATCAGGAGCTAATTTCGTAAAAACAATTGGTTAGTTGGATACATTTCAGGTTGATCTTGCCCAGGGAACATGACAACTACTACATTGTTGTCTCCCTGGGCTATGACCTCTCCGGCCCTCGGAGGGTCAGTAATGTGTTTTCTGGCCCAAACTTTGGTACCAGCCACATAATCTGCTGAACCAAAGCTTCCATATCGTGTGGTGGTATTAGGAGGAGTATCTAACTTCTCCCAAAAATTAGTGGAGGCACATGGAATGATCAATATTTGAGCAATCCTGGTGCCTGGGAGAAAGTGTAAGGTTTCTTTTGAGACATTATGCAGTAAAATCTTTATTTCTCCCACATAGCCTGCATCAATGACTCCAGCCATGATTTGGACTCCCTTCTGTGCCAGGCTGGATCTGGCAGCTATCTGACCATAGTAACCCTTAGGAATTTGAATTCCAATTCCGGTGGGGACTGTTTGGCTAGTATTAGGATCTAGCCAGATTTCTTCAACATTATGTAAATCATGCCCTGCAGATGCAGTAGTGTCCGTATATGGGGCTTGGGCATTGGGGTGGACTGCCCACCAGTACAGTGTGGGGAAAGTATGGATCTTTCGTATTTGTAAATTGGGAGTCATCATTCTATATAAGGGAGTACCTCCTGTACTGAGAGCGCGATTATTGAGTTGTTGCAGGGCTGTAAAAAGATGATCTTTCCACTTGTAATACGAATGGAGCCCAGCAATGGAGCCCATTTTGCGTAATTTTTCTTTTAACAACCCATTCATGCGCTCTATTAAACCAGCTGCTTGTGGATAATAGGGAATATGATAGATCCACTCAATATTGTTTTTCTCACAATAGTTAGTAATTTCTTTACCTTTAAAGTGGGACCCATTATCACTTTGAATTTGTAAAGGTGTTCCATAATATAGGGTAAGAATATCAAGAGTCTTAATTGTATTAAGCTGCGTGGCACGCTTGTATGCACAGGCGATCAGAACTCCCGAATAAGTGTCTACACAGGTACAAATATAACGACACCCTTTAGAGGGGGGTAAAGGCCCAATATAATCAATTTGCCAGATTTGAGCCGGAGCCTGCCCCCGCAATAATTCTCCAGTGACTATTTTTGGTAAGGGGCGTTTTTCATCCAATTGGCAAGTGGTGCATTGTTCCTTAGTGCTCTTTAAGTCAGACATAGGAACACTTATCCCTTTGTCCTGTGCCCACCTGTGCATAGCAGCAGAACCAGCGTGTCCTGTCTTTTGGTGGATCCATCGTGCAAGTGCCAGAGTTTCTTCACTTATAGGGGTGGAACACTCTACTTCAGCAATTGCTGTGAGGCGATCTACATCCGCGTTATACTCACGTTCCACCGAGGTTTTCTTAGCATGTGCATCTACATGAAACACAGAGAGGTTAGTGGTTTTTGCAATCTCCCAAATTTCTTTCCATATATCAGCACCCCATAAATCCTTGTCATAGATTTTCCAACAGTCCTTTTCCCATCTAGGCATCCAGGTGCCCAGGCCTTTGGCCACAGCCCAAGAGTCAGTGAAAATGTGGCACTGCCCATCCTTTTCAAAGTTCATAGCTTGATAAGCAGCTTGCAGCTCAGCAAATTGACTACTTTTCCCCTCTCCACTAGTCTCTAACACCATTTTGGTGACAGGGTTATAGGCTACAGCTTTCCAGTACCGAGTATTGCCGATATATTTGGCAGAGCCATCAGTAAACCAAGCATGTCTCTTTTGTTCAGCAGAAAGGGAATTATACCCATGGTTGTATACTACAGGAGATTCAGTTCTTTCAATGGCTATTGGTTGGAAATCATCACTGGTAATCGGGGCTTCAATAACTAACTCATGTAGGGATAATATTCCAGCTGGGCCTGTTTTGGCTCTATTTTGTATATACCATTTCCATTTAATAATACTGGCCTCTTGGGCATGTCCAATCTTATGGGACACTGGGTCACTCATAATCCACTGCATAATAGGAATTCGGGGCCGTAAGGCCACCTCATGTCCCACTGTTAACTGTTCAGTTTCAGTTAGTGCCCAGTAAGCTGCGAGTAACTGTTGTTCAAAGGGAGTATAACTCTGTCCAGCCTCTGGTAATTTTCGTGCCCAAAACCAGAGAGGGACTCGTTTGGCATCCTGCTTTTGCCATAAGCTCCAGTTAGCATACCCAGCATCTACAGTAACCATTAATTCCAAGGGTCCCTCTCTTATTGGCCAGAGATCTAAGGCTGCTTGGATCGCAGCTTTTGCTGCTTCAAATGCTCTATCCTGCTCAGCTCCCCAGTCAAATTCATATTTTTTCCTAGTAACTCTATACAGAGGTTGTAAAATCTGACCTAAATGAGGAATATGATTTCTCCAATAGCCAAAGAGGCCTATAAATTTCTGAGCCTCCTTCTTGTTCTGGGGTGTTGCAAAGTCCAGAATTTTCTGCCGGGCTTTTGGAAGGACGGCCCTGTGCCCAAAATTCCAATGTATTCCTAAGAACTTGACTTCCTGGGCTGGCCCCTGGATTTTGTCGGGGTTAATTTCCCAACCTTTCTTTTTCAAATGTTCTACAATTTGTTCTAAACAATATCTTACAGAATCTTCCGTGGAAGCTTGGATTAGGATATCATCTATATAATGAGTAATTAAAACTGAGGGGTGGAGAATGTCACATTCATCCAAATGTTCAGCAACTAGTCGATGGCAAATGGTAGGGCTATGTTTGTAGCCTTGGGGCAACCTGGTAAAGGTAAATTGACGCCCTTGCCAGCTAAAGGCAAATTGTTCCCATTGGGATGGATCAATGGGAATTGTAAAGAAAGCATTAGCCAGATCAATAACAGCATACCAAGTACCAGGATGAGACTGAATATGCTCAATTAAAGTGATAGTATCCTGTACGGCAGCAGTCAGTGGGGGAGTGACTTTGTTCAGCTCCCTATAATCTACTGTCATTCTCCAAGACCCATCTGACTTCCTTACTGGCCAGATTGGATTGTTCCAAGCTGAAGTAGTTGGGATTATTACACCAGCATTAACATAGTCTTTAATGGTTTGGGTTATTTCATTATGTCCACCCGGGATACGATACTGTTTGCTTGTGATAATCTTTGTAGGCTCAGGGAGATGAATGGGGTCAATGAGTAATTTGCCTACTATAACAGAATGCATTTGCAAAGCTCTGATTGCAAAATGATAAGTCCCATCTTGTAATTTAAGGGACATTCCCCTTAAAATATCAATGCCAATTATATACTCAGGAATGGGGACCACTACCACTGAATATTCTCGGCGGGGTAAATCACCAATGCTCATTATCACCTTAATTTGTTTAGCTGGAATTTCCTGGCCACCAAGACCTGAAATAGTAATTGGGGTTCCTTTAAATTTGGCTGGGTTCCCATAAATTAAAGAGGCCTCCGTTCCAGTATCCACAAGTGCATTAGCCACTGTAGTGGACCCATTTTTCCAATGTAGTGTTATTTGTACATGTGGGCGGTAATCCCATCGGCGTATTTCCTTAATCTGTGGGATACCAGAAGCTTGGCCTCCATCCTATTTAAATCGACACAAATCCTCAAAGGGATAAATTCCAGCAGGTGGGGCAGAGGGGGATGGAACCATATGAGGAATGGATTCAGCCTCAGCCTTTTGGACTTCTACCCGGTTGGCTCGCTTTACTTTGTCTTTATACAACTGCCACATATTTTTAGTGGAAATGCCATCCAATTTGTCCAGGCTCATCCCGGCCTTTAATAAGGCTTGAAACATTTCTTTTCGGGGGACCCGATTGCTGTTACTGGGTCCACCAAAATCATTGGACTTTCCTCGTTTGTCAGTGGCATTCTGCTTTTCATCATTCCATTCTCCCATATCTCCTACTTCTGACATCTTTTCTAAGATTTGCTCGACTGGTTGCCCAGTTTCTGCTAACAGCAGAGTCATCATTATGTGCTTATAAGCAGGAGGGGCAGTCCGTACAATTAGATTGCGATGGTAGGCAGTCATGGGGCCTGTCAGATAGTGATCAGCCTGTCCTAGCATGATTGCGGTTTTCATTGCCTCCCCCTTCAGACGGTGCATGCCATCCCTTATGGTGTACCAGGGCCGTGTTTCAACTGGCCAGGAAGTATCAGTAGCATATTGGGCTGTACATCCGCGGGCCGCTAGCGCAAATAAAGTAGTCATCGCACCTCCCGCGTGTTGATGATCACGGATGGCAGTCTGAACAAAGGGGTTGGTAGAGATAGTAATAAAGCGGGGGGCATCCACACTATCTATACTAATACCGCCTGCCCCAGTATCAGCAATTCTAATCATCCAGTCAAGCAATTTCTCTCCCGATTTTTGGGAAAATTTGGATAAGATATCATTAATTTCTTGTTGGGAGAAGTCTTCATTAATTACTAAAAAGTACCTTTGTCCATTGGAAATCCGCTCCTGCCTCCGCTGCAGAGGCTTAGCCTGCAAAGCCGGGGAATGTTTTTTCTCATCGTAGTTCCTGGCTTCCTCTTCCAAGTCTCCCCAATCTACATCATCATCAGTATCATCCCAAATATCTCCGTCCCATTTGTCAGGGTCCCAATCAGCCTTGGCTGAGGCGATCACTGCATGCACTTTACGGGGATTCACTCTACCTCTCCTTTTTTTATATTTGTATTGAGCACACCACACAGCAGCTTTCTCAGCTACCATTTGATAGCCACGGGCCTGATCACCTAAAATATAGTTTTGACATTGTAGCATGGCCATCCTGCCTTGTAAATCAGTAGTCTCTTTTTCCAAATTACATTTTTCTTCAACTAAGGTATTAACACGTTGACACATGCGGCGATAAGCAGTAAGCAGAATCCACCCTCGCCTTGCCACAGAAACTGATTCCCCCCCATTTTCTACAGGGACAGTTCTCAACACTTCAAGCAACCGAGGGGGGTCAGCAGTCTGTAATTTGCCATCCCAGTTTTCACTTAAACCAGACCCTATTGCCCATTCCCTAGCCAGCGAAGCAAACTGAGGATCTTCCCATCCGGGAACATCACAAGGTACACAAGAAACCTCACGTTTCTTTTTAAACAGAGGCATTGTTTCGGTGGTCGTGCGTATCCTGCCGACTACGCCAATTTGTATCGATAAGTATTATCGATTGCTGTGCACAGACTTATTTTCAAGGCCTGATACGCAAGACACACCACCACAAGCCGGGATGAAGGGGTTAAAGAGTTTTATTACAAAGTGAAAGTAAGTAAGACAAGACAGAGATTAGAGAAATATATTATCATACCACTAACAAGCAAGGAGGCAATTCATCATACCACCAGGGCCCGGTCAATTAGAGTCGTAGAAACAGCAACAGCCTTTCATCAGCAGGGCAAAATCCAAATCGAGTAAAGTTATCAGCACGGGCAAAACATCATGCGCAGAAACAGCACCGGTAAAAAATCAACACGGGCAAAACATCATGCGCAGAAACAGCACCGGTAAAAAATCAACACGGGCAAAACATCATGCGCAGAAACAGCACCGGCCCTTCATCAGCACGAGCGAAACACCTTACAGCAGCCCAGGCAGCCGGGGAACAACTGTTGCTGTTGCTCCTCCGCCTTCTGGGGTTTTGAGGACTTCACTAACAACAGCAGCAAGGAGCAATAAGCATACGTGTTAACAACACAAGGAACTGGTCCCGGATCTGGCTAGGAGCCGGGGCCAGTCCTTGGTGCGAGATTAGATGTATCACAGCTCAGCCCACCTGTGGCAAGGCGAAGGCCAGGCCCCACATCCTGTAAATATTTTCTTGGTCCTTGGGAAGGTAGCCAATCCTTCCAAGGCCAAGCACGTATCCCAGCCACTGTGAGAGTTTACATCCCCAAATGTTCCCAGGCAGACCTTCATATATTCTATTCCTTACAGATGCTACATTAATAGATGTGCCAATCGGGTTAACTACCTCAAAGCAACAGAATCTTGAAATCACATTTTAAAAATTCTTTGTATAAGAGGGTAGAAATGATAAAATAATGAAATACCTTCATTATAATCTGAAACCTACAGAAAGAAAACCCAGTGGTAGTGGTAACCTTCTAAATATTTAAGACTATCTACCAAAATAAGCAATTCAACCCTTGTTGCATGTACATTCACTAAAGAAGGAGAAGGAAACATTAGAAGAAATCCTTCTCCATGAAAACTAAGCCTACTACTGACTTTCCCTGAGGGCTTACAGACTGTCAAGGACTCTGACTTTCTGGCAGTGTTCACTTCAAAATAATACAGGAGCCCAGCAGGAAAGCAACAGCTGCCACAACACAAATCCTTTTATCACTGTGCTAACACAGGTCCAAAATGGCACATACCTGAAATTGTGGTGAAACATACTAAGCTCTATTTTACAATTTTGGGACTCCATAGTCTGTTACATTTATTTGTTGTTGTTTTTTAATTTGTGTACCAGTAACATACTGTTTTAGCTACTGTAGTTTTTGACTCAGTTTCTATTATGTGTTAAAGCACGTCCTCCTCATTAGTCTTCTTTTTCAGAACATACTTCTTATTCTTGGCTATATGTTCTTCAGGATGGAATTTAGAATCACTTCATCATAGTATGAAAATAATCTCTGGAATTTTTATGATAAATTTTATTAAAACCATGTATTAATTTCAGAGTGTTGGGGCCAGCGCAACATGGGTAGTGAGGGAATGAGAAGGGGCAGCAAATTGTTAAGAAAGAAACAGATATCAAGAAAATTATGTACTAGGGGACAAGGGTCTCACAGCCTCAAAGGACTGAGAGCCTCGAATCAGGCCACCGTGTAGCTTTTATGGATGTACGCACAAGGAAGTAGCATTGCTTTTTCTATGGTCTGTGAGACTCATACGTTGCACCAGAAAACTGATTCAAACCAATCACACTTGTCTACAAGCAGCTGGAATGGAAAGTCCCAGGATGTCTTAATAATTGTGGTATGTGCCTCCCCAGGGACAAAACTTTTATGCTGAAACTTATTGATAAGAATAGAAGGAGAACTGATGTTATCACATTATTTAATCACTTCCCAAGCAGGTTGTGGGAAGGAATATAGCCACAAAGGCAGAAGCTCTCCTTAGATGGGAGAAGGTGGGGGGGTTGTTCCCACCTCTGTCGACCCCGTGAGTTCTGCAGATGGTCCCCATGCAACTGTGCCTGGCTTAGGTCATTCCCCCTCAGGGAATCTTACCCATCATTGACTATCCAGCCATCTTTAAGGGTCAAACGGGAGACATAAGATATAAGCACAAAGGTGAAGCAAAGTCCCTGAAAGGATCAGTCTCACAGACTCTACTTTCCTTAGGGATAGGCATGAGGGGACAGACGGGTAGGCTGCTATGTGACAACATCAGCAGACTTAACAACTTGGACATTTTTGTATTCTCATCCATTTTCAAGTGTTTTTTGTAAAATTTTGTAGTTTTCTCCATATTTATTGTTCAGATTTTATTGTGCACATTTATTATTCAGATTATTCCAGGAGATTTTCTGTTTTGGTGTTACAGCAAATGGAGTTTACACTGTGTGTTAATAACTGGTTACTGAAATGTTTAGAAAAACTAATGTTTAGAAAAACTGAAACTAATAAATTTTTTAAAAAGTAATACCTATGTGATAATTCAAATAGTAAAAAAGAGTAGGTAATGTGTGGAGACAGAGACAGGAGTGCAGTGTCCAGGTTCTGACCCTCATATGGTAATGTGCTCACTTGGGTAGTAAATGGCCATCAAGTGTGATTGCTGTTCAACAACTGTGATCAGCTGTGGCTAGTTGGCCTTCAGCTGTAACCAGTGAGCCATTGGCCACTAATATAATTGTTGTGGCTATGCTAGCAGAAAATGGGGGCTAGCAAGAAGATGGTGGCTGAGCTGACAAGCGCGGATTGCAGTTAGGATGGTGGGTTGCGGACAGTGTGGATCCAGCCTCCAGTGAGACGATAGTGCCACCAGCAAGAATACAGTGGTATGACCCCTATGACTCCGTGGGTGTTCCTTTTTGGCCTCATCATATCCTGTGTTCTTACGTGGGGAGTGGGACCAGAGAACCCACAGGCCGCCCCGCATGCTGCCTCGCATGACACAATGTTAATAAATGTTCTTAAACTTTTTAAAGTTAAATATATAAAAATGCTGTTTCTCATACAAATAGTGATAGTTCATATATAGAGTGAAAGAATGATTCTAAATACCAAAATGTATTATGGAAATATGACATGTTAAGTTAGAATGAATAAAGAACTTGCACATAAGACGAAAAAAGGCAGGATAGATATTTAACACTCATTTTTATCAAGTAGTCATAAACCTAGATGTATAATATGTATGAAATAAAAAAAAAATGCTACCACTACTTAGGCTGGCCTCATTTTCACTAACCTTATTATTCACCTTAAATAAAACTTGGTGTTACTTTCCATGTTCAAGAAAACTTTACCATTCTCTGCCACAATGCTTCCAGGCTTTGGAAAGTTCTAGCATTCTATTTTCACAGCATCTTGACAAGGGCTGGCAGTTTTCTTAAACTACTGTTTTAACTAACAACCCTCAATCTAACAATGGCCAAATCTCAAAGCTCTGCTGCCCTCTCTCCTACAGGTGTAAAAAGCTGTTACCTATCTTTTCTACCTGTCCTGGAAACAACTCACTTTCTTAGTGCTGCTAATTAGATTTAGAGGGGATTGGCAGTCCTTTGCCTTCTTTTCTTTAATAGTCACAGCAAAAAAAAAAAAAAAAAAAAAAGAAAGTTTTCTTGTACTCTTACCTTTGTGTTTATTTTCCTCCTAAATGCCTTGCTTCTAATCAAAGAAAAATCTCCTTGTGGAGACGAAGTTACCAACTCATTCAATTGACTTCCCCTCTTCTATATGAATGGCTCAGATCCAAAGAAAGAGGGTTTATTATCATAATGTTTCAGGTTTAATATTTTCCAGTCTGCAACAGACCTTCACTAGCCCTACTTTTGATGCAGACTGCTTTTGACCTTTCCTCTCAAAATGTTTTAAAAGACATTTAAACGTGACAGGCCAGTTTTATTTAAAGAGTAATGCAGTCCTCTCTTCTGCAGTACAGGAGCTAAATTTGGAACAATATGGAGATTAGAAGAGGAAAGATGACATGTCAATTCACACACACACACACACACACACTCATATATTTTCCATACTGGGATAGTAAATATCTATCCTAAATCAACAGCTAACATGTTATGCAATACTAAAACACCATAAATGTAGTTCTATTTAAATCAGAAGCAAGGTAAGTACTGCTATCATTGTTATGATTTTTAAAAAAATTTTATAGCCAGTGCAATAAAGCAGGTAACAGAAATAAGACATGTCACTACTGGAAATCAGGAGGCACAATATATGCAAATTTGATGATTCCCTAACCCAAGAGAATCTAAATTAATACATTTACAATGAGAGTTTAAGAGTTTACTAGTTTTTCTAAACATTTCGGTAACCAGTTATTAACACACAGTGTAAACTCCATTTGCTGTAACACCAAAACAGAAAATCTCCTGGAATAATCTGAATAATAAATGTGCACAATAAAATCTGAACAATAAATATGGAGAAAACTACAAAATTTTACAAAAAACACTTGAAAATGGATGAGAATACAAAAATGTCCAAGTTGTTAAGTCTGCTGATGTTGTCACATAGCAGCCTACCCGTCTGTCCCCTCATGCCTATCCCTAAGGAAAGTAGAGTCTGTGAGACTGATCCTTTCAGGGACTTTGCTTCACCTTTGTGCTTATATCTTATGTCTCCCGTTTGACCCTTAAAGATGGCTGGATAGTCAATGATGGGTAAGATTCCCTGAGGGGGAATGACCTAAGCCAGGCACAGTTGCATGGGGACCATCTGGAGAACTCACGGGGTCGACAGAGGTGGGAACAGCCCCCCACCTTCTCCCGTCTAAGGAGAGCTTCTGCCTTTGTGGCTATATTCCTTCCCACAACCTGCTTGGGAAGTGATTAAATAATGTGATAACATCAGTTCTCCTTCTATTCTTATCAATAAGTTTCAGCATAAAAGTTTTGTCCCTGGGGAGGCACATACCACAATTATTAAGACATCCTGGGACTTTCCATTCCAGCTGCTTGTAGACAAGTGTGATTGGTTTGAATCAGTTTTCTGGTGCAACGTATGAGTCTCACAGACCATAGAAAAAGCAATGCTACTTCCTTGTGCGTACATCCATAAAAGCTACACGGTGGCCTGATTCGAGGCTCTCAGTCCTTTGAGGCTGTGAGACCCTTGTCCCCTAGTACATAATTTTCTTGATATCTGTTTCTTTCTTAACAATTTGCTGCCCCTTCTCATTCCCTCACTACCCATGTTGCGCTGGCCCCAACACTCTGAAATTAATACATGGTTTTAATAAAATTTATCATAAAAATTCCAGAGATTATTTTCATACTATGATGAAGTGATTCTAAATTCCATCCTGAAGAACATATAGCCAAGAATAAGAAGTATGTTCTGAAAAAGAAGACTAATGAGGAGGACGTGCTTTAACACATAATAGAAACTGAGTCAAAAACTACAGTAGCTAAAACAGTATGTTACTGGTACACAAATTAAAAAACAACAACAAATAAATGTAACAGACTATGGAGTTCCAAAATTGTAAAATAGAGCTTAGTATGTTTCACCACAATTTCAGGTATGTGCCATTTTGGACCTGTGTTAGCACAGTGATAAAAGGATTTGTGTTGTGGCAGCTGTTGCTTTCCTGCTGGGCTCCTGTATTATTTTGAAGTGAACACTGCCAGAAAGTCAGAGTCCTTGACAGTCTGTAAGCCCTCAGGGAAAGTCAGTAGTAGGCTTAGTTTTCATGGAGAAGGATTTCTTCTAATGTTTCCTTCTCCTTCTTTAGTGAATGTACATGCAACAAGGGTTGAATTGCTTATTTTGGTAGATAGTCTTAAATATTTAGAAGGTTACCACTACCACTGGGTTTTCTTTCTGTAGGTTTCAGATTATAATGAAGGTATTTCATTATTTTATCATTTCTACCCTCTTATACAAAGAATTTTTAAAATGTGATTTCAAGATTCTGTTGCTTTGAGGTAGTTAACCCGATTGGCACATCTATTAATGTAGCATCATAATCATCTTTTGGCAGGCTTCATTTTAAAAGTAAAGAAGACCAATGGATCCAATTTCAGATCCTTTACTTTGATCTACAATATGTATAGGATCAAATATGTGCTTTTCAAAAAAAAATTGTTATACATTATATAAAATTAAGTCTGTATAGGAAAAGACAATTATTCTAACCAATAAGTCGTAAATTAAAGAGAAAGCATTTTTTAAAACCTTGCATTATGTTTCTATTGTAAATAAAAGATATCAAGAAATATTAGGTGTTGATACTATCTAAAATTATATCTATTTCTTTCAAATACATTCTACAGTTGCACTCAAGATTATAACTATGGATAAAATCAGGTCCTTACTTTATGATGACTAATTTTGTCTTACTTTCCCTATTTAAAGAAAACAATACATTTTGGCAACAAATTATCTGCTTATCTTTATTTAATGGAGAACTATTTATCAATTGCCTACCATGTACCATACTAGATATTATATTGTTACAACAAAATAGACATATTCTCTGCCTCCATGAAGCTTTCAGTCTAGGAGAGACAGACAGTAGACATTTAAATGTGACCAAATAGATATATAATTACAAATGTCGATATTGGGAGAAGTTAGATAATAATTTCTGGCTGATGAGAATTGTGTCCAAATAACGAAAATTACCCTTGAAAGGCTAAAAAAAAATCTGAAACTACCATTTTCTTTTTATTACACTTTATTGGGGTGACAATTGTTAGCAAAGTTATATAGATTGCAGTTTTACAATTTTGTAATACATCATCTATATATCACCTTGTGTGTTTACTACCCAGAGTCAGTTCTCTTTCCGTCACCAAATATTGGTTCCCCTTTACCCTCATCTACCACACCTCTCCCCCCTTACCCTCTGGTAACCACTAGACTATTGTCTGTATCTATGAGTTTTTGTTTCTTCATTTGTTTTCCTTGTTCTTTTGTGTTTTTTTTTTTCAGTTTTATATACCGCATATCAGTGAAATCATATGGTTCTCGACATTTTCTGTCTGACTTATTTTGCTTAGCATTATAATCTCAATATCCATCCATGTTATTACAAACGGCACTATTTCATCTTTTCTTATGGGAGAATAGAATTCCATTGTGTACGTATACCATATCTTCTTTATCTAATCATCCATCACAGGACACTTTGGTTGTTTCCATATCTTGGCCACAATAAATAAAGCTGCAATGAACATCACATATATCTTTATGGATAAATATTTTCAGATTTTTGGGTTGGAAACCCAACAGAGGAATTTGTGGATCATATGGTAATTCTAATCTTAATTTTTTGAAGAATTTCCACACTGCCTTCCATAGCGGCTGAACCAGTCTGCATTCCCACCAACAGTGTACGAGGGTTCCTTTTTCTCCACAGCATCTCCAACACTTATTATTAGTTGTTAATGATAACCGTTCTAATTGGTGTGGGATGATATCTCATTGTGGGTTTTATATGCATTTCTCTGATGATTAGTGATGCTGAGCATCTTTCCATATGTCTATTTGCCATTTGTATGTCCTCTTTGGAGAAATGACACTTCAGGTCCTCGAACCATTTATATACATTTATATATATATATAAATGTATATATATATATATATATATATATATATATATATACACATATATATATATATATATATGATTATTAGTTTCAGGTTCACAAGACAAAGTAATACTTAGACGTTTATCATTTATATCCCTCACACTGTGGCCCCCCTCCCCCCATCCATTATCTCTCTGACATCGCACCAAGCCATCACATTTCCACTGTCTCCACTCCCAATGCTGTACTCTGCCTCTTGTAAGTATATACATACATATGTATACATATATATATATATATATAAAATTATAGTTGGTATTAATTATTGTTCAGCTTCAGGTGTACATTGCAGTGATCAGGCATCTACATCTTCCCTGAGGTGGTATCCCAAATGGGAGACGTGTCCATTGAATACCCTACAAAATCTTTACAACATTATTAATTATGTTCCCCAAATTAATTTTCAAAACGCCATCGCCATCTTGTGGTTACTGACTCTTTTCTAATCCCCTCAACTTCTCCCTTATCCCCACCCCCCCGCTGATCTAACAACCCTCAGTTTTTCCTCTGTCTCCAAAACTGTTTCTGATTAGTTCATTCACTTATTCTCTTCTTTAGATTCCACAAATAAGTGAGATCATATGGTACTTGTCTTTCTCTGTCTGACTTATTTCACTTAACATAATGTTATCTAGGTCCATCCATGTTGTTACAAATGGTAAGATTTCTTTCTTCTTTATGGCTGTGTAATACTCCATTGTATAGATGTACCACGGTTTCTTAATCCAGTCATCTACGGATGGGCATTTCAGTTGTTTCCATGTCTTGGAGATTGTGTATAGTGCTGCAATAAACATAGGAGTGCATAAAGATTTTTGAATTGGAGTTTTGGGTTTCTCCGGATAGATACCTAAGACTGGAATTACTGGATCATAGGGTAGTTCCATTTTCAGATTTTTGAGATACCTCCATACTGTTTTCCATAGTGGCTTTACCAATCTGCAATTGCACCAACAGTGCACAAGGGTTCCCTTTTCTCCACATCCGCGCCAGCACTTGTTGTTTGTTGATTTATTGATGATAGCCATTTGACTGGGGTGAGTTGGTATCTCATTGTGGTTTTTATTTGCATTTCTCTGATGATTAGTGAGGTTGAGCATTTCTTCATATGTCTGTTTGCCATCTGTATGTCCTTTTTAGAAAAACGTCTCTTTAAGTCCTCTGCCCATTTTTTAATTGGGTTGTTTGTTTTTTTGGAGTTGAGTTGAGTGAGTTTTTATAGATTTGTGATATTAACCCCTTATCAGATATATCATTGGCAAGTATCTTTTCCCATTCAGTAGGATCCCTTTTTGTTTTATTGATGGTTTTCTTTGCTGTGAAAAAACTTTTTGTTTCATGTAATCCCACATGTTTATTTTTTTTCTTACCTCCCTCGCATGAGGGGATATATCAGTAAAAATCTTACTCTGGGTAATGTCTGTGAAGTTTGTTCCTATATTTTCTTTTAGGTATTTTATGGTTTCAGATCTTACATTTAAGTCTTTAAGCCATTTTGAATTTATTTTTATATATGGTGTTAGGAGGTTGTCCAGCTTCTTTTTTTTGCATGTGTCTGTCCAGGTTTCCCAGCACCATTTATTGAATAGACAGTCTTTACCCCATTGTGCATGCTTCCTTCCATGGTCGTAGATTAAATGTCAACACAGGCATGGATTTACTTCTGGACTCTCTATTCTGTTCCATTGATGTATGTGTCTGTTTTTATGCCAGTACCACACTGTTTTGATTACTGTAGCCTTGTAGTATAATTTGAAGTCAGGTATTGTTATACCTCCCACTTTGTCCTTATTTCTCAAGATTGCTGAGGATATCCCGGTCTTTTATGGTCCCATATAAATTTTAGGATTATATCTTCTATTTCTGTGAAAAACGCCGTAGGTAGTTTGATAGGAATTGCGTTGAATATGTATATTGCCTTAAGCAGTATGGACATTTTAACTATATTAATTCTTCCTATCCATGAACATGATATGTGTTTCCATCTATTTATATCTTCTTTCATTTATTTCTTCAGTGTCTTATAATTTTCTGAGTACAGATCTTTTACTTCTTTGGTTAAATTTATTCCCAGGTATTTTATAGTCTTTGGAGCAATTGTAAATGGGATTGCTGTTTTAATTTCACCTTCTGATGTTTTATTATTGGTATATACAAATGCAACTGATTTCTGAATGTTAATTTTGTATCCTGCTACTTTACGAAATTCATCTATCAGCTCTAATAGTTTCTTGGTGGAGTCTTTAGGGTTCCCTATATATAGTATCATAATATCATCGGCATACAATAATTTTACTTCCCCTTACCAATTTGGATGCCTTTTATTTCTTTTTCTTGTCTGATTGCTGTGGCAGGAACTTTCAGCACTATGTTGAATACAAGTGGAGATAGTGGGCAACCTTGCCTTGTCCCTGATCTTATTGGAATGGTTTTAGCTTTTCCCCATTAAGTATGATATTAGCTGTTGGTTTGTCATATATGGCCTATATTATGTTGAGATATGATCCCTCTATTCCTACTTTCTTCAGGGTTTTTATCATAAATGGCTGCTGGATTTTATAAAATGCTTTTTCTGCATCTATTGATATGATCTCTTAAACTCTCATTGTAAATGTCTTTAATTTAGATTCTCTTGGGTTAGGGAATCATCAAATTTGCATATATTGTGCCTCCTGATTTCCAGTAGTGACATGTCTTATTGCTGTTACCTGCTTTATTGCACTGGCTATAAATTTTTTTTAAAAATCATAACAATGGTAGCAGTACTTACCTTGCTTCTGATTTAAATAGAACTACATTTATGGTGTTTTAGTATTACATAACATGTTAGCTGTTGATTTAGGATAGATATTTACTATCCCAGTAAGGAAAATATATGAGTGTGTGTGTGTGTGTGTGTGTGTGAATTGACATGTCATCTTTCCTCTTCTAATCTCCATATTGTTCCAAATTTAGCTCCTGTACTGCAGAAGACAGGACTGCATTACTCTTTAAATAAAACTGGCCTGTCATGTTTAAATGTCTTTTAAAACATTTTGAGAGGAAAGGTCAAAAGCAGTCTGCATCAAAAGTAGGGCTAGTGAAGGTCTGTAGCAGACTGGAAAATATTAAACCTGAAACATTGTGTCAGTTTTCAGAGATTCCATGCAGTTTCTGTCCTTTCCTGCACAAATGCACGCTGAGAGTAGCTCCACAAGCCCTGTGCCCAGTACTCCTGTGTCTTAGGGCCCTCCTTCCATGGGTGTGTGGGATGGGGCAGGCAGGAGATTTCTAAGCTGTTGAAAGCCGGGAGCTGCGTCTGCTGCTTACTGCTGAACTCAGGGAGTGCTTCTGCAGTTGCCCCTGCCCCGCCCCCGGGCATCCAGAAAGGGTGGGGCCTGGGGATGGAGGGGTCTTGTCTCTCCCAGGCCAGCCACATCACATTCCTCCCGCAGGCCTGAAAAGGTGGTGGCTGAGGGTGTGGGAGTCTCCTCACTCCTCATCCAGCGAAAATCCCCTCCTCCCAACCTCTTCAGAAGGTCAGAGCTGGCTGCCACTCTTCCCAGTGCCTGAGCACAGACGCCCCTCTGTAATCTGACACTACTCCTCAGTTCAGGGGTCAGTTTATGTCTCTGGAAGGGCGGGGGTAGGATTCGAAAAGCGGGGTGAGGGGCCCAGGTGTGGCGTCTGAGTTCTTTGTCTGCCCTAGGGTCCACGAGCTGCCCGCCCCGGCGGGTGCGGATCAGCTGTGGGACGCCGGGAAAGAGCCCACCTCCTGGACCCTGCGCTCTCAGCTGCACCCTGGGCTCCCGTGGGACTCTAGAGGCCCGGGTGCTGCCTGCTGCTGCTGCTGTGGGCACGCTGCAGGGCCGCGGCTCTACCGTGGGGTTGTGGAGAGCGCGGCGCGTTTCCTCTTGCCCTCCTTGCTTCTCCCCCGCTTGCCCAACTAGCGCACCCCAAAGCAAACCTTCCACGAGTCTCTGCTCCATCCTAGAAGCCGTGAAGCGCAGCGGTTGCTGTCCAGCCTGGGCTCCGCCGTGGGGGGGGTGCTCTCCACTTCGCGCCCCTCTCTCCTCCCCCGCTTGCCCAACTAGTGCACCCCAAAGCAAACCTTCCACAAGTCTGCGCTACGTCCTGGGCGCCGAGCGGCGGTCACCGACCGGCCTTGGCTCCGCCGTGGAAGGGGTGGCGCACTTCCACTTTGCTGTCCTGCCTCCTCCTCTGCTCACAATCAGCGCGCACCTTCAGGTAATTTCTCCACGAGTCTCCCCGCTGTTCTGCATGATGAGCAAAGGACTCCTCAGGTGTTCTATATGTCCCGATTGCCAGAAAATCTCGGGGAGGATTCAAAAAGAGCACCCCACTGCCGCCATTCCCATGACGTCACTCGGTATTACGTTTCAACTTAAAAACTTTTCTATTAAAAATATATTTTACAAATAATATATATTCATTGTGACAAATTAAAAAATAGAAAAATGTATAAAGGGAATTTTGAAAGTAGCTACCATGCCTTACTCCACTACCCCCGATAGTTATTGTTAAGGGTTTGATGTGTATTCTTAAAGACTTTTCCTATGCATATGCAAATGTTCTTTGGGACTTTTTAACGTGACCATACTATAGAGATTTTGTGAAATTTGTTTTTATATCCAAGTAATGACATATTTCCATATCTACACAGTAACTTTAGAAAAAGTCATATTTTTGTAGAAAAAGCAGAGGAACCTAAATGCCTAGTCTTTCTCTGTTAGCCCTGACTGGGTAAACTTCACAATTGTACCAAACCTGTAAATTTATTTTAATACCATCCACCCAGTGGCAGCTACTAGAATTGTTAGCTATAGTCTTAAAGTAGTGATTTTCAAATTTTAGCATGCATCAGAGTTATACCACACAATTGCCTTCCCACTCAGTCCTGAGACAATGATTTATACATTTCTTGAGAGCAGGGCTGTGAAACTGAGAGAATAGATGCTTTCTCTTTTGAGGGCTGTTATATCTTCCCATTACACAAAATGAAATGCCTATTAACAGTTCACTAACACAATATAGTAGTCCTCATAAGCAGATCAGAGAAAGAACACACAGGCTCTTGTCCCAACGATAGCTCAGACCAGTAGTCCTCAAACTATGGTATACAACAAAAATCACATGGAAGGCTTGTTAAAACATGGACTGCTCAACTCCACACGCAGAGTTTCTGACTATAAGGATGGGGATCCAAAATTAGCATTTTGAACAATTTCTCAGATGCTGCTGCTTCTCCTGATCCCAGGATCACATTTTGAGAACAAATGTCACAACGGAAATAATGAACCTCTGTAGTGGGCATCCATTTCCCAATATATTTGACTTAAGACAAACAAACTTCACAGAACAGAATTCACAAAAAATAAAAAGGTAGACCAAAACTAGAATTTCCATATAAAGTGCTCCTTACCTTCCAGCCATTAAAACCTAACTACAGTAAGAGATGCTGAAGCCCTCATTTCTATTCACTAGTTTGATAATACAGCTCTCCTTTTTGGCATATCTTCTTACTTCCAAGTTAGCTAGGTTTTCCAATTAAGATTGGACATACTCCATCTGAGGGCCATCACTGTTTTGAAACCTACTATAATCCTAGAGTGAACAACAAGACCCTAAGAATGGTTAGTAGCATATTTTTGTTCAGACTGAGTAGAAGATCCTGGTAAGAAACAGAGTCTTTCAAAGGAATCCCTTCTTCACTCGCAACACTAAATCAGGCTCTTCTTCTACCTTAGTGTCCAACATTCTTCTGACGAAGGATAATGATGAAGTAAACAGTGCTGGGCCCCAGTCTCAGTTTCATAGTTCTTGCCTGTGTCTTCTGACCTCTCTACCTTTAGCTTTCTCATTTATAAAATGGATATAATAATAACACTTCCTTGAAAGGTTGTAAGGACTCAATAAAACAATATGTGTAAATCACTTAGCATAGTTCCTGGCACATAATAAATGTTCAAAAAATAGATGTTACTACATGTTTGGTTTTACAATTGGTGACTTTGAACAACCAAATAGCCTTATTCTTGGTTCAATTCAATTTCTGTTGGCATTATATGTAAAAAAACTATCACCAAATCTAAAGTCATCTAGGTTTCTTTTATGTTATGTTCTTGGAGCTTTACAGTTTTGCATTGTACATGTATGTCTGTGATCCATTTTGAATGAATTTTTGTAAGGTATGTAAGGTCTGGGTCTAAATTCATATTTTTATAAGTGGATTTCCAGTTGGTCCAGCCCCATTTGTTGAAAAGACTATCTTTCCTCCATTGTATTGCCTTTGCCCCTTTGTCAAAGATCAGTTAACTGTATGTATATGAGTCTATTTCTGGACTCTCTATTCTGTTCCAGTTTTCTTTGTATATTATTTCACCAGTACCACATTTTCTTGATTACTGTAGCTTTATACTAAGTCTTGAAATTGGGTAGTGTAATTCTTCCAAATTTGTTTCTGTCCTTCAATAGTGTGTTACTATTTTGGGTCTTTTGCTTCTCCATATAAACTTTAGAATCAGTTTATCAATATCCACAAATTAACTTGATGGGATTTTGATTGAAATTGCATTGAATCTATAAATCAGTTTTGGAAGAACTGACATCTTGGCAATATTGAGTCTTCTCATCCATAAACATGGAATATTTCTCCACTTATTTAGTTATTTGTTTTCTTTCAGCAGAGTTCTGTAGTTTTCTTCATATAAATCTTGTATATTTTTGTTAATTTTATGCATAAGTATTTCATTTTGAAAGTACTAATGTAAATGGCAGTGTGTGTTTAATTTCAAATCCCACTTGTTCATTACTAGAATATAGGAAAGTGATTAATTTTTGCATATAAACATTGTATCCTGCAGTTTGCTATAATTTTTATTAGTTCCAGGAATGTTTCTGTAGATTATTGCAGATTTTTTTACATAGACATGTCATCTGTGAGTAAAGACAGTTCTATTGCTTCCTTCCCAATCTGTATACCTTGTATCTCCTTTTCTTGTCTTATTGCTTTAGCTAGGGCTGGTATGATGTTGAAAAGGAGTGGTGAAAAGGGACAGTTTTTATATCCACACTGACAATCTCTGTCTTTTATTTGGTGTGTTTAGATCATTTACATTTAAAGTGATTATTGGTCTTTTAGATTAATGTCTACTATATTTGTTGTCTTTGTTTCTATATTTTTCTTCCACTCTTTTTCTGCCTTTTGTGGTTTTAATGGCACATTATAAATGATTTTATTTTCTCTTCTTTCTTAGTATATCAGTTACACTTGTTTTTTAATATTTTTAGTGATTGCCCTAGAATTTCTGAAATATGTTTAAAACTAATCCGAGACCACTTTGAAACAACACTATGTCACTCCACAGATAGTATGCATACTTTATAATAACAAAATATTCCTAATTTTTCCATCTCTTTCCTTGGATCATTTCTGTAATTAATTTCACTTATACATAAGCATACAAAATGATACAGGGGATAAAATGATACATAAGCATACATAATTGAATACATTGCTGATATTATTATTTTCAACTAACAGTTATCTGTCAGATCAATTAAGAATAAAAAATTAAGTTTTTATTTTACCTTCACTTATTCCTTCTCTAATACACTTCCTTTCTTTATGGATATGAGTTTCTGACCTACATCATTTTTAATCTCTAAATAACTTCTTTTAACATTTCTTGCAAGGCAAGTCAACTGGCAAGAAATTCCTTCAATTTTGGCTGCATGGTAAAGTTTTTATTTCTTCACCACTTTTTAAGAATAATTTTGCGGGGTACATAATTCTAGGTTGGTGGGGTTTTCTCTCAACATTTTAAATATTTCACTCCACTCTCCTCTTGTTTGCATTGCTTCTGACAAGTCAGATGCAAATTCTGACTTCGTTCCTCTATAGATAAGGTATTTCCCCCCTTTGGCATTGTTCAAGATTTTTTCCTCTTTGATTTCTTCAGTTTGAATATAATATTCCTCAGTAGAGTTTTGTTGTTATTTATCCTGCTAAATGCTGTTTGAGTTTCCTGGATCTGTGGTTTGGTGTCTGCCATAAATTTAGGGAAATTGTCAGTCATTATTGCTTCAAATATTTCTTTTTTTCTTTTCTTTCTTCTTTTTCTGGTACTCACTTTAAACATACATTTCACCTGTTGTAGTTTTCCTACAGTTCATGGACATCCTGTTCTGTGTTTTTCATTGTTGTTTTGTTATTGTTGTTGTTGTTGTTTTCTTTTGTGTGTGTGTCTTTTTTCTCTTTGTTTTTCTATTTTGGAAGTTTCTATTGCAATATGTTCAAGCTGAGTGATTCTTTCTTCAGCTGGGTCCAGTCTACTAATATGCCTATCAAAAGCATTCTTCATTTCTTTCACTGTGATTTTTTTACCTATAACATTTCATTTTTATTCTTTCTTACTATTCCATCTCTCTGCTTACACTGTCCATCTGTTTGTGCATGCTATGTATACTATCCATTAGAAATTTTAGCATATTAATCACAGTTGTTTTAAATTCCCAGTCTGACAAATCCAACATCCCTGCCATATCTAAGTCTTATTCTGCTGCCATGTCATTTTCCTTGATAGCTATACAATATGTACTGACTGAGAGAAACTGCTCCAAATAGGCCTTTAGTAATGTGGTAAGTTGTGGGAGCAGTGCAAATGTTCTATAGTTCTATGATTAGATTTCAGAGTTTTTTTTCTGTTTTTCTGGTTGTTTGTTGTGTGTGTGTGTGTATGTGTGTGTGTGTGCCTGTGCCTCTGGACTGTGACCTTCATAATTGCTTTTCTAATTTTTTCACTCCCTTCGGTGGCACAGAATGGAAAGAGAGGGCTGGATTAAAGTACCTCCATTTTCCCATATGGAAGGCCAGAGGAGACTAAAGTTGCACATTTCCTTTCCCTCTAGTTGGTTAGTCTCTGAAAAAAAAAACAATAATTTAGACACTAATAAAATAATTTATCTTAGGGCAGGCCTTTTTAAGAAAACTAGAATGTTCTGTCGTATTTCAAAATGGTCACTTTTTCCCTCCCCCTGCCAAGGGAATTTTTCTATGATATTCACTGTAGATCAAGCTCCTAGAGTTAACATTCACAAAAGTTCAGAGACCTCCCCAAGAATATACAATTGGGTAAAAACAGTCTCTTCAATAAATGGTGTTGGGAAAACTGGACAGGTACATGCAAAAGAATGAAACTGGATTACTTTCCTACATCATATAAACAATAAGCTCAAAATGGATTAAATACTTAAATGGAAGCCCCAAAACCATAAAGCTCCTAGAAGAAAACAGGCAGTAAACTCTTTGACATCGCTCGTAGAAATATGTTTTTGGACATGTCTCCACAGGCAAAGGAAACAAAAGTAAAAACAATAAGAAAATGGGACTACATCAAACTAAAAATGTTTTGCACAGCAAAGAAAACCATCAAGAAGATGAAAAGGCAACCTACAGAATGGAAGAAGATATTTGCCAATGACAAATCTGATAATGAGTTAATATCCCAAAATATATAAGGAACTCATACAGCTTAACACCAATGGGTGAAGAACCTGAATAAACATTTCTGCAAAAAAGACATACAATGGCCAATAGACATATGAAAAGAGGCCCAATGTCAATAATCATCAGGGAAATGCAAATTTAAACCAAAATGAGATATCAACTCACAGCTGTCAGAATGGCTATCATCAATAAATCAACAAACAAGTGTTGGAGAGGATGTGGAGAAAAGGGGACCCTCGTGCACTGTTGGTGAGATTGCAAATTTGTGCAGTCACTACAGAGAATGGTTTGGAGGTTTCTCAAAGAGTTA
The DNA here is from genome assembly GCF_964194185.1 of Rhinolophus hipposideros. Lineage (NCBI taxonomy): Eukaryota > Metazoa > Chordata > Mammalia > Chiroptera > Rhinolophidae > Rhinolophus > Rhinolophus hipposideros. The sequence goes on from NC_138046.1 coordinate 44,010,153, forward strand.
AAAATAGAACTACCTCATGACACACCAATTCCACTTCTGGCTATTTATCTGACGAAATCCAAAACACTAATTCAAAAATGTATATGCACTCATATGTTCATTGAAGCATTATTTACAATAGCCAAGATATAAGATCAACCCAACTGCCCATCAATATATGATTGTATAAAGAAGAGTTGGTACATATATAAAATGGACTATTACTCAGCCATGAAAAAGAATGAAATCTTACCATTTGCAGCAACATGGATGGACCTAGAGGGTATTATGCTCAATGAAATAAGTTACACTGAGAAAGATGAATACCATATGCTCTTACTTACATATGGAATCTGAAGAACAAAATAAATGAACATACAAAACAGAAATAGTCTCATAGACACAGAGAACAGAGTGATGGTTGCCAGATGGGAGGGAGGGGTGGAGGACTTAGTGAAAAAGGTGAAGGGTATAAGAAGTATAATTGGTCTTTAGAAAATAGTCACTGGGATGTAAAGTGCAGCATAAGGAATATAGTCAATGATATTGTAATAACTATGTATAGTGCCAGGTGGGTACTAGATTAATCACGTGGTTCACTTTATAAATTATGTAAATGTCTAATCACTATGCTAAACACCTGAAACTAACATAAAATAATATTGACTATCACCTGTAATTGAAAAATTAAAAAATAATAATAAAGTGTCTCACCACCAGTATATAATATTTAGAGGAAAAGAGTCTTGTTAATGATAAGAAAAGTCAATTAGTCAAGTTTCTGATCCTTTCTGTGTTACAAATAAAGATGTTGAGAGTCAGAGGGGGAAATTTAAAACAAACAAAAACAAAAGCACAATGAGCTATCACCTCACACCTGTCAAATAACAGCAAGTATTGGCAAGGGTGTGGATAAAAGGGAACCCTCATGCACTATTGCTGGGCTTGTAAATTGGTGCAGACACTATGGAAAATGGTATTGAGGTTCCTCAAAATATTAAATATGACCCCAGCAATTCCACTTCTGAGTATTTATCCAAAGAAATCTAAAATACAAATTTGAAAAGACATGTATGTTCATTGCAGCACTATTTACAATTGCCAAGATATGGAAGCAACCTGTGTCCATGGATAGACAAATGGATAAAGAAAAAGTGGTACATATATACAATGGAATATTACTCAGCCATAAAAAAGAATGAAATCTTGCTGTTTTCAACAACATGGAGGAACCTAGAGGGTATTATACTAAGTGAAATAAGTTAGGCAGAGAAAGACAAACACCATATGATTTCATTATATGTGGAATCTAAAAAAACAAAATAATTGAACAAACAAAACAGGTATAAACTCATAGATACAGAAAACAAATTGATGGTTGCCAAATAGGACGGAGGTCAGGAGGTTGGGTGAAAAGGGGGGAGGGATTAAGAAGTACATATTGCAACTGTGGTACATTTATACAATGGAGTATTACGCAGCCATAAAGAAGAAAGAAATCTTATCATTTGCAACAACATGGATGGATCTAGAGAACATTATGTTAAGTGAAATAAGTCAGAAAGAGAAAGAAAAGTACCATATGATCTCACTTATATGCGGAATCTAAAGAAAAGAATATGTGAATGAACTAATCAGAGATAGTTTTGAGGACACAAAGAAAAAACTGAGAGTTGTTAGAAGGGGGGGGTTGGGGATAAGGGGAAAGGTGAAGGGATTAGGAAGCAGCTGGTAACCACAAGATGGCCTCAGGTTTTTTGAAAATTAATTTGGGGAACGTATTCAATAATGTTGTAAAGATTTTGTTGGGTATCCGATGGACATGCGTCCTATTTGGGAGACCACCTCAGAGATAATGTGGATGCCTGATCATGGCATTGTACACCAGAAGCTAAACATTAATGAATGCCAACTATAATTTATATAATGTGATGGCTCGGTGTGAGGTCGGAGGGATAATGGATGGGGGAAGGGAGGTTCACAGTGTGAGGGATATAAATGATGAACGTCTAAGTATTACCTTGTCTTGTATACCTGAAACTAATAAAAAAAAGAAGTACATATTGCCAGTTATAAAAACAGTCACGGTAATGTAAGAACAGCATCAGGAATATAGTCAATATTGTCAATACAATAATACTGTAATAACAATGTATGGTGTCAGATGCATACTAGACAGATCGAGGTGATCAATTTTTAAGTTATACAAATGTCTAATCATTGTGTTGTACACCTGAAACTAATGTAATATTGTACGTCAACTGTAATTGACAAATAAAATGAAAATGAAAAGTGTAAAGCCCTCCCTGTGAATGGGTCCTCCTGGACTTTTAACTCTCAGATTTGTCCACAGTGAGCATCCAAGAATTTGTCAATTGCAATTCAGGTTTTCCTACCCAATCACTGGTTCTTACAGAGGTTTCTGCTTATGGGTTTCTGCTCTGGTAAGTTGTGATTTTCTGTATTCTGCTGCCTGTTTCTCTGATTTTGGAGATAGTGATTTTCCCCATGACCTCACTTTGCTGATGGGTCTAAGAAGAGTTGTTGATTTTTCAGTTTGTTCTGCATTTTACTTATTAGAATGTAGTGGAAATTTCCAAGCTCCTTATATGCTGGACAGGAAACCACATGCCTTAGACTTTCTGGGCTGCTATACCAGAAATACAATAGACTGAGTAGCTTAAATAATAAACATTTATTTATCACAGTTATGAAGGCTGGAAAGTTCAAGATCAAGGTGTCCACAGATTCAATGTTTGATGAAAGCCAACATCCTGGTTCGTAGATGGCTATTTTCTTGCTGTGTCCTCACATGGTGGAAGGGGCAAGGGAGCTCTCTGGGACCTCTTTTATAAGGGCACTAATCCCATTCACGAGGGCTCTGCCCTCATCTCCTAATCAGCTCTGCAAGACCCCACCTCCAAATACCATCACATTGAGAATTCAGTTATCACTTTTAAATTTGGAAGGGTGAGACACAAACATTCATTCTTTAGCACCAGACATCTTGAGTTTTCCATCACACTTGTAAATACGCCTTAAAATATACGACATTCTAATCTGGAGAGCATGCTGCTGTTTCTTCACACTGTTACTTAGAGATCAGTGGTTTGGCAAAGTCTGTGTCCACACATGACATCAACATCCACAACAAAACAATGTCAGCACTATTTGACATATCCTACAAGTCCATGTCAAACGGCATTCATTACATATAGGTTTCCCAACACACTTTCTGTGAAGCAGAGATATATCTGTTCATTGTTTTGTTCTGTTTTTGTTATTTTGTTTATAGGCAACATTGCTAAAATTTTTCCACTGCTACGCAGGTCATGTGTGAAAACTTCCAGATCCAGAGGAGGAGGGGCTGGTCTCAGAAGCCTTTGCCCACTGTTAAGAACTGAGATGGCAGGATCTCTTTGCAAAATGAAAAATATTACTTCTGAATTGGCCCATTTGGACTGGTAAAAGACCCAACTTCTTATGTCTGAGTGCTTATAGAAACTGTTTTACTTTCCATTCTTTCAATTACTTAGTTTCCATTAAATTAGCCATGCCAAGAGAGATGATTACTTTAGAGGCAGTTTCAGAAAATAGGTAACCTTCATCCCCATGCTACCTTCACCCCCAGAACTACTTCAGATGCTTTACAGCAGATGTCTTTCTTTCAACTAACTGATGGGGAGCACTTCCTTTTGAGACTGAGGTTTATTATTAATTTGTTGAAAGACATACTACTATTAGCAAGACTGGCCTTGCACAAAATGGGGTAGGTAGACTCTTAGTGTTATTTCAGGGACAACAGGAAGGTGCTCTTTGCCAAAATTACCTCTCCAGCCTGTTCTCTGAGGCTTGAAGTCATTTAATGAGGACTTAGCATTCTCTTTCAAAATTAGAGATAAAGAGAACTGGACTACCACAGCATTTGGCTCATATCTCAGTAATAGCACTTAATTACTTGCATGTCACTTTATAATTTATAAGCGTGCATGTTTGTCTAATCCCACAAGGTTGTGAATTCTTTGAGGGCAGTGACTAGGCCTCACTCATCTCTGACTCCTCAGGACTTTTACCAGTGCCTGGCAGAAAGCAAACACTCGGTAAATAAAATTACAAAGGAATGAATTAATACATGAGCATTTTTATATTTACTATGATCTAAAGGACAAAGAAGAAACTCGGAATAGGGATGGAAGAGAAAACAAAAACACTATCAGGACTCCAAAAGATGTGCAGGGAGAGAAAATAATGACAGTCATGACTCCAGAATGCCCACTGTTAAAGAGACTGTCATCTTTTCCTAATGCAGGGTTATTTCATTCATTTTACGTTTCAAGACACTACATCTCTGCTGTTTAAGAAAAAAAAGTCAAACCCTTGTCTAAATGTTTCATTTCTCAACAAGCCAGAAGACTTACCCGAGTTTGCCCCCAAATTCTGAGGGTTGCTGCTCCTTTAGAGAATTAGCTCTAACTGCAGGAAGTGATTTGTGAACAGGTTTAGAAAAGACTAATATTAAAGTCAAACCCTGTATGAAATGAAAGCTTGTCCAAAGTCCAGTTCTGTACTGAGAAAATTCAAAACCCCAGGCTGGCTGGTTCATTCTTACGTTCTGTCTTTAGAACATGATGTGTGTTGCTCAAACGATCCAATTATAAAAATCAAGTAGGTTCATGATATCTTTATACAAATGAGAGAGAGAAAGAGAGAGACAAAACCCTAACCATTACATTTTCAGCTCTTAAAAATTATGAAATAATTCACAGACTTTGCAACTATTTATGGAGCACCCACCACGTGATAGGTTCTGTGCTAACTGCTGGGCATATAATAGTGAACAAGATCAACAAGGCTGTGTCCTGCCACAGACCATCTTGACACACTTCTGACTCCCAATCTACATGTGAGCTTGATCTTTCTTGAGCTTCGGTAAGAATGATGAGGTGGTGGATGAAATAAGTTCCAGAAGTGTCTTAAGCCTACATTGCTTGTTAATTAAAAAGCAAAGCAAAACAAAACAAAACTGTTTTCAACCCTGATTTTTTCTCAAAATAGCTACCACAGATTAGCTGTGTCATTAGGACTCGGCCTTGGTCAGAAAGAGCAGAGGTCTTTGAGAGATTCTTTTACTTTTTTTAGACTTTTTTTAATTTATTTTTTTGAATTACAATTGACATTCAATATTATATTAGTTTCAGGTGTACAGCCTAGTGGTTAGATATTTACATAATTTATAAAGTGATCCCCACATAAGTCTAGTACTTGGCACTATACATAGTTATTATAATATTATTGACTATATTTCCTATGCTATACTTTACATCCTGGTGACTATTTCATAAAGACTAATTACATTTCTTACTCCCTTCACCTTTTTCACTAACCCTCCAACCTCCCCCCGCCAATCTGGCAACTATCAGTCTGTTCTTTGTGTCTGTGAGTCTGTTTCTGTTTTGTTTGTTCATTTATTTTCCTCTTTAGATTCCACATATAAGAGAGATCACATGGTATTTTTCTTTTTCAGTCTGACATTTCACTGAGCATAATACCCTTTTGATCCATCCAAGTTGTTGCAAATGGTAAGATTTCATCCTTTTTATGGCCAAGTAATATCCCATTGTATATATGTACCACTATTTCTTTATCCAATCATCTATTCATGGACACTTGGGTTGATTTTATACCTTGGCTATTTTAAATAATGCTTCAGTGCACATAAGGCTACATATATCTTTTTGAATTAGTGTTTTGGATTTCTTCAGATAAATACCCAGAACTGGATTTCTGGGTCATAAGGTAGATTTATTTTTATTTTTGAGGACCCTCCAAACCGTTTTCCATACTGGCCACACCAATTTGCAATCCCAACAAGTGTACAAGGATTCCCTTTTCTCTGCACACTTGTCAACACTGTTGTTTGTTGATTTACTGATGATGGCCATTCTGACAGGTGTGAGGTGATGTCTCATTGTGGTTTTTATTTGCATTTCTCTGATGATCTGTGACATTGAGCATATTTTCAACATGTCTATTGGTCTTTTTGGAGAAATGTCTATTTAGGTTCTCTGCCCATTTGTTAATTGGATGGTTTCTATTTTTGGTGTTGAGTTATATGAGTTTTCTTTTATAAAATTTGGATGTTAGGGATGACTGGTTAGCTCAGTTGGTTAGAGCATGGTGCTAATAACACCAAGGTTGCTGGTTTGATCCCCACATAGTCACTGTGAGCTGTGCCTTCCTTTAAAAATAAGCATATTAATCCCTTATCAGATGTATCATTGGCAAATATCTTCTCCCATTCTGTAGGCTGTCTTTTTATTTTGTTGATGGTTTCCTTTGCTGGGTAAAACTTTAATTTGAGGTAGTCTCATGTGTTTATTTTTCTTTTATTACTCTTGCCTGAGGAGATATATCAAAAGAAATATCATTAAGACCAATGTCAGAGAGTTTACTGCCTATGTTCTCTTCTATGAGTTTTTATTGTTTTGGTCTTACATTTAAGTCTTTACTACATTTTGAGTTTATTCCTATACTTGACATAAGAAGACAGTCCAGTTTCATTTTTTTGCATGTATCTGTTCAGTTTTCCCAACACCATGTATTGAATAGACTGTCTTTACCTCACTGTATGTTCTTGCCTCTTTTTTCATACATTAAATGACTTATGTAGGTATGGGATTATTTCTGGGCACTGTGTTTTGTTCCACTGATCTATGTGTATGTTTTTATGCCAGTATCATCCCATTTTGATTACTTTGATTACTTTTGCCTTAGAGTATGGTATTAAGTAGCATGATACCTCCAACTTTGTTTTTGTCTCTCAAGATTGCTTTGGATATTCAGGGTATTTCGTGGTTCCATACAAATTTCAGGATTATTTGTTGTTGCTCTGTGAAAAATGCCAGTGGTATTTTGATAGGGATTGCCTTATATCTATAGATTGTTTTGAGCATTTTGTATATTCATTGAATGGAAGTTTTGACAAAGTTAATTCATCCTATCTGTGACGGAGAGGATCCAAATAAATAAAATCAGAAATGAAAGAAGAAAAGTGACAACTGACACTATATAAATAAAAAGGTTTATTAGAAAATACTACAAGCAATTATATGCCAACAAATTGAAGAATCTAGAAGAAATGGATAAGTTCCTAGAAACATACAGTCTTCCAAGGCTGAGTCAAGAAGAAGCAGAACATCTGAACTGACCAATTGCTACTAAGAAAATCGAATCAGTAATCAAAATACTCCTAACAGAGACCACCTCAGGGATACTGTGGATACCTGATCATGGCATTGTACACCAGAAGCTAAACATTAATGAATGCCAACTATAATTTTATATATATAATGTGATGGCTCAGTGTGAGGTCGGAGGGATAGTGGATGGGGGGAGGGGGGTTCACAGTGTGAGGGATATAAATGATGAACGTCTAAGTATTACCTTGTCTTGTACACCTGAAACTAATAAATAAATAAAATTAAAAAAAGTACTCCCAACAAACAAAGTCCTGCACTGCATGGCTTCACAAGTGAATTTTAATAAAATAAACATTCAAAGAACTAACACCTATCTTTCTCAAACTACTCCAAAAAATTCAAGATGAGAGAAGGCTCCCAAGCTAATTTTATGAGGCGAGCATTATCCTGATTTCATAGCCAGACAAAAACACTACAAAAGAAGAGAAAATTATAGGCCAATATCCCTGATGAACATAGATGCAAAAATCATCCACAAAATATTAGCAAACCGAATTCAGCAATATATTAGAAAGATCATACACCATGATCACGTGGGATTTGTTCCTGGGAGGCAAGGTTGGTTTGATATCTGCAAATCAATTGACGTGATACACTACATAATCAAAATAAGAATAAAAATCATGATATCAATAGATGCAGAAAAAGTGTTTGACAAAATCCAGCATTGATTTATGATAAAAACTCTCAGCAAAGTGGGAATAGAGGAAACACACCTCAATATAATAAAGGCCATCTATGACAGACCTGTTCTTAACATCATACTTAATGGTGAAATGTTAAAAGTGTTTTCCTTAAGATCAGGAACAAGACAAGGATGTGCACTTTCACCACTTTTATTAGGCGTAGTATTGGAAGTCCTAGCCTCAGCAATCATATAAGAAAAATAAATGAAAGGTATCTAAACTGGAAAAAAAAGAAGTAAAATTGTCATTATTTGCAGATGACATGATACTATGAGTATATATAAAGAACCCCAAAGATTCCACAAAAAAGTACTAGAACTGATAAATCAATTCAATAACGTATCGGGATACAAAATTAATAATCAGAAATTGGTTGCATTTTTATACACCAATAGTGAACTATCAGAAAGAGAAATTAAGAAAATAATCCCATTTACAATTGCATCATAAATAAAATATCTAGGAATAAATTTAACCAAGGAGGTAAAACATCTGTACTCAGAAAATTAAGACACTGAAGAAGATAAAAATAAATGGAAGCGTATACTGTGTTCATAAAAATGAAGAATTAATGTCACTAAAATGTTCGTATTACCCAAAGTAATCTACAGATTCAATGAGAGAGTCTTTAATCCAGGCAGAAAAACCTCTGGCTCTGTGCTGGCGGCCTAGATTCTAGTCCTGGCTCTGTCATCACCTTCCTGTGAAGATGTAAGGCAAACTAGTTAAACCCTATGTGCCCATTTCTTCAAAGGCAATGTAAGAATCATCTTCTCTGCTATTTCTATACCATGATAAGGTTTATATTAATAAATAACAATAATAATAGTGAACATTTGGGCACACATAATATGTGTCAAACATGTGCTAAGCTCTTTTATGCAGTTTCACTTAATGCTTTCAACTCTATAGGATTATTGCTATGATTTTCAATTAGTTTCAGGTGAATAACCCATTCCAGAGACACTAGGTAAGTTATTCCCAATCACACACCAAAGTAAGAGATGGGATTCAAGTTCAGTTTTGTCTGATTCCAGAGTCTGACCTACATGGGAAAGTCTGTATGACTAGGCTATTTAATACATTAGAATGGAGTTAGATATTAACACCAAACTATGAGTTAATTTACTAGATCCTGAGCTCTGGAATGTGAAGGAAAAATGAGTTAATCATACTTTACTTGATGTTCTAGACTTATCCCTCATCCTTTAACTTACTCTAAGCTATCACTGGAAAAGATCTGATCACAAAATTCTCACTAAGGCACTACTTCCTGATAGCACTACTGTGCTATACTTGCAAGTGTCATTGAATTATAACAGGAAACATGAGCCACAGGAATTGTGAATAAAGGCATTTTTACACTTGGAGTCCCTTTTAAACACTCCACATATTACAATCATAGGCAATCACTTACAGGACCTATATGTAGAACAAACATTGAAAAGCTTTACTATATAATTATTTGTATAAACTGGGATAGAGACTACCGATTAGAATCTAGCAGGTTAGAGGTCTGCTGTTCTATAGCCATGTCTAATCTCTTTATATAGGAAACATTTCTTGAGCATCTACTATGTGTGAGGCATTTTTACAATAGGCATTTCATTTGATGTCCATAGCCACCATATGAGATAGGTATTATTATGCCCACTTTTGTAGATGTATTTACTGAGAACTAGAAAGGTTAGCTAATTTGTCAAAGGTAGCATAGCTAATAAATGCACAAATCAAAATCATAAACACCTGGTATACATGGTTGATTTCCTAGCCAGCAATCATTGCTCACTCTTTTTCTCCTAACAGATCACCAATATTGTTCTGGCAACAGCATGTCAGACCTAGGGGATGAATCATAAATTATTTAAGCCAGCAATGGCAATCACACAACCCTTTGTCAGTGACTGTATTAGATGGGTTGTGGTGGAAGCTAATGCAGGTAGCAGGCAGAGGACAGAGGGTTAAGGCTATATCTTAGGAGATCTCCCGTTTCCTTTAACCATTCCTTGCCTCCCCAATCCTACAATCATAACAAAATCAAACGGGATTTGACATGATAACATATAGTATATCAAGTGTACACTCTAGTGACAAAACAAATTAAAAGTAATGGGTCAGAAGGATTGCTGGGTGGTTTGAGAAACCCAAATATCATCACCAACATTAAAATAAAGAATTCAGTACCTGGAAAGTATCTAATTCTGTCTCTTAGCCTAGATATTAAACCCAAAGCCCCACACCAATAACTTTTCCTGGAGACAATAAATATGCCAAACTTTAGAAAGGCTTTCTTTCTGCTAAGTGATTGGTTCTCTTCAGATAGCAATTTCCTGGAAAATGAGCTCTGACAACCTTAATAGTATTATTTTGCAGTTGCCATATTAAGTGCTAAGAGACAAAAGAATTTATCAGAAGCCATTACTTTCAACAAATTAGAATATCAAGGATATTTTCTTCCCCAACGCAGTCAAGAGAGCTAATTTTATAATGTAAAATGACATTTTATAATGTAATATAAACATCATATGGACTGAGATTTATCCTACCTACAGAAAAGGAAAATATTGGATTGGAATGCCATGAGATAGATCTAGTGCTCAGCAAGTAAATTTTGTCCCTCACAATTTTCTAACCCCCAACTCTACTCACCCCACATTGACCTACCCTCTTCCTAGAATCCTGGCTCAGGGAAGAGTCTGAAACTTGCCCATGGTGAGAATTCAATGACTGATAATAATAACAGCTGCCATTTATTGAGTGCTTTTCATATGTCAGGTACTATTCTGAGTGGTTTACATACATAACCTTATTTAATACTCACACCCTTATGAGATAGGTGATTTTAACCCCACATTTTACAGTTAAGGAGAGGCTGAGAGAGGCAAAGTAACTTATCCATTAGCACTCACTAAGTGGCTAGGCTTTTATTTGAACCCAGGTATTCCAGCTGGAGCACCTATTACCTTGCTTACCATTCTATGTTAGTTTTGCTTTTTGTAATGTCAGAAGTATAATCTTAAAATAAAGAAATAAAATCCCATAGTTTGAATTTCAAGTATCAGGTACGGAAGATAGTATAATTGAGTCAGTATTTTAGCACCTTTTATATCATGTTGAGTATGCATTAACTCAAAATCCCCAGATTGAGGCCACCATTTCAGGTTTTTTTATCCTTTAAAAAAACAGCTCAATATAAAGTACAGCACAGGGAATATAGTCAATAATATTGTAATAACTATATATAGTGTCAGATGGGTAATAGACTTATTGACGTTATCATTTCATTTTTTTCGTTGAGTTATTTTTTTCAAAAATATCATTTGGCACATTAATTTGATTACTGTTGCTGAGATCCATCTTCTCAGACAACTTATCAAATTGCTTATGTGTTGAATGGGTTTAAACTCATACTGACTTAACAAGAGTGTGCAGCCTAAAGTTATTTTTATGCTATTCTCATATTTTCTTGTTTATTTTTATACTTGTTCAGTTTCTGTTTCTATAAGATTGATTCTGTGACTCTATTTCCCAGTGTTTGTCTAATATTTAGACACTATAATCCAGAACGAAGTAGGTCTTGCTACACTAGCACTGCACAAGCACTGCTTTTAGCTTGTCCGCCCACCCTGTGGACAAGAATCTTGATCACAGTTCTCAAAAGAGAACACCGGTTCAAATACATCAATAATAACAGAAAATTCTTAAATCTTGACCTACAGGTTGAAAAGCCTACCCTCTGTGATAAACTATTTGTATAATTTATTAAGCAGTTAACTTTAGAATACATACATCAATATACAAATCATTCTAAGCATCACTAACAGGTATGTGGGTATTGACTTACTTCCAGTCCTTTCTTAGGAATTAATGAAACCCTTAGACAAAAAGCTCTGTTCTGTTTTTAGTCCAGATCATCTTTATCTTTTGTTATTCTGTCTTCATTCATTATCTGTATCCTCATTTCTTTATATCAGGGCAAATATGAAAATTTCAAATGATTCTCAATCTCTCTGTAAGCAATTATTTCAAAATTCAAACTTTTAAAGCCGTGGTCCAGAACCTGGCTGATCTTCCAATCTATTAAATCATGATCTCTGGGTAGTGAAGCCCAAACTGTGTTTTTTAAAGCAGCCCAGAGTATTCAGTCAGGTTTGGGAACCATTGAACTAAGTACAGTTTTCATCAGATGCATTTCTATAGCTCTTGCTTTCTATTTACTACTGCAATAATTTTTACAAATGTTTGATGAACTAAAAGTGGAGAGGTTCTTCCAGCATATGCTCCATTAAACACATTTCTTCAAAACTGAATCTATTACATATTCCTGGAGATATTTCCTTCTCTCTGTGCTGTGATGGGGTAAGATCCCTGTAGGGCAGTGTTTCCCAAACTGTAGTCCACAAAACACTAATGTCCTCCAGGATGTTAATAAATGTTCCTGCCTAAAAACCAAAAACATTCTGTTGTCAAATGAGCTTGGGAAATAGTGGGGTAAGAAAGGTAAACAAGTTTCCTTATTGGAGTTATTCTTAACACTAATAATATGCTAATATTCATGGCAAATGCCCAAAAGAAGATTCAGTGCACCATATTTCCTAAATTAATTTTTTTTTATTAATTTTATTGGGGTGACAATTGTTAGTAAATTTACATAGATTTCAGGTGTACAATTCTGTATTACATCGTCTATAAATCCCATTGTGTGTTCACCACCCAGAGTCAGTTCTCCTTCCATCACCATATATTTGATCCCCTTTACCCTCATCACCCACCCCCAACCCCCTTACCCACTAAATTATTGTCTGTGTCTATGAGATTTTGTTTCTCATTTGTTTGTCTTGTTCTTTTTGGTTTATATACCACATATCAGTGAAATCATAGGGTTCTCTGCTTTTTCTGTCTGACTTATTTCACGTAGCATTATTCTCTCGAGATCCATCCATGTTGTCACAAATGCTCCTATATCATCTTTCCTTAACGCCGAATAGTATTCCATTGTGTATATGTACCACAACTTCTTTATCCATTCATCTATCGAAGGACATTTTGGTTGTTTCCATGTCTTGGCCACCGTAAACAAAGCTGCAATGAACATTGGAGTACACGTGTCTCTATAGAGAAATGCTTTTATATTTTTGGGGTAGATACCCAGGAGAGCGATTGCTGGGTCATATGGTAATGCTATTCGTAATTTCTTGAGGAACCTCCACACTGCCTTCCATAGCGGCTGCACCAGTCTGCATTCCCACCAACAGTGTATGAGAGTTCCTTTTTCTCCACAGCCTCTCCAACACTTGTTATTATTTGTTTTGTTGATGAAAGCCATTCTGACTGGGGTGAGGTGATATCTCATTGTGGTTTTCATTTGCATTTCTCTGATGATTAGCGATGTTGAGCATTTTTTCATATGTCTATTTGCCATTTGTATATCCTCTTTGGAGAAATGTCTCTTCAGGTCCTCTGTCCATTTTTCAATTGGGTTGTTTGTTTTTTTGTTGTTGAGTTTCATGAGTTCCTTGTATATTTTGGATATTAGCCCCTTATCTGAGGAACTGTTTGCGAAAATCTTCTCCCATTCAGTTGGTTGCCTCATTATTTTGTCAATAGTTTCTTTTGCTGTGCAGAAGCTTTTCAGTTTCATATAATCCCATTTGTTTATTTTAGTTTTTACTTCCATTGCCTTTGGAGTCAAATTCATAAAATGCTCTATGAACCCAAGGTCCATAAGTTTAGTACCTATGTTTTCTTCAATGCAGTTTATTGTGTCAGGTCTTATGCTTAAGTCTTTGATCCATTTTGAATTAATTTTGGTACATGGTGACAGATAGAAGTCCAGTTTCATTCTTTTGCACGTAGCTATCCAATTCTGCCAGCACCATTTATTGAAGAGGCTGTCTTTCCTCCATTGTATGTTTTTAGCTTCTTTGTCAAAAATTATCTGTCCATATTTATGTGGTTTTATTTCTGGGTTCTCAATTCTATTCCATTGGTCTATGTGTCTGTTTTTCCGCCAATACCAAGCTGTTTTCATTATTGTAGCCCTGTAGTACAAGCAAAAATCAGGGAGTGTGATACCTCCAGTATTGTTCTTTTTCTTTAATAGTGCTTGTTGTATTCGATTTGCTAGAATTTTGTTCAGGATTTTAGCATCTGTATTCATCAGAGATATAGGTCTGTAGTTTTCTTTTTTTGTGTTGTCCTTACCAGGTTTTTGTGTCAGGGTAATGTTGGCCTCATAAAATGAGTTAGGGAGTACTGACTCTTCTTCAATTTTTTGGAAGACTTTGAGCAGGATTGGTATTAGATCCTCTTTGAAGGTTTGGTAGAATTCACTGGTGAAGCCATCTGGTCCAGGACTTTTGATTTTGGGAAGGTTTTTGATGACTGATTCAATTTCGTTACTGGTGATCGGCCTGTTAAGATTTTCCAGTTCTTCATGATTCAGCCTTGGAAGGCTATATGTTTCTAAGAACTTGTCCATTTCTTCTAAGTTATTAAATTTGGTGGCATATAGTCCTTCATAGTATTCTTGGATAATCCTTTGTATTTCTGTGGTGTCCGTGATAACTTCCCCTTTTTCATTTCTGATTTTGTTAATTAGTGTCTTCTCTCTTTTTATCTTAGTCAGTCTAGCCAAGGGTTTGTCGATTTTGTTAATCTTTTCAAAGAACCAGCTCTTTGTCACATTAATTTTTTCTATTGTCTTTTTGTTCTCTATTTCATTTAGTTCTGCTCTGATTTTTGTTATTTCCCTTCTTCTGCTGACCTTGGGTTTCGCTTGTTCTTCTTTTCTAGTTTTTTAAGGTGTAACATGAGGTTATTTATTTGGGATTTTTCTTGTTTCTTGAGATAGGCCTGTAATGATATAAATTTCCCTCTTAAAACTGCTTTCGCGGCATCCCTAAAATTTTGGTAGGAGGTATTCTCATTGTCATTTGTTTCTATGTATCTTTTGAGCTCTCCTCTAATTTCTTCTTTGACCCAGTCGTTCTTTAAAAGTATGTTGTTTAATCTCCATGTATTTGTGTTTTTTCCTGCTTTCTTTTTGCAGTTGATATCCAATTTCAAAGCTTTGTGATCAGAGAATATGCTTGGTATGATTTCAATCTTCTTAAATTTGCTGAGGCTGATTTTGTGTCCCAATATATGGTCTATCCTTGAGAATGTTCCATGTACACTAGAAAAGAATGTATAGTCTGATGTTTTAGGATGAAGTGCTCTATATATGTCAATTATGTCCAATTCATCTAATGTGTCATTTAGGGCTGCGATTTCGTTATTTATCTTCTGTTTGGATGATCTATCCATAGCTGTCAATGCTGTATTTAAGTCCCCTAGTATAATTGTGTTTTGGTCAATTTCTCCCTTTAGTTCTGTTAGTAGTTGCTTGGTATATTTCGGTGCTCCCTGATTGGGGGCATAAATATTGATGACTGTTATGTCTTCTTGTTGTATAGACCCCTTTACCATTATGAAATGTCCATCTTTGTCTCTTGTTATCTTTTTCACCCTGAAGTCTGTTTCATCGGAAATCATTATGGCTACACCTGATTTTCTCTGGGTACCATTTGCTTGGAGTGTCAATTTCCACCCTTTCACTTTGAGTCTATGCTTGTCCTTGTAGCTGAGATGTGTCTCTTGTAGGCAGCATATGGTTGGGTTTAGTTTTTTGATCCAATCTGCTACTTTGTGTCTCTTTATTAGTGAGTTCAGTCCATTTACATTTAGGGTGATTATTGATATGTGAGGATTTCCTGTCATTCTGTCTTTAGTTTTCTGGTAAGGCTGTGTCTCCATTGTTTCTTTGCCTTTTTGTTGTTGTCTGTTATTTCTGTGTGGTGGTATTCTATAATGTTTCCCTCTGTTTCTTATTTTATTACAGTATATATTTCAGATTTGGATGTTTTTTGAGTGGTTACCCTTGAGTTTATGTAAAAGAAAGTTTGATATTTAGAGTATTCCAGTTTCTTCAGTACGCTTACTTTCTCTATTCCCATATTCCAGTTCAGGCCTTTACGCTCCCCCTTTTCATGTTTCAGTTGCCACAAGTTGTCCCTGTTGATGGTGGTCTAATAGCCTCCTTTACTATTTCTTGTAGTGCAGGTCGTGTATTAGAAAATTCCCTCAGCTTCTGGATGTCTGGAAAGGTCTTTATTCCTCCTTCATATCTAAAGGAGATCTTTGCTGGATATATTATTCTTGGCTCATGATTTCTCTCTTTCAATAGTTTGAATATTTGGTTCCATTCCCTCCTAGCTTGTAGAGTTTCTGCTGAAAAATCTGATGATAATCTAATGGGCTTTCCTTTGTAAGTTACCGTCTTCTTTTCCCTGGCTGCCTTGAGGATTCTTTCTTTGTCATTGATTTTAGACAGCTTCAATACAATGTGCCTTGGTGAAGGCCTGTTGGGATTGAGGTAATTAGGTGTTCTATTTGCTTCTTGGATTCGAGGATCCAGTTCTTTCCACAAGTTTGGGAAGTTCTCATCGACAATTTGTTTGAATATATTCTCTGTTCCCTTCCCTCTTTCTTCTCCTTCTGGTATGCCCATTATTCTTATATTGCTCTTTCTGATGGAGTCAGAAAGTTCTTGTAGAGTTCTTTCATTTCTTTTAAGTCTCAAGTCTCTTTCTTATTCCCTCTGAGTAAATTCCAGGTTCCTATCTTCGATGTCACTGATTCTTTCCTCCATATGGTCAACTCTACTACCTAAGCTGGATATTTTATTGTTAATTTCTTCTATTGAGTTCTTAATCTCCAGAAATTCTATTTGGTTCTTTTTCAAGATTTCAATCTCTTTTGTAAAATGCTCATGGTGTTCTTTGATTGTGTTTCTGAGTTCATTAAACTGCCTTTCTGTGTTTTCTTGCATCTTGTTCAGTTTTTTCAGAATTGCGATCTTGAATTCTCTGTCATTTAAATCACAAAGGTCCATATCTCTAAGTTCCTTTTCTGGAGACTTTTCACTTTCTTTCTGAGCTATCTTGTTGCCTTGGTTATTCATGGCAATCACTGATTTACTATTTCTCTTCCTAGACATCTATAGGAGTGTCTTCTGCAAGAGGTTGATAGGTATGCGAAGAGCTTTTTGAGTTCCAAAGCTCTTTCTGCACCAGATTCAGAGCCCGTTTGTTTCAGCAGTTCTGTTTACTCCTGCAGGGATCCGCCCAGATAGGTGGGGCCAGGGGCGGGGTGAGTTGTGAGAGGTGGCCCAGAGCAATGGCGGCGACCACCACCACAGCCAGTCCTGCTTCCACAGCTCCCTCCCCTTTGCCGGAACTAGTTGAGCTGCGAATCTGTGTCTGCGGTCCACAGTTCTCAGAGCAGCAAATATTCTGTCCTTTGATCCGACACTGCTACTTTATCGCTTCTAGCACCGGGCAGGTGGGGGCGGGGCGAGCTCTGGGAGGGTAGGGAGGGGGTGGCTAGTCTCCGTGCCTAAGGCTTCCGTTCTCCGCTGGCCAGTGAGGGCTTAAACCACTGATTTCAGCCCTCTTCCCTCAGTCTTTGCTCCGAGGTCTGCCGTGAGCGAGCGTTGGGTTCAGCGGTTTTGTATGCTGCCCCCTCAGCCCTGTGGGCCGTAAGTGGAGCCCTAGCAGTCCGAGTCCTTCCCTCTCCCACAGAGGCGGTAGTTCCGGGAGCAGCGGGCTCCGAGCACTGAGCTAGGTCTGTGTCCTGCGCCCGCGCGGCTCCGTCTCCGCACTTCTCCTCTCCCTCCTCCCCCGCTCGCGCGATTCACCCACCTGGAGGTGAATTCAGTAGTCGGCCTCTTCGTCTTGCCTGTCAGCTGTGCAAGGAGTCCTTTGTGGAGTTATTGTTGTCCGATTCGTTGTAAATTCCAGGGGAGCGTTACAGAGGCTCACCTCACGCCGCCATTTTTCTCCTCCCATCTTAACTATTTTTAAGTGTATAATACAGTAGCTTAACTATATACATATTGTCATGCAATAGAGATCTACAAATTTTTCATCTTGCAAAAGTAAAACTCTATACTCATTGGAAAACAAGTCCCCCTTTTATTCCTCGTTTCAGCCCAAATACCACTGTATTTGTTTCTAAAAGGTTGATTACATTAGACACCTTGTACAAGTGGAATCATGCAGTATTTGTGTTTTTGTGACTGGCTTATTTCATTTAGCACAATGTCCTCAATGTTCATCCAAGTTGTAGCATGTTTTGTTCCCTTTTATGGCTGAATAATATTCCATTGTATGTATGTACCACATTTGCTTTATCCATTCATCCTTTGATGGACATTTAAATTGTTTCCATATCGTGGTTACTGTGAATACTGTTTCCATGAACATAGGAGTGCAGGTACCTCTTTGAGATCCTGATTTCAATTCCTTTGGATAAATTTCCAGTAGGGGGATTGCAGGATCATATAGTAGTACTATTTTTAATTTTTTGAGAAACTTCAATACTGTTTTACATAGTGGATGCTCCATTTTGTTTCCTTTCCCAAATTAATTTTGAACACAGAAATGTTTTCTCTTGGGTCATTTATTAACTTCTTATGGAAAATCAGAATACCAAAGAACATAGTTTGGGAGACAATATCATAAGGCATCCTGGATTTTGACAAGAAAAACGTACAACTTCTAGGCTGCATGCTACCTCAAAAAGTATTCTTCCACCATTCGAGATATATTCTGGGTTTTGTTACCAGCTGTCCTGCCCCTGGGAAGCTCACGATCATTTAGAGGAGACAGAACATATTCACATTTAACAATTAGAACAATAAAAGTATGTACTCAAGGCTTAAATTTAACAGATAAGTACATTCTATTTAAGAATGAAATAGTACAGGCCATTTTCAAGGATGCAGCCTTGAGAGAGCCACGTCTTGTTGAGACGATCAGGACTGAATTCATGAGTGAACCTCAGTAAGACCTCTACATACACTTTTAAGATTCTGGCAGGCAGATGTGGCTACAGAAGACAAGCTTCATATGATCCTTCCAGTTTCTGGGACAGAGCAGCCAGAAGCTTCTGTGTGCGCCTGCACGTGTGCATGAGTGTGCGCAGGCTGGGCGTGCACAGGCTCTATGGAAAGAGGGGCGCTCTCACCAACCTCCAGATAAGCAATATGTGTTCATTCAGGCACATTGAAAAATTTAGATATTTCCTGGGGTTGCCAAACCCCTGTCTCAGAATCTGCTTTTGGGGGAATCCACTGGAAGACAATTCTTTATAGAACAGCTAAGAGACTCCTGAGAGACTCGTGGAAGGATTACTTGAAGGTGCGCAAATTGGGCAAGCAGAGGAAGAAGGAAGGGAGCGGAGTGGAAATGCGCGGTCTCGTGATGGAATCAGGCCGGCAACGGCTGCGGCAGCGGCGGTAAACCGCAGCTCTAAAGACACAGGGAGATATAGAACACCGAGGAGTCCATTGCTCATCACACAGAACAGCGGGGAGACTCGTGGAGGAATTACCTGAAGGTGAGCGCTGATTGCGAGAAGGGGAGGAGGCAGGACAGCGAAGTGGAAGCGTGCTCCCCCCCACCCCCACGGCGGAGCTGAGGCCGGCAGCGACGCCGCCACGGCGCCCAGGACGGAGCGCAGACTCCTGGAAAATTTGCTATGGGGTGCGCTAGTTGGGCAAGCAGGGGAGGAGAGAGAGGCGCAAAGTGGAAACACACCACCCCCCCTCCACGGCGCAGCCCAGGCCTGACGGCGACCGCTGCGCGAATCCCAGGACGGAGCGGAGACTCGTGGTTTGCTTTGGGGTGCGCTAGTTGGGCAAGCGGGGGAGGAGCGAGGAGGGCAAGAGGAAACGTGCCATGCTCTCCCAACCCCCCACGGTAGAGCCGCGGCCCTGCAGCGTGCCAACAGCAGCAACAGCAGGCAGCACCCGGGGCTCTAGAGTCCCATGGGAACCCAGGGTGCAGCGGAGAGCACAAGGTACAGGAGGTGGGCTCTTTCCCTGCATCCCACAGCTGATCGCTCCCGCCGGGGCAGGCAGCTCGTGGGCCCTAGGGCAGACAAAGAACACAGACGCCACACCTGGGCCCTTTACCCCACTTTTCCAATCCTCCCCTTGCCTTTCCAGAGATTTAAACTGACCCCTGAACTGAGGAGTAGTGTCAGATTACAGAGGGGCGTCTGTGCTCAGGCGCTGGGAAGATTGGCAACCAGCTCTGACCTTTGGAAGAGGCTGCGAGGAGGGGATTTTTGCTGGAAGAGGAGAGAGGAGACTCCCACACCCCCAGCCACCACCTTTTCGGGCCTACGGGAGGAGTGTGACGTGGCTGGCCTGGGAGAGAGAAGACCCCTCCATCCCCAGGCTCCACCCTCTCTGACTGGCCTGGGGCGGGGCAAGGGCAACCACGGAAGCACTCCCTGAGTTCAGCAGTAAGCGGCAGACACAGCTCCAGGCTTTCAGCAGCTTAGAGATCTCCCACCCGCCCCCTCCCACACACCCACGGAAGGAGGGCCCTAAGACTCAGGAGTACTGGGCACAGGGCTAATGGAGCTACTCTCAGCATGCATTTGTGCAGGAAAGGGCAGAAACTGCATGGTCTCTCTGAAAACTGTCATCCAGACCCCTCAGCCCCTCGCATTTAAATCTACACTCCCAAATTTACTCTGGGCACTAGGTGACCAGCGCTGCCTCCGCAATAGGCAGGGAACTCTTTGGCACAGCGGAGGACAACCTGGAGATAACTTGGTGGGCTTAAGCCAAGACTTGTGCTGCTTTCAGTTTTGCTTTGCTTGGTGTGTTTTTTTTTTCTGCTTGTTGTGATTTGCTTTGTTCTGCCTTTTTTTCTGTGATATCTTTGCCTATGTTAAGTGGGGATTGTCGGTTGTATTTTACATGTGAATTTACTTGATTTGTTTTCTTCGTTGTTGTTGTTCTTGTTGTACTTGGTAACTTACTTTGTGCTGAAACTGCCCTAACAGGGCCCAGATTAAGAGGCACAAGATTCAACATATCCAGAAGCCAACTCTTGACCAAACCAGAGTACTACCAGCTTTGACCGACAAGTCACACACCCAGAGGGAATTTTCTGAAGGCACAAGAGCCAATAGAGGCCAAACCTCATTTAAGTGGCCAACCCTCACCCAGCAGATCACCCTGCGGTGGGCAGAGCCAAGTTTCACAACTACACGGCCTAGGAGTTAAACCCACCTACTCACAAGCAAAAAGCAATTAAAGTTGTTCTTGAACAGGACAATATACTAAACATACGAACAACCTGTGGAGCACATGCAGAGGAGAAGAAGGAAGTAGTCCAAGTCAAATATAAAGGACACATACAACATAAGTTAACCCAGCAAGAACTAAGAGTTCTAGGGGATCTTCCTAATACATCAAAGCAAACACAGAGGGTCAGTCAGAATGGGGAGACAAAGAAACATGTCCCAAATAAAAGAACAGAAGAAACCTCCACAACTGGAACCAAATGAAGCAGAGGTAACCAACCTTTCAGAGACAGAGTTCAGAACACTGGTGATAGGAATGTTTAAGGAGCTTAGAGAAGACATAAAGAAGGATATAGAAAGCATAAAGAACAACCAGTTAGAACTAAAAAACTATGCAGAAATCTTAACGAACAACCAGCTAGAACTAAAGAACACAATTACCGAAAGTAAGAACTCACTTGAAGGAATGACCAGCAGGTTAGATGAAGCAGAGGATCGAATCAGTGACTTAGAAGACAAGTTAGCAGAGATCACTCAAACTGAACAACAGAAAGAAAAAAGAATAAAAAACAATGAAGATGGGGTAAGAGACCTCTGGGATAACATCAAGCGCAACACATGCGCATCATAGGAATACCAGAAGGCAAAGAGAGGAAGCAAGGGATTGAGAACATATTTGAGGTAATAATGTCCGAAAACTTCCCAACCCTGATCAAGGAAACCAACATACAAGCCCAGGAAGTACAGAGAGTTCCAACCAGGATAAACCCAAACAGGCCCACACCAAGACACATTATAGTTAAAATGGCAAAGCTTAAAGATAAAGAGAGAATCTTAAAAGCAGCAAGAGAAAGGCAGAAGGTTACGTACAAGGGAACTCCCATAAGGCTACAGAAACATTGAAGGCCAGGAGGGAGTGGCAGGAGATACTCAAAGTGATGGAAAACAAAAACCTACAAACTAGATTGCTTTATCCAGCAAGGCTATCATTTTAGGTTGATGGAGAGATAAAGAGCTTCCCAGAAAAGAACAAACAGAAAGAATTTATTACAACCAAGCCAGCATTATAAGAAATTCTAAAAGGACTTCTGGAAATAGAAGAAAGATGAAAACAATTTACTACAAATTTAAAAATGGCAATAACTATATACCTATCAATAATCACTTGAAATGTAAGCAGATTAAATACTCCAATCAAGAGACATAGGGTGGATGAATGGATAAGGAAGCAAGACCCTTGTATATGCTGCAAACAAGAGACTCATTTCAGATCAAAAGACACACACAGGCTGAAAGTGAAGGGATGGAGTAACATATTTCATGCAAACGGAAGCGAAAAAAAAGCTGGGGTTGCAATACTTATATCTGACAAAATAGACTTTAAAATGAAGAACATATTAAAAGACAAAGATGGGCACTATATAATATTAAAGGGATCAATCCCACAAGAGGACATAACCCTAGTAAACATCTATACACCTAACATAGGCACACCTAAATATATAAAACAGGTACTGATGGACATAAAGACAGAGATCAACAGCAACACTATCATAGTAGAGGACTTCAACACACCTCTGACAACAAGGGTCAGGTCCTCTAGACAGAAAATCAATATGGAAACAACAGCCTTATATGATACTTTGGACCACTTGGATTTAATTGATATTTTCAGAGCATTTCACCCCAAAGCTGCAGAATACACGTTCTTCTCAAGTGCACATGGAACATTTTCCAAGATAGATCATATGTTAGGACACAAAACAAGCCTTGATAAATTTAAGAAAATTGAAATCATACCAATTGTCTTCCCTAACCACAGTGCTATGAAATTAGAAATGAACTACAGGGAAAAAAAACCAGGAAGACACACCATATAACATGTTATTAAATAATGAATGGGTCAAGCAGCAGATCAAAGAAGAAATCAAAAGATATCTCGAGACAAACGAGAATGAGAACAGGACGACCCAAAATCTATGGGATGCTGCGAAAGTAGTCCTAAGATGGAAGTTCATAGCACTTCATGCCTACCTAAAGAAAAAAGAAACATCACTATTTGACAGTTTATCTTCACACTTAAGGGATCTGTAAAAAGAACAGCAAAATAAGCTCAAAGGGACCACAAGGAAGGAGATAATAAGGATCAGAGCTGAAATAAATGAAATAGAAACCAGAAAAACAATACAAAAGAGCAATGAATCCAAGAGTTGCTTCTTAGAGAAGATAAACAAAATTGACAAACCTTTAGCCAGACTCATTAAAAAAAGGAGAGAGAGGACCCAAATTAACAAAATCAGAAATGAAAGAGGAGAAGTGACAACAGACACCATAGAAATACAAAAAAAATTTAAGACATTACTATGAGCAACTATATGCCAACAAATTTGACAATCTGGAAGAAATGGACAATTTTCTAGAGGCTCACAACCTTCCAAGGCTAACTCAAGAAGAAACAGAAAGCCTGAACAGTCTGATTACCACCAGGGAAATTGAATCAGTAATCAACAATCTCCCAAGAAACAAAACCCCTGGAGCAGATGGCTTTACAGGTGAATTTTTCAAAACGTTCAAAAAAGAATTATCACCTATTCTCCTCAAGCTCTTCCAAAAAATCCAGAAGGAGAGAAGACTCCCAAACACTTTTTACGAAGCCACTATCACCCTGATCCCAAAAGCAGACAAAGACACCACAAAAAAAGAAAACTACAGGCGGATATCTCTAATGAACATAGATGCAAAAATTCTCAACAAAATATTAGCGAACAGAATTCAGAAATACATTAAAAAGATCATACACCACGATCAAGTGGGATTCATCCCTGTTATGCAGGTGTGGTTCAACATCCGCAAATCAATTAATGTGATACACCACATTAACAAAATGAAAAATAAAAATCACATGATCATAGCAATAGATGCAGAAAAAGCATTTGATAAAATACAGCAATTTTTATGATAAAAACCCTTAAGAAAGTGGGAATAGAGGGATCATATCTTAACATAATAAAGGCCATATATGACAAACCCACATCTAACATCGTACTCAATGGGGAAAAGCTAAAACCATTCCCCCTAAGATCAGGAACAAGACAAGGTTGCCCACTTTCTCCACTTCTATTCAACATAGTGCTGGAAGTTCTAGCCACAGCAATCAGACAAGAGAAAGAAATAAAAGGCATCCAAATTGGTAAGGAGGAAGTAAAATTATCACTATATACAAATGATATGATACTATATATAGAGAACCCTAAAGACTCCACTAAGAAACTATTAGAACTGATAGATGAATTTAGTAAAGTAGCAGGATATAAAATTAATATTCGGAAATCAGTTGCATTTGTGTACACCAATGATAAAATATCAGAAGGAGAAATTAAAAAAACAATTCCATTTACAATTGCTCCAAAGACTATAAAATATCTGGGAATAAATCTAACCAAAGATGTAAAAGATCTGTACTCAGAAAATTATAAGACACTGAAGAAAGAAATGAAAGAAGACATAAATAGATGGAAACACATTCCATGTTCATGGATAGGAAGAATTAATATAGTTAAAATGTCCATACTGCCTAAGGCAATATACGTATTCAATCCAATTCCTGTCAAACTACCAATGACGTTTTTCACAGAAATATAATATATAATCCTAAAATTTATATGGGACCATAAAAGACCCCGGATAGCCTCAGCAATCTTGAGAAATAAGAACAAAGTGGGAAGTATAACGATACCTGATTTCAAACTATACTACAAGGCTACAGTAATGAAAACAGCATGGTACTGGCATAAAAATAGACACATAGATCAAAGGAACAGAATAGAGAGTCCAGACGTAAATCCATGCCTATATGCCCATCTAATCTATGACAATGGAAGCAAGAATGTACGATGGGGTAAAGACAGTCTGTTCAATAAGTGCTGTTGGGAAACCTGGACAGACACATGCAAGAAAATGAAGCTGGACCACCTCCTTACACCATATACAAAAATAAATTCAAAATGGCTTAAAGACTTAAATGTAAGATCTGAAACCATAAAATATCTAGAAGAAAATATAGGAAGAAACTTCATGGACATTACCCGGAGTAAGATTTTCACTGATATATCCCATCGCGCGAGGGCAGTAAGAGAAAAAATAAACATGTGGGATTACATCAAACTAAAAAGTTTTGTCACAGCAAAGGAAACCATCAATAAAACAAAAAGGCATCCTACTGAATGGGAAAAGATATTTGCCAATGATATATCTGATAAGGGATTAATATCACAAATCTATAAAAAACTTACTCAACTCAACTCCAAAAAACAAACAACCCAATTAAAAAATGGGCACAGGACTTGAGGAGACATTTTTCTAAAAAGGACATACAGAAGGCAAGAAGACATATGAAGAAATGCTCAACCTCACTAACCATCAGAGAAATGCAAATAAAAACCACAATGAGATACCACCTCACTCCAGTCAAAATGGCTATCATCACTAAATCAACAAACAACAATTGCTGGCTTTTATGTGGAGAAAAGGGAATGCTAGTGCACTGTTGGTGGGATTGAAGATTAGTGCAGCCACTATGGAAAACAGTATGGAGGTATCTCAGGAATCTGAAAAGGGAACTACCCTATGATCCAGTAATTCCACTCCTAGGCATCTACCCGGAGAAATCCAAAACTCCAATTCAAAAATCAGTATGCATTCTTATGTTTATTGCAGCACTTTACACAATAGCCAAGATATGAAAACAACCAAAATGCCCATCGGTAGATGACTGGATTAAGAAGCTGTGGTACATTTATACAATGGAGTATTACGCATCCATAAAGAAGAAAGAAATCTTATCGTTTGCAACAACATGGATGGATCTAGAGAACATTATGTTAAGTGAAATAAGTCAGAAAGAGAAAGACAAGTACCATATGATCTCACTTATATGCGGAATCTAAAGAAAAGAATATGTGAATGAACTAATCAGAGACAGTTTTGAAGACACAAAAAAAAAACCGAGAGCTGTTAGATGGGCGGAGGCGCGGGGGTTGAGGATAAGGGGAAAGCTGAAGGGATTAGGAAGCAGCTGGTAACCACAAGATGGCCTCAGGTTGTTTTGAAAATTAATTTGGGGAACGTATTCAATAATGTTGTAAAGATTTTGTTGGGTATCAGATGGACATGCGTCCTATTTGGGAGACCACCTCAGAGATAATGTGGATGCCTGATCATGGCATTGTACACCAGAAGCTAAACATTAATGAATGCCAACTATAATTTTATATATATAATGTGATGGCTCGGTGTGAGGTCGGAAGGATAATGGATGGGGGAGGGGGGTTCACAGTGTGAGGGATATAAATGATGAACGTCTAAGTATTACCTTGTCTTGTACACCTGAAACTAATAAAAAAAAAAAGAATGAAATAGTACAGAAAAGTTTCACATTTAGCACACTTTAGTAATTTTGATCTCATTTAAAGGCTCTGAATTTGCTTTGGTTTGCATGAAACACAAGGACAGGTGGTCTTCATTATCTAAATTTCCGTTACTCATGTCCCTGAAATTTAGAGGATATGAAGGGAAGCAAAACTCATAACACGAATTATTCACTAAAATTAATGAATAAAATTAGACCTATAAAATTACTCTCTACTCAAATATCTCTTCCTGCTTAGTATGAGCCTCAGCTGATCATTGTCCAGCATATTTTCTGATATTGCCAGACAATACAATGCAAACCAATTTCTAAGTGAAATTGCAAATCATTTGGTGAATGTGATACTGAAGAACTACTTTGATCACATGCAACACTATTGGCAACTCTGGTAGCCTAAGACTAGTTAACAAGTGAAGAAAACTAATAAGGATGATACAACAGTAGACACATAAAAAGATAAGGATTTGAATATCAAAGGTTTAAGGAAATCCTTATGCCTGGTCATGGCATTGTACACCAGAGGCTGGACATTAATGAATGCCAACTAATATTTTATGTGTATAATGTGATGGCTCGGTGTGAGGTTGGGGTGGTGGTGGATGTGGGGAGGGGGGTTCACGGTGTGAGGGATGTAAAAATAAAATAAAATAAAATAAAACTATAAAAAAAAGAGAGAAATCCTTAGAAAATTAGTGAAGTCCTTGACTATTTCAGAATTTTAAGCATTTTTTTTCTAAAAATAATATAAAACGACAGGTTTTTGCCCAAGTTTTGGAACTGTTTGGTGAAAATAAACTTTATTGTCATACTTTTGGTTTCCACTTATGAAAAGTGGAATACATTGTCACTGTCAAGGTTTGACTTTTATAGCCATCATCACTAGTCAAACAGAACATTCCTTTATTCTGCTTGGAAAATTGTCCAAACACATTGCATCTTCTCCTCTATTTTGGGGAAACTGGTTGCATTTAGAGGCTTCTTTATTTATTGCAGTTTGCAAATATTCTAGTCATTTGCAGATGCCAACTGTCTGAGCTCTAAATGAACAGGGTAGCACTCTGCTTCATTTATCTCCCTTTCCAGATGCAGTACCTGGCAGAGTACTGAGCATTTAGTTGATACACAAAAAAAAAAGGATTAAATTAATTTGAACTCCTTCACAATCAAGAAAGTTTAGCTGCTTTGATTTCCCAATATTGTAAAACAAGTCCTAAAGCTCTTACAACCGGATACTGGTCCAACAAAAAACATCTAGGCTCTCTCAAAATGCTCTCTCTCTCTCTCTCTCTCTCTCTCTCTCTCTCTCTCTCTCTCTCTCTCTCAAAAAAAAAATTATAAGGATTTGGCGCATGCTACAACTTGAATGGATGCAGTCAGTGATTCCTGGATAATATGACAGTTTGAATACTTAGGTAGGGAAAATCTTTAGTTTCCTCAAATGAATTCATCAGGACCAAAGGACGTAATTTGTTAATTAAGATTAACATTATGCAGACATGATCAGAATTGGAAATAGCCAAAGTGTTATAACTTCCTATCTTTTCAAAACAGTCATGTTTTCACAAATGCATGGTATTTAGATTTATTATTATCAAAGTAAATTATTTAGCATCATTCATATAGTACAATAAATATATTAATGTGTTTTAAGAAATGAAACATTTTAAAATGTATTTTACTATTCACTTTTTAATTAACTAAACCGCAGACTTTATTTGATTTCTCAATGATAATTTTTTTTGTTACTTAACATGAAATGTTTTATTTTTTAAATCACTTTTTTTATCAGTTTCAGGTGCACAAAACAACGTAATAGTTAGACATTTATCATTTATATCCCTCATATGACAACCACGCTCCCCCCATCCACTATCCCTCTGACATTGCACACAGCCATTGCATTTCCATTGTCTCTATTCCTGATGCTATACTCAACTTCTTGTAACTATATATCTAAATAAAAACATAAATGAATGAACCAATCAGAAAGTCTGAGAGACATAAAGGGAAAACTGAGGGTAGCTAGATGGGAGGGGGTTGGAGATACCCTTAATTGGAAGGGGAAGGGATTAGAAAGCACAGTCAGTAACCACAAGATTGCCGCGGGGTTACCAGAGTCAATTTGGGTAATGTAATCAATAATGTTGTAAAGATTTTGTAGGGTATCTGATGGACACTTGTCTCATTAGGGAGACAACCTCAGGGATGATGTAGATGCCTGATCACTGCACTATACACCTGAAGCTGACGCTGAACAATAATGAATGTCAATGATAATTTTTAATTCCTTTTTATGTACTTCAGGGCTCCATTAAATATTTGCTTTAACAAATATCTGATCTACCCAAAAGTTATTTAACCACTTCATAAACACAGGGAGAAGCAGGCGGCAGTTACAAAATGGTTATTTTCAACATCAGGAAAATCACTTTTCCCCACTAAGATGGTTGGCGTTGAGTATGCATGTGTGTGTGGGATGAGGGGTGGTATTTGATTGCTCCCCTCTAATCAATTTGTTTGTTTTTTTAATTACAGTTTACTGAGGTGACAACTGTTAGTAAAGTAACAAAGATTTCAGCTGTACAATTTCGTAATACATCATCTATATATCACATTGTGTGTTCACCACCAAGAGTCAGTTCTTTTCCATCGCCATATAATTGGATCCCGTTTACCCTCATCTACCACCTCACACACACTTACACTCTGGTAACTACTACACTATTGTCTGTGTCTATGAGTTTTTGTTTCTTCATTTGTTTGTCTTGATTTTTGTGGCTTTCAGTTTTATGTACCACATATCAGTGATATCATATGGTTCTCTACTTTTTCTGACTTATTGGGGTTAGCATAAAAATCTCAAGATCCATCCATGTTGTCGCAAATGGGACTATTTCATCTGTTCTTATGGCCAAATAGTATTCCATTATGTGTATTTACCACATCTTCTTTATCCGTTCATCTATCGAAGGACATATTGGTTTTTTCCATGTCTTGGCAACAGTAAATAAAGCTGCAATGAACACTGGAGCACATATGTCTTTATAGATAAATGTTTTCAGATTTTTTGGGTAGATACTCAGGAGGGGGACTGCTGGGTCATATGGTAATTCCACTATTAATTTTTTGAGGAACATCCACACTGCCTTGAACAGCGGCTGCACCAATCCACATTCCCACCAACAGTGTATGAGGGTTCCATTTTCTCCACAGACTCTCCAACACTTGTTACTATTTGTCTTGTTGATGATAGCCATTCTAACTAGTGTGAGGTGATTTTCATTTGTGTTTTTTTTTTTTGCATGTCTCTGATCATTAGTGATGTTGAACAGTTTTTCATATGTATATTGGCCATTTCCATGACCTCTTTGGAGAAATATCTCTTTAGGTCCTCAGCCCATTTTTTAATTGAACTGCTTCTTTTTTTTTTTTGTGATTCTGGTTGACTTGTATGAGTTCCTTATCTATTTTGGACATTAGCCCCTTATTCGAGATGATGTTTGCAAAAATCTTCTCCCATTTGTTTGGTTGTATCTTTATTTAGTCGATGGTTTCTTTTACTGTGCAGAAACTTTTCAGTTTGATATAGTTCCATTCATTTATTTTAGCTTTTACTTCCCTTGCCTTTGGAGTCAAATTCATAAAATGCTCTTTAAACCCAAGCTCCATAAGTTTAGTACCTATGTTCTCTTCTATGGAGTTTATTGTTTCAGGTCTTATATTTAGGTCTTTGATCCATTTTGAGTTAATTTTGGGACATGGGGAAAGATAGCAGTCTAGTTTCATTCTTTTGCATGTGGCTTTCCAATTCTTTCAGCACCATTTATTGAAGAGGCTGTCTTGTCTCCATTGTATGTTTTGGCTTCTTTGTCAAAAATTATCTGTCCATATTTATGTGAGTTTATTTCTGCATTCTCAATTCTATTCCATTGATCTGTGTGTCTGTTTTTCTGTAAATACCATACAGTTTTGATTACTGTTGCAGTGTACTACAAGCTGAAGTGAGGGAGTGTGATACCTCCAGAATTGTTCTTTTTCCTTAGGATTGCTTTGGCTATTTGGGGTCCTCTGTGGTTCCACACAATATGATGAATTTTTTGTTCTATTTCTTTTTTTTTAATTAATTTTATTGGGGTGACAGTTGTTAGTAAATTGTTCTATTTCTTTAAGGAAATCCCATTGGGATTTTGATGGTGATTACATGAAATCTGTAGATTGTGTTGGGTAATATGGCCATTTTAACTATGTTGATTCTTCCAATCCATGAACATGGAATGTCTTTCCATTTATTTCTACCTTCTTCAATTTCTTTTAAAAATGTCTTATAGTTTTCAGTGCACAATTTTTTTCCATCCTTCATTAAGTTTATTCCTAGGTATTTTATTCTTTTTGTTGCAATTGAAAAGGAATTCTGTTTTTCATTTCTTTTTCTGAGATTTAATTGTTCGTATATAGGAATGCAATGGACTTTTATACATTGATTTTGTAGCCAGCAACTTTACTGTATTCATTTATTGTTTATAACAGCTTTTTGGTGGAGTCTGTAGGGTTTTTATATATAGCATTATGTCATCCACAACAATTGACAATTTAACTTCTTCATTCCCAATTTGGATGCCTTTTATTTCTTTTTCTTGTCTTATTGATCTGGCTAGGACTTCCAATACTATTTTGAAAAGCAGAGGTAATGGGGACATCCCTGTCACATTCCTGAACATGGAGAAAAGGGCTTCAGATTTTCACCATTAATTATGATATTAACTGAAGATTTGTCATATATGGCCTTCATTATGTTAAGATATTTTGGATATCTTTATTATCAGAGGCACCGTTTGCAAAAATCTTTTCCCATTCAATTGATTGCCTCTTTATTTTGTCGATGGTTTCTTTTGCTGTGCAGAAGCTTTTAAGTTTCATATAGTCACATTCATTTATTTTAGCTTTTACTTCCCTTGCCTTTGGAGTCAAATTCATAAAATGCTCTTTGAACCCAAGGTACATAAGTTTAGTACCTATGTTTTCTTCTATGCAGTTTATTGTTTCAAGTCTTATGCTTAAGTCTTTGATCCATTTTGAATTAATTTTGGTACATGGTGAGAAATTGGAGTCCAGTTTCATTCTTTTGCATGTGGCTTTCCAATTCTCCCAGCACCGTTTATTGAAGAGGCTGTCTTTTCTCCATTGTATGGTTTTTGCTTCTTTGTTAAAAATTATCTGTCCATGTGTATGTGGTTTTATTTCTGAGTTCTCAATTCTATTCCATTGGTCTACGTGTCTGTTTTTCTGCCAATACCATGCTGTTTTGATTATTGTTGCCCTGTAGCACAAGCTAAAGTCAGGGAGTGTGATACCTCCAGCACTGCTCTTTCTTCTTAAGATTGCTTAGGACCATTTGTGACAACATGGATGGATCTTGAGATTATAATGCTAAGAGAGATAAGTCAGACAGAAAAAGCAGAGAACCATACAATTTCACTGATATGTGGTATACAAACCAAAAACAACAAAAGAACAAGACAAACAAATGAGAAATATAGACTCATAGACACAGACAATAGTTTAGTGGTTACCAGAGGGTAAGGGGGGAGGGGGTGGTAGATGAGGGTAAAGGGGATAAAATATATGGTGATGGAAGGAGAACTGACTCTGGGTGGTGAACACACAATGGGATATATAGATGATGTAATACAGAATTGTACTCCTGAAATCTATGTAATTTTAATAACAATAGTCACCCCAATAAACTTTAATTTAAAAAAAAGATGTTTTCCTTCTATACCCATTTTATTAAGTGTTTTAATCATAAATGGATATTGTATCTTCTCAAATGCTTTTTCTGCATCCATTGATATAATCATATGATTTTTATCCTTTATTTTGTTTATGTGGTGTATCACATTAATGGATTTGCTTATGTACAACCACCCTTGCGACTTGAGGATTTACCCCAGTTGGTTGTGATGTATAATTTTTTTAGTTCATTGTTGCATTTGATTTGCTAGGAATTTGTTTAGGATTATTGCATCTGTATTCATCAGCTATATTGTTCTGTAATTTTCTTTTTTTGTGTTATCCTTACCAGGTTTTGGTATCAGGGTTATGTTGGCCTCATAAAATGAGTTAAGGGGTATTGTCTCTTCTTCAATTTTTTGAATGAGTTTGAGTAAGAAGGTATGAGATCCTCTTTGCATGTTTGGTAGAATTCTCTAGTGAAGCCATGTGGTCCTGGACATTTGCTTTTGGGAAGTTTTTGGATGATTGATTCCATTTACTTACTGTTGATCGGTCTGTTTAGATTTTCAAGTTCTACGTGATTTAGTCTAGGAAGGCGATATGTTTCTAAGAACATGTGCATTTCTTCTAGATTATTGAATTTGGTGGCATGCAATCCTTCATAGTATTCTTGGATGATTCTTTGTGGTTCTGTGGCATCTGGGGTAACTGTCCCTCTTACAGTTCTGATTTTGTTTATTTGTGTCTTTTCTCTTTTCAGCTTCGTAAATCTAGCCAAGGGTTTGTCAATTTTATTAATTTTTTCAAAGAACCAGCTCTTTGTTGCATTAATTTCTGATAATGTCTTTTTGTTCTGTATTTCATTTAGTTCTGCTCTGATTTTTATTATTTCCTTCCTTCTGTTGATTTTGGGTTTCATTTGTTCTTCTTTTTCTAGTTTTTTACAGTGTAACTTGAGTTTATTTATCCAAGATTTTTCTTCTTTCTTGAGATAGGACTGTAATCATATAAATTTCCCTCTTAAAACAACTTTCGCTGCATCCCAAAAATTTTGGTAGGCTGTATTTTAATTCTGATTTATTCTATGTATCTTTTGATCTCTCCTCTGATTTCTTCTTGTCCCAGTCGTTCTTTAAAAGTATGTTGTTTAATCTCCACACATTTGGGGTTTTTTCCTGCTTTCTTTTTGCACTTGATATCCAATTTCAAAGCCTTGTTATCAGAGAATATACTTCGTATGATTTCAATCTTTTTAAATTTGCTGAGATGAGTTTTTTGTCCCAATATATGTACTATCCTTGAGAGAGTTCCATGTACACTAGAAAAGAATGTATATTCTGATGTTCTAGGATGAAGTGCTCTATATATATCAGTGATGTCCATATCATGTAGTGTGTCATTTACGGCTGATATTTCTTTATTGATTTTTTTTGGATGATCCATCCATAGCTGTTAATGATCTATTTAGGTCCCTTACTCAATTATGCTTCAGTCTATTTCTCCCATTAATTCTGTTAGTAGTTGCTTTGTGTATGTCTGTGATCCCTGATTATGGCATAAATATTGATGATTGATGGTTTCTTTTGCTGTGCAGAAGCTTTTAAGTTTCATATAGTCACATTCATTTATTTTAGCTTTTACTTCCCTTGCCTTTGGAGTCAAATTCATAAAATGCTCTTTGAACCCAAGGTACATAAGTTTAGTACCTATGTTTTCTTCTATGCAGTTTATTGTTTCAAGTCTTATGCTTAAGTCTTTGATCCAGTTTTCAGAAGTGCAAGTATTCTGTTCTTTTGATCTGACACTGTCACTGTTCAGCTTCTAGCACTGGGCAGGTGGGGTTGGGTGAGGTCTGGGAAGGTAGGGAGAGGCGGGTTAGGCTCAGTGCCTAAACTTTCCATTCTCTGCTTAGCAGGGAGGTCTGAAACTGCCGTTTTCACTCTTCTTCTCTCAGTCTTCACTCTGTGGTCTCTGCCAAGAGGGGTGGATTCAACTCTGATATATGTTGGTCCCTCTGGTGGGACTGTGGGCCATAAGGGGTGCGCTTAACAGTCTGAATTCTTCCCTCTCTGTGACTAAGGTAACTCTGGAATGCAGGGAGCTCAGAGCCCTGAGCTCGGTCTTTATTCTGTGGCAGGCATAGCCCACATCTCTGCTATTCCCACACTCGTCCTTATTTGCCCACCATCAGATAATTTCAATTGTGCATCTCTTAGTCTTGCCTGTCTGCTGTGCAGTGAATCCTGTGTGGAATTATAGCTGTTCAATTTGTTTCAGGGGAGATTTGAAGAGGCTCACCTCATGCTGCTATGTCTATGACATAATCCAATGATTCATTTTCAAACAGTCCATTTTGCTGAATGCCAAGGACATCATGACCCAGAAGCTGGGGTTATAAGAAGTTGACTGAGAAAATGCAGGTTATAATACCGTTTCATTTCTTTAATGTGTACCAGTGAGACATTTAAACATTTCCTTTATTGTACAATGTACCTCTGAGTCCATCCATTCATTGATTTGTTTATTACACATTTGTTAAATAGCTCCTATGAACCTAAATTGAACTAGAATTTGCCATGAAAACATGGAGAAACAGACAATTGAGGAGATGGTAGACTCTTATAAACAGGGTCCTTTTGAATTTTCATGACCAATAAATATTTAGGCATGGTAACTCAGTGACTCTGCTTGTACCCTTGACAATAAGGGCATTAAAGACTTCCGTTTTATGTCACTATACTTAGTGCATATGAGCCTAACAAGAAATGTCTTCACATTAATCTTTTTCATATGGGTAAGAAAAGAAATACATTACGATTTATCCAATCTATGTATATTCCACACTCATTCTATACTCAGAAAAGTTCCAAGGGAATGGATCAGGAAGAACAAACATATTTTTACTCAACTTAGGTGCACAGTGATGGTAATAATTCATGTTGACATTGACATTCCAAACTTCAAAATATGCTCACAAAGAGACATCATCTTATTTTATATAAAAGGAAAACCAAAGTTTGCCTTCAATAAAATCATAAAGTATATTAAGTCTATCTTTTAGGCATCTGTCTGGGCCCCCATGTTATACCCTCAACCTCTACTCCCATACCTTTCTGACACGTTCTTCTCATTCTACATATCCTCTAGACTTTTTTTTCTGTCACTATGGCTAATAACCCAACTCAGAAAAACAGGTCTTTGAGAGAGAACATACTTCAATAATTCATTCATTCAACAAACATTTTTCAACATCCTACTATATGCCAGGCACTATGCCAGATGTTGGGAATGAAAGTGTTGTAGAAACATCTAACACCTTCCTTAATTGGGTCTTGCTCCACCACTAACACAGAACACTACAAATTGCTCAGGAGATAAGACTCCTGGCTCCATTTTATTGGTTCTTATATCAGATTAGTCCCTTTCAACTCTGATTTTTGTTTGTCCTTCCTCAGACTTGGAGACGCTGTTTTTAGACTTGGGTATCAAAGCTTGGTTCATCAGCAACACTACTTTCACATGATATCCACTCTTTGGCACCCTGTATCCTGTCTACAATATTCACAGAATCTGCCAATATGGCTTTGCTATTTCTACCTTAGCAGCAGGAGTCTAACTTGTCTGCCAGCCCATTATAGAAACTAAGATCCCTGTCTCCTTTCGTTAAATTATGCTCTTACATCTCTCTTTTGTTCTATTATCCTCTAATCCATATTTATCTCATTTTCCCCTTCCATTCCTCTTGCTTCTTCCTCCTTGTTCTCTGGCCTGTACCCTTTTAAACCCTGTTAATTTCCTAAGTCACTCTATGATAAGGCTTGAAAACCTATAACACATTTCTTAATAGACTGTGCATGTTTTCCAGACTTCCTGGATCCCAAGGCTGGCACATCTATCATAGAATCCAACTTGCCCAACCAAAGAAACCTACTTCAGTGAAGTCATCAGAGTCTCTCAATGCCATCTAATGTACTCTGGAATGTGGGAAGCTTCTACAGCAGTCACCCCTCTTAAAAACACTATCATCTGGGTCATTTGATCTTCATGGTCACATTGTTGTTTGGCAAATATCCAAACTTTCTTCTTTGGTAGAGGTAAGTCTTTGGATTCTGGTCCTTTCCAAGATGTTTTTAAAACCTCCCAAATTTTATGGCATAAGAAGATCCCCATAGAGTCTGTATAGAAGGCTGGATCCTAACCCTCAAACATCCCCTGGAAACAATATAATGAATGTAGTAGAACAAACAGTGGATTGAATGTCAAAAATCTAAGTTCTCCTCCTTTGTGTGTCACTGTTTAACTCAGAGACTTTAAACAAGTCCTTTGCATCAAGTTTTTGGTAACTCAGATGCAGAATGTTGAAGCCATTCTAGGTCATACTATGGTTGTTTAGAGGTCATACTATGGTTGTGTCTAGCTCACAAGGCCTAAAAATCTATTTCTGTAGTCTTTGTAACCAGTAAGAAAGATTTCTGTCAGCATTTTTATTCCATTTTAAAAGTCACATAAAGCTTATATTTTCCTATACCGTCGTGTCTGTGCTGGGTAGAGCTGCATAAAAACAAATAAAACAAAACTGAAAACTCAGGATAAAACCCTGGCTGCAGGTGCTTCTGTTCAGACACAACCAGAATAGCAGAGTTCATGGTGGTCCATGTCATGGAAATTGCCACCTGGGAGTGTTAGGAATCACCAGTAGAATTGATTAAGAAGTACAAATTGGTAGTAACAAAATAGTCATGGGAATGTAAAGCATAGGGAATATAGTCAATGACATGATAATAACTATGTATAGTGCCAGGTCGGTACTAGACTAGTAATGGAAATCACTTTGTAAATTATATAAATGTCTAACCACTATGCTGTAGACCTGAAACTAATATAAAATAATATTGAATGTCAATTGTAATTGAAAAAGTAAAAAATGGCGGGGGGAAAGGTAAAGGTGAATAAGAGGTTCAAATTCCTAGGTATAAAACAAATAAGTAATGGGATGTAATGTACACCATAGGGAATATAGTCAATAATATTGTGATAGCATGGTACTGTGTCAGATGATTGCTGGACTTATATCATGGTGATCACGTCTTTATGTATATAGATGTTGAAAAACTGTGGTGTACACCTGAAAGTAATATAATATTGTTATGCGGGAGACTCTGCTTGCTCCGCCATTTGTCACGGGAGGCAGCCTGCGGGGTCTCTGGTTCCACTCCCTGCATAAGAACACAGGATATGGCTAGGCCAAAAATGAACACCCACGGAGCCATAGGTAGGGAAGTCATACCACTATAGTCTCATAAGAGGTACTATAGTCTCACTGGAGGCTGGAGTCACATGACCTGCAATCTGCTGTCCACTTCGCTGCCTGCCAACCGACCGACTCTCTTTTTTTTTTAAATTTCTTAATTTATTTTTATTTTTTAAAAATTTTTTTTATTAGTTTCAGGTGTACAAGACAAGGTAATACTTAGACGTTTATCATTTATATCCCTCACACTGTGAACCCCCCTCCCCCCATCCATTATCCCTCCGATCTCACACCGAACCATCACATTATATATATAAAATTATAGTTGGCATTCATTAATGTTTAGCTTCTGGTGTACAATGCCATGGTCAGGCATCCACATTATCTCTGAGGTGGTCTCCCAAATAGGACGCATGTCCATCGGATACCCAACAAAATCTTTACAACATTATTGAATTTACAAATTAATTTTCAGAAAACCCTGAGGCCATCTTGTGGTTACCAGCTGCTTCCTAATCCCTTCACCTTTCCCCTTATCCCCAACCCCCCCCCGCCCCCGCCCATCTAACAACTCTCGGATTTTTCTTTGTGTCCTCAAAACTGTTTCTGATTATTTCATTCACTTATTCTTTTCTTTAGATTCCACATATAAGTGAGATCATATGCCGACCGACTCTCTCTTGACTCCTGACTCTCTAGTGCAGCTGAGGCAGTTATATCAGTGGCTAATTGGCTAACTGGTTATAGCTGATGGCCAATTAGCCGCAGCTGACGGCCATCTACTACCCGAGCCAGCACCTTTCTATGTGAGGCTGGTGAGGCCAAGAGCCTGGAAACTGCTCTCTGGGACTCTGTCCCCACAATATTGTATGTTATCTATATTTTAATAAATATATTTTTTAAAAAATAAAACAAAATAAATAAATAAACAAAACAGAAAAAAAAAGAATCAGCAGTAAACTGAAAGCACATTTGCTTGTTGAGGAGATAGAGGGGGAGAGGCCTTTGTGCAGACTAGTGAGTTTCTACTCTTAATTAAACTACTCCAGTTGCAGGACCAAACTGCAACTCATTTAGACATTTAAATGGCGTTCATATTTTAGTGTCTGAACATCAGCTTTGTGAATACCTATCATGAGCCTCAGTGAAAATTGAATAACATTTGCCTGACATTGTCACTGGCTTTTCTCTAATGTCAAAGATGGATTTGCATAATTATGCTGAAAGCCAGAAAACTGCACAAAACAGGAGGTTTCCTAGTTGGTGTTAGGTTTCAGTCATGCTCCAGCTGTGACTATCAGGATGAAGAAAATCTCTTTCAGAAATGAACAGTTACAGTGAACACTTTCTTAGACAGTATAGTAACAGCTTAACAACAATTTAACTTGCATACTGCTTTCCAAGGTCCAATTAAGATAGGCTCGATAAGCAACTGATTGACAGGCCAACATTCTGCTTGGTATGAAAAGGGCTTCAGAAAGAGAGTCCAAGCGATGTTACCTCATAAACCTCTGCTTGATTAAAATTCTTTTAAGCTGGCCAGGACGCCTCTTAGAAGCAAACTTCTAAAGACTGACACTGTAACAGGTGTGTATAATTGTGCAATGGTATCTTCCAAGGTCACTGCACATGTAAAATGTTTATTTTGAATGTGTGTACAAGGGAAAAATGTTGAAGTTGGTGAGGTCTCTTTGGTCACCAACTTTTATCCCTCCCATGGGGCACATGATAACCTCAGGCTCTCTTTCTCCAAATGATTTTTCATGATGCATCCTTGCTCTCAGAAATGGTGTGAGGACAGAGTCCCAGAGAGCAGTTTCCACACTCTCTGCCTCGCGTTGAGAGGTGCTGGCTCAGGTGGTTAATGACCGTCAGCTGTGATTGGTTGGCCATCAGCTGTAAGCGTTTGGCCAATTGGCTACTGACGTACTGAGGGGCTGTGTTGATTGGTTTGTTGGTTGGCAGGCAGAGAAGTGAATGGCGGACTGCGGATCAAGTGGCTACTACTGCGTGTGAATCACCCCGCCGCCAGAGAGAATATAGTAGAATGACTCCCCTATCTGTGGCTCCTTGGGTGTTCCTTTTTGGCTTAGCCATGTCTTGCGTTCTTATGTGGGGAGTGGGACCAGAGACCCCAGAGTCTGCCCTGCACGACAAATGGCACAGCGAGCAGGGTATGGTGCCAACCAAAACCTACGGAAGCATGGTGGAGCAGTTTGTGATGTAAAAGTTCAGTTTCAGAAGGCCCGAGAGGAGTTGCGCCAGGAATGAGAGGTGCGGTCTGACTGGGAGACTCGAGCCTCCGGATGGTTCACCTCCCTCATAGGCATAGAAGTCATCACCTTCCTTTTAGTAATGTGTTGCTGCTGTAGGCTCTGAGGGTTGCGAACATCTTGAACTGAGGCCTCCACCCAACCGGATGCCTAGCATGAGGAGCAAAATTCCGGCCAGGTAGGAATGGAGTCTGACTCTGGGCAGAAGGGTGTGTGGCCATCACACAGCGTGTGGTGTCCGGTGGCCACTGTTCTCAGGACTTGGACCCCCAAGGAGGGATGGGAGGACATGGATGGCTCTCCAGCCACCGTAGAGAAGGTCCTGCAGGCTCTGCTGAACGGTTGCCGGAAGAGGCAAAGGCTACAGCCAGCCACGTGGGCTAGATATTCCTCACGGCCTTGAGTCTCAACATGGAAAACGCGCCCAATGAAATAGCCCAGGTAAGACGTCATCAAAATGGCGGCGTGAGGTGAGCCTCTGTAAAGCACCCCTGGAATTCACAACTAATCGAACAACAACTCCACAAAGGTCTCCCTGCACAGCAGACAGGCAAGACGAAGAGGACCACTACTGAATTCACCTGAAGGTGAAAGAATTGTGAGAGCAGGGGAGGAGGGAAGGCAGAAGTGCGGAGACACAGCTGTGCAGGCGCAGGACGCAGACCTAGCTCAGTGCTCTGAGCTCGCTGAATCCTGGAACTACAGCAGCTGCGAGAGAGGAAAGAACTCAGACTGCTAGGGCTCCACTTATGGCCCACAGGGCTGAGGGGGCAGCATATAACACACATAAACCCAACGTTGACGGCAGAGACCTCAGAGAAAAGACCAAAGGAAGAAGGCTGAAAATGGTGCTTTAAGCACTTACTGCCGAGCAGAGAATGGAAGCCATTGGCATGGAGAATAGCCACCCGCTCCCTACTCTCCCAAAGCTCGCCCCACCCCCACCTGCCCAGCGCTAGAAGCGGAACAATAGCAGTGTCAGATCAAAAGAACAGAATATTTGCTGTTCTGAGAACTGTGGACAGCAGACAAAGATTCACAGCCCAATTAGTTCCGGCAAAGGGGAGGGAGCTGTGGAAGCGGGACCGGCTGTGATGGTGGATGCCGCCATTGCTCTGGGCCACCTCTCACAACTCACCCCATCCCTGGTCCCACCTATCTGGGTGGATCCCTGCCGGAGTAAACAGAACTGCTCAAACAAACGGGCTCTGACTCTGGTGCAGGAAGAACTTTGAAACTTCAAAAGCTCTCCAAATCCCCACAGGAACGTGTTTCCCTATGACACAGGCGAACTGTTAACAGAGGAGAAGCCGGTTTCCCAGGGAATCCCCCATTGTGTGAGAAGCTGGAATAGTGCAGAGAAAACATAGCACTACTGTGTGAGAGAGGAAAAAAAAGGCTGCAGTCAGAGAGAAAATAAAACATTCTAACAAGAAGTAGTAGAAAACAAAAGAAAGACCTCTTCCTATCAGTCTATTGCAGAAGCCACTCCTGTAGATGTCTAGGAAGAGAAATAATAAATCAGTAATTGCCATGAATAACCAAGGCAAAAAGACAGCTCAGAAAGAAAGTGAAAATTCTCCAGAAAAAGAACTTAGAGATATGGAAATATGTGACTTAAATGACAGACAATTCGAGATTGCAATTCTGAAAACACTCAACGAGATGCAATAAAACACAGAAAGGCAATTTAGTGAATTTAGAAAAGCAATCAAAGAAAAACATGAGCATTTTACAAAAGAGATTGAAATTTTAAAAAAGAACCAAATGGAATTTCTGGAGATTAAGAACTCAATAGAAGAAATTAAGAATGAAATAACCATCTTAGGTAGTAGAGTTGAGGAGATGGAGGAAAGAATCAGTGACATCGAAGACAGAAATCTGGAAATTACAGAGATGGAAGAAGACAGAGACTTGACACATAAAAGAAATGAAAGAACTCTACAAGAACTTTCTGACTCTATCAGAAAGAGAAATACAAGAATAATGGGCATACCAGGAGGAGAAGAGAGAAAGGAACAGAGAATATATTCAA
Organism: Rhinolophus hipposideros; assembly: GCF_964194185.1. Lineage (NCBI taxonomy): Eukaryota > Metazoa > Chordata > Mammalia > Chiroptera > Rhinolophidae > Rhinolophus > Rhinolophus hipposideros. The sequence goes on from NC_138046.1 coordinate 44,051,943, forward strand.
ACAAATTGTTGATGAGACTTCCGAAACTTGTGGAGAGAACTGGATCCTCAAATTCCAGAAGCAAATAGAACTCCTAATTACCTCAATCCCAACAGACCTTCTCTAAGGCCCATTTTATTGAAGCTGTCTAAAATCAACGACAAAGAAAGAATCCTCAAGGCAGTCAGAAAAAAGAAAGACGGTAACCTACAAAGAAAAGCCCATTAGATTATCATTAGATTTTTCAGCGGAAACTCTACAAGCCAGGAGGGAGTGGAACCAAATATTCAAATTATTGAAAGAGAAATTATGAGCCAAGAATAATATATCAATCAAAGATATCCTTTAGACATGAAGGAGGAATAGAGACCTTTCCAGACGCTGAGGGAATTTTCAAATACACGACCTGCACTACAAGAAATTCTAAAGGAGGCTATTCGACCACCATCAACAGGGACAATTTGTGGCAACATAAAAAGGGGGAGAGTAAAGGCCTGAACTGGAACATAGGAATGGAGAAAGTACGAATGCTGAAGAAAATGGAATACACCAAATATTCAATTTTCTTTTTCATAAACTTAAGGGTAACCACTCAAAAAAAAAATCCAGAAATGAAACATATACTGTAATAAAAGAAGAAACAGAGAAAAACATCACAGAATACCACCACACAGAAATAATAGACAACAACAAAAAAACAAGGAAACAATGGAGACACGGCCTTACCTGAAAACTAAAGATATAATGACAGGAAATCCTCACATATCAATAATCTCCCTAAATGTAAATGGAATGAACTCACCAATACAAAGGCACAGTGTAGCAGACTGCATCAAAAAACTAAACCCAAACATATGCTGTCTCCAAGAGACACATCTCAGCTACAAGGACAAGCATAAACTCAATATGAAAGGGTGGAAATTGACACTCCAAGCAAATGGTACCCAGAGAAAATCAGGTGTAGCCATAATGAATTCAGATGAAACAGACATCAGGGTGTAAAAGGTAACAAGAGACAAGATCGACATTTCATAATGGTAAAGGGGATTATACAATCAGAAGACATAACAGTCATGAATATTTATGCCCCCAATCAGGAAGCACCGAAATATACCAAGCAACTACTAACAGAACTAAAGGGAGAAATTGACCAAAACACAATTATACTAGGGGACTTAAACATTTCATTGACAGCTATGGATAGATCATCCAAACAAAAAATAAATAACAAAATAGCAGGCCTAAATGACAAATTAGATGAAATTGACATAAGTGACATATATAGAGCACTTCATCCTAAAACATCAGACTATAAATTCTTTTCTAGTGTACATGGAACATTCTCATGATAGACCATATATTGGGATATTAAATCAGCCACAGCAAATTTAAGAAGATTGAAATCATACCAAGAATATTCTCTGAACAAAAACTCATAGAAACAGACAATAGTTTAGTGGTTACCAAAGTGTAAGGGGGTGGGGTGAGGGAGATGAGGAAAAGGGGAATTCAAAAATATGGTGATGGAAGGAGAACTGACTATGGGTGGTGAACACACAATGGGATTTATAAATGATGTAATACAGAATTTTACACCTGAAATTATGTAATTTAATTAACAATTGTCACCCCAATAAATAAATTTTTTAAAAAAAGAATATTCTCTGATCACAAGGCTTTGAAATTGGATATCAACTTTGAAAAGAAAGCAGGAAAAAACACAAATACATGGAAATTAAACCATATACTTTTAAAGAACGACGGGGTGAAAAAGAACTTAGATGAGAAATGAAAAGAACATAGAAACAAATAAAAATGAAAATACATGCTAGCAAAATTTTGGGGATGAAGCAAAAGCAGTTTTAAGAGGGACATTTATATCATTACAGGCCTATCTCAAGAAACAAGAAATGTCCCAAATAAATAACCTCATGTTACAACTTAAAGAACTAGAAAAAGAAGAACAAGTGAAACCCAAGGTCAGCAGAAGAAAGGAAATAACAAAAATCAGAGCAGAACTAAAGGAAATAGAGAACGAAAAGACAATAGAAGAGATTAATATGACAAAGAGCTGGTTCTTTGAAAAGATTAATAAAATTGAGAAACCCTTGGCTACACTCACTAATATAGAAAGAGAGAAGACACTAATTAACAAAATCAGAAATGAAAAAAGGAGAAGTTATCATGGACACCACAGAAATACAAAGGATCCATCCAAGAATACTATGATGGACTATATGCCACCAAATTCAATAACATAGAAGAAATAGACAAGTTCTTAGAAACATATAGCCTTCCAAGGCTGAACCATGAAGAACTGGAAATTCTAAACAGACCGATCACCAGCAACGAAATTGAATCAGTCTTCCAAAATTTTCCCGAAAGCAAAAGTCCGTGACCAGATGGCTTCACTAGTGAATTCTACCAAACCTTCAAAGAGGATCTAATACCAATCCAGCACAAACTCTTCCAAAAAATTGAAGAAGAGACAGTACGCCCTAACTCATTTTATGAGGCCAACATTACCCTGATACCAAAACTTGGTAAGGACAACACAGAAAAAGAAAACTACAGACCAATATCTCTGATTAATACAGATGAAAAAATCCTAAACAAAATTTTAGCAAATCGTATACAACAATGCATTAAAAAGATTATTCATCACGACCAAGTGGGATTCATCCCCGGGGCACAAGATGGTTCAACATCTGCAAATCCTTCAATGTGATACATCACATAAACAAACTAAAGGACAAAAATCCTATGATTATATCATTTCATGCAGAAAAAGCATTTGACAACAGACACCATCCATTTATGATTAAAACACTTAATATAATAGGTATAGAAGGAAAATACCTTAACATAATATAGGCCATATATGACAAGCCCTCAACAAATCTCATAATTAATGGTGAAAAATTGAAGCTGTTTGCTCTATGTTCAGGAACACACCAGGGCTGTCCCCTATCACCTCTGCTTTTCAACATAGTCTTGGATGTCTTTGCCAGAGCAATCAGGCAAGAGAAAGAAATAAAAGACATCCAAATTGGGATTGAAGAAGTTTAATTATCACTCTTTGCAGATGACATGATGCTATATATAGAAAAACCTAAAGACTCCACCAAGAAGCTATTAGAAACAATCAACGAATACATTAAAGTTGCTGGCTACGAAATCAACGTACAAAAGTCCATTGCATTCCTATATACTAACTATGAAATCTTAGAAAAAGAAATATAAAAAAAAAACTCCCTTTGCAATTGCAGCAAAAAAAATAAAATACCTAGGAATAAACTTAACCAAGGATGTGAAGGACCTATATGCTGAAAACTAGAAGACATTTTTGAAAGAAATTGAAGAAGACACAAAGAAATGGAAAGACATTCTGTGCTTATAGATTGGAAGAATCAACATAGTTAAAATGGCCGTATTACCCAAAACAATATACAGATTTAATGCAATCCCCATCAAAATCCCAATTGCATTTTTTAAAAAATAGAAACAAAACTCATCAGATTTGTTTGGAACCACAAAAGACCCCGAATAGCCAAAGCAATCTTAAGAAAAAAGAACAATACTGGAGGTATCGCACTCCCTGACTTTAGCTTGTACTACAGGGCTACAATAATCAAAACAGCATGGTATTGGCAGAAAAACAGACACATAGACCAATGAAATAGTATGGAGAACCCAGAAATAAAACCACATAAATATGGACAGATAATTTTTGACAAAGAAGCTAAAAACATACAATGGAGGTAGACAGCCTCTTCAATAAATGGTGCTGGCAGAATTGAATAGCCACATGCAAAAGAATGAAACTTGACTGCTATCTGTCACCATGTACCAAAATTAATTCAAAATGGATCAAAGACGTAAGCATAAGGCCTGCCACAATAAACTGCATAGAAGAAAACATAGGTACTAAACTTATGGACCTTGGGTTCAAAGAGCATTTTATGAATTTGACTCCAAAGGGAATGGAAGTAAAAGCTAAAATAAACAAATGGGACTATATGAAACTTAAAAGTTTCTGCACAGGAAAAGAAACCATCGACAAAGTAAAGAGGCTACCGACTGAATGGGAGAAGATTTTTGCAAACAGTGCCTCCAATAAGGGGCAATATCCAAAATATACAAGAAACTCATGAAGCTCAACAACAAAAAACAAACAACCCAATTGAAAAATGGGCAGACAACCTGAAGAAACATTTCTCCAAAGAGGACATACAAATACCAAATAGAGATATGAAAAAATGCTCAACATCTCTAATTATCAGAGAAATGCAAATAAAAAACACAATGAGATGTCACCTCATCCCAGTCAGAATGGCTGTCATCAACAAGACAAATAGTAACAAGTGTTGCAGAGGCTGTGGAGAAAAAGGATCCCTTATACACTGTTGGCGGGAATGCAGACTGATGCAGCCATTATGGAAGGCAGTGTGGAGGTTCCTCAAAAAATTATGAATAGAATTCCCAGTGACCCAGTAATGCCTCTCCTGGATATCTACCCGATAAATTTGAAAACATTTATACATAAAGACACGTGTGCTCCAATGTTCATTGCAGCTTTGTTTACGGTGGCCAAGACATGGAAACAACCAAAATTTCCTTCGATAGATGAACGGATAAAGAAGTTGTGGTATATATACACAATGGAATACTAGTCAGCGATAAGAAAAGATGAAATAGGACCATTGTGACAACATGGATGGATCTTGAGAGTATAATGCTAAGCGAAATAAGTCAGACAGAAAAAGCAGAGAACTCTGTGATTTCACTGATATGTGGTATATAAACCAAAAACAACAAAAGAACAAGAGAAACAAATGAGAAACAAAAGCTCATAGACACAGACAATGGTTTAGTGGTTACCAGAGGGTAAGGGGCGTGGGAGAGGGAGATGAGTGTAAGAGGGATCAAATATATGTTGGTGGAAGGAGAACTGACTCGGCGGTGAACACACAATGGGATTTATAGATAATGTAATACAGAATTGCACACCTGAAATCTATGTAATTTCACTAACAATTTTCACCCCAATAAATTTATAAAAAGAAAGAAAAAAAAAAAAAGAAATAGCCCAGGTGCCAGACCAGGTGTCCTGGTTGGAGGCGCTGTAAGCTCATGTCTGTCTGTTAGAAGAGGGGCCACAAGGTGGAAACTCTGAGGCAGAGGCAGAGGAAGAATGGAGACAATGTAGCTTCTAACCTCCAAGCCCCCGCCAATCTTGAAACAAAAGGTAAACATGAGCAACACAGCTGTGACTGAGTTCACATCCTACACCCCTTACACTCCCACTGAGTTGCAGGAGCTGGGGAGGTGGTACCGACAGCGCCCTGGAGAGCCAATCTTGGCTTGGCTACTATGTTTGTGGGATGAGGGAGCAGACAACATTATCTGCTCCTCAGGCGAGATGGAAAAGCTACCCTTTGTGACAGTGCATCTGTCCCTGCAACAAAGGTTACAAATAGCCATAGGTTGGCCCAAGACCAGGTCAACCACTCTCTAATGGAATTGCTCATTGCTGTGGTATGCACATTATGGAGACAGGCTGGTGAGCTGCCAGACACTGTGAGTCAATGGCAGTCATAGATGGAACTTACTCAAATTATCTGTGAAATGGGTATGAGACATACTGTTTTCAACCCTACAGGGGCCGGATGATGAGCTTTTTACAGCCAGCATGAGAGATCTGGTTTTGGATACTGCACCTGCGAGTGCTTTTGGATCCTTGGTCACCATTCGTACACCCTATGTGGGGCAACAGATCCATGAAGTTACAACTACCATGGCCACCATAGGGGATGGTGAAAGCCAGAGGCAAAGCAAGTTAAGACAGGAGGTCCGAACAGTTGAGACCTGGAAACCCAAATCAAAAGTAAAGGGGCGAGGTCGCGGGCCTCAGAGAATAACACGCAGACAGATGTGGCGTGATCTCATGGCAGCAGGGTTTGATCGGGAAAAAATAGAGCGACAACCCAATGCACTCCTGCTGGAACTTTGGAAACAGTTGCATCCAGAACAGCAATTCCAGAGAAGCCTAAAGGAGAAGTCTGACAAAGCGTGACTCGTGTCCCTCCAACACTTCATACAGTCGCTTGAGGCTGACTCCTTTCAGCTTGATTAGGGGTGGGGACAAGGTACCGGATCAGAGGAGACGAGCAGGGACCAGAGGCCCCACGTGGAACTCTCCATACATTGGCCCCTTCTAATGTGCAGAGGGTTTTAGTCCTAGTTGACACTGGCGCAGACCATAGTCTTGTTTATGGGAACCCAAAACTGCTCCCCGGAACAGCAATCTGCATTGATGGCTCCAGGGGAAATACTGACTGTGAAAGCTGTTTCCTTACCACTCGGTATAGGAAGGCTTTCCCCTGTACCTATGAGATTTATGTCTCTCCTGTTCCAGAGTATATTCTAGGGGTGGACGTGCTACATGGCCTCAGCTTACAGGCGTCGGTAGGAGAGTTCTGTCCCCGGATCCGGGTTGTGAAAAGGGTGACATGCGGGCATGCTCACCACCCTCCTCAAGTGTTGCCGCAGCCCTGGTGCGTGGTTAGAGTGTGACAGTACCGCCTGCCAGGGCAGGAGGAGATTGGTCATACAATATTGGAATTGGAGAAGGCACATATTGTGAGGCCAATGCACAGTCCCTTTAACTCCCCAGTACGGCCGGTTGAGAAGCCAGATGGGACCTGGTGAATGACTGTGGACTATAGGGAGTTAAATAAGGTGATGCCACTTTTGCACGTGGCAGTACCTTCAATTCACGATTTGATGGATCGTCTGACTCTCCGCTTAGGAACACATCACTATGTAGTGGACTTGGCCAATGCTTTTTTCTATGCTTGTCGCATAGATTGTGAGGCGAGACCCTGGAGGGGTGGAGTGTGGGGACAGAGTCCAAGAGAGCAGTTTCCAGGCTCTTGGCCTCACGTGAGGAGGTGCTGGCTTGGGTGGTGAATGACCGTCAGCTGTGACTGGTTAGCCAATTGGGTACTGATGTAGCTGAAGGGCTGCGTTGAATGGTTGGTTGGTTGGCAGGCAGAGAAGTGAATGGTGGACTGCGGATCGTGTGGCTACTATTGCGTGTGTCTCCTCCAGCCACCAGAGAGAATAAAGTGGTATGACTCCCGTATCTGTGGCTCTGTGGGTGTTCCTTTTTGGCCTAGCCATATCCTGCGTTCTTATGTGGGGAGTGGGACCAGAGACCCCGCAGGCCGCCCCACACAACAAATAGATCTGAAGCCTCTTAGTGTAAAGGATCACTTCTCTTAGTCTGAAAAGTACGTGTTTGTTTTTTGTTTGTTTTGTTTGTTTCTTTGTTTCTTTGTTTTGTTTGTTTGTTTTTTGAACTTTCAGCTGTAAATAACAGGTCACATTTCTATGATTTTAAATAACACACAAGTACTTGAAATACATTAATAAGAAAAATTTTGAGAAGAGTAAAATTATTTTTTTTCTAAATTAATGTTTATTGGGGTGGCAATTGTTAGTAAAGTTACATAGGTTTCAGGTGTACAATTCTGCCATATGTCATCTGTGTATTACGTTGTGTAACACCGACACCCACAGTTCACCACCCACAATCAGTTGTCCTTCCATAACCATATTTTAAATCCCTTTTACCCTTGTCTACAACCCCCTCACCCCATCCTCCTGTAACCACTAATTTATTGACTGTATCTATGAATTTTTTTTCTTCATTTGTTTGTCTTTATGGGGATAGAGCCTGGAGTGCAGTTTCCAGGCTCTCGCCCTCACGTGGAAAGGTGCTCATTCAGGTAGTAAATGGCCATCAACTGTGATTGGATGGCCATCAGCTGTGGCTAGTTGGCCGTCAGCTGTAATCAGTGAGCCATTGGCCACTAATATAACTGCCGTGGCTACTCTAGCAGAAAAATGGGGGCTAACAAGAAGATGGTGGCTGGCAAGCACAAATTGCAGTTAGCAAGGGGTTGGTTGGTTGGCAGAGAAGCAGACAGCAGATTACAGATTGTGTGGCTCCTGCTTCCTTTGTCTCCAACCCAGGTGCCAGGGAGACCATAGCAGTATGACTCCCCTATCTATGGCTCTGTTGGTTTTCCTTTTTGGCCTCTGTGTGCTTATGAGAAGAGCAGGAGCTGAGACTGAGCGTGACAACCTGCATGACAGTCTTGTTCCTTTGTTGTTTTCAATTTTACATAACATATCAGAGAAATCATATGGTTCTTGGTGTTTTCTGCCTGACTTATTTTGCTTAGCATTATTATCTTGAGATCCATCCATGTTGTCCCAGATGGCACTATTTCATCTCTTCTTATGGCAGAATAATATTCCATTGTATATACATACGACAACTTCTTTATCCATTTATTTACTGAAGGACACTTTGCTTGTTTCCATGTCTTGACCACAATAAACAAAGCTGTAATTAACATCGGAGCACATATATCTAATGGATAAATGTTTTCAGATTCTTTGAGTAGATACCCCAGAGAGGGATTTCTGGGTCATATGATAATTCTATTCTTAAGTTTTTGAGAAACATCCAAACTTCCTTGCATAGCAGCTACAGTAATCTGCATTCCCACCAACAGTGTATGAGGGTTCCTTTTTCTCCACATCCTCTCCAACACTTGTTACTATTTGTCTTGTTGATGATAGCCATTCTGACTGGGGTGAGGTGATATCTCATTGTGCTTTTTATATGCATTTCTCTGATGGTTAGTGATGTTCAGCGTTTATTCATATATCTATTGGCCATTGGTATGCTCTCTTTGGAGAAATGTTTCTTTAGGTCCTCTGCCCATTTTCTAATTGGACTGTTTGCTTTTAGCTGTTGAGTTTATGAGATCCTTATATATTTTGGATATTAGCCCCTTATCGGAGGCACTGTTTGTAAAAATGTTCTCCCATTCAGTTGGTTGCCTCTTTATTTTGTCGATGGTTTCTTTTTCTGTGCAGAAGCTTTTAAGTTTCATATAGTCCCATTCATTTATTTTAGCTTTTACTTCCCTTGCCTTTGGAGTCATTTCATAAAATGCTCTTTGAACCCAAGGTCCATAAGTTTAGTACCTATGTTTTCTTCAATGCAGTTTATTGTGTCAGGTCTTATGCTTAAGTCTTTGATCCACTTTGAATTAATTTTGGTACATGCTGACAGATAGCAGTCCAGTTTCATTCTTTTGCACGTAGCTATCCAATTCTGCCAGCACCATTTATTGAAGAGGCGGTCTTTCCTCCATTGTGTGTTTTTAGCTTCTTTGTCAAAAATTATCTGTCCATATTTATGTGGTTTTATTTCTGGGTTCTCAATTCTATTCCATTGGTCTATGTGTCTGTTTTTCCGCCAATACCAAGCTGTTTTGATTATTGTAGCCCTGTAGTACAAGGAAAAATCAGGGAGTGTGATACCTCCAGTATTGTTCTTTTTTTTTAATATTGCTTTGGCTATTCGCGGTCTTTTGTGGTTCCAAACAACTCTGATGATTTTTTGTCCTATTTCTTTAAAAAATGCCATTGGGATTTTAATGGGGATTGCATTAAATCTGTATATGGCTTTGGGTAATATGGCCATTTTAACTATGTTGATTCTTCCAATCCATGAGCACGGAATGTCTTTCCATTTCTTTGTGTCTTCTTCAATTTCTTTCAAAAATGTCTTATAGTTTTCAGCATATAAATCCTTCACATCCTTGGTTAAGTTTATTCCTAGGTATTTTATTCATTTTGCTGCAATTGCAAAAGGAATTGTTTTTTCTATCTCTTTTTCTGAGATTTCATTGTTGGTATGTAGGAAAGCAATGGACTTTTGTACGCTGATTTTGTAGCCAGCAATTTTACTGTATTCATTGATTGTTTCTAATACCTTTTTGGTGGAGTCTTTAGGGTTTTCTATATATAGCATCATGTCATCTGCAAAGAGTGACAATTTAACTTCTTCATTCCCAATTTGGATGCCTTTTATTTCTTTCTCTTGCCGGATAGCTCTGGCGAGGACTTCCAAAACTATGTTGAAAAGCAGAGGTGATAGGGGACAACCTTGTCGTGTTCCTGAACATAGAGCAAAGGGCTTCAGCTTTTCACCATTAATTATGAGATTAGCTGAGGGCTTGTTGTATATGGCCTTTATTATGTTGAGGTATTTTCCTTCTATACCAATTTTAGTAAGTGTTTTAATCATAAATGGATGTTGTATCTTATCAAATGCTTTTTCTGCATGAATTGATAGAATCATATGATTTTTGTCCTTTATTTTGTTTATCTGATGTATCACATTGATGGATTTGCGAATGTTGAACCATCCTTGTGCCCCGGGGATGAACCCTACTTGGTCGTGATGAATAATCTTTTTAATACATTGTTGTATTCGATTTGCTAGAATTTTGTTTAGGATTTTAGCATCTGTATTCATCAGAGATATTGGTCTGTAGTTTTCTTTTCTTGTGTTGTCCTTACCAGGTTTTGGTATCAGGGTAATGTTGGCCTCATAAAATGAGTTAGGGAGTACTGACTCTTCTTCAATTTTTTGGAAGAGTTTGAGCAGGATTGGTATTAGATCCTCTTTGAAGGTTTGGTAGAATTCACTGGTGAAGCCATCTGGTCCAGGACTTTTGATTTTGGGAAGGTTTCTGATGACTGATTCAATTTCGTTACTGGTGATCGGCCTGTTAAGATTTTCCAGTTCTTCATGATTCAGCCTTGGAAGGCTATATGTTTCTAAGAACTTGTCCATTTCTTCTAAGTTATTAAATTTGGTGGCATATAGTCCTTCATAGTATTCTTGGATAATCCTTTGTATTTCTGTGGTGTCCGTGATAACTTCCCCTTTTTCATTTCTGATTTTGTTAATTAGTGTCTTCTCTCTTTTTATCTTAGTCAGTCTAGCCAAGGGTTTGTCGATTTTGTTAATCTTTTCAAAGAACCAGCTCTTTCTCACATTAATTTTTTCTATTTTCTTTTTGTTCTCTATTTCATTTAGTTCTGCTCTGATTTTTGTTATTTCCTTTCTTCTGCTGACGTTTGGTTTCGCTTGTTCTTCTTTTTCTAGTTCTTTAAGGTGTAACATGAGGTTATTTATTTGGGATTTTTCTTGTTTCTTGAGATAGGCCTGTAATGATATAAATTTCCCTCTTAAAACTGCTTTCGCGGCATCCCAAAAATTTTGGTAGGAGGTATTTTCATTGTCATTTGTTTCTATGTATCTTTTGAGCTCTCCTCTAATTTCTTCTTTAACCCAGTCGTTCTTTAAAAGTATGTTGTTTAATCTCCATGTATTTGTGTTTTTTCCTGCTTTCTTTTTGCAGTTGATATCCAATTTCAAAGCTTTGTGATCAGAGAATATGCTTGGTATGATTTCAATCTTCTTAAATTTGCTGAGGCTGATTTTGTGCCCCAATATATGGTCTATTCTTGAGAATGTTCCATGTACACTAGAAAAGAATGTATAGTCTGATGTTTTAGGATGAAGTGCTCTATATATGTCAATTATGTCCAATTCATCTGATGTGTCATTTAGACCTGCGATTTCGTTATTTATCTTCTGTTTGGATGATCTATCCATAGCTGTCAATAATGTATTTAAGTCCCCTAGCATAATTGTGTTTTGGTCAATTTCTCCCTTTAGTTCTGTTAGTAGTTGCATGGTATATTTCGGTGCTCCCTGATTGGGGGCATAAATATTGATGACTGTTATGTCTTCTTGTTGTATAATCCCCTTTACTACTATGAAATGTCCATCTTTGTCTCTTGTTATCTTTTTCACCCTGAAGTCTGTTCCATCAGAAATCATTATGGCTCCACCTGATTTTCTCTGGGTATCATTTGCTTGGAGTGTCAATTTCCACCCTTTCACTTTGAGCCTATGTTTGTCCTTGTAGCTGAGATGTGTCTTTTGTAGACAGCATATGGTTGGGTTTAGTTTTTTGATCGAATCTTCTACTCTGTGTCTCTTTATTGGTGAGTTCAGTCCATTTACATTTAGGGTGATTATTGATATGTGAGGATTTTCTGTCATTCTGTCTTTAGTTTTCTGGTAAGGCTGTGTCTCCATTGTTTCTTTGCCTTTTTGTTGTTGTCTGTTATTTCTGTGTGGTGGTATTCTATGATGTTTCCCTCTGTTTCTTCTTTTATTACAGTATATATTTCAGATTTGGATATTTTTTGAGTGGTTACCCTTGAGTTTATGTAAAAGAAAGTTTTATATTTAGAGTATTCCAATTTCTTCAGTACGCTTACTTTCTCTATTCCCATATTCCAGTTCAGGCCTTTACTCTCCCCCTTTTTATGTTTCGGTTGCCACAAGTTGTCCCTGTTGATGGTGGTCTAATAGCCTCCTTTAGTATTTCTTGTAGTGCAGGTCGTGATTTAGAAAATTCCCTCAGCTTCTGGATGTCTTGAAAGGTCTTTATTCCTCCCTCATATCTAAAGGAGATCTTTGCTGGATATATTATTCTTGGCTCATTATTTCTCTCTTTCAATAGTTTGAATATTTGGTTCCATTCCCTCCTAGCTTGTAGAGTTTCTGCTGAAAAATCTGATGATAATCTAATGGGCTTTCCTTTGTAAGTTACCGTCTTCTTTTCCCTGGCTGCCTTGAGGATTCTTTCTATGTCATTGATTTTAGACAGCTTCAATACAATGTGCCTTGGTGAAGGCCTGTTGGGATTGAGGTAATTAGGTGTTCTATTTGCTTCTTGGATTTGAGGATCCAGTTCTTTCCACAAGTTTGGGAAGTTCTCATCGACGATTTGTTTGAATATATTCTCTGTTCCCTTCCCTCTTTCTTCTCCTTCTGGTATGCCCATTATTCTTATATTGCTCTTTTTTTTTTTTTTTTGGATTCCAGCTTTTAATTTTTCCCCCTTTTCTCAAAACAAAGTAGAAGAAATACAGGATTAAAACCATAAAAGTAGTTAACTTGGTAAAACACGTACACATGAAAAAACCCAGCTAAGAAAACAGGCTTATTTACAATGAAGAAACACATGGAAGGTAGTTTGTGGTTTTCATATGAAACATTAAAAACAAAAATCAAACATCTGCTACATGGGGGCCACTGTTTACAGCAATACTGAAGCGAAGGAAAAGTCTTAGAGACAAACATACCACAAGGTCCAGGTCTAACGGCATCAGTGCAATAAATTCACAGAACTGTATTACAGCTAGTTAATCAGAGTTGAAGAATTGTTCCCAAATGTGTCACATTTTTGGCCCTCAGAGGTTCCTTCCTACAGATTTCAACTACTTTAAATTTCTAGCTATTAAGAGGGACAATGATTCTAAGACACTTTCCAAGGAATTTAAAAATCTCTGTTGACCTAAGGCCATCTAGCATCTCCACATGTCTGCTCTCACCCACAGCCCTGTACTCTTCCGGGAAATATCTAGGAAAAAAGTCCGACGCCAGCGTAGGCACCACCTCCTAAGCCAAATCTATGGGGACAAAAGCAGCCAACGTTACCATAAAATGAGACTCCTGAGGCTTACCTTTAAAGGCTGGTTCTGGTCTGGAATAGTTAGTAGGATAAGATGATTTTCTAGTGAATCTGGACTAAACACAGGAAGACATGAGTCCTTGATTGGCTAGGCTGGTGTTGGAGTGAAGGTCACGGACAGGAGTCTTACCTCTCGTGTCCTTTATTTTCAGTCAGCTGAGAATCTGAGATTGAAAGTATGCTAAAAAGCTGAACTCCGAGCTTCTGGAAGCGTGTTCTTATGAAGCCTGAAGGACTACTACTTACTATAAGTTACAAGCGCTGGAAGCCTGCCAGCCCCGTGCTGGATGAGGAGCAATGCTTCCTACCAACTACTAAGTTTTGCACAAGGGAGAAACCAACATCTACCGGGGCATGGAATCAGTTCCATTGTATTCCATGCGGATCTCCCATGGTATAGAAACAAAATGAGGAATGAGTTTTAATTGGTCTCTTCATCAGAAGTGGTAAACTTGCTCTCTGTATTCATGAAGCCAGACCGTATTTTAAGCAGACTGTGGGAGCAGACAGTAGAACTGGCTTCCTGTAGCCACAGACCACTCCCCCTTGTACATCCAACTAAAGCAAAGATCAATTCGAACAATTATCCAAAGTCACTGTCAACTACACTAAAGGGTGAAGTTCACCACTGTATTTTTTTAAAGGAAGGGGCCCAAAAGTAAGAATTCAGTTAACCCCAGGGGCGCAAAATCAAAACAAGTCATATTCACGAATGAGTTATCCTTATCAGGCCAACTGATGAGAACGCAGCCAGCTACACTTGACATGGAGACACTACGCATAAACGCTTACCTGGCAGGTCGGAATTTCTAGTAACTAAGGGCAGAAGGAGGGAGAGCAGAGAGTTACTTCTGTAACAGCTGAGTATCCAGATAGCCTAACAGAAACTGTTCCAAGGCAAGGGATACTTCATCACAGGGAATAAAACAGATGTCTTATTCATTTTTCTTTTCTTTTTGTTTGAGAAGCTTGTTTATCTCCCTTTTGGCCATTCCAATGTACTTTGAAATGATTCCATGTTGGTTTAGTCCAGGAAGCAACAGTAAGAAAGTCACTGTCAGGTAGGTGAGAAGAAGGTTGTGGACTTGCTGTCCCACCCAAGCAACAGCCGCGAGCGCGAAGATCATGGTCATGAAGTATATTTTCGGTTTTTCTTCTTTCAGTGTGAAGAGGCGTTTCCACCAGCCCACAGCTCTGCGGCGAGTTTTTACCAGGTTGCTGCAAATTTCATGGAATCGTTGCTGCTGCTCAGAGGTCCATTTGTTGGCGCCAAAAATTCTAGGCGCTAGAATGGGAACAAGGTAGTCAGCCAAGCACAAAAACATAACAAAACTGGAAACACCGGACAGAACAGATGGATCGAGATAGTAGACAGTCAAAAACACCAAAGAAACCACGCCCATAATGGCAGGTGGAAACCAGGCTCTTTCCCATCGCAGGACTTTATCAGCCATCAGCATCACTTCTCCCCATCCTTGCAGCTGAACTTCCAGACCAGCAGTCTCTTCCGCCAGCAGGTTGGTGCTGCGATTATCTCCCTCCGCCATCGTCCCCGAAATACCGCCTCACCGAGCACAAAACGCCTCCGACTCAGCCCTCCTCCGAGACCCACACGGCGACCCCGGCGCCTTGCTCTTTCTGATGGAGTCAGAAAGTTCTTGTAGAGTTCTTTCACTTCATTTAAGTCTCAAGTCTCTTTCTTCTTCCATCTGTGTAAATTGCACGTTTCTATCTTCGATGTCACTGATTCTTTCCTTCATCTGGTCAACTCTACTACCTAAGCTGGATATTTTATTGTTAATTTCTTCTATTGAGTTCTTAATCTCCAGAAATTCTATTTGGTTCTTTTTCAAAATTTCAATCTCTTTTGTAAAATGCTCATGGTGTTCTTTGATTGTGTTTCTGAGTTCATTAAACTGCCTTTCTTTGTTTTCTTGCATCTCGTTCAGTTTTTTCAGAATTGCAATCTTGAATTCTCTGTCATTTAAATCACAAATGTCCATATCTCTAAGTTCCTTTTCTGGAGACTTTTCACTTTGTTTCTGAGCTATCTTGTTGCCTTGGTTATTCATGGCAATCACTGATTTACTATTTCTCTTCCTAGACATCTACAGGAGTGCCTTCTGCAACAGGTTGATAGGTATGCGAAGAGCTTTTGGAG
This sequence comes from Rhinolophus hipposideros, assembly GCF_964194185.1. NCBI lineage: Eukaryota > Metazoa > Chordata > Mammalia > Chiroptera > Rhinolophidae > Rhinolophus > Rhinolophus hipposideros. Next base: position 44,067,570 of record NC_138046.1, read on the forward strand.
TTCCAAAGCTCTTTCTGCACCAGATTCAGAGCCCGTTTGTTTCAGCAGTTCTGTTTACTCCTGCAGGAATCCGCCCAGATAGGTGGGGCCAGGGGCGGGGTGAGTTGTGTGAGGTGGCCCAGAGCAATGGCAGCGACCACCACCACAGCCAGTCCTGCTTCCACAGCTCCCTCCCCTTTGCCGGAACTAGTTGAGCTGCGAATCTGTGTCTGCGGTCCACAGTTCTCAGAGCAGCATATATTCTGTCCTTTGATCCGACACTGCTACTTTATCGCTTCTAGCACTGGGCAGGTGGGGGCGGGGCGAGCTCTGGGAGGGTAGGGAGGGGTGGCTAGTCTCCGTGCCTAAGGCTTCAGTTCTCCGCTCATCAGTGAGGGCTTAAACCACGGATTTCAGCCCTCTTCCCTCAGTCTTTGCTCCGAGGTCTGCCATGAGCGAGCGTTGGATTCAGCCGTGCTATATGCTGCCCCCTCAGCCCTGTGGGCCATAAGCGGAGCCCTAGCAGCTCGAGTCCTTCCCTCTCTCGCAGCTGCGGAAGATCCCGGAGCAGCGGGCTCTGAGCACTGAGCTAGGTCTGTGTCCTGCGCCCGCGCGGCTCCGTCTCCGCACTTCTCCTCTCCCTCCTCCCCTGCTTGCGCGATTCACCCACCTGGAGGTGAATTCAGTAGTGGGCCTCTTCGTCTTGCCTGTCTGCTGTGCAAGGAGTCCTTTGTGGAGTTATTGTCCGATTCGTTGTAAATTCCAGGGGAGCATTACAGAGGCTCACCTCACGCCGCCATTTTTTCCCCCTCGAATTCCTTGTTTTCCGTTTATTTTTTCTAATAGCTTTCTGGTGGAGTCCTTAGGGTTTCCTATATATACCATCATGTCATCTGCAAAAAGCGACAATTTATTTTCTCCATTTGCTGTTCACATGCCTTTTATTTCTTTCACTTCCATGATTGCTCTGGTTAGGACTTCCAATGCTACACTGAAAAGCAGAGGTGATAGGGGACAGCCCTGTTGTGTCCCTAAATGTAGGGCCAAGGGATTCAGTTTTTCACCGTTAAAATATGATATTAGTTAGTTTTTATCATGTATGGTTTTAATTATGTGAGGTATTTTTCTTCCATACCCATTTTATTAAGTGCTTTAATCATAAATGGATGCTGTAGCTTCTCAAACGCTTTTCCTGCATCTATTGATATAATCATATGATTTTTATCCATTATTTTGTTTATGTGGTGTAGCACATTGGTCAATTTGCGTATGTTGAGCCATCCTTGTGCCACTGGGATGTACCCCTCTTGGTTATGATGTATAATCGTTATATTGCATTGTTGCATTCGATTTGCTAGAATTTTGTTTGGGATTTTTGCATCTGTATTCATCAGAGATATTGGTCTGTAATTTTCTTTTTTTGTGCTATCCTTACCTAGTTTTCGTATCAGGGTAATGTTCGCCTCATAAAATGAGATAGGAAGTATTTGGGTAATGTCTCTTCTTCTATTTCTTGGAAGAGATTGAGTAGGACAGATAATAGTTCATCTCTGAATATTTGGTAGAATTCTGTAGTGAAGCCATCTGGTCCCAGATTTTCCTTTTCGGAAGTTTTTGGATGACTGATTCAATTTCCTTACTAGTGATTGGTCTATTTAGATTTTCCAATTCTTTGTAATTTAGCCTAGGAAGACTATGTGTTTCTAAGAACTTGTCCTTTTCTTCTAGGTTATTGAATTTTTGACATATAGTCCTTCATAATATTCTTGGATAATCCTTTGTATTTCAGTGGCATCTGTGGTAACTTCCCCTGTTTCATTTCTAATTTTGTTTGTGTCTTTTCTCTTTATCTCAGTGAGTATAGCGAAGATTTGGTCAATTTCATTAATCTTTTCAAAGAACCAGTTCTTTGTTGCATTATTTTTATTTTTTTAATTTTTTTATTACATTTATTAGGGTGACAATTGTTAGCAAATTTACATATATTTCAGGTGTACAATTCTTCATTACATCATCTATAAATCCCATTGTGTGTTCACCACCCAGAGTCAGTTCTCCTTCCATCACCATATATTTGATCCCCCTAACCCTCATCTCCCACTCCCAACCCCCCTTACCATCTGGTAACCACTAAACTATTGTCTGTGTCTATGAGTTTTTCTTTCTCATTTGTTTGTCTTGTTCTTTTGTTGTTTTTGGTTTATATACCACATATCAGTAAAATCATAGGGTTCTCTGCTTTTTCTGTCTGACTTATTTCACTTAGCATTATACTCTCAAGATCCATCCATGCTGTCACAAATGTTCCTATATCATCTTTCCTTAACGCTGAATAGTATTCCATTGTGTATATATACGACAACTTCTTTATCCATTCATCTATCGAAGGACATTTTGGTTGTTTCCATGTCTTGGCCACCATAAACAAAGCTGCAATGAACATTGGAGTACACATGTCTTTATAGAGAAATGTTTTCATATTTTTGGGGTAGATACCCAGGAGAGCTATTGCTGGGTCATATGGTAATTCTATTAGTAATTTCTTGAGGAACATCCACACTGCCTTCCATAGCGGCTGCACCAGTCTGCAGTCCCACCAACAGTGTATGAGGGTTCCTTTTTCTCCACGGCCTCTCCAACACTTGTTGGTATTTGTCTTGTTGATGAAAGCCATTCTGACTGGGGTGAGGTGATATCTCATTGTGGTTTTCATTTGCATTTCTCTGATGATTAGTGATGTTGAGCATTTTTTCATATGTCTATTTGCCATTTCTATATCCTCTTTGGAGAGATGTCTCTTCAGGTCCTCTGTCCATTTTTCAGTTGGGTTGTTTGGTTTTTGGTGTTGAGTTTCATGAGTTCCTTGTATATTTTGGATATTAGCCCATTATCAGAGGAACTGTTTGCGAAAATCTTCTCCCATTCCGTTGGTTGCCTCATTATTTTGTCAATAGTTTCTTTTGCTGTGCAGAAGCTTTTCAGTTTCATATAATCTCGTTTGTTTATTTTAGTTTTTAGTTCCATTGCCTTTGGAGTCAAATTCATAAAATGCTCTTTGAACCCAACGTCCATAAGTTTAGTACCTAAGTTTTCTTCAATGCAGTTTATTGTGTCAGGTCTTATGCTTAAGTCTTTGATCCATTTTTAATTAATTTTGGTACATGGTGACAGACAGCAGTCAAGTTTCATTCTTTTGCACGTGGCTATCCAATTCTGCCAGCACCATTTATTGAAGAGGCTGTCTTTCCTCCATTGTGTGTTTTTAGCATCTTTGTCAAAAATTATCTGTCCATATTTATGTGGTTTTATTTCTGCGTTTTCAATTCTATTCCATTGGTCTATGTGTCTGTTTTTCCGCCAATACCAAGCTGTTTTGATTCTTGTAGCCCTGTAGTACAAGCAAAAATCAGGGAGTGTGATACCTCCAGTATTGTTCTTTATCTTTAATAGTGCTTTGGCTATTCGGGGTCTTTTGTGGTTCCAAACAAATCTGATGATTTTTTGTTCTATTTCTTTAAAAAATGCCATTGGGATTTTAATGGAGATTGCATCAAATCTGTATATGGCTTTGGGTAATATGGCCATTTTAACTATGTTGATTCTTCCAATCCATGAGCACAGAATGTCTTTCCATTTCTTTGTGTCTTCTTCAATTTCTTTCAAAAATGTCTTACAGTTTTCAGCATATAGGTCCTTCACATCCTTGGTTAAGTTTATTCCTAGGTATTTTATTCATTTTGCTGCAATTGCAAAAGGAATTGTTTTTTCTATCTCTTTTTCTGAGATTTCATTGTTGGTACATAGGAAAGTAATGGACTTTTGTACGTTGATTTTGTAGCCAGCTACTTTACTGTATTCATTGATTGTTTCTAATAGCTTTTTCGTGGAGTCTTTAGGGTTTTCTATATATAGCATCATATCATCTGCAAAGAGTGACAATTCAACTTCTTCATTCCCAATTTGGATGCCTTTTATTTCTTTCTCTTGCCTGATTGTTCTGGCAAGGACTTCCAACACTATGTTGAAAAGCAAAGGTGATAGGGGACAACCTTGTCGTGTTCCTGAATGTAGAGCAAAGGGCTTCAGCTTTTCACCATTAATTATGAGATTAGCTGAGGGCTTGTCGTATATGGCCTTTATTATGTTGAGGTATTTTCCTTCTATACCAATTTTAGTAAGTGTTTTAATCATAAATGGATGTTGTATCTTATCAAATGCTTTTTCTGCATGAATTGATAGAATCATATGATTTTTGTCCTTTATTTTGTTTATCTGATGTATCACATTGATGGATTTGCAAATGTTGAACCATCCTTGTGCCCCGGGGATGAACCCCACTTGGTCGTGATGAATAATCTTTTTAATGCATTGTTGTACTCAATTTGCTAGAATTTTGTTTAGGATTTTAGCATCTGTATTCATCAGAGATATTGGTCTGTAGTTTTCTTTTCTTGTGTTGTCCTTACCAGGTTTTGGTATCAGGGTAATGTTGGCCTCATAAAATGAGTTAGGGAGTACTGACTCTTCTTCAATTTTTTGGAAGAGTTTGAGCAGGATTGGTATTAGATCCTCTTTGAAGGTTTGGTAGAATTCACTGGTGAAGCCATCTGGTCCAGGACTTTTGATTTTGGGAAGGTTTTTGATGACTGATTCAATTTCGTTACTGGTGATCGGCCTGTTAAGATTTTCCAGTTCTTCATGATTCAGCCTTGGAAGGCTATATGTTTCTAAGAACTTGTCCATTTCTTCTAAGTTATTAAATTTGGTGGCATATAGTCCTTCATAGTATTCTTGGATAATCCTTTGTATTTCTGTGGTATCTGTGATAATTTCCTCCTTTTCATTTCTGATTTTGTTAATTAGTGTCTTCTCTCTTTTTATCTTAGTGTGTCTAGCCAAGGGTATGTCCATTTTGTTAATCTTTTCAAAGAACCAGCTCTTTGTCACATTAACTTTTTCTATTGTCTTTTTGTTCTCCATTTTATTTAGTTCTGCTCTGATTTTTGTTATCTCCTTTCTTCTGCTGAACTTGGGTTTCGCTTGTTCTTCTTTTTCTAGTTCTTTAAGGTGTAACATGAGGTTATTTATTTGGGATTTTTCTTGTTTCTTGACATAGGCCTGTAATGATATAAATTTCCCTCCTAAAACTGCTTTTGCGGCATCCCAAAAATTTTGGTAGGATGTATTTTCATTGTCATTTGTTTCTATGTATCTTTTGACCTGTCCTCTAATTTCTTTTGAGCCAGTCATTCTTTAAAATTATGTTGTTTAATCTCCATGTATTTGTGTTTTTTCCTGCTTTCTTTTTGCAATTGATATCCAATTTCAAAGCCTTGTGATCAGAGAATGTGCTTGGTATGATTTCAATCTTCTTAAATTTGCTGAGAATGATTTTCTGTCCCAATATATGGTCTATCCTTGAGAATCTTCCATGTACACTCGGAAAGACTGTATAGTCTGATGTTTTAGGATGAAGTGCTCTATATACGTCAATTATATCCATTTCATCTAATGTGTCATTTAGGGCTGGTATTTCGTTATTTATCTCTGTTTGGATGATCTATCCATAGCTGTCAATGATGTATTTAGGTCCCCTAGCATAATTGTGTTTTGGTCAATTTCTCCCTTTAGTTCTGTTAGTAGTTGCTTGGTATATATCGGTGCTCCCTGATTGGGGGCATAAATATTGATGACTGTTATGTCTTCTTCTTGTATAGTCCCCTTTACTACTATGAAATGTCCATCTTTGTCTCTTGTTATCTTTTTCACCCTGAAGTCTGTTTCATCTAAAATCATTATGGCTACACCTGATTTTCTCTGGGTACCATTTGCTTGGATTGTCAATTTCCACCCTTTCACTCTGAGTCTATGCTTGTCCTTGTAGCTGAGATGTGTCTCTTGAAGACAGGATATGGTTGGGTTTAGTTTATTGATCCAATCTGCTACTCTGTGTCTCTTTATTGGTGAGTTCATTCCATTTACATTTAGGGTGATTATTGATATGTGAGGATATCCTGTCATTCTATCTTTAGTTTTCTAGTAAGGATGTGTCTCCATTGTTTCTTTGCCTTTTTGGTGTTGTCTGTTATTTCTGCGTGGTGGTATTCTATGATGTTTTCCTCTATTTATTCTTTTATTACAGTATATATTTCAGTTCTGGATTTTTTGTGAGTGGTTACCCTTAAGTTAATGTAAAAGAAAGTTTGATATTTAGAGTATTCCAGTTTCTTCAGCACGCTTACTTTCTCTATTCCCATATTCTAATTCAGGCCTTTACTCTCCCCCGTTTTATGTTTTCGTTGCCACAAGTTGTCCTTGTTGATGGTGGTCTAATAGCCTCCTTTATAATTTCTTGTTGTGCAAGTCATGTGCTAGAAAATTCCCTCAGCTTCTGGATGTCTGGAAAGGTCTTTATTCCTCCTTCATATCTAAAGGAGATCTTTGCTGGATATATTATTCTTGGCTCATAATTTCTCTCTTTCAATAGTTTGAATATTTGGTGCCATTCCCTCCTAGTTTGTAGAGTTTCTGCTGAAAAATCTGATGATAATCTAATGGGCTTTCCTTTGTAAGTTACCGTCTTCTTTTCCTTGGCTGCCTTGAGAATTCTTTCTTTGTCATTGATTTTAGACAGCTTCAATACAATGTCCCTTGGTGCAGGCCTTTTGGGATTGAGGTAATTAGGTGTTCTATTTGCTTCTTGGATTCGAGGATTCAGTTCGTTCCACAAGTTTGGGAAGTTCTCATCGACCATTTGTTTGAATATATTCTCTGTTCCCTTCTCTCTTTCTTCTCCTTCTGGTATGCCCATTATTCTTATATTGCTCTTTCTGATGGAGTCAGAAAGTTCTTGTAGAGTTCTTTCATTTCTTTTAAGTCTCAAGTCTCTTTCTTCTTCCATCTGTGTGAAATCCAGGTTTCTATCTTTGATGTCATTGATTCTTTCCTCCATCTGGTGAACTCTACGACCTAAGCTGGATATTTTATTGTTAATTTCTTCTATTGAGTTCTTAATCTCCAGAAATTCTATTTGGTTCTTTTTCAAAATTTCAATCTCTTTTGTAAAATGCTCATGGTGTTCTTTGATTGTGTTTCTGAGTTCATTAAACTGCCTTTCTGTGTTTTCTTGCATCTCTTTCAGTATTTTCAGTATTGCAATCTTGAATTCTCTGTCATTTAAATCACATATTTCCATATCTCTAAGGTCCTTTTCTGGAGACTTTTCACTTTCTTTCTGAGCTATCTTGTTGCCTTGGTTATTCATGGCAATCACTGATTTCCTATTTCTCTTCCTAGACATCTACGGGAGTGGCTTCTGCAACAGGTTGATAGGTATGCGAAAAGCTTTTGAAGTTCTAAAGCTCTTTCTGCACCAGATTCAGAGCCAGTATGTTTCAGCAGTTGGGTTTACTCCTGCAGGGATCCGCCCAGATAGGTGGGGCCAGGGGCGGGGTGAGTTGTGAGAGGTGGCCCACAGCAATGTTGGCGACCACCACCACAGCCAGTCCTGCTTCCACAGCTCCTTCCCCTTTGCCAGAACTAGTTGAGCTGCGAATCTATGTCTGCGGTCCACAGTTCTCAGAGCAGCAAATATTCTGTTTTTTGATCTGACACTGCTACTTTATTTTATTTAGCACCGGGCAAGTGTGGGCGGGGCGAGCTCTGGGAAGGTAGGAAGTGGGCGGCTACTCTCCGTGCCTAAGGCTTCCATTCTCCGCTAGGCATTGAGGGCTTAAACCACGGTTTTCAGCCCTCTTCCCTCAGTCTTTGCTCCGAGGTCTGCCGTGAGCGAGTGTTGGGTTCAGCCGTGTTATATGCTGCCCCCTCAGCCCTGTGGGCTGTACGCGGAGCCCTAGCAGTCCGAGTCCTTCCCTCTCTCGCAGATGTGGTAGTTCTGGGAGCAGCGGGCTCCGAGCACTGAGCTAGGTCTGCGTCCTGCGCCCGTGCGGCTCAGTCTCCGCACTTCTCCTTCCCTCCTGCCCTGCTCGTGCGATTCACCCACCAGGATTTGAATTCAGTAGTGGGCCTCTTCGTCTTGACTGTCTGCTGTGCAGGGAGTCCTTTGTGGAGTTATTGTTGTCCGATTCGTTGTAAATTCCATGGGAGCGCTACAGAGGCTCCCCTCACGCTGCCATTTTTTCCACTAATCTGCCACATTAATTTTTACTACTCCCTTTTTGTAATCTATTTCATTGAGTTATGCTCTGATTTTTATTATTTTCTTCCTTCTGCTGATTTTGGGTTTCATTTGTTCTTTTTTCTGGTTCTTTATGGTGTAAGGTAAGGCTATTTATCTGGAATTTTTATTATTTGACAAAGGCCTCTAATTATATAAATTTTCCACTTAAAACTGCTTTGCTGCATCCCCAATATTTTGGTAGGATGTATTTTCTTTCTCATTTGTTTCCATGTATCTTTTTTTATTATTACTATTATTATTATTATTATTATTATTAGTTTCAGGTGCACAAGACAAGGTAATAGTTAGACGTTCATCATTTATGTCCCTCACACTGTGAACCCCTCCTCCCCCACCCCCCCTTCCACTATCCCTACAACATCGCACTGAGCCATCACATTATATATATAAAATTATAGTTGGCATTCATTATTGTTCAGCTTCAGGTGTACAGTACATTGATCAAGCATCTTCATCTTCCCTGAGGTGGTCTCCCAAATGGGACCTGTGTTCATCAGATACCTTACAAAATCTTTACAACATTATTAATTACGTTCCCGAAATTATTTTTCAAAAACCCTGAGGCCATTTTGTGGTTACCGACTCTTTTCTAATCCCCTCAGCTTTCCCCTTATCCTCACACCCCCGCCCATCTAACAACCCTCAGTTTTTCCTCTTTGTCCCCAGAACTGTTTCTGATTAGTTCATTCACTTATTCTTTTCCTTAGATTCCGCATATAAGTGATATCATATGGTACTTGTCTTTCTCTTTCTGGCATATTTCACTTAACATAACATTCTCTAGTTCCATCCATGTTGTTGCAAATGGTGAGATTTCTTTTTTTCTTTATAGTTGAGTAATACTCCATTGTATAAATGTACCACAGCTTCTTAATCCAGTCATCTACCGATGGGCATTTCGGTTGTTTCCATGTCTTGGCTATTGTGTATAGTGCTGCAATAAATATAGGAGTGCATATAGATTTTTGAATTGGAGTTTTGGATTTCTCCGGATAGATGCCTAGGAGTGGAATTACTGGATCATAGGGTAGTTCCATTTTCAGATTCCTGAGATACCTCCATACTGTTTTCCATAGTGGCTGCACCAATCTGCAATCCCACCGACAGTGCACAAGGGTTCCCTTTTCTCCACATCCGTGCCAGCACTTGTTGTTTGTTGATTTATTGATGATAGCCATTTTGACTGGGGTGAGGTGGTATCTCATTGTGGTTTTTATTTGCATTTCTCTGATGGTTAGTGAGGTTGAGCATTTCTTCATATGTCTGCTTGCCATCTGTATGTCCTTTTTAGAAAAATGTCTCTTCATGTCCTCTGCCCATTTTTTAATTGGGTTGTTTGTTTTTTTGGAGTTGAGTGAGTTTTTTATAGATTTGTGATATTAACCCCTTATCAGATATCATTGGCAAATATCTTTTCCCATTCAGTAGGATCCCTTTCTGTTTTATTGATGGTGTCCTTTGCTGTGAAAAAACTTTTTAGTTTGATGTAATCCCACGTGTTTATTTTTTCTCTTACTTCCCTCGCACGAGGGGATATATCAGTAAAAATCTTACTCCGGGTAATGTCTGTGAAGTTTCTTCCTATATTTTCTTCTAGATATTTTATGGTTTCAGATCTTACATTTAAGTCTTTAAGCCATTTTGAATTTATTTTTGTATATGTTTCCATGTATCTTTTGATCTCTCCTCTTATTTCTTCTTTGACCCAGTCCTTCTTTAAATGGATGTTGTATAATCTCCACATATTTGTGGGTTTTGTTTCCTTTTTGCACTTGATATCCAATTTCAAAGCCTTGTGATCAGAGAATATGCCTGTCATGATTTCAATCTTCATAAATTTGCTAAGACAAGTTTTATGTCTTAATATATGGTCTATCCTTGAGCATGTTTTGCGTACATTAGAAAAGAATGTATAGTGTGATATTCTAGGATGTAGTGCTCTATAAATGTCAATTATGTCCATTTCATCTAATGTGTCATTTAGGGCTGCTATTTATTTATTTCCTGTTTGGATGATCTATCCATAGCTGTCAATGATGTACTTCGGTCCCCTACAATAATTGTGTTTTGGTCTATTTGTCCATTTAGTTCTGTTAGCAGTTGCTCTGTATGTTTCAGTGATCCTTAACTGGGGGCATAAATATTGATGACTGTTTGGCTTGTGTAGTCCCCTTTATCATTATGAAACGTCCATCTTTGTCTCTTGTTATCTTTTTAATTCTGAAGTCTGTTTCATCTGATATCAGTGTGGTTACACATCTTTTCTGTGAATCCCGTTTGCTTGGAGTGCCAATTTGCATCCTTTCATTTTGAGTCTATATTTGTCCTTGTAGCTGAGATGTGTCTCTTGGAGGCAGCATATGGCTGGGTTTAGTTTTTAGAACCAATTTGCTACTCTGTGCCTTTTTATTGGTGAGTTCAGTCCATTTACATTTAGGGTGATTATTGATATATGAGGATTTCCTGTCATTTTGTCTTTGGTTTTCTGGTAAGACTGTGTCTCCATTTGTTTCTTTGACTTCTTTTTGCTGCCAATTATTTTAGTGTAGTGGTGTTCTATGATATTCCCCTCTATTTCTTCTTTTTCTGTGTTATATATTTCAGTTCTAGATTTTGCTTTTTGAGTGGTTGCCATTAAGTATGAAAACGTTTTCATATTTAGACTATTCCATTTTCTTCAGTATGCTTATTTTGTCCATTTCTTTGTGCAGGTTCAGACCTTTGCTCTCTCCCTTTTTATGCTTTGGTTATCCCTATTTGTGCTGAGTTGATTACTGCACAGTAATAGCAAGTTGTATTTTTCCCCTTTTTAAAATATTTTTTCTTCTTCTTTATTATGTATGTTTGTTTAATTGTAGAGTGTCTCATTTGGTGGAGGGGTTGCCATTTCCTGCTTCCCTCTGTCTATTCATAATGCTACTCATGGTTTTGTATTCTTTTGCTTTTCTGTCTCAGGTCAAATAGTCTCCTTCAGTATTTCTTGTAGTGCACGTCTAATGTTAGAAAATTCCCTCAGCTTCTGTATGTCTGGAATGTTCTTTATTTCTCTTTCATATCTAAAGGATTATCTTTGTTGGATATATTATTCTTGGCTCATAATGTCTCTCTTTCAATGGTTTGAATATTTGAATCCACTCCCTCCTGGCTTATAAAGTTTCTGCAGAAAAATATGATGATAATCTAATGGACTTTCCTTTATAGGTTACCGTCTTCTTTTCCCTGGCTGCCTTGAGGATTCTTTCTTTGTCGTTAATTTTAGACAGATTCAATACAATGTGCTTTGGTGAAGGCTTGTTGGGATTGAGGTAATTAGGTGTTCTATTTGCTTCTTGGATTCGAGGATCCCGTTCTTTACACAAATTTGGGAAGTTCTCATTGACTATTTGTTTGAATATACTCTCTGTTCCTTTCTCCCTTTCTTCTCCTTCTGGTATGTCCATCATTCGTATATTACGCTTTCTGATGGAATCAGAATGTTTTTGTGGAGTTCTTGCATTTCTTTTAAGTCTCAAGTCTCTTTCTTCTTCCATCTGTGTCATTTCCAGATTTGTATCTTCAATGTCATTGATTCTTTCCTCCATTTGCTCAGCTCTATTACCTAAGCTGGCTCTTTCTTCCTTCATTTCTTTTATTGAGTTCTTTATCTCCAGAATTGTATTTGGTTCTTTTTTAAAAGTTCATTCTCTTTGTTAAAATGTTCATTTTGTTCTTTGGATATGTTTGTTGAGTTTATTAAACTGCCTGTGTGTGGTGTCTTGTATCTCGTTGAGTTTTTTCAGAACTGCAATCTTGAATTCTCTGTCATTTAAGTCACATATTTCCATGTCTTTAAGTTCATTTTCTGGATTTTTCCAGTTTCTTTCTGAGCTGCCTTGTTACCTTGGTTATTCATGTCAATTTTTGAATTATTATTTCTCTTCCTAGGTATGTACAGGAGTCGGTTCTGCAACAGGTGGGTAGGAAGAGGTCTTTCTTTTGCTCTCCAGTAGGTGTTGGTAGAGTGTTCTATTTTCTCTCTTATTGCAGCCTTTTATTCTCTCTCAAACTGTAGTTTATATTTTCTCTGCACTGTTCCAGCTTCTCTCACAATGGAGGGATTCCCGAAAAAGTGGGCTTCTTCTCTTTGAGCAGGTCACTTGGGTGTCAGAATATCAGTCTAAGGTGGGGGGGCGGATGTACAGAGCTCCTGAAGTTGCATAGCTCTTCCAAATTCAGGGCCTGTGTGTTTCCATGGTTCTGGTTACTCCTGCATCGATCTGCCCAGATAGGTGGGGGCAGAGATGGGGTGTGTTGTGAGAGTTGCCTCTGAGCAATTGTGGCAACCACCAGCACAGCCTTTCCTGTACCCAAGGCTCCGTCCCCTTTACTGGAACTTGTTGGGCCAGGAGTCTGAAGCTGTGGGCCACAGTTCTCAGAAATGCTAATATTCTGTTTTTTCAATCTGAAACTGCTACTGTTCTGCTATAGCACTGAGAAAGTCGGGTGGGGTGAGCTCTGGGATGTGGGTAGGTGTTCATTAGGCTCTGTGTTTATGCCTTCTGTCCTCTGCTTGGCAGTGAGGGCTTAGACCACAATTTTCAGCCTTTTTCCTCAGTCTTTGTTCCTACATCTCTGCTATGAGGATTGGGTTCAGTTGTGTTATATGCTGAACCCTCAGATGAGACTGTGGGTCATAAGGGGAGTGCTAGCAATCTGAATTCTCCCCTCTCCCATGACTGCAGAAGCTCCTGAATGCAGGGAGCTGGGAGCTCTAAGCTTGCTTGGCCTGAGTCCCCGCACTTCCCCCTTCCCGCCTCCCCTACTCACCCAATTTGCCTAACTTTAGGCGATTTCAATTGCACATCTCTTAGTCTTGCCTCTCTGCTGTGCAGGGAGTCCTTTGTGAAATTATAGCTGTTTAATTTGTTTTAAATTCCAGGGGAGATTTCAAGAGTCTCACCTCACACTGCCATTTCTATATGTAATCAAGACTAAAATTCTTAAGATCATAGAATGAAGGTCCAACTAGAAAGGAACATTCAGATTGCAGTCTACTATTGGATAGGCACATTTTTAAGGGCAGCAGGCTTACTTGGCACCTGAGGAATCATAGTATTCGGATCAGCTACATAATCAGCTTTCCAAAGCAATGTTTTCCTGCAGACCTAACAATACATTGCTGTAGGGACAGGGCCTAGAGAAAATTTTCAAGGCTCTCAACCTCACATGGAAAGGTGCTGGCTCGGTTCTTAGATGGCCATTAGCTGTAACCATTTGGCTATCAGCTATAACCAGTTGGCCATCAGCTGTAACCAGTTGGCTATTTGCCACTACTGTTTTGTATATAACTGCCATAGCTACAGTAGCAAGGGGGATTAGCAAGGGGGGTCAGCAATGGGGGTCAGCAAGAGGGGCAGCAAGCGCAGTCAGCAAGCGAGGTTAGCAAGTGTGGACTGTGGATTGTGGATGGTGCACATCATGTGGATTCTACTTCCTGTGTCTCACCTGACTGCCAGAGAGAATATACTGGTATGAACCCCTTATCCATGACTCCATTGTTCCTTTCAAGCCTCACCATATCCTGTGTTCACCTGCTGTGAGCAGGAGCAGAAAACCCTGCATTACACTTGGCTCAGTGAGCAGGTTTTTCTCATTCAGGTAAGGGAGTCGTCTGCGCCTGGGCAGGAGGACATGTGGCCCCCACACAGCATGTAGTGCACGGGGGCCACTGTTCTTATGAGTTGGACCTCCGTGGAGGAGTGTGAAGATGTGGAAGTTTCTCTGACCAGCAGAGAAAAAAACCGTGCAGCTGCTGGAGAGCTGAACCCCCGTGGAGGGGTGGGAATATGTGGACAGTTCTCTAACCAGCATAGGCTGGAGGAAGCGAAGGTCTTTTCCGGCTGTGTGGGGTGGGAAGTGCTTGCTGAGGCAGCCCAGGTGCAACCTCATAAACACAAAAGTAGGCAGCTCGATTGATTCAGAATTTCTGATTTTTTAAAAATTTATTGGGGTGACAATTGTTAATGAAATTACATAGATTTCAGGTGTACAATTCTGTATTATATCATCTATAAATCCCACTGTGTGTTCACCACCCAGAGTCAGTTCTCCTTCCATCACCATATATTTGTTTGAATTTCTGATTTTTTAAAGGGCAAATATCTAGCTCCTCTAAGGCAAAAAGGCAGCAGCAGAAATGAAAGCCACATCCATTTTTAACAGACCATTATTATTAAGACATTGCACTTGTACAGCACTTTACAATTTACAAAGGGTTTTTACATTCCATTATCTCATTTGATACTCACACCAACCCTGTGGAACAGGAGTTCATTATTATAGACATTTGATAAATGAAAAAATTCAGGCACAAAAATGTTAAATGTCTTACCCAAGCTTGCACTCTTAGTTGATATGCATAAGAATCCGTTGTCTTTTGTGCTAGATAAATGAGGAATGGAGGTATTTAAAGAACTCACTATTCTTTCCCCTATAAATCCTGAGAGGAAAATCTCACAGCAGTATGCGGCATGATCATCTTTATTTCAACGAGTGTTTTCAGTATGTTTAGATGTTGTGCAGAAGCAGCACACATGAAGGTTGGTCGGTGATATTGGCATGATGCAGATGTGATAGCTAATGTTCATTAACGAGCTAATGCTAAACACTATGTGCCAAATACTCAATGTGCAGTGTGACCTAAGTACTACAAAACACCCTGATTAAGGCGTGAATTTGTTTGTATTTCATGATTGTTTATTTCCTGATAAACTTGGTGAATTAAAATCTACTCCTCAAGCAAGTCAGGGAGTAATTTTCTTATGGCTTGATTCTTATTAACTATCAACCAGCCCTCCTAACAAATGTCAAACATTAGCCTGTTGAATATTCACTGTGAGTCACACCTCAAAATTGAGATATTCTGTAAGATCTATTGGGATTAATTTATAAGACATAAAATAGCCATGTTCCCCAATCTCTTTGGTGTCTAACAAAAAACACCAATTAACTAGAATTTAGGGATACCTTCTGCTCCCCTTCCTGCTGATTCTTTTTTTTTTTCAAAAAAGGAAAAAAGAAATAGAGGTTGTAGCATATTTCACTAAGGCAGGCTTTCAAAAATAAGAAAGGGAAATTTGCAATATTTGTAACAAACTTTGCTTTCCTTAGAGAGATTTTTGAAGTAACTTGATATTCTGTATTTTAAAGGCTATTTCTACGGGGGGAAATGAGGTTTATTCACCAAATTTCAATGTGGAAAATAGCTACCAAACCTCCTAGCTGAAATGTGTTTATGTGAAAAGCTGCACTTTGAAGAAAGTAATTACTACTTTTATGTTTCCATTGCCATTGCTCAATTCTAATTTTCATAGTTTAAAAAGAAAATCAGGTTTAGATAATGCAGTGCTTATTAGCGTATGCATATGGACCTAATTGTCCCTTTTTGAATCTCAGCAGTAATTAGCAATGTCTTCTATGTAAGTGGGTTAAGGAATGTGCCATGTGTGTAATTATAACTAAAAACTTTCATTTGGAAAATTGCAACCTTAACTTCATTGTCTTTTAGTAGCACAATAGCTGCCTGTCATTCTGCACTTTCCTTAGGTCTATTTAAAACTATGTGTAGAGCAGTTTTAAAAAAGTATTCCCAGTGTATTGAATTATAGCAGAGTCAATCAGTGCTCTGTAGCACTCTAATACCATACGTACTCAAATTGCATCAAACAAAGCCAAAAGGATAGTTGAAAAATAAACGCAAAATAGTTATTTGGCATGAAACAGACCTTGAGATAACCCCCAGTTTTGCTTTGTTTTGGTTTTTAAATTGGATTCAGTTTCCTTTTCAACTGAACAAACCCATTCAAGAAACAGCATAGTCTGAATGTTGTAGAAGTTTCTCAGAAATCTTTTCAGTGACCTTTTTTTCTAAGTCTCAATACAAAACATTTCTGCCTAACACTGCAAGTTTCTTGTTTCTAAAAGGTTAAAAAATGCCTGCTGCATTTAAAAATATTTGCTAGAGATTCATGAGATCTTCCTTAAATTTGCTTGTTTATAAACACTGATTTTAAAAACACTAGGCTCATTTCTATATGTATGATTGCTAAATCTGTGAAAGTGAAAAATCCTCTCTAATAACCAGATTTATTTTTGGTTGTATATTGACAAATATACTAGTTTGGCTAATTGTGTTTGTTTGGTTGTATTTTTATACAGAATGGCTAATCAATTTTTCATTTCATAACCCTCATATACATAAATGTCAAAATATCCTGGCTATGCACACTTTATATCCCATGAAGTCAATTTTCAGTGCATTAGTTTTATGACATACTGACATCTATAGACTTCATAAAAGAAATTCAGCTTTTTAGAAAAATTCTGTTGGCTGCTTATAAGCAACTTAAAGTTTGACTCAACTATGTAAAATAAGGGTCTTAAGTCTACTGTGAGTAAGCCACTGGTTGATCTTTGAACCTTATCAATTAGATCAAAATCATTACAAAGCTCTTCTACCTACTTATAATCAAAACTTGAGGGAGAGGCACTGAGTCTTCATTAGTGAAGAATTAGCGTCTTCTCTTTAGTGAAGAGTTATCCTTATTAGTGAGACAATAAGAGGGATCCTGTCAGTGCATATACTTTCATTTATTCTTATAGTAATATCCATTATTGTAATTACTGTGTGCTGCACTAAACACTAGGGATACAATGATGAATAAATCATTGGCGCTACCTTCCCTCCAGGAACTCACAGTCCAATGGAGGAGATGGAGAAATAAAACAGGCAATTTACAATAGCGTATGATAAATACTATAAGATGTATCACATAGTACAAGACAGGCTAAATGCTATAACAAACCTCAAGATATCCGTGACTTGACTCAGGAAAGGTTTTTTTCCTAATCCAATGTGGTCAGAAAGAGGCAGAGGGTCCTCCACTCCAGCCAGTCATTCAGGGACCTAGACCCCATCAATCTTACAATACCTGACTCTGCCCAGAAGATACACATCACTTCTGCTCATTTTGCATAGGAAGATGGTCCCACATAGCAAAGGAGGACTGGGAAAAATAGTTCATTTGTATCCCTAAGAAAAGGAAACAAGCTTAGTGAACAACTATCGATAAGTAGATATAACTAGAGGTAACTAGGTAACTTAGTAGCTAGAGGTAACTAGAAATAAATAAAGTCAAGAAACTAAAAAGAAAAAATCCTCTCAAATCTAGCTTATTATTTGTTAGAATAAGTGAGAACTGTAGAAAACTAAAAAAATAGAGGAGAAAGTTAACTAGTAACTAGCTAAGTAATAACTAGAAAAGTAGAATAACTGGAATAATGCAAGAGGATCAGCATGATAGTCTCAACTCTAAATTCTCATTTCTTGCTTGAACAACGATTGATAATTGGATATAACTAGTGTTGGCTACACAAATAGTTAACTAGAGATAACTAGAATAAGTAAAGTAAAGCAAGAAGCTAAAAAACCTATTCTTCTCAAATTTAACTTCTTATTTCTTGTTAGAATAACAAGTAAGAACTACCATGTTTCCCCAAAAATAAGACCTAGCCAGACAATCAGTTCCAAAACGTCTTTTGAAGCAAAAATTAATATAAGACATGGTCTTATTTTACTGTAATATAAGACCAGGTCTTTATAACTAATATAACATAACGTAACATAACGTAACATAATATAATACCAGGTCTTATTTTAATATAAATTTTTGCTCCAAAAGATGCATTAGAACTGATTGTCCAGCTAGGTCTTATTTTCGGGGAAACACAGTACTATAGACAACTAGAATAACTGGAGTAAGCCGAGAGGATCAGAAACACACATTCCATTCAATTCTAATGTTCTATTTTTTATTTGAATAACTAAGAGTTACTAGATAACTAATGGTAACTAGGTAAATAGTTAACTAGAGATAACTAGAATAACTTGACGACACCAAAAAAGTGAAAATCACATTCCTCTCATCTTTAACTTCTTATTCTCATATTATAGATATTGTCTACTCTGGAGTTCCTCATTATTGTAACATGTCCACTATTAGGATGTCCTGTTGTTTCATTGTAAACTCTATCTGCTCCTACTGTATACTGCCCTGATGCTGAAAACCAATTTCTTGACTGGATGGCTGCTTTTCAAATGTCTTCTCCATTATCAGGTGGATTCTAATATTACTGGCTTGGTGCTCAATGGTAGTGGGCCACAAAGAACCAGGTATAGAGTGAGGTCCTGTTTATACAAATGGAGCAAGAGTTGCTGGAAGACAGAATATGTATATGAGGTATGGTGAGAGCCAAGCAACCAGATAGACAATGGCAGTTATGGGAAAGTACACATGCAGATGACTTAATTCCAAATCAAACTCATTTGGGGGAAAAAGGAAATTATTGGTTCACATAACTAGGAAACGAGAGGTAGAACTGGAATATATGGACCAGGTACTCAAATGATGCTATCAGGAATAACTCTTTCCATCTTTTGCCTTTGCTTTCCTTTGTTGGCCTCATTTTCTTCTAGTAAAGTAGGTTTTTCCTTATGGCGGGGAAGGGGATTGCTCGTAGTTCCCTATCTTCTAGATTTATGACCTGTAAAACAAGGCCTTTTTTCTCTATCTCAAAATTGGAAACCTCAAGGAAGAACTTGAATTGGCAAAGCTTTGTCCCATGCTCAACTTAGCACAACGAACACATATTTGTTATACAGTCAATGGTTCTATTATTATTACTATGTGCATGGCATTATGTTAGATATTTTATATATATTATGTGACAATAACCCTATTTAGATGTGTATTGATACTCTATTTAAAATAATTTGCTAAGGTAACAGAAATGTTCATTTGCAGAGCTGGGATTTAAATTTAGTCTATCTGACTCCAATGTTTGTGTTCTTAACACTATGCCACAGGTTTCCCATGGAATGCCTAGGTATTGTCTACATTCATATCTCTTGAACCCTAGAAAATTAGGCAATTTATGCTATATTTTTGATGTATAGATAATGGTCTGGACCTTGGTAGTTAGCATCTTTATTTCTTATAGGATGAGAAACTTAATGTTTAGAAAGCTTCACTGATATTTCTGGAGTTTTTCATATAATTGATGGTGCCAGTAGATCTGTCCAGAATGAGATGTTCTATTCACTCAAGCAAGGACATTAGATTTCATCACATTCCTGCTAAAGTAGGCTGACAATCCCATGTTGTTCTAGTCCATAATGAAATGTAATGTTCATAAATTTCTGGGAAACTTTAGGACTGCCAATGTTATTTGGTAATCACATTATTTGTATTCAGTTGAAAGGTGGTTTGCTTCTCATCTTTCTTCCAAATTCGTATCAATGTGTCTGTCTTTCAGAGGCCTAGGCAAGAGAAAAATGTAGCCTAGGAAGTCATGCATAAGAGGGTTCAGTCATCAATCCTGGACAGTGATGGCACTGAAGCTTCAATAATAGTTATGGAACTAAAGTGGGAAGTAGGCTGGCTCTGTGTAAGCAGTTTTAAAGAATTTGAACTCACGGATTTGAAATTTAGTTTAACCTTTTGGCAGAAATCATCACTCCAGGTACTTTGGAGATAGTCGAATCACACTTGAAGTTGAGGAAATCTCCTCGACTTCTTCCTTATTCAGCCCAGTTCTAAATCCTGCATATGTGGGATGCTGCCTTATGGCAGTCTTTATCAATTCCTTAGATAACTGATACAGCCTACTAGGGTTCCACCACATATATATTGATGTTGCTAGGGAGAAAAGAAACCTAACAGTATGGTAGTAAAAATGTTTGGGAAATAGTGGTTTAAATATTCAACAGGTTTATTATTTATTACAGTACTTCTCAGTTGTCTTAAAAGCTCATATGTGCTATGAATCTTTAGGAGAAGCATCTACTGTGAACTGTTTTCCAAATGTACTTGAGAAGGGATTTTTGTTGTTTTCTTTCTTTTTGATGACTACATACTAACATCTAATAGGAAACTAGTATGTTTCCATGAAATACAATTTAAGAAATGCTAGCAATTGGTATCTATACTGGAGGACCAAGGTGCTGTCAGAAGTTTCTGGTAGTCAACCTAAAAGTTCTTAAGTCAGCCCAAAGAAAGCTTGATAAGAATGCTATCCGCACCAGATAATGTGTCTGAGCAGACTTTCAAGTTCAGGAAACAGTCTGAGGAGGGCTTGTGAACTCCAGACCCACCTGGGCTATATACCCTTCTCCTACCTTGCTCTGCTCTGTTCAGTGTTGAAGGCTGTGCTTCCTTGGTTTCCAGAGTATATTCTACTTACTTCACTGGCACAGAAGCTCTTCTGTACATTGCAGTTGATAAAAGTGAACTGGCATCTTAAGATAATTAATCATAGATCTGGGAGGACTATGGGAGGAGCTGGGCCCCTTGTTAATTCTCTAGTCCTGACTTCTTGTTAAACTTTATGGTAACTTCCGGGGGAGGGAGCTAATAAATAGAATAGCCATTTTGGAGTTGGGGCTCTTTTCTTCACGTGGGCGGCCGGTTGGAAGTGTGCATTCACACACTCCTGGGGTGACCTTGTTTCTTATCTTTACCCAAATAAACCATTCTTTTGGTGGATTTTCTGGAGAGTTGTTTTTTGCCAGTCAACATTTTTGGGTGTTCATTTGGGATCCAGAGAGAAACGGAACTCCGATGGCTTCTGAGGGATGAGCAAAGCTATGACGCCTGAGCCTGTTTCCACTCTATCCTTTTGCTCCCTAGCTTAGAAGCTTTAGGAGGGTTTCGCTCCTGGATCTGAGCCAATGGGTTATTGCATCTGGCACTCTCCAGGCTTTATTTGGGAATTGTTTTAATTTTTTTTGTCATTGTTATTTGTTTGTTTGTTTATTGATATGAATGTGTGTGGATGCTTTAAGGCCTATTTCTTTGTCTGTGTACTCGTAGCACATTGGCTTGATTTCTTTCAAAAGCAGGCTGTCCTTTGAGGAAAAAAAAATTGGCCTTCGCCTAATGCCCCTTTTGAGTATAAGAGGTTATTTCTACTGAAATTGGTCAGTTTTAGACTGTTTTAGATCGTGCTGTCTCATTGAGAAAGTTAACAGAGTGCCACTCAGCTCAGCTGGTGACTGAACTCCCTGAGAGTTGGTTATTTGTCTGGAACTGGCTCTAGCCTTTGGTCTGATTCACAGTGATCAGATTGTTCCAGAGTGAGGTGAGCTGAAGGACCTGCAGGTTATTTGAGTTGTGAATTGTTTAGGGCCCAGTGTTTAAAATAGGATCTCTGATGTCTAAGCCTTCTAAAACTGTCCTTCCTCCAGGGAGTGTATGTTTAAAACCCGCAGGGAATTTTTGTGCACATATTTAACTAAATGGACAGGTCTGACTAAGAGTAATTATAAAAACCAGTGGCCACTTTGGGGAACTTTTGAGATTCCCAAACTTGATTTTCTTAAAACTAAATTGGATAGTAACAGCGTTGTAACTGAGAAAAAGGAATGGAATGCCTATTTGGAGTGGTATATCAAGGCTACCAAACAGGATTACAAATCTAAAGTTGTCATTTTACAAAATAAAGTCTCAACGAAGACTGTTAAAAATTCTGAAAGAGATAGAATGGCACCTGAAACCTCGTGCTCTTTCTCTACAGCACTGGCTTGCCCTTCCTCCACTGTTCCTTTGTCTCACACTCCACCTCTGATGCCTCCTCTGTTGCTCTTCATTATCACCTCCTCCACCTTCAACTCAACCCCCAGCCACATTTCTCTAGAATCTCCTCCTCTCTCTTCTTCCTCAGAACTTATCGGTACTTTTCCAAGATTAAACCCTCTGGAGATCCTAATAAACCCCACATTTCCTACATCCCCTGGACAACAGCTGAGTTATGAACCATTATAAAGGAATTTCCTAAGGTAACTGAGAATTCTAATAAGTTTGCTGAGGAATTTGATATTACTATTCAAGCATATCAACCTGGGTTTACTCATTTGTACCAGCTAATCCATACGTTGGTTGGTGAAGGCCAAGCTAGACATTGGATGAGGATTGTCGGATGAGATCATCCTGAAAGGGATTGAGAAAAGCAAGTCTCCAATTATTGGGAGGAAGCCAGGGAACTTGCTCGAAAGCTACATCGAGCAATTCCCAAGGCTTTTCCAAGGTCTATCGATTGGAGCAAAATTCATACTTGCTCACAAAGGCCTGATGAATCTGTTCATGACTATTATAATAGGTTTCAGGTGGCTTTTAAGGAAAATTCTGGTCTTTCTTCAAATATTGACTCCACATGTGTAACTTTTAAAACAAACAATTTTTATTGGGGAACAGTGTGTTTTTCCAAGACCCATCAGCTCCACGTCAAGTCATTGTTTTCAATCTAGTTGTGTGTGTGGGGGGGGTGCAGCTCAGCTCCAAGTCAAGTTGTTTTGTTTTTTTTCAATCTAGTTGTGGAGGGCACAGCTCACTGGCCCATGTGGGAATGGAACCGGCGACTCCGGTGCTATGAGCACCATGCTCCAACCACTGAGTGAACTGGCCACCCACCAGCAGCTCAGCTCCAAGCTCAAGCCATTGTTTCTCACTGGCCCATGTGGGAATCGAATCACCAACCTGGTGTTACGAGCACTGCACTCCAACCACTGAGCCAACCGGCAACCCCACACGTGTAACTTTTAATTCGTTGTTTGTCAATGGGCTAATAAAAACCTTTCCCTCCTAGTTAAGAGATCCAGGATGAGATGGGGAACTGTGCCTACTCTAGACTTGGTAAATATAGCTAATGAGCTTTCTAGTACCCTAGATGAACCACCTAGAAGTAAGATTGCCAGGACTTTTGATTTTCAGTCGTGGCAAATGGGAGATCCTGTGGGAAATGAGAGGACTCCAACTTTCTGCCACTACTGCAAGGAGCAAGGACATTGGGAAAGGGATTGCCATAAGTTGAAGCATACAAGATGCTCTCTGCCAACGAACCAGTCTCTTTCAGGCCTTCCTAATTCCTGTGATGGGGCTCTGAGGAATCACAGGGGCTTTTTTACCAGTCCTTACCCTTAATCATCTTGAAGAAACAGGTTTATGCATCTGAACCTGTTCCCTTTTTTCTAGTTCCCTTAAGAGATTAATATTAATATTGTTTTCTCCTTAGTTCTTCTGCTCCTACCCATTTATTAGACAGAAACTTCTTAGAGAAGTATCATGCTGGATTTTCTTCCTCCTGAGACTGAGGAAGCCCCTTATGGCTGCTTGACATTAACACATTACCTCCTGACTCCTTGTGACGATTTGTAGAAAACTCCTCTCGCTCTGCTTTTGATACCGGTCAACACTGGACATCAGCTGTTTCCAGATCCATGCATTCTGCCCCATGATGTAAGAGATGACACCCAAAAGAGGCCCTTCTGACATTGAGATACTAGAAGTTGAACAAACATCTAGGGACAAAAGGCTGGACACTGGGAAACCTGACACTAGAAGATCTGACTGTTGATCAATGATCTTTTTAAGATCTTGATCAAGAGGCAGAATGGTAAAAGTGAACTGGCATCTTAAGATAATTAACCATAGAGCTGGGAGGACTATCGGTGGAGATGGGCCCCTTGTTAACTCTCTAGTCCTGACTTCCTGTTAAACTTTGAGGTAACTTCTGGGAAGGGGGCTAATAAATAGGATAGCCATTTTGGAATTCGGGCTTTTTTCCTCACATGGGTGGCAGGATGGGGTGCCGGTCAGAAGTATGCATTCATACACTCCTGGGGTGACCTTGTTTCTTTTCTTTTCCCAAATAAACCGTTCTTTTGGTGGATTTTTTTTGAGAGTTATTTTTTTGCCAGTCTACACAGTCTTTATGGCATTAACTCTGACTGCTTGCCTTAGATTGCTTCCCTTGTCAGATCACTGTGCTTGGTGACTGTAGATAATTAAGTGATAAAATATGATGAGTAAATGAAATCACATATATCTTAAGAGGTAAATTAAATTACACATATAAAGCACTCAATGCAGCATCATATGACATATACTGCAAACATTAGTTCCCAAATGGGTATTGAAAATCTCTTTTAGTACATCATAAAAAAGGTGGCATGAGAAGAACCTCTTGAAATCTCCTCTGGAATTTACTACAAATTGAACAACTATAATTCTACAAAGGACTCCCTGAACAATATACAGGCAAGAAAAAAAGGTGTGCAACTGAAATCACATAAAGGTGGGTAAATTGGGTGAGTGAGGGAGGAGGGAAAGGGGAAGTGCAGAGAAGCAGGCCATGCAGGCCTCAGAGCACAAACCAGACTTCTGATCTCTGCGTTCCAATGATTCCACAGTTACAGCAGTGATGGGACAGGGGAGAATTCAGACTGCTAGCACTCCCCTTATGAACCACAGTCCAAGCTGAGGGAATAGCATATAACATGGATGAACCAAAGGCTCATGACAGAGACCACAGAGCAAAGACTGAGGGAAGAAGGGTGAAAATGGAGGTATAAGTCCTCACTGCCAGGCAGAGAAGAGAAGGCTTAGGCACTGAGTCTAGCCACCCCCTCCCCACCCTCCCAGAGCTTGCCCTACCACCACCCTCCCAGTGCTAGAAGCAGGAGTGGTAGCAGTGTCACATCAAAAAGAACAGAATATTTGCAATTCTGACAACTGTGGCCTGCAGCCATGGACTCACAGCCCACCTAGTTCAGGCTAAGGGGAGGGAGCCTTGGGTTCAGGATGGCTGTGGTGGTGGTCGCAGCCATTGCTCTGGGCCACCTCTCACAACACACCCCGCCCCTGTACACATCTAACTGGGTGGATTCCTGCAGGAGTAACAGAGCCGCTGAAACACACAAGCTTAGAATTTGGTGCAGGAAGAGCTTTGGAAGGTCTGAAGCTCTCCACGTCCCCCATGGAGGTGGTGCCCTGTAACCCACGCAAACTGTTCAAAGAGAAGAACGCCTTTCAGGGGACCCCCCCATTGTGTGAGAAGCTGGAACAGAACACAGAAAATGTAACACTACAATATGAGAGAGAATAAAAGGATACAGTCAGAGATAAAATAAAACATTCTACCAACACCTACAGGAAAACAAAAGAAAAACCTCTATCAATATGTTGCAGAAACCACTCTTGTAGAAGCATAGGAAGAGAAATAGTAATTCATTAATTGCCATGGATAATGAAAATAAAAAGACAGTTCAGAAAGAAAATGAAAAGTCTCCAGAAAATGAACTTAAACATATGGAAATATGTGACTTAAATAAGAGAGAATTCAAGGTTGCAGTACTGAAAAAACTCAACGAGATACAAGAAAACACAGACAGGCAGTTTAATGAACTCAGAAACACAATAAAAAAACAACATGAACATTTTACCAAAGAGATTGAAATTTTAAAAAGAACCAAATAGAATTTCTGGAAATTTAGATCTCAATAAAAAAAAAAGGGAAGAATGTAATAGCCAGCTTAGGTAGTAGAGTTGACCAATGGAGGAAATAATTAGTGACATCAAAAATAGAAATCTAGAAATGATACAAATGGAACAAGAGTAAAAGTTGAGATTTAAAGAAATTAAAAAAAACTTGACAAGAACTTTCTGATTCCATCAGAAAAAGCAATATAAGAATAATGGACATACCGTAAGGAGAAGAAAGGGAGAAGGGAACAGAGAGTATATTCAAACAAATAGTCAACGAGAATTTCCCAAATTTGAGGAAAAAACTGGACCCTCGAATCCGAGAAGCAAATAGAACACCGAATTACCTCAATCCAAACAGTCCTACCCCAAGGCACATTGTATTGAAGCTGTCAAAAACTAACCACAAAGAAAGAATCCTAAAGGGATCCAGGGAAAAGAAGACAGTAATCTAAAAAGGAAAGCCCATTAGGTTATCATAAGATTTTTCAGCAGAAACTCTACAAACCAGGAGAGAGTGGACTCAAATATTGAAACTATTAAAAGAGAGAAATTATAAGCCAAGATTAATATATCCAGCAAAGGTATCCTTTAGATATGAAGGAAGAAAAAAGACCTTTCCAAACATACAGAAACTAAGGGAATTTTCTAACACATGACCTGTACAACAAGAAATACTGAAGGAGACTATTCAACCAGCATAAATAGGGATAATTTGAGACAACAAAACATAAAAGGGGGAGAGTAAAGGCCGGAACTGGAATACGAGAATGGAGAAAGTAAGCATGCTCAAAAAAATGGAATACTCTATATAGGAAACATTCTTTTACATAATGGTAACCACTCAAAAAAATCCAAAAATGAAATATATAACATAATCAAAGAAGAAATGGAGGGAAAATCATAGAATACCACCAGACTGAAAAAAACAGAGAGCAACAACAAGGCAAAGAAACAATGGAGACACAGTCTTACCAGAAAAGCAAAGATAGAATGATAGGAAATCCTCATGGTTCAATAACCACCCAAAATGTAAATGGACTGAACTCACTAATAAAAAGACGAAGAGTAGCAGATTTGATCAAAACCCTAAACCCAACCATATGCTACCTCCAAGAGACAAAATTGAGGTAAAAATAACAAGTACAGGCTCAAAGTGAAAGGGTGGAAATTGACAGTCCAAACAAATGGTAATCTAGAGAAAATCACGTGTAGCCATACTGATATCAGATGAAACAGACTTCAGGATAAAAATGGTAACAATAGACAGAGATGGATATTTCAGGATAAAGGGTACAATAAGAAGACATAAGAACACATACAATAAGAAGACATAACAGTCATCAATATTTATGCCCCCAATCAGGGAGCAATGAAATATACCAAGCATCTAATAACAGAACTAAAAGGAAAAATTGACCAAAACACAATTATAGTAGGGGACCTAAACACATCACTGACAGCTATGGACAGATCGTCCAGACAGAAAATAAATCAATACCAGCCCTAAATGACACATTACATGAAATGGACATAATTGACATTTAAAGAGAACTTCACCCTAGAATATCACACTATACATTCTTTTCTAGTGTACATAGAACAGACTCAAGGATAGACTATATATTGGGACATAAAACTAGCCTCAGCAAATTAAAGGAGAGTGAAATCATACCAAGCACATTCTCCGATCACAAGTCTTTGAAATTGGATATCAAATGCAAAAAGAAAACAGGAAAAAAAACACAAATATATAGATATTAAACAATATACTTTTAAAGAACGACCATGTCAAAGAAGAAATAAAAGGAGAGATCAAAAGGTACACAGAAACAAATGAGAATAAAACACATCTTACCAAAATTTTTGGGATGCAGCGAAAGCAGTTTTAAGAGGGAAATTTATATCTTTTAGGCCTAACTCAAGAAAGAAGAAAAATCCCAGATAAACAACCTCATGTTACACCTTAAAGAACTAGAAAAAGAAGAACAAATAAAACCCAAGGTCAGCAGAAGAAAGGATATTATAAAAATCAGAGAAGAATTAAATGAAATAGAGAACAAAATGACAAGAGAAAAAATTAATGTGACAAAGAGCTGGTTCTTTGGAAAGATTAATAAAATTGACAAACTCTTGGCTAGACTCACTAAGATAAAAGAGAAAAGACGCAAATAAACAAAATCAGAAATAAAAGAGGGGAAGTTATGACGGATTCCACAGAAATACAAAAGATCATCCAAGAATAGTATGAAGGACTATATCCCACCAAATTCAATAACATAGAAGAAATGGACAAGTTCTTAGAACAATATAGCCTTACTAGGCTGAATCCTGAAGAAGTGGAAAATCAAAACACGCAGATCACCAGTAAGGAAATTGAATCAATCATCAGAAACCTTCCCAAAAGCAAAAGTCTGGAACCAAATGCTTCACTAGTGAATTCTACCAAACATTCCAAGAAGATATAATACCTGTACTACTCAAACTCTTTCAAAAATTCAATGAGAGACAATACTCCCTAACTCATTTTATGAAACCAACATAACCGTGATACCAAAACCTGGTAAGAACAACACAAAAAAAGAAAACTGCAGACGAACATCTCTAAAGAATACAGATGCAAAAATCCTAAGCAAAATTCTGGCAAATTGAATGCAACAATGCATTAAAAGGATTATACATCATGACAAAGTGGGGTTCATCCCAAGAGAATAAAGAAAGTTCAACATCTGCAAATCCAACAATGTGACACATCACATAAACAAAATAAAGGACAAAAATCATATGATTATATCAATTGACGCAGAAAAAGCAATGGACAAGATACAACATCCATTTATGATTAAAACACTTAATAAAATAGGTATAGAAGGAAAATACCTTAACATAATAAAGACCATATATGACAAGTCCTCAGCTAATCTCATAATTAATGGTGAAAAACTGAAGCCCTTTGCTCTACGTTCAGGAACACGACAAGGTTGTCCCCTATCACCTCTGCTTTTCAACTTAGTGTTGGAAGTCCTTGCCAGAGCAATCAGGCAAGAGAAAGAAATAAAAGGCATCCAAATTGGGAATGAAGAAGTTAAATTGTCACTCTTTGCAGATGACATGATGCGATATATATAAAACCCTAAAGACTCCACCAAAAAGCTGTTAGAAACAATCAACGAATACAGTAAAGGTGATGGCTACAAAATCAACGTACAAAAGTCCGTTGCATTCCTATATACTAACAATGAAATCTCAGAAAAAGAAATACAAAAAACAATGCCTTTTGCAATTCCAGCAAAAAGAATAAAAGACCTAGAAATGAACTTAACCAAGGATGTGAAAGACCTATATGCTGAAAACTGTAAGACATTATTAAAAGAAACTGAAGAAGACACAAAGAAATGGAAAGACATTCAATGCTCATGGATTATAAGAATCAACATAGTTATGATGGCCGTATTACTCTAAGCAATATACAAATTTAATGCAATTCCCATCAAAATACCAATGGCATTTTTTAAAGAAATAGAACAAAAAGTCATCAGATTTGTTTGGAACCACAAAAGACGCCGAATAACCAAAGCAATCTTAAGAAAAAAGAACAATACTGGAAGTATCGCACTCCCAGACTTTTGCTTGTACTACAGGGCTACAATAATCAAAACAGCATGGTATTGGGAGAAAAACAGACACATAGACCAATGGAATAGAATTGAAAACCCAGAAATAAAACCACATAAATATGGACAGATAATTTTTGACAAAGAAGCAAAAAACATACAATGGAGAAAAGACAGTCTCTTCGATAAATGGTGCTGGGATAAATGGATACCCACGTGCAAAAGAATGAAACTGGATTGCTATCTGTCACCATGTACCAAAATTAATTCAAAATGGATCAAAGACTTAAGCCTAAGACCTGACACAATAAACTGCATAGAAGAAAACATAGGTACTAAACTTATGGACCTTGGGTTCAAAGAGCATTTTATGAATTTGACTCCAAATGCAAGGGAAGTAAAAGCTGAAATAAATGAATGGGGCTATATTAAACTTAAAATCTTTTGTACAGCAAAAGAAACCATCGACAAAATAAAGAGGCAACCGACTGAATGGGAGAAGATTTTTGCAAACAGTGCCTCCGGTAAGGGGCAAATATCCAAAATATACAGGGAACTCATGAAACTCAAAAACAAAAAAACAAAGAGCCCAATTGAAAAATGGGCCGACGACCTGAAGAGACGTTTCTCCAAAGAGGACATACAAATGGCAAATAGACATATGAAAATATGCTCACCATCACTAATCATCAGAGAAATGCAAATAAAAACCACAATGAGATATTAACTCAGCCCAGTCAGAATGGCTATCATCAACAAGACAAACAGTAACAAGTGTTGGAAAGACTGTGGAGAAAAAGGAACCCTCATACACTGTTGGTGGGAATGCAGACTGGTGCAGCCGTTATGGAAGGCAGTGTGGAGGTTCCTCAAAAAATTACAAATAGAATTACCATATAACCCAGCAATCCCTCTCCTGGGTATCTACCAAAAAAATCTGAAAACATTTATACATAAAGACATGTGTGCTCCAATGTTCATTGCACTTTTGTTTATGGTGGCCAAGACATTTAAACAACCAAAATGTCCTTCGATAGATGAATGGATAAAGAAGTTGTGGTATATATACACAATAGAATACTATTAGGTGGTAAGAAAAGATGATATAGGAACATTTGTGACAACAAGGATGGATCTTGAGAGTATAATGCTACATGAAATAAGTCAGACAGAAAAAGCAGAGAATTTCACTGATATATGGTATACAAACCAAAAACAGCAAAAGAACAAGACAAACAAATGAGAATCAAAAACTCATAGACACAGGCAATAGTTCAGTGTTTACCAGAGAGTAAGGGGCATAGTGGGTGGGAGATGAGGGTAAGGGGGATCAAATATATGGTGATGGAAGGAGAACTGACTCTGGGTGGTGAACACACAATTGGATTTATAGATGATGTAATACAGAATTGTACACCTGAAGTCTATGTAATTTTACTAACAATTGCCACCCCAATTAATAAATAAAAGAGGAACAATAAACAAATACAGTCAAGATTCCGGCTGCAAAATCAATAGATGAAAATCCATTGCATTCCTATATACTAACAATGATATCTCAGAAAAAGAAATAAAAAACACTATTCCTTTTGCAATTGCAAGAAAAAGGATAAAATACCTAGGAATAAGCTTAACCAAGGTTTTGAAAGACCTATATACTGAAAACTGTAAGACATTTTTAAAACAAATTGAAGAAGACACAAGGAAATGGAAAGACATTCCATGTTTATGGATTGGAAGAATCAACACATTTAAAATGGCCGTATTTCCCAAAGCAATATACAGATTTAATGCAATCCCCATCAAAACCCAATGGCATTTTTTAAAGAAATAGAACAAAAATGTTATCATCAAATTTATATGGAACCACAAAAGACCCCGAATAGCCCAAGTAAACCTAAGGAAAAGTAATAATCCTGGAGGTATCACAATTCCTGATTTCAGCTTGTACTACAGGGAAACA
Source organism: Rhinolophus hipposideros (assembly GCF_964194185.1). Taxonomy (NCBI): domain Eukaryota; kingdom Metazoa; phylum Chordata; class Mammalia; order Chiroptera; family Rhinolophidae; genus Rhinolophus; species Rhinolophus hipposideros. The sequence continues at coordinate 44,098,680 of NC_138046.1, forward strand.
GTGATCAAAACAGTATGGTATTGGCAGAAAAACAGACACACAGACCAATGGAATAGAATTGAGAACCCAGGAATAAACCCGCATAAATAGGGACATACAATTTTTGACAAAGAAGCCAAAAACATACAATGGAGAAAGACAGCCTCTTCAATAAATGGTGATGGGGAAACTGGAAAGCCACATGCAAAAGTATGATACTAGACTGTTATCTGTCACCATGTACCAAAATAACTCGATCAAAGACCTAAACATAAGACCTGAAACAATAAACTGCATAGAAGAAAACATAGGTACTAAACTTATGGATCTTGGGTTCAAAGAGCATTTCATGATTTTTTTCTTCAAAGGCAAGGGAAGTGAAAGCTAAAATAAATGAATGGTACTATATTAAACGAAAAAGCTTCTGCACAGCAAAGGAAACCAATGACAAAATAAAGAGACAACCAACAAAATGGGAGAAGATTTTTACAAACAACGCCTCTGATAAGGGATTAATAGCCAAAATATACAAGGAACTCATACAAGCCAACAATAAAAAACAACAACAAACAAATAAGCGATCCAATTAAAAAACAGGCAGACTCCCCAAAGAGACATTTCTCCAAGGAGGACATACAAATGGTGACTGGATATATGAAAAAATGGTCAACATCACTAATCATCAGAGAAATGCATATAAAACTCACAATGAGATATAATCTCACCCCAGTTAGAATGGCTATCATCAACAAGACTAATAGTAACAAGTGTTGGAGAGGCTGTGGAGAGAAACGTTCCCTCATACACTGTTGGTGGGAATGTGGATTGGTGCAGCCGCTGTTCAAGGCAGTGTGGATGTTCCTCAAAAAGTTAAGAATAGAATTACCATATGACCCAGCAATCCCTCTCCTGGGTATCTACCCCAAAAAATCTGAAAACATTTATCCATAAAGACATGTGTGCCCCAGTGTTCATTGTAGCTTTATTTACAGTTGCCAAGACATGGAAACAACCAAAGTGTCATTTGATAGATGAATGGATAAAGAACTTGTGGTATATTTACACAAGGTAATACTATTTAGTCTCAAGAATAAATTAATAGTACCATTTGTGACAACATGGATGGATCTTGAGATTATAATGCTAAGTGAAATAAGTCAGACAGAAAATGTAGAGAACCATATGATTTCACTGATATGTGGTATATAAAATGGAAAACAAGCAAACAGCAAGACAAACAAATGAAGAAACAAAATCTCATAGACACAGACAATAGTTTATTGGTTACTAGAGGTGAAGGGGCAATTCTAGAAGAGGGTAAATGGGGTCAAATATATGGTGATGGAAGGAGACTTGACTCTGGGTGTTTAACACATAATTTGAGATGTAGATGATGTATTACAGAATTGTATACCTGGAATCTATGTAACTTTACTAATAATTGTCACCCCAATAAACTATCATTTTTTAAAAAAAGAAAATCTCTAACAAATCTACCATCCATTCCATGCTTTTACTTTTTATTTTGTGCATTTCGAAATTTGTAATATTTAAAACCACAGACATGAATTAACCTTATTTTAAAAATTAAAACAATGAAATAAGCCAGCCACAAAATGACAAGTACTATATGATTCCACTGATATGAAGTACTTGGAGTAGTCAAAATCATAGGTACTAAATTTAGAGTGGGGATTGCTGGGGGCTCACGGTAGGGTGGAATTTGGAGTTACTGTTTAATGGGTAAGGAGTTTCAGTTTGGGAAGATGAACAATTTTTTGAAGATTAATAGTGTTGACAGTTGCATAACAATGTGAATGCACTTAATGTCACTGAGTTGTATACTTAAAATTGTTAAGACGGTAAATTCTGTGTTAGGTATATTTTACCACAATTGAATTTTTTAAATTAAAATTTAAAAAATTTAAAATATAAATAAAAATGTATCTCGCCCTTCCTTTTGTCCTTCTTAGAAGATTTCTGTCTCCCTTTCGTCTCCCATTCAACTTATTTTCCATTGTGCTACTCGAATGGTGAATCTGACCACAACACTCCCCATTAACCACTACAAGATACAATGCAATCTTCAGCCTGACATGCCAGGCTCTTCACCTAAAGCCCCTCCCTCAATTCATCCCCTAACACTGTCCTATTTTGCATCTCTGGTGAAGCCATACCAAATCGCTCTTAGTTTTCCAAACATGGTATTGAATGACTTCTTGTCTTTCCCTAAAATGCCTTCTCAGAGTCCCTTATCTCCCAGAGGAACACCTCATCCTTCAAGACTAGGCATGATGTCTGCTCTGTGGAGCCTTCTTTGACACAGCCCCACTTCAAGCCAAGCAGGACACTGACTCTTTTGTACCACCACTCTACCTAGTAAAGTACTCCAGCACTATAGGTAGTACGCTGCATTGCAATGGTTTGTTTATATGTCTGTGATCATCACTAGACTGGAAGGACCTCAAGGCCTCATTCATATTGTATGCCCGAGGTTTAGAGCAAAGTCCCTGCTATGTAGAAATTGATTAACATATTGTGGAGTGAGTAAATGAATATAGAAAAGTGGAAGCATAGATTTGTTCATTGTTATCCCCATTTCCACCTACTATCTACTATCAATAAAAATCCTTTAAAAAAATCCTTTAAGGGACTCTGTGTTGTTAGGGCAGCAGCCAGATGGAAAGGAAAGGGGTGATGATGGAAAAGGAAAGGGGTGAGCAGCCTCAAATGCCTAAAATCTCTGCCTTCCTTCTTCTCTCCTTCACTAAAGAAACTTCAGCAGTCTTGGAGCCAAAGTTGTTTCCATTCCTAGCCCCTTATATGACAGATAAGGGATTCAAAATTGGGGAAAAGGGTAGAAATGGAGAGGAGTCACTGAGGAAAATAAGAAATTTTTTCTGGTCTTTCCATGTTGGTAGTAAACTTTGTTTTTCATAGAAATGCTATTATATATGTTGTACACACTACTTCAAGCACATTATGGGTTAAGTAGCCTTGGGTAGACTGGTTTGGGAATATGCCCATAATTCATAACATTATTTACATGGGGAAATTGTTTCTGAGTTAACAAAAAAAAACACAAAACAAACAAACAAACAAAAAAAATGCCTTTGGAACTTAATTTGGAGACTTCCTGAATTCTTTTTGGAAGTACAGTGAATACGTCAATGGGAATCTAGAGATATATGAAAATGAAGAGTTCTAATCAGGGGAAAAGTGATCATGGCTATATTTAGCTGTAACAGTATAGGTATTATGACTAGATTATACCAGTCTTATTCTGTAGCTCTCAAAATATCCATTATTATGACTAGTATTATATTCTCTAACAAGGTAATTGCAATAAAGTTAAAAAATGTAAGTTTCCATTTTAAACCAGTCTCATAAAGTTCCCTCATCCAATATAACCTATGTTTGTCATACACAATGCCTGCTACTTTCCTTCAGAACACAAGCAGCCTATAAAAGTAACGCACCCTCTCTCAAGCACTTTTCCAGCAAAATGTCAGACCATGAAAATGACTCACTGAGTTACAGTTTGTCATCAGGGTAAAATATTCCCTGAATTAAAACAGTCTTCTGTAGGGACCTTCTGTGAATAAACAGATGTATTTGAAAGTCCATATGACCCAACTGGTTATCGCACAGTTGAAGGTTACAAGGCAATATCCATGATTTGAGAGGAAACAGTTCATTAACTGACACTACATAGAAAAGTTGAAGAAACAGGCTTTCTTCTTTAAAAAAATAGAAGCAGGATTCTAAAACTGCTTTTAAGAATCACTGTCTTTTATCTGATAGAAAAAACAATCATGGATATCTGGCAAATACTAATGAAAATCTGTCAGTCACACCCCGACCCCATCCCTCCCTGTTTTCAAGAGTTTGCCTTCTTATTGTAAAACTAGCTTTTAATTATTTCCAAAGCAACAGAATTATATTGCTGCTATGTGTGACTGAAATGTGTGACAGGTTGTTTGGACTGTAATTCCAAGGCCCCAGTTATGACCCTACCAGTGAACGCACTCTCCTCATTCAATAGAGCCTTGTGTCTATATAATATTAAACAAATTGTAGAGCACTAAACAAATAATGAGCTGATTCAGTAACCTGTGCAGCGTCTCAGGTAGTGCCTACATTATTCTGAGAGGCACAGTCAAGCCTGCCCCATGGTAACACTGAAGTTGAGGAATTACCCTCCCACATCTCATCTTGATACACAGTACTGAACATATAGAACATATTCATTCACTAAATACTTAAATAAATCAACCTTAAGACAAGACTCTCATGTCTTTCTGAGATGGATTAAAGTCATCTGATTTTTACCTACTTTAACCATCTGATTCATACTCATTTAAAGGAATCACCTATTCAGGCATACAATATTTTTTTAACGTTCCCCACAGGGATATCTTCGGCTAAGGCAAATCAAGGGGATTGCTCTGGTTGTCTGCTGACTCAGAGCAAAGCTGGATTCAAAGGAAGGGATATATTAAGGGTGGGGCCCGTGGAGGGTAGAAGGGGTAGGCAATGGGCTGAAGTGTTCAGGGAAGGTGACAGAGAAGATATGGGCTTCAGGCCCTCCTTTTTAAGAGGGGTAAACGTGGCCTCTCTACCTCTATTTCTCTCTCTCTGAACTCATGTTTTCATCCTTCCCTCCAATCTTACAATAATATGTGCACCCAATAATCGTCCAAACTCAACTTTCTACCTTTCCTATGAACATTTCTGGCACTGTCACATTTAGCATGGACATCTCTACTGACTAATATAGCCAGTGTTGTGGCTTGTTTACACAAATGGATTATGATTTATCTGAAAAGAGTGACCTTGATGTCTTCTTAAAGTAGCTGTACAACGCTTCTCCTAATGCTTCTGCTAGATGTTTTAACTTGCTCTTCTTTGCTTACTATTATGCATGGGACTTTCTGACAAGGAAAACAACAAAAACATGACTCTACTTTCCCTAAGATTTTGTCATCAACTTTTTTCTCTTTTTACTATGTTCTTTTTCTTAGGTAATATTATCCAACCCCAGGATTTCAACTATCAACTATGAAGATGGTTTCTAAATGGCATCTTCAGGTCCAATTTTGCCACAAATCCCAGTCTTACTTCTCAAGAGTGACTGATGACTTGGATAATCTGCTGCCATCTCATACTTGGCCTCGGAACAAAATCCCCCTCTTTCTCCCAAATTGATTTTTGCTCCTGACCTATAGATTTCTGCTAATCAAATTCTCCAAATTATTCTATGTAGTTTATTACAACAAATATTAATTGGGTCCTTACCATGAGCAAGACATTTAGCCCAGAAATCGTGCTGGCATCTTTAAATCTTCCTTCTAAATCTTTCCTCTCATGCTCTGTCTTCAGTCCATCCTGAAGTTCAGTAAGTTCTTCCTTTGAAATATCACCCATATCCAAACCTTCCTTTCTATTCCTTTTGCCACCCACTCTAGCAGTCCCAGAACGCATGATCTTAAACTTGCATTATAATAGCCTTCTAGTTGGTCCATCCTAGTATCTCCTTATTTCATTGCAGTGGTTCTCAAACTTTGATGCACACTAGGAATGCCTGGGGATCCTTTCAAAATCCTAAGGTCCGGTCTACATCTCATCCCATTAAATTGGAACCCCTGGGATTATAACTGAGACATCAGTATTGTGTAAAGCCCTCAATTTATTTTAATGTGCATCCAAGTTACAAACTAGTGCATACTCCATTTTAGTCACCACTGTCAGGACTTCTACAAACACTGCTTTCATTATGGCTCTAAACTTTTAATAAGCCTCCATTGACCAACTTCAATGCTCCTTACAATCTGACCCAATTCTATCTCATGAAACCTATGCCTTCTCACTTCCATGCTCACCTGCAGAAATGCTTTTCCTCTGCCTATCCAAATCTTACTCATCCTTCAAGGTCCAGTTCATCCATGAAGAAGCTTTCCCTAAGGAATCCAGACCACATGATTATCTACCTTTTGAGCAACTATGACACTTTTGGCCTATGTAGTCATTTCCTAAGTATCACCTTGTATTGTAATAATGTTTTCTACTTTTATGTCTCATTCTCCTAATTAGATTTTAAGTCCTGGGGACATAGTCTACATCTACCATATGACCCCATTGTACTTATGCCAGTGCTATGAACACATTATACACATTCAATAAATATATTGACTGGTTTATGTCCATCTTATCATAAAGAATGTTTCAATCAACATGCAACTAACTTTACATGTTTGTGCCATATTGAAATATTATAAAATTAGCAGCATGTTTAATCTCTACTCTTGTCAGTAGACACACTGACAGAAAACAGAAAAACATCACATGCAAATGGGACTGTTTTACACACCTCCCGGGTATAGCTAAGGCATGTAGTTATACTGTATATAATAAACCCAAGGGAGTCTATTAACAATTCAACATTTCCTGTTCATATGGGAATGCTAATTCCATTTATTTTTTTTTATTTTTTTATTTTTTTTCTTTTTATTAGATTTATTGGGGTGACAATTGTTAGCAAATTTACATAGATTTCAGGTGTACAATTCTGTATTATATCATCTATAAATCCCATTGTGTGTTCACCACCCAGCTAATTCCATTTATTAAACAAGGATAGAAACATTGTTCCTTTAGACTGATCCTCCCCTTTTGGCTCCTCAGGGCCCAAGGTTATACTCACTAGTGGAGCCAGAGAAGGGAGAATGCCCTCCCACTGACCTTCTGACCACTTGATAAGAAAATCAGGCGGACAGGGATGAAGTCATAGGAATGGCGGCAGCGGGGTGCTCTTTTTGAATCCTCCTCGGGATTTTACGGCAATCAGGACATATAGCCCATCGAGGAGTTCTTTGCTCATCACGCAGAACAGCGGGGAGACTCGTGGAAAAATTACCTGGAGGTGCGCGCTGATTGCGAGCAGGGGAGGAGGCAGGACAGCAAAGTGGAAGTGCGCCCCCTCCCACGGTGGAGCCCAGGCCGGAGGGCGACCGTGGCACGGCTCCCAGGACGGACCGGAGACTCCTGGAGGGTTTGCTCTGGGGTGCGCTAGTTGGACGAGCAGGGGAGGAGAGAGGGGCGCAAAGTAGAGACACGCCCCCCCACCGCCGAGGAGCCATGGCCTGGCGCCGCGGCAGCGGCGACCCAGGGCCGAGCGGAGAAGATAGAAGTCAGGGGTATAGCTGAGAGGCTCATGGAAGGTTTGCTTAGGCGAGCGATAATTGGGCGAGCAGGAGAGGAGCAAGGAGGGCGAGAGGAAACACTCTGTGCTCTCCCCACCCACCACGGTAGAGCCGCGGCCCTGCAGCGTGCCCACAGCAGCAGCGGCAGGCAGCACCGGAAGCTCTAGAGTCCGACAGGAGCCCAGGGTGCAGCGGAGAGCACATCGTCCAGGAGGTGGGTTCTTTCCCTGCGTCCCACAGCTGATCGCTCCCGCGGGGGCGGGCAGCTCATGGGCCCTAGGGCAGACAAAGAACTCAGACGCCACACTTGGGACCCTCACCCCGCTTTTCGAATCCTACCCCTGCCCTTCCAGAGGATTAAACTGACCCCTGAACTGAGGAGTAGTGTCAGATTACAGAGGGGCGTCTGTGCTCAGGCGCTGGGAAGAGTGGCAGCCAGCTCTGAACTTCGGAAGAGGCTGGGAGGAGGGGATTTTCGCTGGACAAGGAGAGAGGAGACTCCCACACTCCCAGCCACCACCTTTTCGGGCCTGCGGGAGGAGTGTGACGTGGCTGGCCTGGGAAAGACAAGACCCCTCCATCCCCAGGCCCCACCCTTTCTGGATGGCCTGGGGCGGGGCAAGGGCAACTGCAGAAGCACTCCCTGAGTTCAGCAGTAAGCAGCAGACGCAGCTCCCGGCTTTCAGCAGCTTAGAAATCTCCCGCCCGCCCCCTCCCACACACCCATGGAAAGAGGAACCTAAGACTCAGGAGTACTGGGCACAGGGCTTGTGGAGCTACTCTCAGCGTGCATTTGTGCAGGAAAGGACAGAAACTGCACGGAATCTCTGGAAACTGACATCCAGACCCTTCAGCCCCTCGCATTTAAATCTACAGTCCCAAATTCACTCTGGGCACCAGGTGACCAGCGCTGCCAGTGCAATGGGCAGGGAAGTCTTTGGCACAGTGGAGGACAACCTGGAGATTACCTGAAGCCAAGACTGGTGCTGCTTCCTGTTTTGCTTTGCTTGCTTTTTTTTTTTGTTTTTAGTTTTTTTTGCTTATTTTGATTTGCTTTGTTCTGTCTTTATTTCTTTGATATCTTTGCCTATGTTGAGTGGGGATTGTCGGGTGTATTTTACATGTGAATGTACTTGATTTGTTTTCTTTGTTGTTGTTGTCCTTGTACTTGGTAATTTGATTTGTGCTGAAACTGCACTAACAGGGCCCAGCTCATGAGGCACAAGATTCAACATATCCAGAAGCCAACTCTAGACCAAACCAGAATACTACCGGGTTTGACCTACAAGTCACACACCCAGAGGGAATTCTCTGAAGGCACAAGAGCCCATAGAGGCCAAACCTCATTTAAGTGGCCAAACTTCACCCAGCAGAACACCCTGCAGTGGGCAGAGCGAAGTCTCACAACTAGACAGCCTAGGAGTTAAACCCACCTACTCACAAGCAAAAACAAATTAAAGTTCTTATTCAACAGGAAAATATACTAAACACAAGAGCCACCTTTGGAGCACATGCAGAGGAGAAGAACGAAGTAGTCCAAGGCAAATATAAAAGACACATACTACATAAGATAACCCAGCAAGAACTAAGAGCTCTAGGGGATCTTCCTAATACATCAAAGCAAACACAGAGAGTCAGTCAGAATGGGGAGACACAGAAACATGTCCCAAATAAAAGAACAGAAGAAACCTCCACAACTGGAACCAAATGAAACAGAGGTAACTGACCTATCAGAGACAGAGTTCAGAACACTGGTGATAAGAATGAGGAGCTTAGAGAAGACATAAAGAAGGATATAGAAATCATAAAGAACAACGAGTTAGAACTAAAAAAAAATGTAGAAATCATAACGAACAACTAGCTAGAACTAAAGAACACAATTACCGAAATTAAGAACTCACTTGAAGGAATGACCAGCAGGTTAGACGAAGCAGAGGATCGAATCAGCGACTTAGAAGACAAGTTAGCAGAGATCACCCAAACTGAACAACAGAAAGAAAAAAAAATAAAAAACAATGAAGATGGGTTAAGAGACCTCAGGGATAACATAAAGCACAATAACATGCGCATCATAGGAATACGAGAAGGTGAAGAGAGGAAGCAAGGGATTGAGAACATATTTGAGGTAATAATGTCCGAAAACTTCCCTAACCTGATGAAGGAAACCAACATAAAAGCCCAGGAAGTGCAGAGACTTACAACCAGGATAAACCCAACAGACCCAAACCAAGACACATTATACTTAAAATGGCAAAGCTTAAAGACAAAGAGAGAATCTTAAAAGCAGCAAGAGAAAGACAGAGGGTTACATACAATGGAACTCCCATAACACTATCAAATGACTTTTCTACAGAAACATTGAAGGCCAGGAGGGAATGGCAGGAGATACTCAAAGTGATGAAACACAAAGGCCAACAACCTAGATTGCTTTATCCAGCAAGGCTATCATTTAAAGTTGATGGAGAGATAAAGAGCTTCCCAGAAAAGAACACAATGAAGGAATTTATTACAACCAAGCCAAAATTGCAAGAAATACTAAAAGGACTTCTGTAAATAGAAGAAAGATGAAAACAATCTACTACAAATTTCAAAATGGCAATAACTATGGACCTATCAATAACAACTTTAAATGTGAACGTATTACATGCTCCAATCAAGAGACATAGGGTGGCTGAGTGGATAAGGAAGCAAGACCCTTGTATATACTGTATACAAGAGACTCATCTCAGATCAAAAGACACACACAGGCTGAAAGTGAAGGGTTGGAGTAAGATATTTCATGCAAATGGAAGCGAGAAAAAAGCTGGAGTTGCAATACTTATATCTGACAAAATAGACTTTAAAATGAAGAACATATTAAAGACAAGATGGGCACTATATAATAATAAAGGGATCAATCCGACAAGAGGACATAATCCTAGTAAACATCTATGCACTTAACATAGGAGCACCTAAATATATAAAACAGGTAGTGATGGACATAAAGACAGAGATCAATAGCAACACTATCATCTTAGGGGACTTCAACACACCGCTGACAAGGGACAGGTCCTCCAGACGGAAAATCAATATGGAAACAGCATCCTTAAATGATACATTGGACCACTTGGATTTAATCGATGTTTTCAGAGAATTTCACCCCAATGCTGAAGAATACAGTTTCTTCTCAAGTGCACATGGAATATTTTCCAAGATAGATCATATGTTAGGCCACCAAAAAGCCTTCATAAATTTAAGAAAATTGAAATCATACCAATTGTCTTCTCTGACCACAGTGCTATGAAATTAAAAATGAACTACAGGAAAAAAAAAACCCTGGAAGACACACCAATTCATGGAGGCTACATAACATGTTACTAAATAATGAATGGGTCAAGCCGGAGATCAAGGAAGAAATCAAAAGATATCTCAACACAAATGAGAATGAGAACACGATGCCCCCAAATCTATGGGATGCTGCGAAAGCAGTCCTAACAGGGAAATTCATAGCACTGCAGGCCTACCTAAAGAAACAAGAAACATCACTAATTGACAGTTTATCTTCACACTTAAGGGATCTGGAAAAAGAACAGCAAAATAAGCCCAAAGGGACCACAAAGAAGGAGATAATAAGGATCAGAGCAGAAATAAATGAAATAGAAATCAGAAATACAATGCAAAAGATCAATGAATCCTAGAGTTGGTTCTTAAAGAAGATAAACAAAATTGACAAACCTTTAGCCAGACACATTTAAAAAAGGAGAGAGGACCCAAATTAATAAAATCAGAAATGAAAGAGGAGAAGTGACAACAGACACCACAGAAATACAAAAAAAAATTAAGAAATTACTATGAGCAACTATATGCCAACAAATTTGACAATCTGGAAGAAATGGACAATTTTCTAGAGGCTCACAACCTTCCAAGGCTAACTCAAGAAGAAACAGAAGCCTGAACAGTCAGATTAACACCAGGGAATTTGAATCAGTAATCAATAATCTCCCAACAAACAAAAGCCCTGGACCAGATGGCTTTACAGGTGAATTTTTCAAAACGTTCAAAAAAGAATTATCACATATTCTCCTTAAGCTCTTCCAAAAATTCCAGAAGAAAGGAAGACCGCCAAACACTTTTTACGAAGCCACTATCACCCTGATCCCAAAAGGAAAGACACCACAAAAAAAGAAAACTACACGCCAATATCTCTAATGAACATGAATGCAAATATTCTCAAAAAATATTAGCGAACAGAATTCAGCAATACATTAAAAAGATCATACACCATGATCAAGTGGGATTCATCCCTGGTATGCTAGGGTGTTTCAACATCGGCAAATCAATTAATGTGATACACCACATTAACAACATGAAAAATAAAAATCACATGATCATATCAATAGATGCAGAAAAAGCATTTGATAAAATACAGCAACCTTTTATGATAAAAACCCTTAAGAAAGTGGGAATAGAGGGATCATATCTTAACATAATAAAGGCCATATATGATAAACCCACAGCTAACATCATACTCAATGGGGAAAAGCTAAAACCATCCCTTGTTCCTAAGGTCAGGAACAAGACAAGGTTGCCCACTTTCTCCACTTCTATTCAACATAGTGCTGGAAGTTCTAGCCACAGCAATCAGACAAGAGAAAGAAATAAAAGGCATCCAAATTGGTAAGGAGGAACTAAAATTATCTTTATATGCAGATAATATGATACTATATATAGAGAACCCTAAAGATTCCACCAAGAAACTATTAGAACTGATAGATGAATTTAGTAAAGTAACGGGATATAAAATTAATATTCAGAAATCATTTGCATTTGCATATACCAATGGTAAAATATCAGAAGGAGAAATTAAAAAAAACAATTCCATTTACAATTGCTCCAAAGACTATAAAATATCTGGGAATAAATCTAACCAAAGATGTAAAAGATCTGTACTCAGAAAATTATACGACACTGAAGAAAGAAATGAAAGAAGACATAAATAGATGGAAACACATTTGATGTTCATGGATAGGAAGAATTCATATAGTTAAAATGTCCATACTGCCTAAGGCAATATACATATTCAATCCAATTCCTATCAAAATTCCTGTGGAGTTTTTCACAGAAATAAAACATATAATCCTAAAATTTATATGGGACCATAAAAGATCTCGGATAGCCTCAGCAATCTTGAGAAATAAGGACAAAGTGGGAGGTATGACGATAATTGACTTCAAACCATACTACAAGGCTACAGTAATCAAAACAGCATGGTACTAACATAAAAATAGACACATAGATCAATGGAACAGAATAGAGAGTCCAGAAATAAATCCATGCCTATATGCCCATCTAATCTACGACAATGGAAGCAAGAATGTACGATGCGGTAAAGACAGTCTGTTCAATAAGTGGTGTTGGGAAACCTAGAAAGACACATGCAGGAAAATGAAGCTGGACCACCTCCTTAAACCATATACAAAAATAAATTCAAAATGGCTTAAAGACTTAAATGTAAGATCTGAAACCAAAAACTATCTAGAAGAAAATATAGGAAGAAACTTCATGGACATTACCTGGAGTAAGATTTTCACTGATATACCCCCTTGCGCGAGGGAAGTAAGAGAAAAAATAAACACGTGGGATTATATCAAACTAAAAAGTTTTTTCACAGTAAAAGAAACCATCAATAAAACAAAACGGGATCCTACTGAATGGGAAACGATATTTTCCAATGATATATTTGATAAGGGATTAATATCACAAATCTATAAAAACTTACTCAACTCAACTCCAAAAAAACAAACAACCCAATTAAAAAATGGGCAGAGGATTTAAGGAGACATTTTTCTAAAAAGGACATACAGAATGCAAGAAGACTTATGAAAAAATGCTCAATCTCACTAACCATCAGAGAAAGGCAAATAAAAACCACAATGAGATACCACCTCACCCCAGTCAAAATGGCTATCATCAATAAATCAACAAACAACAAGTGCTGGCGCGGATGTGGAGAAAAGGGAACGCTAGTGCACTGTTGGTGGGATTGCAGATTGGTGCAGCCACTATGGAAAACAGTATGGAGATATCTCAGGAATCTGAAAATGGAACTACCCTATGATCCAGTAATTCCACTCCTAGGCATCTACCCAGAGAAATCCAAAATTCCAATTCAAAAATCTGTATGCACTCATATATTTATTGCAGCACTATACACAATAGCCAAGATATGGAAACAACCGAAATGCCCATCGGTAGATGACTGGATTAAGAAGCTGTGCTACATTTATACAATGGAGTATTACGCAGCCATAAAGAAGAAAGAAATCTTATTATTTGCAACAACATAGATGGATCTAGAGAACAATATGTTAAGTGAAATAAGTCGGAAAGTGAAAGACAAGTACCACATGACCTCACTTATATGCGGAATCTAAAGAAAAGAATAAGTGAATGAACTAATCAGAAACAGTTTTGGGGACAAGAAGGAAAAACCGTGAGTTGTTAGATGGGAGGGGTGGGGGGTGGGGATAAGGGGAAAGGTGAAGGGATTAGGAAGCAGCTGGTAACCACAAGATGGCCTCAGGGTTTTTGAAAATTAATTTGGGGAATGTATTCAATAATGTGTAAAGATTTTGTTGGGTATCAGATGGACATGCGTCCTATTTGGGAGACCACCTCAGGGATACTGTGGATGCCTGATCATGGCACTGTACACCAGAAGCTAAACATTAATGAATGCCAACTATAATTTTATATATATAATGTGATGGCTCGGTGCGAGTTCGGAGGGATAGTGGATGGGGCGAGGGTGTTCACAGTGTGAAGGATATAAATGATGAAAGTCTAAGTATTACCTTGTTTTATACACCTGAAACTAATAAATTAGAAAAAAAAACGTATTTTCATCTAGTAAGCATGAAAAAAAAAGAAAATCAGGCTGACAATGAAGATTTCTATGTTCAGAAATGTTGAAATTGGCCATTCGTAACTGGAGGTCATTATGGTGTAGTTTAAAAACCACTAGAGCTAGTGTCAGAGGAGCTGGATTCAAATCCCAGCTCTGTAACATAATTGTCTCATGAGTTTAAGCAAATCCATGGGCCTTTATGGATCTCAGTTTAATTATCAGGAAAATGGGGTTAGCAAAAAATAGCATAGTGTTTGGGGAATTATTAAATAAGATGTAACCATCCCTAGAACATAGTAGGCACTCAATAAATGTTAGTATACTTGAATAATAATATTACAATATGTTATTTGCTTATTTAGCATAAAATACAAATATTTTAACAAAGGGGATTCATCAGATTTCCCAATGAATGGTTCATACATTTTATTTTTTAATCTTTTATTAACATAAATTTAATTGTTTAACTTTTTAATTTTTCCTTCTACATTTTTAAAAATAGTTTTTAATTTGGAAATAATTTCAAACTTAGAAAAACTGCAAGAATAAAATGACACATAGAATATCCATGATATTTTTTATCCAGATTTACCCAGATTTACTTATTGTTGGCAGTTTACCCCATTTTATTTTATGTAACTAATATATGTATATTCCTGAATAATTTGAGAATACCTTTTTGCCCCTAATTTTTTTGTGTGTACAGTTTCTAGGTACACGGATATTTTTCTTACGTGCCACAGTAAACAACTTCAGTGATTTACAATTGGTACAATACTTTATCCAATTTACTATCCATTTTCTAGTTTTGTCAATTGGCACAATTATGTCTTCTATAAGTATTGTCCCCCCTTCTATACAGGACCCATTCTAGGACTGAGAATTTAAATTAGTTGTCAAGATCGGGGGATTACTTCGTAGATTGTGTAGATGCCTGACCACTGCTCGGTACACCTGAAGCTCATGTAGAATAACATTGAATGTCAACTATAATTAAATGTACATATGAAGTGTGATCACAAAATACATTGAATGTTTAAAATAAAAAAAAAACACATTGCAGTAGAGGATACATTGTCATTAATATCCCTCAAAATACTCCCCCTAGGGAGACATCATCAAAATGGTAGGGTGAAGTGAGCCTCTGGAAATCTCCCCTGGAATTTACAACAAATCGAAAAACTATAACTCCACAAAGGACTCCCTGCACAGCAGACAGGCAAGATGAAGAGTCTCACTACGGAATTCACCTAAAGGTGGGCAAATTCCACTAGCTGGGGAGGAGGGAAGGGAGAGGTACGGAGACAGAACCGCATGGGCACAGTATGCAGACCTAGCTCAGTGCTCTGAGCTCGCTGCATCCCGGAACTACCGCAGCTGCGGGAGAGGGAAGAACTCGGACTGTTAGGGCTACGTTTATGGCCCACAAGGCTGACGGGACAGCATATAACAAGGCTGAACCCAATGTTCACTCCAGAAACCTCTGAGGAAAGACTAAAAGAAGAAGGCTGAAAACGGTGGTTTAAACCATCAGTGACACAGAGAATGGAAGCCGTAGGCACTGAGACTAGTCGCCCCTCAACTCTCCCAGAGCAACCCCCAGCCCCACCTACACAGTGCTAGAAGCAGAACAGTAGCAGTGACAGATCAAAAGAACAGAATATTTGCAGTTCTGAGAACTGTGGGTCGCAAACAAAGATTCACAGCCCAACTAGTTCCAGCAAACAGGAGGGAGCTGTGGAAGCAGGACCAGATGTGGTAGTGGTCGCTGCCATTGCTCGGGGCCAATTCTCACACCTCACCTTGGCCCTGTCTCCACCTATCTGGGCAGATCCCTGCAGGAGTTAACAGAACTGCTGAAACACATGGGCTCTGAATCTGGAGCACGAAGAGATTTGGAACTTCAAAAGCTCTCCGCATCCTGACAGGGATGCTGTTAGCAGGAGAACTGTTTACAGAGGAGAAGCCTACCTTCCAGGGAATCCCGCCATTGTGTGAGAAGATGGAATAGTGCAGAGAAAATATAACACTACAGTATGAGAGAGAAAAAAAAAAAAGACTGCAGTTGGAGAGAAAACAAGCATTCTACAAACACATATTGGAAAACAAAAGAAAGACTTCTTCTTATCAACCTGTTGCAGAATCCACACCTGTAGATGTCTAGGAGAGAAATACTATATCATTAATTGCCATTAATAACCAAGGCAACAAGACAAAAAAGAAAGAAAGTGGAAAGTCTCCAGAAAATGAACTTAAACATATGGAAATATGAAACTTAAATGACAGAGAATTCAAGATTGGAGTTCAGAAAAAACTGAACGAGAAGCAAAAAAAACACAGAAAGGCAGTTTAATGAACTCAGAAACACAATAAAAGAGCAACATGAACATTTTATGAAGGAGATAGAAATTTTAAAATAGGACCAAATAGAATTTCTGGAGATTAAGAACACAAAAGAAGAAATAAAGAATGAAATAGTCAGCTTAGGTAGTAGAGTTGACCAAATGGAGGAAAGAATCAGTGACATCGATGATAGAAACCTGGAAATGACATGGATGGAAGAAGAAAGAGATTTGAGACTTAAAAGAAATGAAAGAACTCTACAAGAACTTTCTGACTCCATCAGAAAGAACAATATAAGAATAATGGGCATACCAGAAGGAGAAGAAAGAGAGAAGGGAACAGAGAGTATATTCAAACAAATAGTCGATGAGAACTTCCCAAACTTGTAGTCAGAATTGGATCCTCGAATCCAAGAAGCAAATAGAACACCTAATTACCTCAACCCCAGCAGGCCTTCTCCAAGGCACATTTTATCGAAACTGTCAAAAACAAATGACAAAGAAAGAATCCTCAAAGTAGCCAGGGAAAAGACTACGGTAACCTACAAAGGAAAACCCATCAGATTATCATCAGATTTTTCAGCAGAAACACTACAAGCCAGGAGGGAGTGGAAGCAAATATTAAAACTATTGCAAGAGGGAAATTATGAGCCAACAATGATATACCCAGCAATGATATCCTTCAAATATAAAGGAGGAATAAAGACCTTTCCAGACATAAAGAAGCTGAGGGAATTTTCTAATACACAACCTGCAGTACAAGGAATACTAAAGGAGGCTATTTGAGCACCATAAAAAGGGACAATTTGAGGCAATCAAAACATAAAAAGGGGGAGAGTAAAGACCTGAACTGGAGCATGGGAATGGAGAAAGTAGGCATGCTGAAGAAAATGGAATACTCTAAATATCAAACTTTCTTTAACGTAAACTTAAGGGTAACCACTAAAAAAAAAAAGGCCAGAACTGAAATATGTACAGTAGTAAAAGAAAAAAAAGAGGGACACTTCATAGAATACCACCACACAGAAATAATAGACAACAAGAAAAATGCAAAGAAAACATGGACACGGTCTTACCAGAAAGCTGAAGATAGAATGATAGGAAATCCTCACTTACCAATAATCACCCTAAATGTAAACGGACTGAACTCACCAATAAAAAGGAACAGAGTTGCACAT
This sequence comes from Rhinolophus hipposideros, assembly GCF_964194185.1. Lineage (NCBI taxonomy): Eukaryota > Metazoa > Chordata > Mammalia > Chiroptera > Rhinolophidae > Rhinolophus > Rhinolophus hipposideros. The sequence goes on from NC_138046.1 coordinate 44,116,267, forward strand.
TGTATCAAAAAACTAAACCAACCGTATGCTGTCTCCATAGACACATCTCAGAATCAAGGACAAGCATAGACTCAAAGTGAAAGTGAAAGGGTTTTAATTGACACTCCAAGCAAATGGTATCCAGAAAAAATTAGGTATATCTATACTGATATCAGATGAAATAGATTCAGGGTGAAAAAGGTAACAAGAGACAAAGATGGACATTTCATAATGGTAAAGGGAACTATACAACAAGAAGACTTAACAGTCATCAATGTTTATGCCCCCAATCAGGGAGCACCGAAATATACCAAGCGACTACTAACAGAAATAAGGTAGAAATTGACCAAAACCTAATTTTACTAGGGGACCTAAATGCATTATTGACAGCTATGGATAGATATCCCAACAGAAAATAAATAATGGAATAGCAGCCCTAAATGACACATCAGATGAAATAAAATAATTGACATTTATGGAGCACTTCATCCTAAAACATCAGACTACATTTTTTCTAGTGTACATGGAACATTCTCAAGGATATACCATATATTGAAACATAAAACTAATGTCAGCAAATTTAAGAAAATTGAAATCATTCCAAGCATATTCTCTGATCACAACGCTTTAAAATTGGTTATCAACGGCAAAAAGAAAGCAGGAAAACCCACAAATATATGGAAATTAAACAACATACTTTTAAAGAACGACTGGGTGAAAGAAGAAATTAGAGGAGAGATCAAAAGATACATAGAAACAAATAACAATGAAAATGAATCCTACTAATATTTTTCGATGCAGCAACAGCAGTTTTAAGAGGAAAATTTATATCATTACAGACCTATCTCAATAAACAAGAAAAATCCCAAATAAATAACCTCACGTTATACCTTAAAGAACTAGAAAAAGAAGAACAACTGAATCTCAAGGTCAGCAGAAGAAAGGAAATAACAAAAATCAGAGCAGAACTAAATGAATTAGATAACAAAAAGACAATAGAAAAAATTAATGTGACAAAGAGTTGCTTCTTTGAAAAGATTAACAAACTTCACAAACTGTTGGCTAGGCTCACTAAGATAAAAAGAGAGAAAACAATAACAAACAAAATCAGAAATGAAAAAAAGGAAGTTATCACGGATGCCACAGAAATACAAAGGATCATCCAATAATAGGATGAAGGACTATATGACACCAAATTCAGTAACCTAGAAGAAATGGACAAGTTCTTATAAACATATATCCTTCCTCGGCTGAACCATGAAAAACTGGAAAATCTAAACAGACCGTTCACCAGTAAAGAAATTGAATCAGTCATCCAAAATCTTCCCAAAAGCAAAAGTCTGGGACTAGATGGCTTCATTAGTGAATTCTACCAAACCTTCAAAGAGGATCTAATACCAATCCTGCTCAAACTCTTCCAAAAAATTGAAGAAGAGACAGTACTCCCTTACTCATTTTATGAGGCCAACATTACCCTGATACCAAAACCTTTTAAGGACAACACAAAAAAAGAAACCTACAGACCAATATCTCTGATGAATACAGATGCAAAAATCCTAAAAAAAATTCTAGCAAATCGAATGCAAGAATGCATTAAAAATATTATTCATCACGACCAAGTGGGATTCATCCTAGAGGCACAAGGATGGTTCAACATACGTGTGATGGGCCAGCCGCCACGAGTTGAACGGTACCTGGGAGGGGGAGTGGAAATGAAAGAAAGAGGCACACACAAATGATGATGCGGCCGGTCTCCAGTGATAGTGGAGCCCTTTGTTTAATTATCTTCACCAATATATACCCTATGGGTACGTGCAGTTTAACAATCACATGTGTGCATTACCTCACAGAATGTAAATTTTCAACTTTTACAAAGAAACTACAAAATCACTACAAAACTCCCCAAAGTAATTAACAAGACAAAGTCTACCAATCATCCTGATAGCCATCAGTTATCTGTATCCGGGAAAACCAGCAACTCCCACTTCATTCCACAGTAGCCTGCAAGCCCCCTGGAGGGACAAGCAGAACAATGTCTTAGGACTTGAAACAAGTTAATCATGAACTAAGCCAGGCCGCAAGTTTCCAGAGAAACAAGAAATTATGGCTCCCCACATCTCCCCCTTTTTTATTCTAAAGCTGCAGAATTTTTCCTACAGCAAAATCAAGGTGACGGTGCCTGGCTTGGGCGTCTCAGGATAACCTTATCAACTTGCCCGTCATCGGTGCCTGTACTGTGCAATACAAGTCCTGTCTTGGGTGTTGAAAGGCTCCTTAAGACTTACCCGTCTTTGGCTAACCCGTCCCATTAGGCACAGGAAGGAGATGGGATTAAGGCTCTGTCTTAAACTTAAGCTGATGAAGGTCAGCTCGCAAGTCCAGCATTTGATTAATGAAATGCTTAATAAAGATGGGAAGTAGGCACAGAATTACACAGACGCAGATGCCCAATGTAAGAAAAACCAAAATAGAATGAGTGAGATTTGGCATAGAAGGTATAACATTTTTAAGAACATTAATAAAATCTGAGGCAGCCTGGGCAGCATCAAATCTCAAAGGCTCAGCTTCTCTCATATTTTTAATCTCATTATGAAGCTGAAGCATATCTAGAGACACAGCATCATTCCAAATTCCTTGAAGATGTAAATGAACCCGATTCCAATTATAATGACTTTGATTATACTTTTTAGAAGTGACACATATCCAATGATATTCTGAATGACACTCCAGATAAGATCTAACTTTTAAACTCTGAATCACATCTCCCATATATTGAACCGTATCATAAAGGGCATTCACCTTTTGTTCTAATTTTACATTAACATCTTCTTGAATTCCTAAAGCCAAAGTAACATTCTTTGTAAGAGTATTAACATAATGAGCATTTTGGATAGTTTGAGAAAGAGCTACAGCTGCTGTAGCAGCAGTTGCAATAATAGTGACCAAAGCCATAATTCCTGCAATCAAAAGTCCAACAAACCGTTTTTGTCTGCTTAAGGCATACTCAATTTTTTTAAAAATCTGCAAGCTTTTTTCTGCATACCAAGGACCAGAAATATTAACAGGAAGCATAACAAACGAAGGTTGCTTAAGTACCATAACTTGAGTTCCCTGAGGTACCCATGAGACACAATTTGTAAGAGAACAATTATTGCAAGATACATGAAACTGATTCTCTATAAAATTTACATTAACATTTCCAATCAATAAAGCATAAGGAGAAGGAACACAAGCAGATACTTTAACAGTTTTAGTAATAGTAGACCAATCTCTAGTTCCATCTTCTAAAACAGTCACAGGAGTACAAGGAGTACCTGATTTACAAAACTCAACCATTTGAATAACCTCATCCATTACTCCCATAAGTTTCCATAAAGAATTTTGTTGATATTGTGCATCAGAAATCCAGAGTCCAGCAATCAAATCTCGAGCCCATCCTGGCTGATTGTTTCTTGACCAGTCAATAATATATCTGTCCGTTCCAGGAATGTCATAACGAAAAGAAGCATTGCCTGGACAGTCTTTCCATGGAACAATCTCTGTGTTCAATCTCAGTCTCTTAATTTCATGTGTCCATCAGCTGTTGCATTGCTGAGGGTCATCAGCATCATCAGTAGGTAGAGGGTCCACATGTCGCACCAATCTTTCTGGCAGCCACCGAGGGCTGTCTGCATCCTGTGGAAAAACACAAAGATATCCTCGGCCCCCTATGAGGACCGGGTCTGGGCCTTGCCACGAACCCGTAAGTGGGTCCTTCCATTTAACCAAGGCCTGAGGGCTGGCAGAAGGATGCCAAAAGCAATCTGCTGCACTCTTACCATAGGCATCCAAAGTCAAAAAATTTTGAATAAAGAGAGAATGAGACAGGTAATTATGAGGCGTCAGGGGATATAACTCCCACTTTTTTATTTTTTGCAAATTAATTTTTAATGTGCCATGAGCGCGTTCAACAATCCCTTGGCCTTGGGAATTGTAAGGGATGCCAGTAACATGATTAATTGAAAATTGCTGGCAAAATAAAGCAAATTTTTTGCTGGTATAACCAGAGCCATTATCTGTTTTAAGTTTTTTAGGAGTTCCAATCATGGCAAATGCAGCAAGACAATGCCTAATAACATGAGAACTAGCTTCTCCTGTTTGAACTGTAGCCACAATGAATCCAGAAAATGTATCTATGGAGACATGAACATATTTTAACTTTCCAAACTCAGGCACATGAGTTACATCCATTTGCCAGAGATCATTAGGACGTAAACCTCGAGGATTAACTCCATAATGAGGTACAGGCTGTAAATGTGAACAGTTAGGACACTGTTTCACTATCTGGCGTGCTGGGGATCTTATACTGTAATCTCAGGCCCTGGCTATTTTGATGATGGAGGCTATGAGCCTGTTGTGCCTTTTCTATTTGAGTTAAGGCAATGAGCTGCGTAGCAGAATCTGCAATTTGATTTCCTAGAGCTAAAGGTCCTGGAAGATTAGAGTGAGCTCTAACATGGCCAATATAAAATTTTTTACAACGCAGCTGAATGGCTTGCTGTATTTGAAGAAACAGATCCTGAATAACAGGATTACTAGTGGCAATAAAGGGTACAGTTTCTAAATTTCTGACTGCACAGACCACATAATGGCTGTCAGAAAATAAATTGAAAGACTGGTTAGCAAAATCAAGCAATACCATATGAACTGCTCGCAGCTCAACTATTTGAGCTGATGCTGGAGGCGTTTGTGTCTTTTTGATATTTTGTTGATTAAGCACATAAACAGCCACTCCATACAGAGGTTTAGAATAATCTAAAAAAGAAACATGCTGTTGTTGAATGGCTTTTTCAACCTTAGAAAGAGCTTCCCTTGCAGGCTCAGTAAGAGACCTGGGGGAAGTTGGATCAGAATCCCCTTTTAAAATTTCAAACAGCGGTTTTAAATCTCCAGTAGTTAAACCCAAAGAAGGGCGCAGCCAATTAATATCTCCTAACAACTTTTGAAAATCATTAAGAGATTTGAGATGATCTTTTCTAAGTCCTATCTTTTGTGGAGAAAAATACTGAGCAAACAGCTGAAATCCCAAGTAAGAGTAAGGTTCACTTCTCTGTACCTTTTCAGGTGCAATAATAAGACCTGAGGCCAGAAGCTTTTCTTTCATGTTTACAAAGCAAGATAATAATACTCCTTCTTTCTTGCAAGCCAACAATATGTCATCCATATAATGGATGATATAAACAGAAGGGAATTGTCTTCTGGTGTTATCAATTGCTTCGCTAACAAACTTCTGACATAAGGTGGGGCTGTTTGCCATGCCCTGGGGAAGGACTCGCCACTGATATCTTTTCACAGGCTCTTGAAAATTTGAGCTAGGAATGCTAAAAGCAAATCTCTTACAATCTTGAGGGTGAAGTAATATATTGTAAAAACAGTCTTTCAAATCTAACACTATTTTGTAAGTATCTTTAGGAATAGCAGAAGGATGTGGCAACCCTGGCTGGAGGGCGCCCATAACTTCTAAAGTCTCATTGACTTTTCTTAAATCTTGTAACAATCTCCATCCTCCTGATTTCTTTTTAATAACAAAAATAGGCAAATTCCAAGGTGAATTAGATTCAACCACATGGCCTTTTTCAAGCTGCTCCTGTACAAGCACTTGAGCGGCTGATATTTTTTCCTGAGTAAGGGGCCACTGATCTATCTACACAGGCGTATCAGATTTCCAAGTCATAGCCTCTGCTGTTTTTTGGTGGAGTACAGGTAAATCTATGACCCCTGGGGAAAATACCCCAAGCCTGTCCTATGTAAATTAGGATTAGGCAAAACGGGTTCCTGTCGTCCTTGTCCCTGAATACCTAAGCCTTGTCCTGGGAGGAGCCCTTGATTAAACATTTGCTGAGTTACTTGAGTGCTCAGACTGAAAAGATAAACTCCCATATTGCTCATAACATCTCGTCCCCAAAGATTAACTGGGAGGCCAGGAAGAACATACGGCTGAAAAGTCCCTTGATGTCCTTCCTCATCTCTCCATGATAAAAGATTACTGCTCTGTTGAGGGGAATGAGACTGGCCTATGCCTTGTAAATTTGTGCTAGTAGTATTTGTAGGCCAGCTAGAAGGCCAATGCTCAACAGCTATACAGGAAACATCAGCTCCAGTATCTAAAATTCCTTGAAAATTTTTTTCATTTATTTTAAGTTGTAAAATTGGGCGGTCCCTCTTTATCTCCTGGATCCAGTAAACATCCGAAGAACCAAATCCTTGATCTCCTCTTTCCTGAGCTTGTCTAAGTTTTCCTATTTTAATACGAGGTAAAATAATTAACTGAGCAATGCGAGTTCCTGCAGGTATAGCTGAGATAGTTAAAGGTGAATGAGTCATGATCTTAATCTTTCCAGTAAAATCCTCATCAATAACTCCTGGAGAAACCTGAATTCCTTTTAAAGTACTACTGCTTCTTCCTAATAATAAACCTACAGTTTTAGGTGGTAAAGGCCCAAAAACCCCTGTGGGTAAAGCTTGTATCCCCATCTCAGGAGTTAATACGATACCTGTGGTGGAACACAAGTCCAATCCTGCGCTGCCTGCGGTGGCCCTGAATAAATCTGTGATATATTTCTTTTCTGGAACTCGGGCCCCACTTGGCTCTGACTCTGATCCTGAGTCTGCAGTGTCCCATAACATTGCTGATTCGGGGCCTGGGGCTGGCCCCTCACCCAGTTTCCCTGAATCGGTCTTCCATCTTTAATCTGTTCTGGATTTGCACTCATTAGCCCAGTGTTTTCCTCTCCTACACTTAGGACACACATCTGGAGGCTTTTTTATAGAAGCTGCAATAGGAGCCGTGGAATTCTCAGGCTCAGCTCTACGCGGGCACTGAGCTGCCCGATGTCCTCTCTTCCCACAGGTAAAGCAAGCTCCTGTACGACTGCCTGCATTAAGTCTTGCCTGTTGAAACATAACCTCCTTTATAGATTTTCCTTGTAAAGCTGCAGCCATAGCTATGCCCTGAGAAAAGGACGGGCCGACATCAGAGCACAGGCGAATGAAATCAGATAAGGTCCCTTTCTTTTTGAAAGGTCTAATAGCCGCTTGGCAAGCAGAATTAGCATTCTCATAGGCAAGCTGTTTTATGAAAGCCTGAGTAGCCACAGAGGAGCCAAATGTCCGTCCTGCCACTGTGCTAAGGCGGGAGACAAAATCTTGAAATGTTTCGTCAGCTCCCTGCATTATTTTTGTGACTTGGTCTTCCTTACGTGAAGAATCAGGCAACATTCTCCAAGCATCCTTAGCTGCTGCAGCAATTTGGCCATAAGCCCCGGGCATATAGCCCATCTGGCGATCTAAATGTGCATAAAGGCCTTCACCTGTAAGCATATCTAAAGTAACAGGGATATGCCTCAATGCATTCTCATTTGCCTTTGTCTTGCAGTTCTCATAAAATTCTGACTTCCATAGAAGATAATCGCCTCCGGAAAGGCAAGCATGAGCTATGTGCTTCCAATCCTCCGGAGGAGTAGCATCATTAGTCAAAGCATCTAAAATTGCCATGGTAAAAGGGGCAATGGGGCCGTACTGAGTACAAGCCTCTTTTAAATCTTTAATTTGCTGCCACTGAAAAGGTCTCCATTCCACAGCCCTGTTTCCTGCTTGATCAATTCTATCAAAAAGAGGATACACTCCAAAACTTTTTGTGGACTCTCCCTGCTTATGAGCCTCCTCACAAGCTAATTGAAGAGGAGAGCGTATAACTGACTCCAATCCTGATTTAACATACTCTGGCGGAGGTTTTGTAGGCATATCCCAAGCCGGCGGTTGCGGTGGGGGCAATGGGGGACCCCACATGAACGGCTCCTCAGGAGGCGGAGCAGTAGGATCATTCACAGGGGGATCCCCACCCCCTGGATTCCATGGTTTGGTAAAATCAATCAAGGGAGGTTGGATAATATCTTCCCTAGTGTAAGGCATGCGGGGAGGTCCGAGATGACCTTCTCCCTCTTTGTTGACCTTAAGCCTCACAAGCTGTTCCTGAAGAGTCTTTATTTGCTGAGAAAGTGTATATATCGGGTCTGCGGGCTCTCTGCTTTCTTGAGCTGCAGCCACTACTGGAGGATATTTTTCCTTATCATATTTAGCCGCAGCCTCCTCCAAGCCTTCTTGATCTTGCAAATCTAAATCTTCCCAGGACTCTTCTGATGGTTTCTGACTAGTAAACTCTTTATCATGCATAGGAGCTTTACCCTGCATGGGAGTTCCCTCCCCCTCCTCTCCTTCCTCCTGATCAGGGGCTGAAACGGGAAGCTCCACATTCCCTGCCTGCTTTACCTTCTCCAGCCTACAGCCCTCATGTCTAAGATCTAAGCAGTCTCAAATTAATGTCCATAGTCCGAATGCTTCTACCGGGACCCGCTGAGGTCTGTGGGCAGTATAATAATCCTGCACTCGCTCTCCAACTTTCTCTGAAGTTTCCAGGCTGACGGTACCTTTATCTGGAAACCGAGGGCAAACTTTTTTTACAAATTCTAAAAACTTATCTAACTGCTCTCTGCTTGCCCTGCTGCCACGAGCGGCGAGTAATTTCTTCAATCCCCTCACATAAAGGTCCTTGCTGCTAGCGTGACCCATCTCTTCCCCCTAACCTCGGCCCTTCTTTCACACAATGAAAACACGCAGATGCTCGGCTGGCCGTGCCTCTCGCGAGACTAAGTCCGTCTTAGCTAAGGCGTTTCGGTATAATGCCCCCGAACTGGTGGGCCGAAGCCCAATCGCCGTTATGCCGTATGACGGAGCCGGAAGCTCAGTATGGAGCCCACACAAGCTCCGTAACACGAAGTCGTGGAGCTATCATTCACTCACACACTCATTCGACCGAGGGGGCTGTGCCTTACTCACCGTGCATCCAATGAAATAAGCTCTTCTTTGCGAGCCGGGCCCTATCCACATGGTGTTTCTCACTGTTACCCCCGTATCCAGGCCCCACGTTCGGGCGCCAAGTGTGGCGAGCCAGCCGCCACGAGTCGAACGGTACCTGGGAGGGGGAGTGGAAATGAAAGAAAGAGGCACACACAAATGATGATGCGGCCGGTCTCCAGTGATAGTGGAGCCCTTTGTCTAATTATCTTCACCAATATATACCCTATGGGTACGTGCAGTTTAACAATCACATGTGTGAATTACCTCACAGAAAGTAAATTTTCAACTTTTACAAAGAAACTGCAAAATCACTACAAAACTCCCCAAAGTAATTAACAAGACAAAGTCTACCAATCTTACTGATAGCCATCAGTTATCTGTATCCGGGAAAACCAGCCACTCCCACTTCATTCCACAGTAGCCTGCAAGCCCCCTGGAGGGACAAGCAGAACAATGTCTTAGGACTTGAAACAAGTTAATCATGAACTAAGCCAGGCCGCAAGTTTCCAGAGAAACAAGAAATTATGGCTCCCCACACATACGCAAATCCGTCAATGTGATATATCATATAAACAAAATAAAGGACAAAAATCATATGATTATATCAATTGATGCAGAAAAAGCATTTGATAAGATACAACATTCATTTATGATTAAAACACTAACTAAAATTGGTATAGAAGGAAAATACCTCAACATAGTAAAGGCCATATACGACAAGCCCTCAGCTAATCTCATAATTAATGGTGAAAAGCTGAAGCCCTTTGCTCTACGTTCAGGAACACGACAAGGTTTTCCCCTATCACCTCTGCTTTTCAACATAGTGTTGGAAGTCCTCGCCAGAGCTATCAGGCAAGAGAAAGAAATAAAAGGCATCCAAATCGGGAATGAAGAAGTTAAATTGTCACTCTTTGCAGATGACATGATGCTATATATAGAAAACCCTAAAGACTCCACCAAAAAGCTATTAGAAACAATCAATGAATACAGTAAAGTTGCTGGCTACAAAATCAACGTACAAAAGTCCATTGCTTTCCTATATACCAACAATGAAATCTCAGAAAAAGAGATAGAAAAAACAATTCCTTTTGCAATTGCAGCAAAAATAATAAAATACCTAGGAATAAACTTAACCAAGGATATGAAGGATTTATATGCTGAAAACTATAAGACATTTTTGAAAGAAATTGAAGAAGACACAAGGAAATGGAAAGACATTCCGTGCTCATGGATTGGAAGAATCAACATAGTTAAAATGGCCATATTACCCAAAGCCATATACAGATTTAATGCAATCCCCATTAAAATCCCAATGGCATTTTTTAAAGAAATAGAACAAAAAATCATCAGAGTTGTTTGGAACCACAAAAGACCGCGAATAGCCAAAGCAATATTTAAAAAAAAGAACAATACTGGAGGTACCACACTCCCTGATTTTTCCTTGTACTACAGGGCTACAATAATCAAAAAGCTTGGTATTGGCGGAAAAACAGACACATAGACCAATGGAATAGAATTGAGAACCCAGAAATAAAACCACATAAATATGGACAGATAATTTTTGACAAAGAAGCTAAAAACATACAATGGAGGAAAGACAGCCTCTTCAATAAATGGTGCTGGCAGAATTGGATAGCTACGTGCAAATGAATGAAACTAGACTGCTATCTGTCACCATGTACTAAAATTAATTCAAAATGGATCAAAGACTTAAGCCTAAGACCTGACACAATAAACTGCATAGAAGAAAACATAGGTACTAAACTTATGGACCTTGGGTTCAAAGAGCATTTTATGAATCTGACTCCAAAGGCAATGGAAGTAAAAACTAAAATAAACGAATGGGATTATATGAAACTGAAAAGCTTCTGCACAGCAAAAGAATGTATTGACAAAATAATGAGGCAACCAACTGAATGGGAGAAGATTTTCGCAAACAGTTCCTCTGATAAGGGGCTAATATCCAAAATATACAAGGAACTCATGAAACTCAACAACAAAAAAACAAACAACCCAATTGAAAAATGGACAGAGGACCTGAGGAGACATTTCTCCAAAGAGGATATACAAATGGCAAATAGACATATGAAAAAATGCTCAACATCGCTAATCATCAGAGAAATGCAAATGAAAACCACAATGAGATATCACCTCACCCCAGTCAGAATGGCTTTCATCAACAAAACAAATAGTAACAAGTGTTGGAGAGGCTGTGGATAAAAAGGAACCCTCATACACTGTTGGTGGGAATGCAGACTGGAGCAGCCGCTATGGAAGGCAGTGTGGAGGTTCCTCAAGAAATTACGAATAGAATTACCATATGACCCAGCAATCGCTTTCCTGGGTATCTACCCCAAAAATATAAAAGAGACACGTGTACTCCAATGTTCATTGCAGCTTTGTTTACGGTGGCCAAGACATGGAAACAACCAAAATGTCCCTCGATAGATGAATGGATAAAGAAGTTGTGGTAGATATACACAATGGAATACTATTAGGCATTAAGGAAAGATGATATAGGAGCATTTGTGACAACATGGATGGATCTTGAGAGTATAATGCTAAGTGAAATAAGTCAGACAGACAAAGCAGAGAACCCTATGATTTCACTGATATGTGGTATATAAACCAAAAAGAACAAGACAAACAAATGAGAAACAAAAACTCATAGACACAGACAATAATTTAGTGGTTACCAGAGGGTAAGGGGGTGGGGGGTGGGTGATGAGGGTAAAGGGGATCAAATATATGGTGATGGAAGGAGAACTGACTCTGGGTGGTGAACACACAATGGGATTTATAGACGATGTAATACAGAATTGTACACCTGAAATCTATGTAATTTTACTAACAATTGTCACCCCAATAAATTTAATTAAATTTAATTAAAAAAATATTATTCATCACGACCAAGTGGGGTTCATCCTAGAGGCACAAGGATGCACAACATACGCAAATCCGTCAATGTGATATATCATATAAACAAAATAAAGGACAAAAATCATATGATTATATCAATTGATGCAGAAAAAGTATTTGACAAGATGCAACATTCATTTATGATTCAAACACTTAAAAAAATAGGTATAGAAGGAAAATACCTTAACATAATACAGGCCATATATGACAGACCCTCAGCTAATCTCATAATTAATGGCGGATAACTGAAACCCTTTGTTCTACGTTCAGGAAAACGACAGGGCTGTCCCCTATCAGCACTGATAGAGCAATTAGACAAGAGAAAGAAATAAAAGGCATCCAAATTGGAAATGAAGAAGTTAAATTATCACTCTTTGCAGATGACATGATGCCACATATAGAAAACCCTAGTCTCCACCAAAAAGCCATTAGAAACAATCAACGAGCACAGTAAAGTTTCCAGCTACAAAATCAACGTACAAAAGTCCATTACGTGAGGGATATAAATGATGAACGTCTAAGTATTACCTTGTCTTGTACACCTGAAACTAATAAATTTAAAAAAAAGAAAAAAAATCCATTACATTTATATATACTAACAATGAAAGCTCAGAAAAAGAAAAGAAAACAATTCCTTTTGTAACTGCAGCAAAAAGAATAAAATACCTAGAAATAAACTTAACCAAAAATGTGATAGAGCTATATGCTGAAAACTATAAGATATTTTTAAAAGAAATTGAAGAAGACACTGAAGTGGAAGAAATGGAAAGTCATTCCATGCTCATGGATTGGAAGAATCAACATAGTTAAAATGGCCATATTACCCAAAGCAATATGCAGATTTAATGCAATCCCCGTCAAAATCCCAATGGCATTTTTTAAAGAAATAGAACAAAAAATCATCACATTTGTTTGGAACCACAAAAGACCCAGAATAGCCAAAGCAATCTTAAGAAAAATGAACAATACTGGAGTTATCACACTCCCTGACTTTAGCTTGTACTACAGGGCTACAATAATCAAAACAGCATGGTATTGGCAGAAAAACAAACATATAGACCAATGGAATACAATTGAGAACCCAGAAATAAAACCACATAAATATGGACAGATAATTTTTGACAAAGAAGCAAAAAACATACAATGGAGAAAAGACAGCCTCTTCGATAAATGATGCTGGGAGAATTGGATAGCCACGTGCAAAAGAATGAAACTGGACTGCTATCTGTCACCATGTACCAAAATTAATTCAAAATGGATCAAAGACTTAAGCATAAGACCAGACACAATAAACTGCATAGAAGAAAACATAGGTACTAAACTTATGGACCTTGGGTTCACAGAGCATTTTATGAATTTGACTCCAAAGGCAAGGGAAGTAAAAGCTAAAATAAACGAATGGGACTATATGAAACTTAAAAGCTTCTGCACAGCAAAAGAAACCATCGACAAAATAAAGAGGCAACTAACTGACTGGGAGAAGATCTTTGCAAACAGTGCCTCTGATAAGGGACTAATATCCAATATGTACAAGGAAAGTCAGGCATCTCAACAACAAAGAAACGAACAACCGAATTGAAAAATGTGTAGAGTCCCTGAAGAGACATTTCTCCAAAGAGGACATACCAATGGCAAATAGACATATGAAAAAATGCTCAACATCACTAATCATCAGAGAAATACAAATGAAAACCACAATGAGATATCACCTCACCCCAGTCAGAACGGCTATCATCAACAAGACAAATAGTAACAATGTTGGAGCGGCTGTGGATAAAAAGGAACCCTCATACATTGTTGGTGGGAATGCAGATGGTGCAGCTGCTATGGAAGGCAGTGTGGAGGTTCGTCAAAAAAATTAAGAATAGAATTACCATGTGACCCCACAATCCCTCTCCTGAGTATCTACCCAAAAAGTTTGAAAACATTTATACATAAAGACACGTGTGCTCCAATGTTCATTGCAGCTTTATTTACAGTGGCCAAGACCTAGAAACAACCAAAATGTTCTTCAATAGATGAATGGATAAAGAAGTTGTGGTATATATATACAATGGAATACTATTCTGCGGTTAGAAAAGATGAAATAGGACCATTTGTGACAACATGGATGGATCTTGAGATTATAACGCTACGTGAAATAAGCCAGTCAGAGAAAGCAGAGAACCATATGATTTCACAGATATGTGGTATATAAACCAAAAACAACAAAAGAACAAGACAAACAAATGAGAAAAAAAAAAACTCATAGACACAGACAATAATTTAATGGTTACCAGAGGGTAAGGGGGGGTGGTAGATGAGGGTAAAGGGGATCAAATATATGGTGATGGAAGGAAGGAAAACTGATTGGGTGGTAAACACACAATGGGATTTACAGATGATGTAATACAGAATTGTACACCTGAAATCTATGTAATTTTACTAACAATTGTCACCCCAATAAACTGTAATTAAAAAAATACTCCCGATTAGTTCATTCACTTATACTTTTCTTTAGATTCCGTATATAAGTGAGATCATATGGTACTTGTCTTTCTCTGTCTGACTTATTTCACTTAACATAATGTTTTCTAGGTCCATACATGTTGTTGCAAATGGTAAGATTTCTTTCGTTTTTATATAATGTTGTAAAGATTTTGTACGGTATCCAATGGACACGTGTCCCACTTGGGAGACCACCTCAGGGAAGATGTAGATGCCTGATCAATGCACTGTACACCTGAAGCTGAACAATATCAATTCCAACTACAATTTTATATATGTATATAAAAGTAGTTATGGGGATGTTGGGTATAGCGTGAAGAATATAATCAATAATATTGTAATAAATATGTATGGTGTCAGAGGGATACTAGATTTGTTGGGGTAAAAGACGGGAAAGGGTCTAGGGGCAGGGTGAAAAAGGTGAAGGGATTAAGAAGTGTAAATTGGTAGTTACAAAATAGTCATGGGGATGAAGGGTATAGCATAAGGAATATAGTCAGTAATATTGTAATAACTATATGTGGTATCAGATGGGTACTAGATTTATTTGGGTGATCTCTTCATAAGTTATACAAGTGTCTAATCACTGTTATATACCTGAAACTAATATACCATTGTATATTAACTGTAATTAAAAAATAAAACAATTATTTAAAAAAATAAAAAAATAAAAAAATAAAAGTAAACTAAAAAAATAAATTAGTTGTCATGTCTCTTTAGCCTCATTTAATGTGCAATATTTCCACAGATGTTCTTTATTCTTTATAACATTGGATGTTCCATAAATTTTAAAATTGAAACAGGGTTCTTTCACAAAGTATAGCAGATAAAAACATAAGCTCTGAAGGCAGTCTGGCTGAATTAGAGTCCAAGTGCTTCCACCAATTAGCCGTGTAACCTTAAGCAAGTTATTTAATGTCTCTGTGTCTCAGCTTCCTCGTATGAAAAACAAGGTTGGTAATGGTACTTCTTAAGGTTGTTGTGAGGATGAAATGAATCAATACACATAAAATACTTAGAATAGCACATAGCATATGATAAGTGCTCAATAATGTTAGATTTATCATTTTTAATGATTCCAATGTCAAATAAAAAATTAGCATATTATTATAAAAGTAATAGATTTTTAGAAAAATAAGGGTGTATCTGTATTTGTTAAATTTTAATTTACAAAAAAGAGCTGGAGGCTTAAGTAATTATTGTGCATTAGGATGTGCACATTAGAAAAATTAGAAATACCCTAACTAGAAAAACTGAGATGATATAATAATAATTTGAGAATGAGAAGAAAAAAATATTGAGTACTGTACCTCTTACAAGCAAGGTATTTTACTAAGGCGAAGTCTCATTTACCTTACCAGTTTCAGAATCATAGAATATTGGACTTATAAATGCCTGAAAGGTAATTGCTTCTTAATTTTTCTCTGTATCACAGACCCTTGAAAATCTGGTAAACTCTACAGAATTGCCCTCCAGGAAAACAACAATAACAACACTGTAGTGGGTAGAATGGTGGCTACATATATATATACATATGTGTATATATATATATATATATATATATATATATATATATGTATGTATATATATATATATATATACGTATATGTATATATATATATGTATATATGTATATTCATATCCTAATCCCTAGAACCTGTGAATGTGACCTTATTTTGAAAAAGAATCTTTCCAGATGCAATTACATTAAGGATTTTGAGATACAGAGATCATCCTGGATTATCCAGATGGGCACATTCAATGACAAGTGTTCTTAAGAAATACACAGAGGAGACAGGAGAGGAGGTAATGTGAAGATGGAAGCAGAGACATAGCCAAAAGTCAAGGAATGCTGGAAGCCACCAGAAACTAGCTGGAAGCAGCAAGGAACAGAATCTCCCCTAGAGACTTTGAAAGGAGCATGGCCCTGCCCACATCTTGATTTCAGACTTCTAAACCCCAGAACTGTGAGAAAATTAACTTCTGTTGTTTAAGTCACCAAGTTTTTGATTATGTGTTACATCAGCCACAGGAAACTAATAGAAACACAAATATTTACTCACAATCTTGTAGATTTCAATTAGTCTGTGAACCCCAGGTTTAGAAACCCTGCTTTTATCCTTTTTTCTCATTTGCTGATAAGGAACCAGGGATTCAGGTAGGACTCAAGGCTAGGTATTGTACCAGGAGGTTGGGAGGGCAGCTTGTGGCAACCCAAATGCCCTGATGTGGGATAAGATATTGAAGAATCTCAAGGAAAATAGCCACAATACCTGGGCCTAACAAACTAATGGGTAGGACTTGAACTTTTTCCATGTAATTCATCAGCATCTCAGTTCTTCCTGCTTCCCCAGGAATCTTCCTCCCCCGCCCCCGCAATGTTTGCAAACTAGAGAAAAATACACATAGTCACACTGAAAGAATTTGAACTGCATGTCAACTATAATTTAAAAACTATATAGTCATGGAATGTAAAGTACACCATAAGAAATGTAGTCAATGGTATTGTAATAGCTATGTACGGTATCAGATGTGTAGTTGACTTGGTGGGCTTATCACTTTTGTGAGCTGTGTAAATGTCTAATCACTACCGTGTTTCCCCGAAAATAAGACCTAACTGGAAAATAAGCCCTAGCATGATTTTTCAGGATGACATCCCCTGAACATAAGCCCTAATGCGTCTTTTGGAACAAAAATAAGACCCAGTCTTATTTTTGGGGAAACACGGTATGTTGTTTTATACACCTGAAACTAATAAAAAATAAATTTAAAAAAAGAAAGTAAGCAAACAGCACAATGGGGATGGGTATACTATTTGACTAAGTAAATTAAGATATTAAAAAGGTGGTCATTCAAATAAGATTGTACATATATTTTATTTTCCCTAAAGAAAAGTATGCGAGGCAGAGAGGGTGAGAGTTTGACCATGGTAGATGTTGAGCCTAAAGCTAGGTTTTGGAGAAAGATTATCTTCAAACTTAATAACCAGGAAATGCTTTGAGGGACCTGGGCTCATTTGGGCCCTGTTTTAGGTAGAATTGTGTCCCCCAAAAGATATGTTGAAATCCTAACATCCATTACTTGTAAATGTGACCTTAGAAATAGGGTGTTTGCAGATGTAATCAAGTTAACATGAGTTCATTAGAGTGGTACTTAATCTAATATGAGTCTCATTCTTATAAGGAGAGGAGAAGATACAGAGAGGAAAACATTACGTGGAGACACAGAGACACACAAAAAAAAGATGGCCGTGCGAAGATGGAGGCAGAGACTGGAGTTATGCTGCCAGAAGTCAAGGAGCACCTGGAGCTACCAGAGTAGAAGAAGCAAGAACAGATCTTCCCCTAGACACTTCAGAGGCATCATGGCTCTGTCACCACCTTGATTTTGGACTTCTGGCCTCCTGAACTGTGAGAGAATCCAGTTCTGTTCTTTTAAGCCATCTAGTTTGTGGCACTTCGTTAAGGTAGCTGTAGGAAATGAATACATGCCCTTATTTGGGTATCCATGAGACATTTACTAAATAACTACTTTGTGCCAGGCACTATGCTAGGCACTGGGGAAACACAGGGATAAGACAGGCCATATTCTTCTGTTAAAGCAGACTTCAGTTTTCTACTATGGAGTAGGCCATTTCCAGGGCCCCAAAGATGACTTTTCCTACCCTATGACCGGGCAAATACACATTTTTTGCCTTATTTGCTCATGTATGTGGAGTACGTAGGTACTCTAAAGACCAGATTTCTCCTGGCACTTCTGACAATTCCTTTTATCCAGGAACACAGTCATTCACACAGCTCCCTCTCCCTCTGGCGGGCCACGGGAGGAGAGTGGGAAAGGGGGAAGATTCCAGAAAGCTTTCATTTGTTTCCTGACCATATCTTTCCCAATGAATCCATATTTCTAATGACATTTCTCCTGCTGTAAAATGAAGAGCTCCTTACACATTTTATGAAACACTACACAGGGACCATACTGTGGCACTGTTTCATCCTCAAAATTTAATAAAATACACAGTTCATTTTATGTCACAATATGAGGCTTCACCTCCGGGTTTGTGGTGTGTGTGTGGGGGGGGGGGTGTACACATACATCAAATGCCAATTGAATGTCACTCTCAGTAACAGAGCCCAGGCCTTATATCTTAGACCTTCCTGCCACCATTGTAATAAGCCCTAGGCAAACTGATGAAGTAGACAGAATTTGTCTTTATTTCACCCCCACATTAATGGTTAGACACCCCATTTTCTGTCATACTTCACCTCCTCCCCTCTGCTTAACTCCAGTAAGTTGCCTTTACTTGCGTCCTTGTCTCATTCTTGGTTTGGCTTGCTCTGGTAACTGCCTGCAAAAGTACTAACTCATAACACGGTATGAGCATGAGGTGTGACCCCTCAGAGAAGTATTTTATTTTTAAAGGGTTCCATCTCAGAGATCAAAATCCCTCAAAACCAAAAGAAAGGGCTGTCATGTAGTAGATGAATCCTTTGGGGAAGGGATCCCGTGCCCTGCTATATTCATTTATTCAGTTCCAAAGGACATGTATGGAGTATGTGCTCTATGCCCAATTGCACCATACATTTTCTTTCACTCACTCAGCTCACTGTATTATTCACAACAACATGGTGAAGTAGATATTGACATCTTAATTTTAAGGAACAGGAAACTGAGGGACAGAGAATTGAAGTGAGTTTCCATGGTCAGACAGCAGGAATGTGTAAAAGCTAGAACTACTTACCAACGTCTCTCTACTTCTAAATCTAATACTATTTTTTTCTGTATCACACTACCTCATTAAACATGTTATAAATCAAAGGAATGCCTCCTTATCCGCAAGATTGTGCCTTGAGTCTTATGGGACGATGCAGAAATGAGTACAGCATGCCCATGACCTATAAGAACTTAAGATGTATTTCCTTCAAATCACATCATGTAGTCAGTGCCTCAAGGCCAGTCCTGCATCCCTAGAATATCTCATAGATTGTCTTATACAGGTCTAAGGAACTCTTATTCAGAGATTGACTCAGGGTCAGGGAGAAAAGGAAAGGTGGTTGATGATGGTTTCAATCAGATTCTTTCTTGTGACTAAAAATATGAAAGTCTTCTTCCTTCTATAAGTACTGTCTATTTCTCCCTGAGTAATCAGGAGTCTCCTGTTAACTTCCAGTATCTTGCTAACCAACAATGTCCCAGAAAGTCAGCTGTCGCTCCTAAATCAGCTGCACTCTTTCAATGTCCAAACACAAATTCCTATATTGACAAGGCTTGCCCTCTCCAATGATGGGCAGTTTCTAAGGGAGCTTCAATATCACCTTTTCTCTGCTCATAGTATCTCCTAACACTCCTCATACAAATGTTACCTCCATGTGTTCAATCCTGTCATCATAATGCTTTCCCTGCTCTGTACCTATCAAACCTGCTCTCCAGAAGAGATCAGGTATTGACTGACCTTTTACATATCACTATGAACATATTCAAATTCATTCATTCATCCCGTCCAGTAACAAATGCTCTGAAGGATGTAGACATCATTGATAGAAAAAAGATGTGGACACTTTCCCTCAAGGGACTCATTTTCTAGTGGGAAAAATAGACCATTACATTATCACAGAATGTCATTAATTTTGTATTCAAAGTATGACCAAAGTGCCATCTAAGACAGGGGAACATTTAACCCACACTAGGAGAATCGAGGCAGGGTTTCTCAAGAACATAATGGCTAAGCTGAGTCTCCAAGGATAAAGTAAATAAACAAACAAAGAAGAGGTAAGGATTTCCAGAGAGAGAGAGAGAGAGAGAGAGAGAGAGAGAGAGAGAGAGAGAGAGAGAGAGAGAGAGAGAGAGAAGAGAGAGAGAGAGAGAGAGAGAGAGAGAGAGAGAGAGAGAGAGAGAGAGAAGAAAGAGAGAGAGAGAGACAGAGAGAGAGAGAGAGAGAGAGAGAGAGAGAGAGAGATTTGTAAGTCTTCTGTGATTTTGGTTTGGGTAATTAGGCAATAAGTTAAATGATGGAGTCATTCATGGAGAAGGATGATACAGGAAGAAGCAGATGATAATTATGGTTTGAGATGGAGGCTGATGATATGTTTGGTTTTATACGTATTGATTTTGAGATGCCTATGTAATATTCAGGGGATTTCAGCAGGTGGGTTGATACATGGATCTTATAAGAGATGTGGCAGGTAGTATTGATTTTGGAATAATTAGTCAATATATCCCCTTGTTGTTCTGTGAGGTTATAAAAAGTCTTTGGTTTCTGAATCCTCAACAATAGGAAGAAGAGACATTTTAAGATGGAAAGGTATAAAGTTCTTTGAAACACTTTCATGGTCTTAGCCACTGGCTGGCCTTGTCCTACCAGCTCAGTGTAGCTGCTCTTGACCCAGGATAGTGTGTAGATTTTGATTGTGAAATGTGACATATGCAGTGATTAAGGTATTCTTCAGGGGATGGTAAAAGACCCAATAAAGTCAAACTTGGTACCTCTCAGTCTTGATGCCTCACTAAATTAGCATTTATGCATCAAGGAGAACTGGACAGAATGAATAAAGGGTTGTATGTTCCTGGCTTTGGCCTTCATTGTTCTTAATGCTTTGTAAAGTCTTCCCAACCTCCAGTTTTATACACCCTCTAAACCATGCTGGATCACCACCAGGTTATTCTTTATAAAACACCATTTTCATCAGTCTCCCAAACCTCCAAAAGAAAATGTTCCAATTTTTCTAGGTGGCATTCAAGTTCCTCAAAAATCTGGTCCTACCTTACAGTCAACAAAAGTTGCTGCCACCAATCCAGTGTCAAAAGGAGTTGCCAATCAGGGGTACAGTAAAATGAGAGACATTATTCAGCTGAACAGTTTGCACACCAGGGAAACAGCCTGAAGTGGAAATTGAAAGTGTGCTCCAAGAAGCAAAGAGGAGGCCTGCTCATATAAAGTTCCCACCCTGGTCCCTAATTTGTCCATTTTTATGCAAATGAGGAATTGGTCTACATAGCACTGTCCTGATTGGTTGGAATCATACCTCCTGATACATCCTTATGGAGATTTTCTGATGGTTCTAAAGATGCAAATGAAAATATACCTTCGCAGCTCCAATTGGACAGGCAGGTCTCAGCCCATTGGTCGAAATATGATTCCAGGAACTCCTTTATAAAGGTCAGCTTAGAGGGCTGGAACATTTTGCAGGTTTGGCAGCCAGACTGTGGCTTTTCCCTGAAATGCACGGTGCCTGAGAGGCCCCTAAACAACAGATGCTGGACTCTGGGACCCATTAACCACAAGGAGTCCTTTTTGACAAGTACCGTGTTTCCCAGAAAATAAGACCTAGCCAGACAATCAGCTCTAATGTGTCTTTTGGAGCAAAAATTAACACAAGACCCCATCTTGTTTTACTATAAGAGTGGGTCTTTAATATAATACAATATAATACAATATAATACAATACAATACAATACAATACAATACAATACAATATAATACAATATAATATAATATAAATAATACCAGGTCTTATATTAATTTTTGCTCCAAAAGACGCATTAGAGCTGATTGTCTGGCTAGGTCTTATTTTCGGGGAAACGGTATATTCCTTCTCAGGGTCAACATTAAATAACTGAACTGAACTTGCCCTAGCCTCTACACAAACTGTCTACTCACTTGTACTGAAACAAACCAAATTTTTCAGATTGTAAACGTTTGCTAGTGCTATTATTCTATGAGCTTGGAATACCCTCTACTAACTTCTCTACCTACAGTCATTGAAGAAATCTTAATTGAACACATACTGTGTACGTTCTTTGCCAATCAAAATTCATACAACTCTCTCCTTTCTCTTCCCTTTTACAGCAAACATGGTTACAGCGACCATAAATCCAGAATAAAATGTCAATTGAACAAATAAATGTGTGCTATGAGAGAATGAGGAGAGATTGTTTAAAATTGAGGTTATTCACTCGTCCGAATTGTATTAGAAGACCCCTTGCATAGTTATTTTAGTATTATGTCTCTACAGCTATACTGGAGTTTTTGGAAGCTAAGTCCAAGTTTGGACTTCTTTGTACCGCCACATGGCACCAATCACATGGTAGGTATCTAATAGTTCTCCAGTTAGTATTTGTGTTTGGACTAACTGCTGATGTTCTTTGTTTGAGAGCCTGGCACCAGTCTTTAGGTGTGGCCCACCCTCAGTAACTATGCAGGTAGGGCACAAGGAACAACTGTCAGAGTAAGATTAAATTCAGCAAAAATACATTTTAACAGAGGAGATTCGCGTTTCTGCTGAGTAAGCTGAGCCGTAGTAAACTGATCCTGCCTTCTCCAAAGAGCTATGGAAATAAATCACATTGTGGGTGAAACAAGTTAGTCTCTATTTGCAGAGGGATTTTAAGTGTCTCCATGGTTTAGTCCTCCACAAAAATCTCCCCATATTTAACATCTGCTCTGTCTTCAAATTACCTTGGGCATTTTTCTAAGACTCTCTGAAAATGAGTAAGGAGATCTCATTTTCCAAGTGTCCACCAAAGCCAAAGGGATATTAATTAGAGGCTGCAGGGGAGGGAGCAGGGAGCTGGTCTCACCAAAGGAAGTTAGTTTATTCCCTGGGAAAGAAATGAAATGTGAATTCAGGTGGTTGAACAGAAATCTTTTAAACTCTTCACAGCTAGACTAGAAATTGAATGGAAGAGATAGATCAGATGGTAAAATGTGGCAATAAATAAGTCAGAAGTTTCCTGTAACTTGGGAGAGAAGGTGATAAGTTCAAATCTACTTCAAACTCTGTTTTGGGATATTTAAGAACACTATGAGTCATCAATGTTTTTTTGTTTTGTTGTTTGTTTTTTTAAGGGCTAGATAGCAAGCAAGCTACAAACCCTACAGTCTTTGGATATACATTCTCCTTTGTTTCTTTTAACAACCCTTTAAAATTGTTTTTAAAAAGTCTTAGTAGCAGTTTGTCCACCCTTGCTCTAAAAGATAATGTGTGTGTGAATTTCAATTATATTTCAACTTAAAGAATACTTAACTGTGGTAAGATCAACTTTACAGAGTCAACAGTGGAAACCCTCTAGGGTAAATGTGAAGAGGATACTGAACGAGGGAAAAACTAAACCCAAGACTAACTAACCAGGGATCCTCAGCCCGCATATTGGGCAACTACTCCCAGCAGAAATTACTAGCTGGTGTAGGGGGCCAGGTTTGAGTGAATCTAAGGCTCTGTGCAAAAGCTATTCAAAGTGAAAAAAATAATCAGGGATTGTGATTTGAGCAGGACACTGAACATCTGGTCAAACTGAAGCTGGAGAACTCCCCCAGGAGCTTTCAGAGCAGACCCAAAGGCAATCTGGAAGCCAGGGTCAAGGAGAGGGAAACCCTCAGGATGTTTTTTGACCACAAAAGCAGGGGAAGTCCTGGGTTTTGTAATTACCAAGCAGCCTAGACTGCACTTTGGGAATAAGTGAAATCTCTGCAAAATGTAACTTATCTGCCTGGATCAATCTAAAATACCTCACGGGGTAAACCTGATGGATATAAAGAAGTTATGCCTGAAAAACTGGAGTCTGGAAACCCTAGAAGTTCGGGTGCAAGAGGGGAAGAGTTTAGAAAAGTTCCCTGTTCCCTTCCCCCACAGGAACCACTTTTCCCTAAGGAGAAAGCAGGCCTGGAGGTAGAAACTACAGAGTATCTAAAGAACACCTGACCAATAGGCTTTTGAGAAACCAAGAGGGGGTCCCCCTGATGCTGACTGAAAAGACCTGAGGGCAGTAAGTCTTAAACTTAGAATAGATCAACTTGTCAATAAAATAGGAAGAACGATGCTTCTCCACCCACCCACCCACTATAGCCCAGGGCTAGAGCTTTTAAGACTGAGTAAGTGCTCCTTGCCTAATTGAAGGAGGAAGGGTTAGTATGGAAGGTAACCACACTAATCACAGGTCTCCTGAAAATAACAATATATTTCAGTTTCCAAGGTGTTTTCACAAACATTGTTTGCTCTGCAGTTCACAAGTCAATGTGGTCCTAAGATATGACAGAAATTATTTTCCCAATTTTTACAGATGAAGAAATAGATGGTCAGAAGGGTTGAGCTACTTGCCCAAGTTCACACAGTTTTTAAGTACAGTGCCACACTTAAATCTCTCAAGATTACAAATCAAATGCTACTTTTACACTACTGTCAGTGTTCTTAGTGAGAAAACACCAAGGTGGGAAACAGCTAGCAAAGAAATACATCCCTGGAAGAGGTGACTCAGTTAGGAGCTGGAGAGGGTGGGACAGAAATGAACAGTGAGGTGAGGACGGTGGAGTTGTGAAAAAACTTAAGGCTTTCAGAAGGATGGAAACTGAAAAGGTTTTTTAATTGAAACAGTTCTGAATCCAGAGTCTACATTCTGAGGAAACAAGGAGATGAGATTTTAAAATTTTTTAAATCTCATCTCCTTGAGGGTAATTTGGGAAAGCCAGTAAAATGGGGTTGGGGGTGTGTTAATGAAAAGACTTCCAGCCTAAGAGAAAACTTACAAGAGTTTATTTGAGCCAAGCTGATGACAAATTGCTCAACAGATTGAGAAAATGATCCATAAAATCGCCATTTTGTAACTTATTTTATACATTAGAATCAAAGGAGGAAGGTTACATGAAATCCATTGGTTGTAGATTAAGGGGGTGGGAGAAAGCGAAGCAGGGAAATCTCTGGGATTGGATAAAAAGCAAAATGGAGAGACACACACTTCTTTTACATTAATGGATTCAGGATAGTTAATAGCATTTTACAGCACATAGAGATGGTATTTGGGGAATAAGATAACAGTGAGGGATTTTGTAGTTTCCTGCTCTGGTGTCGACCCCTGGGGGGTCCAGAAAAAGAGATTACTCTGACATTCCAAGGGTATGTTATCTTAGATGCAAAAAGACGACAGACAGGTTCCTGTAAGGTAAAGATTGACCCTTGTCAAGGGTGCTACAGGCCAAAGATGTGACTTCGCGCCATGGCCCATCTTAGCAATTTGTATGTTCACGCCATTCTATGTGGTTATTTTCAGTCTCCTGAGCTTGTCAGGTTTAACATGTTGCCGCTTTTCCATCCATAGATGGAACCCTGCCAGAGGTTTCCACTTGGGGCAGAGTGATACACCAGAGCAATGACTGCCTGCTCAGTTGATCACAGATGCTGAGAAAAATAGCTTAGATTTTGGATTTAAACACAAAGTAGAATAGGGAATAGAAAAGGATTGTAAATAATTCATTTACACAAGTCTTTCATGAAATACATGTTTCTTTCACCCAACAAATATTTTCTGAGTACCCACTATGTGCCAGATACAGCATGTGCTAAGTGTTGGGATATGGCAGTAAATAAGACACTGTCTGTGATCTCTGAGGAACCTAAAGGCTAGTTGGGAATCCAGAGAATAAATAGCAACAAAACAACGGGATAAGTAATCTGACAGAGAGGAACTAGGATGAGAACTGCAGCCTCGGAGAAAAGGGGAGGTAACCAGGGTGCTGCTAGCCCAAAGGGCACCATGCTTCCCTACCCTGACTCAATGCCTGCCCTAGTCCTGCAAGAGGGGTGCAATAATTGAAATGCTGGAAAGGTGATAGTACATTACACATGACACTTAGTTAAATGAATTACATAAATTGTGAAACATAAATCATGGTTCCATTGTTCTGTAACAAAGTAAAAACAGCAACTTTGTTATCAAGGTAGAAACTATGAACCACTAAAAACCAGGAGAAGCATTCCCTTCCTTCCCCCCTTTCTTACACTATGCTTCTCGAAAGTCGGCTATCGGACTAAAGCACTAGGGCATAGAACAGAACTTACGTTAAAAGTTTGGTTGGTTAATGTCACCTGGACAGGAGCAGGACAGGAGTGGTTGTAGGGAAATGTCATGATCCCAGATTTATGCTCTTTAATCTCCTGGGGATGATGAAGGAAGTGTATCTAAACGGAGGTTAAACCTATTGCTTAGGGTAACTCTGGGCTAAATTTTGCTGCAGACAGAACTGCTGCTGAGGAAACCATAGTAGAAAAAGAAAAATGCCACCTAGGATGGAAAAACTTATACAAGCCACCTGGTATTACTGTATTGCAAGAATCTCAAGTACTCAATTCAAGTCATCTACTATCTGTTGTACAGAAATTACCTGATTTCACCTGAGTTTTCTTCTTTGTTTCTTTTTGACAACAACTTTGTATAGAAATTGAGTTTGTATAGAAATTACCTGGCTCCATCGATGGTGATTGCTTTACTAAAAATAATAATAATAATAATAATAATAGATACTATTTATCAAGTACCTACCATGTTCCTGGACTCTGTGAACAACATCACGAATCCTCAAAGATCTTTAAATGTCGACATGCCAATCCCACATCTCTCCAAAATATAAGCTCCATAAAGGCAGAGATTTTGCCTATTTTGTTCACCAATGCATCCCAAGTGCTTAGAACAATGTTGAACACATTGTGGGTATGCAATATATATTTGTTCAACCAATAAATTATAAAACCAAGGTCACATAACCATTTGAATATGGGGATCTTAACTCAGTTCTATGTGAATGAAAAATCTCTTTGTTTCTGTCACGATACTAGTCTGCCTTTTGTAAATCTGCTCTTGGTTTACAGTTTTGATGGGAGTACAGGAAGCAACACCATCCATAAAGTTATCTGGAACCATCTTCTTGCCATCAAAGGCACTGAGCCAGCCAGTCAGTCTAATTAATCTACTCCCTGCTGCTCATGCCTGATTTCACAGCATTTATTTGCTAGGCACCAAATAACCATACCACCTTCTTAAACAGGTCACACCCACATTTTCTCACCATGCTTCAAAACTCCCCATTATACACCAAGATCAAGGAACTAGGAGTCAGGATGTTGTGGATGATACTTCTGATATAGCTCCCCACCTCTGGCATTTCATCAGCATTCTGAAAACCGTTAGCAGTCAAGAGTTACAATGAACCCTAAAGATCATCTAGTTCAATATTCCCACTTAGGACATGAGTAACTGAAAAATTCCTAACTTTGGCCAGCCCATGGGTATCCCTAAGGAGGTAGGCAAGAAGGTGCCAGTGATGGAGGAATATTTTCCTGTGATTCCCCAAATGATGTAGATGATGTTGAATCTACTGGCAGTTTCTGGGTGTAGATCAGGATCCTGTCTCCTGAGAATGAAGAATGGAAACACGGACCTAGGAGAGGCAAAGAGTTTTAAAAAGTGGATAATCAGAGGCAGAAGAGGTTGCAGCTCTGGAGCGGGAGTGGGTCCCGAATGGGAGTGGCCTGTGACTGAGGCAAAAGCTCTTACTTTTATACCTTCCCTTGTCTGTTTGGGGAAGGGGAGCTGTTTGAAGAGAAGGGAATTGTTTGAAGAAGGGAACTAGCGCCTTCTAATGAAATTCGTCTACCAGGTTTGTTCTGCTTGCCCATCCTGAAGGAATTAGCAAAATAACCCACTCTTATCTATCAGATCAGTTCCCTTTGTCAGGCCGAAAGGAATTTTATGATTAACCTCAAGGAGTTGTTACATTATGTCCTGGAGCGAAGGAGTGATTTCAAAACCTGGAGTTTTAGGATATGGCTGTCTTTGTTTATTCCACCGGGGACCTCCCTGTCTAACTAGGGACAAGCTAGCTATCCTGTATCACCAGGAATACACAATGCTATAGGATAAGACTGAAGCTTCTTTCTTGACCAATCATTTTCTATATTGGGAGACAAATAATTTACCTATTGAATAACTTAAATATTATTTTTATAATAAAACCATTTCTGATATTGTTAATCCCATAGAATATGCAATTCAAATGAATGTTTAAAGATAAAAAGGAGACTGGGCTAGAGGTTACAGCTCAAGGAATGTTTCCCTAAAAAAGTGAGATTTAAGTTGAGCCGTAAGAAATAAGATTGAGTTAGCAAGGTGAAGAGCGGGAAGACAGTGGAGTGAAAGGGGGTATACATAGTGTCTTTGGTGGAAAGAACAGTATCTGTAAGCATTCTAAGGCAGGAAAAAGTGTGGGATTCAAGGAACTGGAGGCCTGAGTGTCCCATGCACACACTCCACAGGTAGGCTTTTCTATTATCGTAGGATCTCCTGTAGCACTTCCTAGTGAAGTGCTAGGAAGTGAAAAGTTCCTCTTTTCACTCATATCCTGCCAAAACACTGTGAAAATCTTGAGGGGAGGAGGTCCAACAGCCTGGAACTGAAATGTCTGTAGGTTCTCCAGTACCACCCCAAATTCCTTAGCCAAGACCAGGAAACCAGGAACACATAGCTGTCATTGCTTAAGGATTTTCAACACTCTTGCTAAAACCATTTACTAGTTCAGATTAGAAAATGCTTGGTATAAAAGTAAATTCTAGTCAGCTCATTACACAAAGTATTACAAGTAACAATATCAGCTAATATTTGTATATGGCTGTCATTTGATCTTCACCACCACCCTACAAAATAGGTGCTTTTGAAATTATATTAACACTCACACTGTTAAGTGAACCAAACTCAAAGACTTCTTCTGCACTTCTTCCTATCACACAGTAGACAAGCTTTTGATTGAGGATTAAAACATATTAAGGGCACCTCCAGGAAACATGGAACTTTATGGTTCTTAGTGCTATTTTATCAACTTTAAATTATAAAAATGTTTTTACCTTCATTTTCTGGCCACATAAGAATAAGATCCTACTGTAGAAGTGGCTGCTCCTCTGTGGCAAGTGGAGGTGGGGAATGACTACAGAGCAGCTGAGGGGAACTTTTTGGGGTAATGGGAACTGGGAACATCTTATATCTTGATGGTGGTTACATGGATGAATATGATTGTCAAACTCATCCAAGCAGCACAATGAAGATCTGGACATTTTATTGTATGTAAGTTATATTTAAAATGCTGATGTAGAAAAATTATTTGAAAATTAACTAAAGTTGATTCAAAACTTCTTGTGCATTTAAAGAATTGCAATTACTGGAAGTCCTTTTGGGGAGTGGAGGAGAAATTTTCTAAATTGAAAGTATACATTGGAAGTATAATTTTGACTTTGAAATGCCTCACAGGTAAACACATTTTCAATTGGGCAGTTGAGATATAACCAAATTTGTCAGAAAATTAGTGGTTCATAACTTAAAAATGAGAATAAGAAAGATCTAGTGTAATATAAAAATATGTGCTGTTATTACAAATGATGAAATAGGCTCCAAATGTGCCCAAAATCACATAGCTATTGAGTGACAAAATGAAGACTATGACACTAGGTCCTTTAGGTGCTAAAGCCTAAAGGCTTAGTACCATACTGCACTACTGAGCAGGGTTAGTAGGGCAGAGGGCCTTAATCCCTGTAGGCCACTAAGCAAACCCATTGTCCTACCCCCTGGACTTCCCTAAGAAGATTGAAAGGAAGGGCATGATTAAATAAACTGTGTTAAGCAACTGCTAAATTCCAGGCCATGATAGGGTCTCTAAATATGTTATTTCATTTAATCCTCACTGCTACTCCTCATGGTGGACAAATTATCATTCCCATTTATAGAAGAGGGAACTGGAGCCCAGGATGGTTAAGTAATTTACCTCATTGGAAAGTACTGGAGCTGAGACTGAAATCCAGGCTTGAGTGACTCCAAAAGTCTATACCTTTTCTATCAGAGCATACCAAAGATGGCTTAATATTTAACCCTTCCAGGTTACATATTTGCACTTTCACAAGGGTCTTTCCTGTGTGAGTATCACAGGACCATGGCAGACCTGAAGAGAAGGCTGACTGGGGACTGCAAAGTGGGCCTGCCTTAAATCACACAGGAATGTCACTGACCTACCTTATGCCTATAGTTCCCGAAGTGAGGCAGCATGCCAGAGAAGATAAATCTCTAGTGGAGTCACAGTCTTCTTCTCCAACTGGGATAACAACTCTCAGACACTCTGGCAATGATAGAAACAGAGAGAGCGCTGAATCAATCAAGAGTTTATTTGCAAAGGGTAACGTCAGAGGATGAACTTCCTTTCAATCCTGTAAACTTTGTACATATAAAGAGCTTACTGGCTCAGGAATTTGATTTCACTCCTACTTGCTTTCAGTGACTTTTTGGTCTTTGACTAAATCACATTCTCCCTCTCATCCCACCACCTTTTAGAATGCAGACTTTGATGCGTGTTCCTGGGTCCCTCTACCTCCCTCTTGTTCCAGCTAACCTAGGACTTTGCAAACAAACCCTACTGAGAAGTATGGACAGTCTAGGCCTTTCCAGAGACTCAAGCTGTGGAAGGAAATATGGTATTTAGTTAAACTAAAGTGAAGCCCTGCATAAATCATAAAGAGGCGAACCCAGGTTACTCAAACAAGACCCTAGGCGGTGCTTGGGGAATAGACTTTTTCACGCAACTTTATTTTTCTACAGCTGATTTACTTCAAAAATGCTGGGGCCCACAAATACCCCAGGAGTAACTTGGCTCCCAAATGCTACAGAAGGTCTTGGCCTTGGAGCACAGTTCTGGTGTTGTTTCCTGAATTCCCACATTGCTGTTTTCCACAAATGGATCAGACTTCAAACTTCCTGTGTCTGGCCCATGTGTGTGTGTGTGTGTGTGTGTGTGTGTATGTGTGTGTGTGTGTGTGTGTGTTTATATGCTTGGAAAGGGTGAGAAAGGGGGAAAGGGGATCCAAAAAGAAGAGCATTTACCTCAATGCTTACATTGCACACGTGTCCCTTTGTTCCTTTCCCATTCAGATAAAGCTGCTATTTTCTGATGAGCTCATTTCTGCATGAGAAGGGCTAGTATCTTTGTGAATAAATAGACTGATTTTAGGAGGTGTCCCATAAAAGGCTGCTTTTCAGTGTTTGTCTGATATATTTGTCCCGTGTTTTTTGGGGGGAGGGAAGGAGAGAGTTATGTGGAGCCATAAATCCCTAGGATTTATTTTCCCTAGTGTTATGTGCTTTAATTTCTAAATGCATTTAAATGATTTAGTTGTTCACCAGGCAATTAGAGGAAGATGTGCTCATTTCACACTTGCAGTTGACATGGTGGGTGGGGGAGAAAGTCATTCAATAGAAAGCACTATGGTTTTATGGTCTTTTCTTCTAGAAGAAGTTAGCCAGGGATTGAGGAATAGACTGTAAGCCACATCCTCCTTCTTACTTTTCCTGTACATTGAGCAAAAATATTGCATGCAAAGGGCAGACTTTGAAAAGATTTTTTTTAGTTGCCAAAATTAGGAACCAGGAGATTTTCCATTAAAATATTTGATTTCTGGTCTGGTTTCTCTTGAAAAATCGAAGTCCTGGCCACATTGGGCCTGCATTTCCCATGATGCTCACCATGGGAAAGCTACCCCTTTACATGGGTCCTGCCTTCTTGGCAGCCTACATCTTGGTCTTATCACCTGACACCGAGCCTGTGGGTTTTTACCATTAATATTTTTATTGTTATAAAATGTACATAACATAAAATTTATTTACCTTTTTAAGTGTACAATTCAGTGGCATTAAGTACACTCAAAATGTTATACAACCATCACCACTATATCTAGAAAATTTTCATCATATCGAACAGAAACTGTGCTCATTAAATAGTAACTCCCCATTCCTCCCAGTCCTCAGGCCTGATAGCCCCTATGTTACTTTCTGTCTCTATGAATTTGCCTATTCTAAGTATCTCAGATGAGTACAATCATACAATATTTGTCCTTTTGTGTCTGGCTTCTTAGCATAATGTTTTTAAGGGAGACATTGATTTTTTCATTGACTTATTTTAGAGCATAGACATTGATTTTTCCTGCATGTTAAAGGAGGGGTTGCATTTTATTGAAAACAAGGCCAACAGAACAAATCATTTGGGATGGAGACTTTTGACTTCTAAGCTTAAAATGATCATTATATCCATTATTGATAAGTGGAGGTCCTCAATGTACTTAAACAACCCAGTGTCTTTATACAGGTGTTTAATTGTTGCTGGTTAATTCTGGTATCCCCCAGAGGCTTCTCTGTATTTTATAGTCAGGATATGAAGACATGGGGATGTTCCGGGGATTAGTTAAATGTGTGTGGCATACTTTGCTGCATAAACTCACTCTGGAACTAGCACTTAGCATATGCTTGTTAGTTGTCTTTTTTCTGTATATACCCTTGAAGGCAGGAGCCAAGTCTCATCCTTCTGTTTTTTCATTCTTGTCCACAATAGCAACTCTATCGATGTTTGTCGATGTTGGCCTCCCCTCCCCCTTCCTGTTAAGTAGGGCTGGTAAAGCATAGCTTTAAATTCAAACTCAGTTTAAACAAACCAAAGAATTTTCAGGGTAAAAACAAAACGAACTCTTGCTAGGCAGGAGATAAGGAACACCTAAGCTTAGAGATCTGGGCAAAGCACAGGTATGAAAAAACCTGTTGTTTGCCAAAGGCTAAGAAGTGAATCACACACAATCTGATCCACCATCAATTTCAGAGCTGTGCTCATTCTACTTCACCAAAACTTAAATTTGGAGAATAATAATATCCAAGGCAGGATTTGAGGAGGGGGAATTAAGTGTTTTAGGGGTTTCCATTGTATGAAAGTCCCCGATAGCTCTGGGGAAGTGTAGTTGGAAAAGTCTTTTAATTGCAACTGCAAGGTTAGAGGCAGGCATACTAGAGACACAGCCTCCAGGCCTTTGTACTAGGATTTGTTTGCCAGTATTTTCTGTGATGGCAAAAGATGGAAAATGGCCAAAATCACCTCAAAAGGGTAATGGGTAAAACAATTTTGGCACATCTGTGTAATGTAACACTGAGCTATCATGACAAAGAATAAGATAAAGGAAGTTATTCTGAGATGGATGGATATTTAAGAGACAATATATTTTGAAGATTACACACAGGCAAAGAGAGAAAGGGACTATGAGAATGGAGTGATGGAGAGGAAGTCTGTATTCCTTTCAGTACTGTTTAAATTTAACCCTGTTCATATTTTACTCTTTCCATTTTAACAGCATTGTTAACAAGTATCCTGTTGCCATTGTGATCAGCAGTAGTCTGTAGCATGTACTCATCCTATCTAACTCCGCTGTCCACCTCCTCACTCCAAATAGCAAGGCAGGAATAATCTTCCCTTGATTCACAAACCAGGTATCTCCATGTCTTTAACGCTCACAATCTCACCTTCTCCATGAAAACTGACCGGAATAACTTCACCTCACACATAAACAGAATCATACCAAGAATCCATTTTGTTCATGCTCTGGCTTCCGAATCTTTCAGCAGCCCTAGTAGAGTGCTCTACACACTGAGGCTACCCTACAACATGGCACCCACCCACTACTTTTCCTGTGTGATTGTGTGTGTGTGTGTGTGTTTATATTTTGAGACCCTGTTCACCATGAGATAGTGTTCCCTTTGAGCACTCTTTTCTTGCATGCCTTGATCCACGGCCCCTCAGAAGGCTCCCATTAGGCACACTTGAATTGGATGTCACTTTTTTTATTGGCATGAGTTCATTATAATAGCTCTGTGTTGTCAAGGCCTTTATATTTAGACTTGCTTCCTCCTTCTAACGTTTTCTAGGAAATATGGATCTGTACAGAATGGTGGTTTCCATGGTAAATGTTCCCTCATATTTGTTTTCTCAAGTTCACTTCAGATATACACAGCATGATTTACTTTTTCAGTACCAGTACCACAATAAATTTAGGTTGTGGCGCCACTGCAGAACTGTTTAAAAACGTAATCTCACCCACCCTGGTTAAAAAAGGGGTAATTTTTTATTCTAACTGCAGGGAGCCAACTTCATACCCACCCCCAAAACTGTAGGAAAAGAGTTGACTTACTGAAATACAGCCACAAAACCTACACACCTTGGATGTAAATGATTAAAAGAGATGAGCAGAATATTTGATTCTCAGACACATGTGAGTCTCTCCAGGGCATAGCATACACAAGTAGGAACACATACATACATACATGTGTGGCATGGTTTCTGATTTATACAGTTTTCACACACAATTCATTTTATTTTTATATACCAGTGCAATTAAGTAATAGGGTATGTTTCATAGCTTTTTAGATAAGCAAATTAAGGCTCAGGGATGTTAAGCGACCTCACAAAAGTCACACAGCTGGCTGGTAAGTGCTAAAGCCTGATATGAATTCTGCCTTTAGTTCCAAATTCCATGTTATTCTGCCACCCTTAGACTGTTTCTCTGTGCTGTCATTGCCCAGATGTAAAATGGAAGATTTTCAGTGTACCAGGATGCTGTTCTTAACCCTCTGTGTTCTTAAGCAATATCAATTTTTCACCGACGGAAAATGTGAACACTTCATTGACACTTAACATACTTTTCCCTCTCCTGGACTAATTAATTAAAGGGGAAGAAAAGTTACCTATTCCCAGAGGACCTGACAGTGCCTTAAAGGTGTGCCGGAGACTGCTGACACATTGTCGCACTCTCTTAAAAGACTGAGAAGTCAACCGTCTCAGCTTTCTCTTCTCAGCAGTGGCTGGGGAGAACAGAGAGCAAGACAATAGCCTCTTGTTTAGTTTTATTAATTTTGAGGGCGGGTGGGATCGGATCGACAGCGCAAGTCACCAATCGCAAGCGAACCCTAGGCCGGGATTAGCCAACCCATTGTTGCAAACGAACAGTGGATGGGATTTACCCTTTCTGGGCCCACTCCGCAGGGGCTGGCGCTCCCCGCCCGCCCAGGGGCGGAGGCTGCGCACAGCCCCGCCCACGCCAGCCCCGCTGCCGCGGGGCCCGCCACTAGGGGTAGGGGCTCGCGATGTGGGTGTGGTGGAAGGAAGCGGGAGTCTAGGGAAAGCGGAGGAAGAAAGGAGGACGTCTTGCAGAGCTGCGACATGGGTGGGGGCCTACTGGTAATAGGAAGCAAGAAGGGAAGGAACATGAAGAAGCGTTGCTCCTTCCTGCATTATTTTAAGCAGGCTTTGAAAAAAGTTGCTTTTCAGCATTTCTATTATTTGTTTTTCTTCCTCCTGCGGTGGGGGCGGGGAGCTTCACTGGCCCTCCCACGCGACTCTGCTCCGCTGCTGCCGTAGATTATTATTGCAGTCTTTGTAAAACCCTTTCCTTCCTCCCAGCCAGTCCTTGCGTCGATTCTCAGGGCTACTGTAACCGATTTGTGCCATGTTAGTGAGAGGACCAGAGCGAGAGCCCCCCGCCTTTGCCCAAGCGGTCAGACCCGCCATTGAATTGTTTGAAACTTCCCCGCCCTCTAGCCCCACCTCTCTTCCGCCCCCTCCTTCCAGGCTCCAGGCAGGCCTCCTCCCTTCTTTCCCCGCCCTCTACTTCGCCCCCTCCCTAGTCCACTCCCGGCTCCTGGGCGGTTCTAGCGGCTCACCGCAAGAAGAGAAGCCACCCATTCGCCCCCCTCCCCTACCTCTCATCCTTTTACCAGGAGCTTCCCTCATTGCAGTCACGCCCCTTCCTTCCGAGGAGCTTTCTGACTGCCCAAGCTGGTAGACCCCTGATTTATTTCTCCATCTCCTCTTTCTTTGGCTTTATCTTCTGTTAGTTCTCACCAACCCCTCCACCCCCACCTCCAGTCTGTCTCGTCTCCGACTATCCGCTGCTCCACCCTTTGGCCCTGTATCCTGCCTATCCACTGCCACCAAGGAGAGCCCGGAGGGAGCAGCGAAGAGGGAGCAGCCAGGAATTGGGGCTTTCCTCCTGCCCATCTCTGGCCTCTGGCCTGGGACCGAAGCCACTTGAGCGAGTAGAGACTCGTCACCTTGTCTTCGTTGCCTTCAGGGGTAGGAGACGCGTGGTTACTTTTCGCGGGGTAACTGGGGCAGGAATCCATAGTGGCATGAACTTGATCATGCCCTCGGCATAAGTGAGTCGATCTACATGCGTGCGGGTATGCCCGTGTGTTCTACTTTCTCATGGCCAAATCGGTTTGGCCATGAGTTTTTCGAGATGTGCAGCAAGTTAAATCAGTTAAAAAGTGGGTGCTTCTTTCCCGTCGTAGAAGCTAGTGGGTACCACGACTTAATGGTACTTTTACTTACTTGCCTCCCGGGGTCTTTGTAGGTCTCTAGGTAATTAAGCACAAAAGAAATTAAAGACCTGAGGGAACTCGAGGTCTACATTTAGCTCAACGAGAATGTCCATGCTTATCTCAGATTGCTGGATGTGTTCCTCCTAAATTCTTAGGGTTGGGGTGGGGGCCTTGAATTCTTGAAGTCTTAAAGTCTGGGAGTAATCTACAACGAACGCTACACTTTTTTGGTGTGTGTGTGTGTGTGTGTGTGTGTGTATGTGTGTGTGGTGTTGAAGAGGAGGCTACCCCTTATCTGCTTTACATGTTAGTGACTACTTTTGCGGGATCATGCAGGTGGGTCTTGAGGGCCTCAAACTTGTGTCATTGTTGGTGCTTCAACAGCAAGATGGACTTACAGATATATGAAAATATATATTGATATATTTTCGATAGGATAAGTGAGAGGGGAAGTGGCAGTCTTTGTAGACTGTGAGCAGTCCCTGGTAAATTGCCACTGATAATTAATAATAATTTGCAGCAAGTGACTAAATAGAATCAGATGAGATAGGTAAGGGAAAGTTTGTGAGAAACAGCATTTCTAATCTCTAGCATGTACTTTAGAAAGAATTTTCCAACACCTTGGAGTGTCTAATTTAGTTCTCCTTCCTCCTCCCTTCCCTTCCCCCCCACCCCAAGAAGAATGGAAGTTGGGAGGCAGTTTATTTTGTTTTAATATAACCCTCTTCTCCCATTCAGAGAGGAAGATAATTGCTGTGTTTCCCCGAAAATAAGACCGGGTCTTGTATTAAGATTTGCTCCAAAAGACGCATTAGGGCTTATGTTCAGGGGATGTCATCCTGAAAAATTATGCTAGGGCTTATTTTCCGGTTAGATCTTTTTTTCGGGGAAGCACAGTAGTCACCATAATCTTTAATAATGGAGGGCTAAGGTTGTTTAAGTCTCCTTGAACCAAACTTTGTGAAAAGTCTTTTTTCAGGCCAGCCTTTGTGAAGCCTTCTCAGTTAGACCTTCCAGTACCCTCATTTAGTAGCTAAGAATAGTGTAAGATACCATTTTGGATGCAGGGTAAATTTTCACCCATGTGCCACCTATCTCCAATTGGGCAAGCATGGCAAACTTAGAAGAATGGTGGTATTCAAAGACCTATGACCAAGATGTCCCCAACCCATTGCTTATTTGGCAAGAAATTATTGGCATATTTTTAAATAATTTCACTGGTTGATTTTGATGGGGGGAAAGGAAAGCAGGAAGGGAAAGGGGACGTTACAGGTTACAGGGCAACGATTTTAAAGGCTATCGTGTTTCAGATCAGCTGGTAGGGAAAAGTTGGCCTGACCAAAACTACATTTTATAACTGGCCAGGGACATTTTAATAGCCAGGTGGTTGTAGAGTAGTTGCATCTATTTAGAGATGATAACTCAGGTTCCAGCTATTTTGTATGGGTTTATCCGGTGTCATTTACAGACGCTTTCTGGCACTACATCATACTTCGTTTTAAGATACTTCTTTGGAAAGGTCTGGCTATGTAAAATTGAAAGTGCTTTTCCTAACTTCATAGTCTAGATATGAAGTAAACCTCTGTCCGGGCTTGTATATCGCGTAACTTTTCTGTGAAAGTTGTGGATCTCTTTACTGATTTAAAAGATTTTAAAAACTCATATTCAATACACTTTTTTTTTTTTTTTAATACACTTTTGTATTTGGAAATTGAAATCTCATTTCTGGTTTGTGAAGTAGGATTCATTAGACTAATGCATAATCAAGGCATTTTGTGGAGTTGCTTTATCTGTAGTTTTATAAAGAATCGATCAGACTATAGAATGCCTTAAGAACAGTCTATTCAGAAAGCAGAGGGATGGATGCTATGATCTTGAAGTCCCATTGAGTGCCAGAATTCTAAGTGAGTACATCTGCTTCTGTACATCTCCTAAGAGCCCTCTCCCAGGGCCTGTGCCTTCTTTAAAAGGGTGTCTTTGTAATTAAGCAGCTCTTCTCCCCCATCTCCCTTTCTTCCTTTGAGCTAGCTTTTTAAGGCCTTTTTTTTCCATTTAGAGACAAGAGGAGTTTCTCACACTCTCCTACTTCCCTCTTAAGGTTTCTTTCCCTTTCCCCCAGAAAAATAGTCTCCCAGAGTTCTCAGAATGGTTAGAAGTTGTTTTGTTTTGTTGTTGGGTGGAGGTTACCAATGAGGAGGAATACAGGATATACTTGGGAAGTGCTTGCGACCAGGTAGTTTCCTCTATGGAGACTGAGCATTTGGAATGCAGGAGAACAGTCTATTCTTAGGGACTGCATGGAAGAAATTGTCCTTTACACCCATAAAGCCCAGCTTAAAATCACTGAAAGGGGCAGACAGAGGTGTGTGTGGTCGTGGTCAAACCTTTTAGGATGGCAAATGGGTATATGGTCCCAAATCTGTTACATCACTTCTTTTTCCC
The DNA here is from genome assembly GCF_964194185.1 of Rhinolophus hipposideros. Classification (NCBI taxonomy): domain Eukaryota; kingdom Metazoa; phylum Chordata; class Mammalia; order Chiroptera; family Rhinolophidae; genus Rhinolophus; species Rhinolophus hipposideros. The sequence goes on from NC_138046.1 coordinate 44,154,973, forward strand.
ACGGATTCACTGGGTTTGGAGAGCTGCTTGACAAGTTAATTAGGTTGGGACTAAACCAATTTGTTCATCATTGTGCTCATTGATTTCCTGTCTCCAGGATTTTTTTTTTCGGTAGTTTACTATGACATGTTGTCTTTAGTCTTGCTTACTTCTTTGTTCTTTGATGCCTTTTGTAAACTTTGGTCCAAAATCTAGGATCCCACCCCCAAGTCAAAGGTTAGAATTTTGTCCCTGGAATGAAGAAGGCATTAAACAGGCTTCCCATACTACATTACTCTGTTCCACAGTGGGCTTTGGACTCCCCTTAACTCAGAAAGAGGAGGAAAGTCACCCCTTCCACTCATTACACAGAAAAATCTGAAATAAAAAAAGGAAACAGAAAGAAAATAAGAGGTCATTTGCTTCGTGAAAGAATCCACTGGAGGTTTCTTTGAAAGAACTAGCTTTCCTAGTTAGTGCCTTTGAGCTATGACTTGATATATAAAATTTCCTATAACTGGGCCTTCTCAGAAACATATTTATTGCATAAAGGAAGACATTAGAATTTTGTTGTAATGATTATTGCTTGAATTAAGTGAGGCCATTATTTGGCTTTTGAAATCTTTTTTGTTATATGGGTTGGAGTTAATTGTCTAAATCATTCTAGCTTGTACTAATGCTGGCCACGTTTAGCCCCAGCCTACAACCACTTATAAAAGGGAGATAGTATGACTTTCTGGAGATGAATCAGACTATGTAGATTTTGATAAGTTTAAGGTTGGGACTCTCTACACCATATAGGTAAAAAAAAAATTAGTTTTAGTTATTGTATTTGAGTAGCCCAAGAATACAGAAAATTATTTCTGGTAAATATCAGCAACTAATGCCATTTTAAATCGAAGAATCTATAATAAGCTTTCCTAGTGAGCTTATTGTTAAGAGGGAACTAGGCTCTTCACCCACCTCTAACTCAGTTTTACCACCCTTGGCAACTTTCTTGCTCTGTAAATTGTGAGGGTCGCAAAGAGTGATTTTGAGAACCAATTCTAAAGTTTAGGGTTGTCTTCCTATGTCTCAGTTTCTGGTGTGAATATGAATGATTCCTACTAGAATGAGGTGCAACAGTTGTTAGAAATATGATCGTGTAGTCATCTGGATTTTTTTTAAAGCCTATAAAGATATATCAGTGTTAATGCATTGTGTTTTGTATTTTAACAACGTATCAAATAAAAAAGCTAAGACCCCACCCAAAACATCATTAAGAATCCTATAATTGTAAGAGATCACCTGCTTTCATTTTTTCTAATTCCTTTCAGTCTTTATTTCTGTACGTATGTGATTTTTACATAGCTATAGTCATAGAAATGTCCACTGTCTCTTTTAAATAAGAGCCTATCTAAGACATACCTGTGTAAGAGGAGTGAAGTCCATACCTTTGTGACGGAGTGAAATCAGAACCTGACTCAGTATACATGAAGAATCACATATGTACATTCCTCAAATGCCAGGAGAGACTAACAGATTTAATAAGTAAGTAATCATTCAACACTTTGTGTGATTTAGGCATGTTTTGTTTTATACCTTTGAAAATAATGTTTAAATTAGACTGAAAATATTAAAGGAACTATGAACTTTAGACAATTAAGTAAAAGACTTGTAGGTTTAGCAGGATAACCCACACATAATGGGTTCTTCATTTGAGACATTTACCATATAGTGAAAGTTCAGTTACATGGTCCTTTAATTTTCCTTTGATTCAAAAGATAATATACGTATGATCTCCAATTTTGGATGGAATCATTGCTGGAAAGTTAGATTAAATTTCTTTAACTGGAATAGCAAGGTGAAGTATGGGTTTTTAGTACTTAGTACCAAGTTCAGTACAGGGACATTTTTTATGATATATGTTCATGGGGAAAATGCGATGGATATATTTGCTAATATCTCCTAAGGTAATTTTTGCAAATCTACTTTTTAAAAACTCTATAGGCTGTCCTTGACATGTGTAAAGTCACTTTTACTACTGCCCCAACTCCATGAAATATCATTAGACTGTGTGAGTTGAAGCCAGGATCTGGGTTTCTCTGCCCAACTCTCTCGGACTTGCCATGTGTTAATGAATTAGCTGCTCTGAGTTTCAGTTACTCTTCTGGGAAGCAAGGATATTAATACTTCACAGGGGTGTTTAGGCATGCTTCATATTGGGCACATGCTTTGAGGTCATTGGATGAAAGGTGTTTGTATGATGGCAGAGCAGGTGTAGTATAGGGTCCTGAGCAGGTGTTAACTTTTAATGAGCATGGCTCTCTTATAGCATACAGTGCCCTTGGTGCTTCATTGTCTTACTGACTATAATTGATTGTACCAACATTTGTATTATTGACCCTCTTGGCTCCTAAAGATATTAAACGTTTTAATTCTATGTGGTAAATTGAAGTTCTAGTAAGAGGATGCTAGCATCTGCCAGTGATGAAAAACAGCTTCAAAAAGAGACATTAGTTGGAATGTGCCATAAAGATCAGTGAGTTCTTCAAAGCTCTTCCAGAAGATTAAAAAGGAGTAAAACAAATTTCTGTGTGAGTGTGTGTGTGTGTGTGTGTGTGTGTGTGTGTGTGTGTATTAAGGGAGAAAGTTTTGAGTATATTTGTTTGCGACACATACTAATGATAGCCAGTAACTGAAACCCACCATTGTGGTATTTTATACACAGCTGGTTTATATTAATGATGGAATATTTATGCTTGCAGTACAATCCGTGGCTCATTTCCATGTGTATGTCAGGACTTAAATACCCCCCAGAGCAACATTAAGATAACATTAAATATAAATGTGGCCAAGCTGCAAAGGTTGTGTTTTTTTTGGGGGGTCTCCCTTATTCTTATTGGTGTTGCTTCAGATCACAATAACTGCGCCTCAACTTTGGGCATTAATACTGATTTTTTCCCCCTTTATATAACCCATAGCAAACTTTACATTTTGATCCTTTTGATATGGACAAATGATCTCTCCTGCCTTCATAATGCAGATGAAACTGATGCAGGGGTTTCTTAAGAGCACATTTTTCCTGCACATGCTTCTCATTATCTGAAAGGCCTGGACTCAATCAGTAAAGGAGCAGAGAAACCACATAATTGAAAGGAGAATGACGGTGGTGCATTCTTGGAATATTTGTGGGAAGGGGATTGCTGACATCAGAAAATGTAGTGGCCTGAGTATTAACAGCATTGAAGAGAAATAAGCTTTCTGTGTTTCTGTGCATTGAGAATTATTTTTAAGGGGATAAAAATATGGGCCAGGTTTGACATCCTTTTATGAAGTTGCCCTGGAAACTTTGATGAAGGTTGTTATAGAATAGTTCAATTAAAACCTTCCCCATTAGGAAACTAATTAGTACATCGCTCATTTGGATTGTTTTCAAGGGGCATGGATTTGCATTGAATTAATGACATTTTTTCCATGTGATAGCAAACTAAGATAAAAATCACAGATGGAGGAAATTATTTAGATTGCCTATTTTGAAAAAATCTAATTTCCTCTTTATTACATTTAGGTTTTCAGTTCAGATGTTTGTTTCACTCTGTTTATATACAGTGATCATATTTTAGTTTAGCAGCCAGTTTTACTTTCTGGATTATGGGCTATAAACCAAAGCTTATTAATTTGAGTTTCCTGTATGAATTGAAGAAAAACGATGAATGACAATAAATGATTTTATTAAGGTAACATTTGTTGTTTTTCTTTTCTTTTACAATAAATTAGTTTTCCTTTGCTGTGTGTGTGCCTCTGTGTGTGTGTGTGTGTGTGTGTGTGTGAGAAAAGCAGGTTTTTTTAGCAAATAATTTTTGGAGCTAAGAAAATTTTAATGACTTCCTTTACCCTCAAGAACACTCTGCTTGCCTTAGGCGCACACTAAGGCAATGCGATGACTTTTCTGACCTGGTAATTTTTGTGACTAGGCTAAGCAGTTCTTCCTTGGCAGGCTGAAGGAGTGTTTATGATGGGAACTGAAGTGCCAGGTTCCTAGGTAGCAAGTTCTTTCTACTGTACTCCACCTTTTTTAGGAGAATGAATACTTTCTCCTGAGGTTTCAGGGCCATTTGTAATAGAATCAGTGCTCTGTAACTAAATATGTAATATTTATATAATATGGGTCTGCTGCGGTCCTCCTTTTCCCCAATAACTATTAGGGGACAGTTATTCTTTTTATATATTCCTTAACACAATGCCTGTAGCATCATATGTGTGCACTAGTTTTGGAGAGTGGGAAAGTTGACTGGAGTATGTGATTTGTAGTTGAACTGATTTCACCCTAGTCTTTCTGGGGAAGGCAGGGTTTAGATTTAGTTTTGCAATGGCAACTCAGTCAAGACAGGTTCTTGGGGCTTGCAGGTCAGCAGGAGGAGGTGGGGCTGACTTTGGGGAGTGACTCAAGCCCTTTGGTATGAAGATATATGAAACGCTGGCTCCTGTCCATGCACCTGCTGGATGCCACACCTGCAGTCAGCACCTAAGCCCCGCTCAGACACAGAAGCCAGACTGAAGCCAGATGAGGCTCCCTTCAAAAGGAGCACAACGAAACAGGGAACTCCTAATTATGTTAGTGAGGCACTACTGCCAATTGTATTTAGCTGTTCCAGTGTTGGTGAGGGGAAACATCTTAGGTATTTTCTTATAGGTGCAGTGTATTGGCTTGCTCAAGATGCTGTTGGAGTCTTGAGGGAATCTGCTTTCATAATGAATTTCTCTTGTGAATTGTCCTCTTAAAAATGAGTCAGTTCTGTAGAGGTTTGTATCTAGTAAGCCAGCACAGGGCAGGAAGTCACAAGACCTGGCCCCACCAGTAAGCCACTGTGAAACCTTGGTCAAATTAGTTATCACTAGCTATCTGTTCTGGACTTAAGCTTCTGCAGTTGTAAAATGGAATTAATCGCATCAGCCTTTATTTCCTCACAGAGCTGCTGAGAAGGACAAATAAGATAACAAGTGAAAGAGCTTTTGTTTCCTTAGAAGAAAGACTGAGAAACTAAAGGTAACAGTATTATTGTTACTGCTCTTCTTTCATTCCTTTTCTTCTCTTTCTGTGGCCTCTAGCAATGTCTTTGGGAAGTTGTTGTTTACTCAGTATGCACTTATTAAGAATATTTTATGTACCAATTAATGTTTTAGTTGTTACGAATGATACAGAAGAAAAGCTTGCACCCACCGCATGCTCTCTAAGCAGCTTCCATTTCCAGCTCAATTTATTACACTGATTTCTGCCTGGGTACTTAGAAGCTTAAAAGACAAGAATTAACTTCTTTTTTCCTCTCTGCGTTTTAACGGGGGACTTCTGTTCCTGGAGCAGTGTATTCCAAGGTCTAGATTGAAGGTATATGGCGAAGGCTGGGGAGCCATTGGGTAAATAAGGAATTTCCCTCTCGCTCCAACGTTTGCAAATTACATGACCCTTGCTCACTTTTTTCAGGATCCAATCCTTAGTTTCATCCTTGGTTCCATTCTCCTACTCTGTATGATCCAGTCCCCTCCTTATCCTTAGCTGTTATCCGTATGCTGATGACTCCCAAAGATATATCTCAACCTATCTTTGACTCTTCTTTTTCCAACTTCCCCAACATCAAGTTGGTTATCAGATTCCATATCTCCCACAAAGCTCATAGGTCTTTTCCTCTGGGAAGCTTTGCTCAGGTGCCTCAGAGTTATTTTTGCAGAGTCCTCTATGTTGCCAGAGCTATGTGCTCATACTGTGGTTTCCTGTTGGATTGTACCCCTTCTACTTGATTGGGAGCTCCTGAAGGCTGGACTCTGTTTTACGTATTTTTTACCCACCAGTACCTGTACAGTGTCTGGCTATAGTTAAGTGCTTAATAAATGTTTGTAGAAAATATGGTGTGATAAGTGCTCTAATAGAGATGTGTGCAAAGTCCAGTGGAAACACTGACGAGAGATAATTCATTTTCCATATTGACCATAGTTGGGAGCAGCGGTAAGATGGAGGATTAGGGGAAAAAAAAAACTTCAAGGAGAAGGTGGAAAGCACTGCCCTCTTCTGAGAGTTCTGACTAAGCAGTGTACGAAAGAAATGCCTCTTGTATCTGCTCTTGCTAAGCCAGAGGCATCTCTGGCTTGTTGCCTCTCCTGCCTTAGGACTGGATGGCTTTTATGGTTGGGTCTGCAAATAAACTTCTGTCTATAACACATTGACCATTTAAGATAGGTACCACTTAGTCATATAATATTAAACAGAGCTGATTTAAATGTGTCACCTTAACTGTGGCTGAAAATACAGGTAAACACACAGGCTCATTGGTCATGTATGCATAGTTCTGTACAGCAAAATACCCTTTAAAATATATTGAAGATTGGTATCTGAAGACTCACAAATTTAATTCTGAGGATGTAGCAGTTTGGGTCACTAGAACTGAACGTCTTCAAGCTGACTGTCAGATCTTTCCAAGGGCAAAAATGAAACATGATATAAGCCATTACAGGCCATGAACCTGTTCTCACCCACCTGATGCTTTTACTAATTAGTTTCTTGGCCGGTGGCAATTTGGGGCAAGTGCATGCAAGCTGGATTCACAGGGGAGCCCACATTCCACTCTGCCATTTTGCAAGCCATTGGGATATTACAGTGCTTCTCTTGGCTTATTTCCCTCCCAGGAGTCCTGCTCTGCGCTGGTGGAAAAATGGGAGTAGGAGATCTTTTCATTAAATGAAGGAGAGATTTCATGGGGTTTTGATGTTTTGCTAGTTTTATTTTTTTAGTGGGTTGTCTAAAAACATTCATGTTCCTTTGACCCATTAAGTTCACTTCTGGGATTCTATCATTAGGAAACAATCCAAAATATTGAAAAAGGTTAAATCACAAAGTTGTTTTTGTAACATTATTTAGACTATAACAGAATTGAAAGGAATTTAAATGTCTTAATAATTGAAGACTGGGCGAGTAAATCTTGATACACTCATTTAATAGACTATTACGCAGTCATTGCAATGTTTGTTATGAAGTCAGTACCACAACATGGAGAAAGTGCTTATGATACAGTGAAATGTAGAATCCAAAAGTATATGTGCATTCATATTTCATTGCTTTGTAAAAACACAAATACACAATGAAAAAAAACTAAAGGAAATATTCTATAATGCTAACAATGTTTGGGTTGAGGTGCCGAAATTATGAGTGATTTTTTTCTCTTTGTTATGAATATTTTTTGTATGTTGTGCTTATATTATTACTTGTAAAATAAAGTAAAAATAAAAATAAAAGTGGGTAGTATGCCACTGAAGATAGGATATTGGTAAAGCAGGCAGCTTCTAGGTATATTTGTAAACTTCTCTCAGTTTATGCTCAATCTGATTTTATGGACTGCCTATACTTTTTCTGGGGCAAGAAGAAATGGTATGTGATGGAGTGATCTATTTATTCCGCCCTTGGAATGGGTGTGTATGGAGGGAGGTGGAAGGGTGGTGGCAACAGGATTCTTCTTATTACCCAGTATTTCACTGCTCACGTACATTTTAGAGTTAATCACTTTTGTTGCGGTTAACATGTTCATCTCAATTGCTTTATAGTACAGAAAAGTAAAACTGGGACCAAACTGACCATGCCTCTGAGTTGCTATCTCCGAAACAGATAACTGACACTGATCCTGTGTCAGTAAGATTTGGAAATGCCAAGGCCTTACTGTAGGTCTTAAAATAATTTTCCAACCTAATCTAGATAGAGGTGAAGATAGGATCAAAGAGATGGGGCTGACTCAAAGCCTTTTCTTAAGCTAGTGCTAGACTTAAGTAAGAGTAAGTACCAAGTTGTTATGTTGAGAAGACCTAGAATAGGGGCCTAGAAACATTGATCAGTGGAGGTTCATGTTACTGTATGATCTATCTGAATATCTTGGTCTAAAGAGGAAAGATTTTGTGAGGTCCTTCTGCTATACATCTAACTAAACACATCCCTCTTACCTCTTTGGATTTCACCCTCTGTCATTATCATTTTAATTTCAATGGAGTTGAAAAATTGGTGGTACCATTAAGCCAGGTTTATAGTTTCTTAAAAATCAGAGTGAATTCAATTTAATAAAAATATTTATTAATCATCTATGTACAAACTGCTATGATAGATGATATATTGTAGTCGAAAGACTGTTGCCCTAGGAATAATAAAACCTGCATTTTGGTCCTGGCTCTTACCCCTTTTAAGTTCTGGCATCTTCATCTATGAAAAGAGGGTGTTGGATCACTAGACTCCTCTAAGAGATTAGTTCTCACCTTCGCTGATTTAAGGACCCCTGCACAAAAGACTGAATTGCAAATAAAGGTTTTACAAAAACAACCTTACTTAATAAAATTGCTGCAGCCTTCTAGAAAAAGGCCACTTTGAAATAATAATAATAGCTAACTTTTATTGAGCCTTTACTATGTTTCAGGCTCTGTGCTTATACTTTACATGGATTAACTCCCTTCTTCTGTATAATGACGTTATGAGGTATGAGCACCATTATCCTTATTTTGCAGATGATGAAATTGAGACTTGGGGATGTCGAGACATCTTTGAGGTCAGTTAATAAGCCATAGATCCAGGATTTGAACTTGGACAGAGTAACTCTAGGCTCAGGCTCTTAACCATGGTGTTTGTACTGCCTGTTCCATTACCCATTGAAAGTTTAGGGATCATCTTTAAAGGGACCACAGTTTCTTACCTCCCAAAGGAAGTGAATTAGTATCCAGGATGGCATGACCATTGGGAAAGGTGTTCCCTAGGACATTTAAGGCCACAGTATGGAGGACATGAGATAATTCAGTGGGCTGTTTTGCCTCTCTCTTTGTGTGGGAGGGTGTGTGTGTGTGTGTGTGTGTGTGTGTGTGTGTGTGTGTGTGTTTTATGCACAAATACATGCACATAGATATAGGGAAAACTTTGAACTGGCTGCTTTCCATTTAGCTAGAAGTAAAATTACATGAAACAAGTTAACCAAGATTTAGCAGAGAAACAGGTTTCCTAGACTTAGATTCTTCATCCTGGTTGGTGGAGTGAGGGATAGGGGCAGAATAGGAAGGAGGAGATAGAAGGGATAGAAAGAAGATCTTATAGGCATGTTTCAGAATTAATATTTGAAGGGTAGAAATTTGGTCTGCCCTGGCTACCTAGTAGTGTTGATGTTCTGGGACTTGGCTTGGGAAACATCTGAGCTCTCACTAATGTTTTTACCCTCAAGCTCCCAGGTATACTGGGAGAGGCCAATGACTGCAAATGGAGTAAGAATTTGGCTTGGCTTTGCTGTCCTGTTGTTTATTACAGAAGAGTTAACATATAGATTCAAATTGCATTTTTAAAGAGAAACACAGACGTCCTTTATTCCCCTTTCAAATATCCTCAGGGACAGTCTGTTTGTCCAGGAGAAACAAAGTTATTTTATTGATTGAAGATGACGTCAGACCTCTGGCAGTGGTGTAATTAAATCTGTGGGCAGATTAAAGGTTGCAGAGTTCATACTATTTTAGTTCTTACACATGAGACAAGGGATATTTTCCTTTCTTTTTTTCTGATAAATAAATGGAGTAGTGTTTTCCTTTTTATGTGACTCAACATATAGATGAACATAAGTTCTTTAAGAAAAAAATCAGCAAACAAGAGGAATCAGCAAAGCTTGTTTCTTAGGCTGATTTATTTTCCTCTTTTAAACAAACAAAAAAAGGCTAGGAAGTGCTGTATTAGGGAAGGACAATCTATGTTCAGTTGACAAAATGATTTGGGTTTTGAAAAGGATGTGGAGGAGAGATGACAAAATTAAGGGAAAGGAGTAAGACTTTGGACAAGTAAAAGTTTTTTGGTGAGGAGCTAGGTGTCAGGAGCAAGCCAGTCAAGATTGGCATGAAAAACTAAATAGTACCAGCAAAGAACTGTATGATGGTTTCTCTCTAGGAATTCGATTTTAAAAACCTTGGGCAGTTTTCTGTGTGTTTTAGTTGAAAAAATAAGACAACAATTTTGTTCAGAATTGGACAATAGAAGCACAGTGGTTATTTACCATAATTCTGTTAATAGTCCAGCTTTGATTCCAATTAGAAGTTGTTCCTCTCTTTGAAATTAGGGGAGACACCCCAAAATAATTACCTTGCAGATTGGATTCTGCTTTTGATTGTGATTGCATGTTGGGCTGAAACAAGATGGAAATACAAATTTCTATGTTTGTTCACTCTATATCTGTTCACTATTTTGGGCAACATTGCAAGGAAATAATGCTAAATTAATCACTGTGTGGTTTTGTGATTTATTTTTTTAGCTTGGGTATTTTGGACACGCTCCCAAAATGCAGAGACACTTGTGTGCTTCCTTTGCATTGCCTTGCTCCTCAAATGGTGTCTCTGGTGTGGATTAAAGCCTTTCCTTTAAGGGATGTGAATGAGTCATGGCTAAGTCAGGATGGAAAATAGGAATGTGGATCATGTGCATCTCATCTAAACACAAACTCCTCAGTTTGATTACCATTTTTTGTTAGAACCACAGGCTTTTTTAAAGCAGTGATTGGAAATGAGGACTATTTCAAATCTATATCTGGTGGATATTTGCATCTAGTCTCTGTAGTGTGAGCCTAGTCTTTTCCTTTTGTGGAGAGGTTGGGGTAGTGGAAGTGCTGAAAAAGCAAGTGGAAGCATCTTCTCCTTGAACAAGAAGAAGGGCTGCAGCTATGTGTTGAGAAGGGCAATTGCTTTGCTACTCCAGTCAAAATGGATGGGCTGTTGATCAGAGTGTAAGCTCTGTGAGTCTTTTGTATCCCCATGTCATGTGTCTTTTGTATCCCTCATTCTGTTTAGCATGAGGCCGGCAATTGTCTAGAATAGCCAGTATGCAATAAATACTTAATGACTTGGTTAAAAGGATTTTGGGTTTCTTCTGCCCATCTGAGGCTGTGGCAGTTAAATTGGGAGCTTCACTGAGCATTCTATCTTTGACCAAAAACCTACCTTCTGATGACTGCCTTTCCTTCTGGGATGTGGGCCAGTGAGCTTCTCTCACCTGCTCTGCTACAGATAGCAGTTTAAAGGTGACAGTTTAAAGGCACCCTAAAAGTGACCGTGGTTAGGGCTTTTGTCATCACCCACCATTCTAATTCAGAATGGAAACAGTGGCTTTTAATCGTTTCCAGCCTCAGACCTGGACATTTCTGTCCCCTGGAGACTGGCCGACCTCCTAAACATGCTGCTGGAGAGTGAGTTTTTTTTTTTTCCTGGTGGAAATGGACTCTGCCACTCATATAAAGGGCAAGCATGTGGGAGGACAAGTCATTCCTTTGGAAGGACTGGTTTGGTTAACTGTTGGCCACTGGTGGCAAAATAGAAACGACATTTTTATTTCTCCCTCCCCCCTCCGAACATTTCAGAGTGACCAGTGGTTGGAATCTTGGCGGCGCTTACCCTGAACCTGAGTGTTAGGGTAGAGGGAATCTGCCATTGCAGTTTCTGGAGCTGCTCATAAGCAAGAATTCCCTATCCTGATCAAGGCTTTAAGCCTAAAAGAAAGCAGAAATAGGTATGGACTATTGGTGTGTGTGTTTGTGTGTGTGGTGTGTGTGTGTGTGTGTGTGTGCCTGTGTGTGTGCAGGGTGGGGCGGGTATGGAATGGGATGGGGTGGTATACTCTTTAGTGTCTGGGGCAGCTCAATGTCTGGATTTCCCTGCCTTGCAGAATGGATTTATAAGTGGTTTTATTATAAGCATACATGCTCACATTTCTGTTTTTTGAGAAAAGAAAAGTCGTTTGATAGTCATCTTTCCTATTTTGGGCACCAAAAGGGATTTATATGTCAGCCTATCAGAAAATCCCAATATGACAATTTAAATACAAGAGTCCCAGAGGGTCACTGAGAGGGAGGGGAAGGGGACTAGAGGGCAGGTTCCTCAGCCCCTTGGTGTGCACTTCCCCAAAAAATACGTGAATGGGATTTAAAAAGGGCTTTTGAAGGTTAACTGTGGGGTTCAACTGCTCTATACAATAACTGGAAACGAGGTAGCAGTAATCATGCAAGAAGTGTGAAAGGAGAGAAGATGACCTTTCTCCGTCTACCATACACATCTTCTGGGTCACCCCCTGAAAGACTAAAGGAATGGGGTCATGTTGCCAGAAAGTTTGAAGGATATTTAATGTAGAAATTGGCCTGGTAGCCAGTATTCCAGAGTTCTCATCTAGGAACCTGAGGCTGGTTAGGTTGACCTTTATTATGACTTTGTGTGACATCATGTCCATTCTCCAACACTACTTAAGATCCTTAGAGTGAATGTTTCATTATTGAACACTGATTATCGTATTGCAGTTCTTGAGACCTTGTTTGGAGGTTATAGTAGGGGAGCGCAGCTACTTCTATACTCTTGACCAAAGAACAGTCCTCTCGTCTATGGGGGAAGGTCATCCTCTTCAAATGACCGAGCGTGCAGCTTCCGGAGGGACACACATGGAGTGGTGAGGGAGAAAGGTGACATCTGCCTAGCCTGCCAGATCAGCTGAATCAACCCTGGCAATTAATGGGGTGACAGATGTCTCAGCCAGATCACCCTCACATCCTGAATTACAGTTCTTAACATGACAGAATCTGTCCAAAGATTTGTTGAGCCTCTAATGAGTTTGTGTGTAGTGTACCATTGAGAGAGAGAGAGAGAGAGAGAGAGAGAGAGAGAGAGAGAGAGAGATCACCTACTACTGTTTTTCAGTTGGGGGAACAGAAGACAAGGGGGAATCAATTACTTAGGTTACCCTGTAAACCCATGAGATGCCTTATAATTTGAATCTTGCATTGTCGTACTACTGATATCTGTTTCACTCAATCCATATTACTTACTTAAGAAGAATTCGTGGTGGTTGTGGTGGTCGTGCTGGTGGTGGTGCTGGTGGGATATTTTAATCATACCCCTTCTAGAAAGATGGCCTTTTTATTTTTCAATTTCTAAATACTGTCAGAGGCACCCTTCAAATGAAAGACGGTTTCCCCTTTAAGCTTCTCCTACCCAAGAACAACAGCAAAATCTCAAGGACCATTCATGGATAGCTGAAAGAGAAACTGTCAATAACAATTATCCCAAGCCCTTCTCTTACTAAGCCAAGGAGCATCCAAAACAGACAATACAAAAAGGATTTATTTTTTTTAAAAAGGATACGTTTCAGAATTTTTTGAGATCGGAGAAAATGATTTACATCAGCTGGGACCATTTTTATCTGGTGCAAGCCAAGTTGTCTTCACTTTTTATTTATTTTACTTATTTGGTATTTTGTAGCTTTCTTCACATGCTGAATTGCTTTACAGATCCTGTCTGTGGGGTAACTACTCCCCACTGACCTGCCCACCTTCTTACAGCCATGAGTTGGGTTTTTCATTTAATAGAATATGGAGAGATGAACTTTGTGAGTAAGGGCCTAGGAAAATTGCCCTCTGATCACCATACTTGACTGCTCCAGTCCTCTTAGGAGTTAAGTCAAGACTGAATATTTAACCCATGCTAAAAGTGACAGAGGAAATAGAGAGCTCTTATGCTTCCAAATTCCTCATCTTATCAATGCTAGAGCCAGGAGTCACCAACAATTAATTTATTAATTCTAGATTCAATTATCTACTTTCTCTCTGCAATGGAGTTCTCACCCCCAAATATCCATTTTATTCCCCTTTAGAGGAATGATTTATCCATCAACTGGGTGTTAAGCTTCCTGTTTCCCCTTCCTAGGTCAAGGGCAGCCCAGGTGCCCAGTTTCTCTCTCTCTTCACAAGGCACCACCAGCAATAGAGATGAGAAATTCTGAAGAACAGCCAAGCGGAGGAACCACAGTATTACAGCGTCTGCTACAAGAGCAGCTTCGCTATGGCAATCCTAATGAAAATCGCAACCTGCTTGCCATACACCAGCAAGCCACAGGGAATGGCCCTCCTTTCCCCAGTGGCAGTGGAAACCCATGTCCTCAGAATGATGTGCTGAGTCCCCAAGACCACCACCAACAGCTTGTGGCACATGCTGCTCGACAAGAACCCCAGGGGCAGGAAATCCAGTCAGAAAACATCATCATGGAGAAGCAGCTTTCCCCTCGAATGCAGAATAATGAAGAACTCCCAACCTATGAAGAAGCCAAAGTTCAGTCCCAGTACTTTCGGGGCCAACAGCATGCCAGTGTTGGAGCTGCCTTCTATGTCACTGGAGTCACCAACCAGAAGATGAGGACTGAGGGACGTCCATCAGTTCAGCGACTCAATCCTGGGAAGATGCACCAGGATGAAGGACTCAGAGACCTTAAGCAAGGACATGTCCGCTCTTTGAGTGAACGACTAATGCAGATGTCACTGGCCACCAGTGGAGTTAAAGCCCATCCACCTGTTACCAGCGCTCCCCTCTCCCCACCACAACCCAATGACCACTACAAGAATCCCACAAGTTCCAGTGAATTCTACAAGGCCCAAGGGCCACCTCCCAGCCAGCATAGCTTGAAGGGCATGGAACTCCGAGGCCCCCCACCAGAGTATCCCTTCAGGGGCATGCCACCCCAGTCTGTAGTGTGCAAGCCCCAAGAGCCAGGGCACTTCTATAGTGAGCATCGTCTGAACCAGCCAGGGAGAACAGAGGGGCAACTTATGAGGTATCAGCATCCCCCTGAGTATGGAGCAGCCAGGTAAGAGAGTTCCCTTTTTGTAATTTCCTGACCTCCTCCCCAACCAGCTTCTGCTGTGTGTTGGGAATTTTAAGGGAAGGAATGGGCAGGTGTTTGTTATAACAGACTCTGCAATGCATGGCTGGTCTCTGACTTAGTAAATTTTCTGCCAACCTGAATTTCTAGCCATAATTAGCACTGTATTAACATTCTCTTAACTTCATAGGTTGAGCATGGCCTCAACTACCTAGTAGATGAATAGGAGCACAAGTCTTGATTTCAGCAGCTATTTGCTGTCCTGTCTGCTAGGAAATTGAAGGGTCAGTGTTCCTCATCTTGTGAGTTATTAAGCCCTTCCTTGAGGAACAGAAGCAGATTATCTTGGACTTTAATTAATCTGGGATATCCTATCACTTCTATATATTCCCCTCCAAAAAACTCTCATCACATTTTTGTGAACACATCTTTCTGCAGAATTGCTGTGATTCTTCCGGACACTAAACAAACACCCAGATATTACTGTGGTGGGAACTGCATAGGTGTATTTTCTGAATGTAACTTGTTTTATACTTCCTTGCAGTTTATGAAGTCTGGATTGCTTCATCTGTCTTCTGTAGAGATTTGGTTAGTTGCCTGTCATGTTTTTAAACATCTAAATTAAATTCATATCATATTAGATAGAAGTTTTGGTCAGATCCTAAATTGTAGAAGGAAAAACATATATCCATGACTAATGTACCACTTCCTGTTAGTTCAGGAGGACTGTTTCATATATTGAGTTCTTCCTAAATATACTTCAGAATTATTCAAGAGTCCATTGTATCAACCAGACCTTATGATTCCATGACTCTGTTTGTTGTTCGTATTGTTACTATTGGGACCATGTCTCCGATCGTTAGTATCTCAGTATATGGGGCAGGGGGAACGGAACATTTCAACCATGGGCAACAAAGATGGAAGTTATGTGGTATCCTTGCCCTTACCACAGGTAATTATAGGTGGCTATGAGCTTTGAAGTTCCCTGGACCTAGGGTAGCTTTTTCCATAGGGGTCCCCCAGACGAGGCATGTGATCTTTTTGACTTCTAACTCGGCCTCATGTCCCCTTTTTACTCCTTTGGGAAAGAACCTCTTGACTTGAAGTTCATAGGGTCATTCAGGAGACAAAGCAGCAGGGGGTGGAATAGAGGAATGGGAGGAGAATGAACGTGGCATTTATTTCCTGGTATTTCATTCTTTTCCAGGTCCATTTTTTAGCCAAAGCCAATTCACTTTTGACTCCACCCCTAACTTGGCCAGTTTAGGATTTTTTTTTGTCCTTAACCCAGGTTGATTTTCTAATCTTTTTTTTTTTTCAACCTCCTTTCAAAGGTCAGGAACCTAAGTTCTGATAAGTGGCTTGGAACAGAAAATGGGGTAAGGGATAGGGCTCTTCTGGTTTAAATGAGAGTAAGAATCCAATTCCCATCTGCCCAATGAAATGGAAGACCAAGGGAGGGTTTGGTCTATTGGACTGCTTAGCTTAGTGGAAATGTGTCCAAGCCAGCAAAATGTCAATGAAGCTGGGTTTTTTTTTTTTTGTTTTGCTCTTCCCATCAGCATGGAAGAGTCTGTGGGACTCTCTCCCATATGAGGATGGGCTGATGTTTGTTGCCTTGTGGGAGGGGAGTGTTCTGGCTGGAGTGTGGAGCAGATCCAAAGCCCCGCTAGCACATGGCCCGCCTTCCCAGGAAAGCTATTTTCAGAATTCATTCACCAGTATTGTTTGTGATCTGAAATGACTCCCACAGTGTTAGAAGCTAGACAGAGAAGCCCTTTGATCTCCCTAAATAAATAATAAGGAACCCAAAGAGGGATTTCTTTTCTTCCCATACTGATTAAACCACCCAAGAAATTTAGCTGCATATATTTTAAAAGAAGATATTTGTATTTTCTCCTCCCTCCTACAACAGCTGTGGATCTATTTTCCTATCACCCAAAGCTGTGGATCCCATGCCGATTACCCTCTCTTGAGCAGCATTTTAATATACAAGTTTGCTCTAACAGTTTTTCTTTTTATTTTTCTATGGGAGAGGAACACGGTGCTTGTTATGCTTGATAAATAATCAAACTTAAAGTGGTCCTAATCGGAAGATACTCTATGTGAAGTTTCGGTCTGCGTCAGACAAATTCTGGCAATAAAATGTTTGCCAGGCATGGAGCGAGGGAGTGGCACCTATTGACAATTACTGGCAAGGAAAGGTAGTTGAACTGCTTCCTCGGAGTGTACACTTTTAGGTGGTGACACGTTTGTCCTCCTTACTGCCTTTAACCAATGAGCTAGACAGTTTTGAGTACCTTTCCAAGTAACTACTGCTAGAACCAAACAATTAGAAGATGAAATTCTTAGTTCTTAATCCACAAATTACAGATTGGAATGCAAAGCAAGCTCTTTGAACAAATTGCTTTTCATAAAACAGCAATTTGCGTTTAGAGGTACAGTGAAATGCTAGACATTTGCTGCTAAAATGAACAAAATGTTATAAACAATCATTTTATTACTTCATCTTCCCTATGCCCTCCTGCCCAGTTAAAAAATAAATATCCTGAATACCCAGAACTCCAGATAGGAAACAAGGCCCAGCCATGTGAAGAATTAAAAATTTTCTGAATCTTTGTCTTTTTAAATGCTGAGCCTTTTCTGCATCTGGAGTTTATACATTTATCAACTGTTTTTAAAAATTAAATCCTTTCTGTTTGTAAAGCAGCCACCTCCTTTCAATTGTTGAAATCATGCCCAGATCTGAGGTTTTTTGAAATCCTTGTTCAGTGGAATCTAAGGGTGACCTAACTTTGTAGTTTACAGCAGAGCTGGTTGTGCAAGAGAAACAACCAGGACTTTGCAGCCCTCTCCAGGATTCACATATTCAACATCACAGAGCCAGTGTCTGTGATGGGAAAGGCACAGTGTCTGTGGGGAGAATAAATTGGGTTCCAGGCTATTGGTGGCACCTGCTCTGATGAGAGTGTGAGTGTGTGGGCTTGCACATGTGTGGGCCAGGAGTGTGTAGTATGTGTGTGAGGGGGTGTGTGGCTGGGGAGGGCAGGATCTCCCAGTCAGTGAGGTGGCAGGATGGGAGGTGCTATGTCAGCTAGATGAACCAGCTTTTGCTTTCCCTTTGTGTCTTTGCAAACTGTCTCTGGGAGGGAGTTCCCCCAGCTTTGGAGTTATGCTGATTTTCGTCATTGGCCTCTCTCCTGCATGTATGTCATGTCCTCCTTTTCACAGATCACCAGGGACCCAGATTGTCTTAGAAAGGGGCAGGATGAAGAGAGGGAAGGGGCAGGGAGGCAGGTCAGGGCGTCCATGGGATCATGTGATTCTATTGTCTGCTGGCCTCCTGTTCCTGGTTAATGTGTCAGTGGGGAGTGATTCTTGCTGTTGTACTGTGTAAGGACCTGGGAAGCGTGCTGCTCACGTAGCTGCCATCTTTATTATTACTATTGCTGTTACTATTATTTAATCTTGAGTGTAATTTTGCTTCCTCTGACATCCCCTTAGCTCTCCCCCACCCCTGTCATTCCTCAGTCCCCTCCTTTCAAGGGGAACTTCACACGAGTGTTAATACTATCCTGCTTTTCTTGTGGTGGGTGGATGCTGGAGCCCAGATGGAGTTCCTTGGCTGTAGGGCTTTCTCTCCTTTTGCGACTGCCCAAGTCTTGCTTCATGTTTGCAAACCTGCCAGGGACAGACTGCCTTGGTTTTCCCAACATCACAATGCACTGAAACCTGCTTCCTTTTCCAGCCTGGAGAACCTAAGGGGCAGCTGCCTTGTCTCCACTTATCTCTAGACAGAGCTAGAGTTACGGCCAGGGCCATTGCAGTGTTGGGCTTATCTTATTCTCGAGACCTCCTTCCAGAGACCTTATGGTCTCCTCTTTGTCTGTGTGCTGTCCAGGGCATGGGAGTGCGTTTAGGCCTTTAGGCAGGAGGGAGGCCAGTGTCAGGTCTGTTTGAGAGAAAGGCCTGGATTGCTGATGGGGCCCTGGGAAGGTGGGGCAAGGAAGCCCAGTTCTTAACTGGGCATTCAGTCTTAAAAGAGAACAACTCCCAGGCCTTGGGTTTCCAAATCCTGGCAATGAGGATGAAGGTTAATATGGTTGTTTTTCCCTTAAAATTTGAGAGCTGGATTGAAGAACATGAAATGTAAGCCCCTCTTTTCTGCCCAGGATATCCAAAAGCCCCAACAAATCCCAGGACATTATTTAATTCCAGGGATATAGATAGATATAGATATATAGATATAGATGATATAGATATTTAGGGATAGATTTAGATATTAATATAAATATGTTATATGTAGTATATATTATATATTGTATATTATTATATATTATATTGTTATATATTATAATTAACTTACTATAACATACTGTGTTATATATTATATTAATATCTATATCTACCCCTAGATATCTCTATCTATCTATCTATCTATCTATCTATCTATCTATCTATCTAATCTATTACAATAGCTTTTACTCAAAGAGGAAGGAGAGCACATAGTCCATTTTACCTCTGAGGTAACTGAATATCCATAGTATGGAAAATGGAGAAAGAGTCTTCCCCAAGTAAGTTTATAAACAGCTCCCAGGCTTTTGATTGGATGAGTGCTTTAAGTTCTTGGAAAGAATGGTTATGTATAGCAGCAACTTTCCAGTTGTAAGCATGAGAACCATGTAAATTATTCTATCCTCAAATAGTTCACTTGCTCTTTTCAATATTCAGCAATTATTTATTATGACATATGCATGAAACTGGAAGAATGTGAGTACACCAGAGTCATTGATGCGGCCGAGAGACTGAACTTAGGGTTTGGGCAGGTTTGAGGGCTTTGGTGAACATCTCGACAATTGGGTATCCATGAAAAAGTGTTTGGAATTATTTTATAGCTATAAAAAGCCCTGATAGTGAAGATCTATTGTAGGGGTAGATAAATTAATAATGATAATTCGAGTGTGTGTGGGAGGGATGTGCTTTATAACATCTGGAATAGCCAGTTAAAAGTTAATTGCTCCTGGTAATTTGTCCCAGTTCCACCATGAATTTTATGCAATTTAGTACAAAGATTAAATGGATATCCCATAAGTAAAATCACTAATAGGGTCAACCTATCTCACTGGGAGGTACATAAGAGACTCTTTGTAGTTCCTATTGAGCTCAAAAATGAGAAGAGCCCAGTATTTGTATAATTCATTTACAACCTCAGGACCAAAACAGGTTTATGCAGGTTAAGTAACTTGAGCAAGGTTACACAGCTAGTAAGCAGTAGAAAAGTCTCCAAACTCTGTTGGGATCTAAATCCCATGCTCTTAGCCATCTGTCTTCCCTGGATTGAGAAAGATCAACTGTAGGATAAGCATTCACAGGATGTGGGAGTATATGAGGTTAGTTGGGTATGGGCTGGGGGCGGTGAACAAGCTTTTCATCTTTAGTATACATTGACCGATATTCTGCCTGGTAGTGGTGATAGTGAAAGTGATTCATTCACATACTCTGATTATTTCTTTTAATGACTAATAGTCCAGTATTAGGTACTAAAATGGGAGAGCCATATTAAACAATGTACCAAAGTTCTTTTTCTGGAACTTTCTATAAACAATAGTCTGGGAACCTGAACATTAGTTCCTGGAAATCAATGTATTATGGCAGTGGATAGAGCCTGAAAATGAGAATTGGGAAACAAGGGTTTCCCTGGCACTACCAGTAACTCACTCTGTAATATCTGGCAGATTGCTTCCACTCTCTGGACCTCAGTTTCCCCCTCTGTCCAGTGACACAATTGGACAAAATTATTTCTTTAAGGCCTTTCCAATCCTTACATTTTGTGATTCAGTAAATCAAATATAATATGATAGTGTTGCCTGTAATCCCCTCCAAGTCATGATATTATTACTGCTAATAGGCATCAGTCAATTATTAGTATCAATAATTATTTGGTATCTCTAATGTAATAAGTATCTACATATTCTCAAGTAGTTTTTTGTGTATATACATATTATCAAAACAGGTGCAGATAGCAAAATGAGGGGGTATTTTTAAATACTTTTTTATTTTTCATTTATAGTTGACATATAATATTATATTAGTTTTAGGTGTACAACATAGTGATTAGATATTTGTATAACTTATGGAGGGATCACCCCAATAAATCTAGTACCCTTCTGACACCACACATAGTTATTACAATATTGACTGTATTCCTTATGCTATGCCTTACATTCCCATGACTATTCTATAACTACCAATTTGTACTTCTTAAATCCTTCCCCCTTTTCATCCTGCCCCTCAACTTCCCTCTCAGCTGAAAATCATCAAGCTATTCTCTGTATCTATGAGTTTGTTTCTGTTTTGTTTGTTCATTTATTTTGTTTTTAGATTCCACATATAAGTGAAATCATGTGGCATTTCTCTTTCTCTGTCTGACTTACGCCATTCATCTTAATACCCTCTAAGTCCATTCATGTTATTGCAGATAATAAGGTTTTATGCTATTTTATGGCTGAGTAATATTCCATTGCATATATGTACCAGTTCTTCTTTATCCATTCATCTGTTGATGGATACTTAGGTTGTTACATGAGTGGCGGTTTTGACTATTGTTTGCTGTTTCCTTCTGGGCCAATGGAACGCATTTTCTAAATTTGATACTTTATGTTTGCCAGATCACAAATAGAATATCAGAAAAAGATTAGTTTAAAATAATGAGGTGGGAAGGTGGAAATTACCTTATAAAAGACATATTTAAAATGCTTCAACTTGAGCACTGACTGTACAAGCATACATCATTTTGATTTTCACAAAGCGGACTTTGAGACATCTGGTTCAATCCTCCCTGGGATCACAACTCTGTCTGTCAGCCAATCACAGAAGGTCTAGCTTGGAAAGGACAGTAGAGGTCTTTGCAGAGATTCCATAGTCTAACACTGCCTGCTACTCATCTTGCAGGTATCCTGGGGACACTGGAAGCCTCCCCATCTCGTTTTATTGTGCCCTTCTCCCCCAGTGCCTTCAGAGAGAGCTTAATCTTGGCATGCCCTCCATGTTTTACAGGCCAGCACAGGACATCTCATTGCCGTTGTCAGCCAGAAACTCTCAGCCTCACAGCCCTACTTCTTCCCTCACGTCTGGGGGTTCCTTGCCCTTGCTGCAATCTCCACCATCCGCTAGATTATCTCCTGCCCAACACCCATTGGTCCCAAACCAAGGAGACTACTCAACTCACCTACCTAGACCACAGCAACATTTTCTTCCTAATCAGGCTCACCAGGGCGATCATTACCGTCTGACCCAGCCAGGCCTGAGTCAGCAGCAGCAGCAGCAGCAGCCGCAGCAGCAGCAGCAGCCGCAGCAGCAGCAGCAGCCGCAGCAGCAGCAGCAGCACCACCACCACCACCACCAGCAGCCAGGAGAAACCTATTCAGCTATGCCTAGAGCTCAGCAGTCATCTGCTTCTTATCAGCCAATGCCAGCAGACCCTTTTGCCATTGTTTCCAGAGCCCAACAGATGGTTGAGATACTCTCAGATGAGAATCGGAACTTGCGGCAGGAGTTGGAAGGATGCTACGAGAAGGTGGCAAGACTGCAGAAGGTGAGGCCCCCGTGTTAGGATATTCGAGTCTCCTTTAAATCTTTTTTGTTTAATATCGACGTGAAAGTCTCCACTTGTGGGTGTCTGTATGACTTATGGGAAGGTCTTCACGATTCTTATATCTGAAGGTTAGATATGGATCAAAATTTGAGAAAAGCCTTCTGCCTGATTTTCTAGGAGAAGTAACATTTTACACTTATATAAGGAGAAAAAAACATATTTATACAGTTTTCCCAGACACCATAGCCCTAAAGAAAGCTTAACTGATTGCTTTCGAATTCCAAAAGGCAGAGAAACTTCTTCATAAGATAAAGAACACTGGTAATGTCTGTGTAGGTGAAGGAACTGCCAGCATAAAGACTTTCTGTCTTGATTATATTTTCCCAAATACCAAATTTGAATCCTAAATATAAAACCATAGTTCCTAGGGAAAAAAAATCTCACCACTGAAGTTAGATCCTGCTCCTGCCTTGTTCTGGAAAGAGCTTAGAGCACTTTTCTGAGTGGGAGTTCCCATGGTAACTCTTTTTCAACACCCCTTCCTTTTCCTCCTTTTTGCTTTGGTGCTTTCCTGCAGCTGAAATTCAACATCTGTTCTCTTTCTCTGGGGGGCTGGAGGGGCTTAGCACCACAGCTGGCTGACAGGTGACAGCTCTAGGCTGAGGAAATAGAAAAAGGAGTATATGTTCCCAGTTCACATTCTTCCCCGGGCCAACCCCTGTCTCCTGCAGCTGGGACTTTAGCTCTTGAGTGCCCTAAGCAAGGAACCTTAGCTCTTGGCTTCCAGTGGCTGTTGGTGCATAAGGTTATGCCTTTGGTAGCTTCTTTGCAGCTTTTGTCATTGTAGAGCTCATGTGGTTTGATCTTCTGACAGTGTGAACTGTTCAGGGAGGTAAGGCTGAGGTGGGGAAGGGAGGGAAGGTTGCCTGGCATTGTTCAGCAACTCTGTCCTTAGGAGACACTCTTGAGTCAAAATTTCAGGGACCAGAATGAAACAGAATATGTAAACATCAGATCTGAGTCCTAAAGGAGAGAGGAAGTCAGCTAAGTATTTTTATGTGGCAAAAATGCTTTTCCCCCAATATTCCCAAATTGAGATGGGGGTTGTTGGGGTTAAGTGAGAACTGTTTCTCTCTAGCTTGCCCCCAATTTTAATTTTTTCTCTCAGCTTATGTAACTATATCCACCCCCCATCACATTGGTGCAATAAATTGACCATATTCACCCACTAAATGCAAACTGGTCCGGTTTGGCTGATTAGATTTAAGAGTTGATACCCCTCCCCAATTCTCTATTCAGGGTGTTCCTGGCACCATCTTTGATGTGGTAACTGAAGGGTGAACCCAAATCTTCTATAGGTCCTCTTCACCAAAGGATCCATGGTTAATTTTTGAGGGGGGTGAGTGGGTGACAGGAAGAGGAACATAATAGGATTTGTGTTGTTTGTTTCACAGTATGAGGAAAGATGCCTCAACCAAGTGTAATTGGCACAGCTTGAGTATTGAGGGAAGTGAAGGCTGATCCAGTGCTGCAGTGGATGAGAGTCACAGGTCAGGTAGAAGAGGAAAAGGAAAGTGGGGAGAATAAGGCAGATATCAGCTGGTGCTAGAACAAATCAGACCTGAGGTTCATGAGAGGAATAAATAAACAGAATAAGCCTGGAAACTCACCACCACTCTCCTTCTCTGTCCCCTCCATCACACAGACCAAACTAGTAGATATGCCCTTCTGTGACTTCTTTTCCTAGAAGGTTCTGTTGACAGACATACAACTTGCCCTTTTGGAGGGTACAGTATCTACACAGGGAAAGGATTGGTACAAGGTCTTGAAATAGTACTCTGAACAACTCGAATAAAGGGACTGCCTTCCAGGTGTGGCATTCTGTGAGGAACTGGAAAGGTCTTGTACTCTAAAGGCTGCCCAGAGGAGACCAACACCAAGCTGCTCTTTCAAATGGAAATGTTTCTTTTCTCTACTCAGCACTTGAATTTCACGCAGAAGATTTATCAGGCTCAGGCCTTGCAGATCATGTCTCTAAATGCCATTCACCAGTTTTCTCCTTCTGTGCTGTTATCTTGGTGCCATCTGCAAGGAGACAAACACTCTCAAGTCTGCTCTTTTTTGTGGTGTAAGCCTCATTTGTTTTGCAGGCAGTCCTGTATCAGGCATAATTTTGGAGCTGGGGCAGGTGGAATTTGAGTTGTTTGGTAATCCCACCTTTCCACCAGTCTTCCACAGGGGGCCTGATATTTCTCCCCACAAAGTACCTTGAGCTTTGTTAAGGAGGATAGTGGCAAACTGAGAAGGAATGCAGAATGGTTGCAGGAATCATATTTAATTTGAATATTGTTTAATAATCATGGGGTTTGTTTGTTTTACAAAAATTATATGCAAATATCTCTGGTTCTTATATGTGCAATGAAGCTATACTGGTTACGGAAAAACTTTGGGTAATAATTTTTTATTTTCTTTCTGATTTGGGATGATTCAGGGCAAAACCCTTTCCCTTTGAGGTTTTATGTTATTTTTTTCCATTTTACAAGATTTATAGGGGTGTCATAAAATTAAACTCGGATAATTAATTTCTGTTCAAAAATCTGTACTGGTTTCCCACTGACTACAAAATAAAGTCCAAATGTCTGGCATTAAAGTCCTTTTATGACCTGACTCTAGTCTATCTTTGCAGCTAGATCTCACCTCTGTGTACCCCATAGTGTCCAGCCAAACAGGACTACTGGTCATTCTGGGAATTCATTCTCTCACTCAGAATAGAATACCCTTCCCCTCACCTCTGCTCATTGAAATCTGACCCAGCTTACAGGATCTTACTTTAAATGCCACCCCCTCCCTGAAATTGTCCTCCTCTCCCCTTACCAGAAATAACCTTCCTCACCTGCACTTTATAGCACCACTACTACTTTTCTTAATACTATCTCTTTCCCTATATTATTTTACCTGATTAACTTAAAAGCTCCTTGAGGGCAATGGTGATGTCCTCATTCATATTTACATATCCCACAGTGGCTTAAAGATTTCTCATAAATATTTGGCTCTTAGTAAATATTTGTTAAATTGAACTGAACTACTAAATGAGTCTGAGGCTTAGAGTTTTTACGGTTTGCTTCTGCTGGTAACTTCATCTTGGAAAAGACAGTTTAATTGCTGTCTGCTAAAATGGGGAAAAGCATCTTTGTGAAGGCAGATATCAAGGTGAATCAAAATAAACATGTGAAAGCCTTTGGATGCTCTAGAATAACGTTATCCATACTAAATACATTATTATTATTTTCAAAATTAAGAAAATTCTTATTCAGAAATGAAAATCACTTATAACCATACTTAAGAAATTTATTCTCTCCTACCACCTTCTCTGAGGAAAACCTGAGGAAGTATCAGGATCCTGTGAGTTAATTACTGAGCTTAAGGTTGAATTTATAAGTCCTTCTGGGAATTTTTTCTTATCTGTGTTATGCTTGCCTAGTGGCCATCTGAAAAAGCCCTGGGAGAAGCCCCCATTAAGGATTTGCATGTATGTTTTCAGACTGTCTTTTCCTTTAAGCTCTTACCATTCCTACTGGTTTTCATTTTTCTGTTTTTTGGGTTTTTGTTGTTGTTGTTGTTTAGATGGAGACAGAAATCCAGCATGTCTCTGAGGCATATGAGAACCTTGTGAAGTCATCTTCCAAAAGAGAGGCCCTGGAGAAAGCCATGCGAAACAAGCTCGAGGGCGAGATTCGAAGGATGCATGACTTCAACAGGGATCTGAGAGGTGAGGGAATCATTTTTGACACACTGGCCAAGACGGTGAAGGGAAGAGCTCAACAGCATACCTTAAGGCTCTTAGGTTTGTCCAGACTACTAGAATGGTCAGTAAATTGCAGGGCATAGACCAGTCTAAGTTTTTGTGACCACAGTAGTACTTGGTCCCAAGCTTGCTTAATCAAAGTGGGATGAGCTGATGTGTTAATTGGACAGTGCCCATCCTGGGACTTCTCGACCTACCTGGCTGACTCACACAATCCATGCTGCCTCTCTTCCTTTATAAGTTTTACAGAGGCCTGTCTTTGGTAAAGCTTTAAATAGTGATATCCTCCATTGTTTCTAGGATTCCCTCCTTGTATTGTCATCTTAACAAATAATTTTAAAGATAGTGAGAAATAACCACCTTCAAAACTGATGACCTTGGGGATGTTATTTTTTATCTTTGGGTTTAGGGTATCTTGTCTATTAAATGAAGGAGCTGAACTAGATGCTGCCTATAGTCCCCTTCCAGCTTTGACATTACATGATTTTGAAGACTTTATAATAACTTTGGTGCTCTTGCCTGGTGAATGAAAGATATCATATTCAGGGATAAATTACTTTGTGGACATTTAGAAATTTATACTTTGGTTTTGTCAATGAGGAGTGAAAGTATTAAGTACTCACCTCCCCTTTCCCTGCCATGGTCTAGTGTTGTTTTGGGATCCACATTTGCAAACCTATGTTTGTGTCACCCATTCCTGTATAATAAGAATAAACGGGCTTGTTTTGCCTAAGATCAGTATTGAGAGGGCCAATAGTATATGCTTGGAAGTTTGTGCATGGGTCCCTGTTTATTGTGTCCTAATTCCACAGAGCGTCTAGAGACAGCCAACAAGCAGCTTGCGGAGAAAGAATATGAAGGGTCAGAGGATACCAGAAAAACCATATCTCAGCTCTTTGCAAAAAGTAAGTCTGAAAGCTTCAGCAGCAGGTATTAATGTGTGGATGGGAACGAGGTGTGTGAAGAGGTCACACAGTTCTATTTAGCCTTCTAGAACAGCCAGGGTAGAGTGAATGTCATTTAGGGAGTATTTTTCCTGTTCAAGCATGAAGTTGGGAGATATTGTTCTTTTCCTCCTAGGCCAAGAAGGCTGCTTGCCATAACATCTAGTCACATCAACATAGCTCCTTTTGTATTAAACAAGAGAAACCCCTTGAAATTCCTGCTTTTGCCATGGCTGGCTGACAAGGACCTCAGTGACCATGGGGTTCCTTAATATTGAAGGGATTTATTGTTGAAGGCTCCATGTGCTTGCTCTGGTTGAGATGGGATTAACATGCAGGATTGATTATTAATGTTTGCAATATCTAACCTGTACCTGGGTCTCCCTTAGTTAAAATACCCTATATTATCATAATTACAATTTGGTGGACTGTAAGTGTAGCTAGATGGGGACCACTGCTATGGCCTGAAATAGTGACTCTGGTTACAGAGTTGGAGGGTATGGCGGAGAGCAGAGCTATGTCTTCTCATAATAGTGTCTGGAAATATTCCGAGGACCATGACAATGAATTCATCCTCTTCTTTATTGGTCCAAAATGGATCCCACCCAGCTAGACAATGCCTCATTCTTTCCAAGTGCCACAGTAAAACCAGCAATAAAAACTACACAGTGGATTGAGTCCATAGGGAGAATGAGGTCAGGGGAAACAGATGAACTACCCCAGCATTAGCAGATGTCTATAGTTGGTATCCTCTACCCTCAGCCTCCCTCAGCGCAGCTCCCAGCTGGAGTAGTGCTTGGTGGGGACTTGCCAGGCCCCATCTTTGCTGGGCTTCCACATGACCCTTCCAAGTCATTCCATGCTGCTTCTAGTCAGCTTTTATGAGTCTGTTTGATCTTGACTTGCAATAATATCCCCTTCCCTTCCTAGTTTGTTCAGTTGTGCACTGGCTTCAGAACTGGGACTTTTTCTTCCTCATTTCCCTGAACCTCCTGTTCCTTTGTCAGTATGTCTTAAGAGGAAGGAATGTAGTTTTTCTAGTGTCATCAGTGCCTAGTGTACATTGTTGTGAAGTTGCTTTTCTGGTGTCACGGTTACAATGAAAGCTAATTCATGGGTAGAGAGGGTGGCAGCCTCCCAGGACAAAACAAAATAAAAAAGAAAATGTATGGATTCTTGCCTTGTATCTTCTAGTTGACACTCCTCCCTGTGCGGAGATGGCATTTCGCATGTCCTAGTAACCCTACTCATTTATAAAATGTGGTAATTTAGCAGATTGAACTATATTAACAGCAGAGTGAAAGACTTAAATGTTTCTAGAAGGGAAAAAATGGACTCTGCTTAATAGGCAGGGAAGAGGACATGACTTGTGGCCCCTTAATTTCTTTTGCCTTTGGACATCCACAGGGTACCATGTGGTTGGGACTATGGCAGGAGCCAAGGAAGCCATCTTGAAAAGTCTCCTGGGGGAATGTGTTTAAACTGTCCTAGAGAGGCCAAACCAACTGAACCCTAGGAGAAAGCAGTCTGGTACAGTAGAAAGTGTTTAGAACCACTTGGCCTTAAGTATGGTCTCCACTACTTATTTACCAATTGTGGGACCTTGTACAAGTTACTGAAGTCCTCTGAGTCTCTGTTTTCTCATATGTAAAATGGACAAGAGAATAATACCTTTCTTCTATGGTTGTTTTGATGATTAAGTTAATACAACACTTGGTATATAATAAATACTCATTTCTTTCCAAGGTACATCTGAGTGGATATGTAAAGTCAGAGTGGGAAGTAAGGCAAGGCTACCCTAGTAAAGTTTCTCCTACAAACTTCAGTATTATATTAAGGTCTCGAGAGGAAGGGAGGGTACTCTACATCTAAGTGAGAATCAAAACTGCTCATTTGAGTTTCTGGTATGAGGTCTGTCTAATTAAAAGGGAAGGAACCTAGAAAGGCATGGAGCATAATTACATGTGTCATCTGCAGTTACAATGCAATCCTAGATTGATCTCAATTAAAAAATAATGTTAGTGAGTAAAGAGTGGGATTTGAGGTTTTATATAGTTTATGAAACACCATTTTTAGATCAATTTAATATGTTTTCATGAGGAAACAATGGGGAAATTTGGGGGCACTCAATTGTTCTTTTGCCAATACAAAACTGTTTGAAGATACAAAATTGAAGAGACAAGCCTATCTGTTCTTTTAATATTTATGTGTCTATTCTTCTTTCTGAAATACTTTTCATAACAGTTTTTATATCTACTTTCTTATTACTTCTGTACAACAACCATTGTTAAGTGACTGCTCTTAATTTACACAACAAGTTAGTGGTAAATCCAGTGATAGAGTACAGATCTTGGTTTCCTCGTTCATATAGCTGTGTGTTAGAAAGCTAGAATGTTTAGTAATGGGTATGATTATCAGTTTTGCTCAAGTAAGGTTTTCAGCCAGCTCCAGAATGGCAGTATTGGTATTTCATGTCCTGATAGATAAGGAAAGCCAGCGGGAGAAGGAGAAGCTGGAAGCAGAGCTGGCCACTGCCCGTTCTACCAACGAGGACCAAAGGCGACACATCGAAATCCGAGACCAGGCCCTGAGCAACGCCCAGGCCAAGGTGGTAAAGTTGGAGGAAGAGGTATGTGTAGTTTCCTCAGGCAGCATGCAAGCGTGAGGGTAGAAGAGCTGGGAAGTCAAGGGCTCTGGGGCCTCTTCATTTTGGTGAATGGGCGGCTGCACTATCCCCCAACAGGAAGGTACCATCTGCTACTTCTAGTTATAGCTGTGCTAATGTGAGTGGACTTCGATTCCTTTTCTCTGCAAGTTCCTTTCTTTTGCTCCAGGATAGAAAATCACCAAGGTCAAGGAGCAATTTCCATTTGTTCATTCCTATAAGTTAACAACCCCCCACCCCCCGCCGCCAAGTTCTTCCTGTGTATCTAGCCCTGCCTTAAGCCTATGACACACACACACACTGCCAAAAATATGTATACACATTTTAAGAAAGGAAAAAAAACTATTAAAATTGTAATACTCAATATATACTAATAACAAAAGATGAAACAAGTCATGTTGACTTCTGCAATTACAAGAGGTGCTCAAAGTGGTTACCATCAGCGTCCAGATACTTCTGATTATGGCAAACTACTGCTTGAGCAATGTTGATCAAAGTGTCCACTTCTATACATTTTTTGGCACTCCTGGGGTGTGTGTGTGTGTGTGTGTGTGTGTATTATATTATATAACACATTATATATTATATAATATAATATATATTATATTATATTATATTATATTATATTATATTATATTATATTATATTATATTATAAATTCCTGTCCTCACAGGGCTTTAACACTTTATTTTGGAAGGACTAGAAAATGATTTCAGATAATTTAAAGTTCTCTACAGATCTTGAAATCAGATTGGCCCTTGTCTCCCCATGCTCAGTGTGAAGTTGATCCCCTCAGGTAAGAAAAATGAATCTTGATGGCTCTACCTTGTTTTGCAGATTGGTTTTAGGAGAAAAGCAATCTTGGGAGTCTGGAATAGGAAGGAGCCCAGGGAGAGTTTAGTTTATGGCAGGCTCTTATTGGCTTGGTTCTGGAATGTGTGTATGTGGTGGGGTGAAGTTGTCAGTTATTTGTGTGCAAGCATGGAGCCTTCCCTTGACCAATGCAGGGGCCCCAAAACTACTAAGCATATGATTAATCTTGATGTAGATGTTACTCAATTGCCACACTTAACTGTTTTCCTGTGAAATAGAGGGAGCTTTGTTGCTGGCTTGTCGTTAATTAATTTTGGATGTCAATTGTCATTGTATTGGAGTAATACTATCTCTTTGATGTTTTATACTCAGGGAATGGGTGGTTTCAGCAAAAATTGGTGCTAAAGTGTAACTTGGTAAAGAAAATTTCACATCTCACTGACTTATCTATTCTAAAATTTGAATTGTTTTAAGAGAAAGTGGCCTCCATTATAACAAATAGAAAGCTTTATAAACTTGATACAAAAAAAAAAAAATGTTTAGTGACCAAGGTCTCAGCATTGTGGCTATTTTATGTGAGTTATTTTTCCTACCTTCATTCATTGCTTGCTTCCTCTCCCTCAGAAAGAATGGTTCTAGTTACTAGAGATCTTCTGACTTACAGATATCCTTTGCTTCCTTTTTTGGGTATTAAAATGCTCGCTGGAGCTGGGTTGTGGGTTTATATTTTTCCACCATCTAACGTATGATGCCCTTTAACCTGAATTGCTTAATGGTTAAACTTCAGGTTGTATAAAGTCAGGCTAATCTCCTATGCTATGAATTGTCTACATCAGAAATAATGCTAAGTTGCTTTATTGAAAATGAGGAATACTTGTATATTCTGGTGTCCAGGTCTAAGGAGCTTAGCATACTCTTTAGCCTTTTGCTACACCTGGTATATTCCCTTCCTCTCCCATTTTGCAAGGAAATCACAGAATGAATTACAGGATGAAGATAAGACTGTATTTTTTTAGAGAAGGGAAAACTGAGAGATCTGCTGAGAGGAAGTAGCTTGCTGGTGATCACATGTCAAGTCTTGGGTAGAGCCAGTAATAAAATTGGAATCTCATGACTCTTCATTCCCTAGACTCTGCTGCCTATCTCCCTATTTGAATCATCCTTTGGTTCCACTCTCAAAAAGAAAATGTGGGTGCTTGTTCAGATTTAGTAACCTCTGCCATCTTTTTTTTTAATTGAATATATATTGGTATATTTATTCGTCTCTAAATAAACATGGCAAGTAAATGTGAGCTTGGGAAATAAATGTAATTGAAGAGCTGGTTTTCAATGGTAGGCTGACTTTCATTTTTTACATTTATATTGAAGTATAGTGTTCAGCAACATGCATATTCATTCTTTTTAAAGTTATTTCTTTTTTTCAGTTACAGTTGACATTCAATATTATTTTATATTAGTTTCAGGTGCACAACATAGTGGTTAGACATTTATATAATTTATGCTGTGAGTCCCCTGATTAGTCTAGTACACCCCTGGCACTATACATAGTTGTAACATTATTCACTATATTCTTTATGCAGTACTTTACATCCCCGTGACTATTTTCTAACTACCAATTTGTATTTCTTAATCCCTTTGCCTTTTTCACCAAGCTCCCTAGCTCCCCTCCCCTCTGGCAACTGTCAGTTTGTTCTCTGTATCTATGAGTCTGTTTCTATTTTGTTTGTTCATTTATTTTGTTCTTTGGAGTCCACATATGAGGACCTATGGTATTTGTCTTCTCAGTCTGACTTATTTCACGTAGTGTAATACCCACTAGGTCCATCCATGTTGTCGAAAATGGCAAAATTTCATTGTTCTTTTATGGCTGAGTAATATTCCACTGCATATAGTTGTATGTATCACATCTTGGGTTGCTTCCATATCTTGGCTATTATAAATAATGTTACAGTGAACATAGGCATGCATGTATCTTTTCGAATTAGTGTTCTGGATTTCTTTGGATAAATATCCAGGACTGGCATTGCTGGGTCAAAAATAGTTCTACTTTTGCTTTTTTTTTTTTTTTTTTTTGAGGAACCTCCATACTGATTTCTGTAGTGGCTGCACCAATTTTCAATCCCACCAACAGTGTATGAGGGTTCCCTTCTCTCCACATCCTTGCCAACACTTGTTTATTGATTTATTGATGATGGGCATTCTGACAGGTTTGTGGTGATATCTCATTGGGGTTTTTATTTGCATTTCTCTGATGATTAGTGATATTGAACATCTTTTCATATGTCTGTTGGCCATGTGTATGTCCTCTTTGGAGAAATGTCTGTTCAGGTCCTCAGCTCATTTTTTTTTAATTGGATTGTTTAGTTTTTTGACGTTGAGTTGTATGAGTTTATATATATTTGGATATTAATCCCTTATCAGATATATCGTTGGTGAATATCTTCTTCCATTGAGTAGGCTGTCTTTTCGTTTTGTTAATGGTTTTCTTTGCTGTGCAAAACTTTTTAGTTTGATGTAGTTCCATTTGTTTATTTTATTTTGTTTCCCTTGCCTATGGAGGTGAATCATAAAAAATACTACTAAAAGCAACATCAGAGTTTACTACCTATATTTTCTTCTAGGAGTTTTATGGTTTCATGTTTTACATTTAAGTTTTTAATCCACTTTGAGTTTATTCTTGTATATAGTGTAAGAAGGTTGTCCAGTTTCATTTTTTTGCATGTATCTGTTCAGTTTTCTTAACACCATTTATTGAATAGACTGTCTGTACCCCACTGCATGTTCTTGCTTCCTTTGTCATAGCTAAATTGGCTATATAAGTGTGTGTTTATTTCTGGGCTCTGTATGTTCCATTGATCTATATGTCTGTTTTTATGTCATACCATGGTGTTTTGATTACTATCGCCTTGTAGTATAGTTTGATATCAGGTAGTGTGATACCTCTAATTTTGTTATTTTTTTCTCAAGATTTCTGAGACTGTTCAGAGTCTTTTGTGGTTCCATATATATTTTTAGATTATTTGTTATAGTTATGTGAAAGATGACATTGGTATTTTGATAGTGATTGCACTGAATCTGTAGATTGCTTTGGGTAGTATGGACATGTAAATAATGTTAATTCTTCCTGTCCATGAGCACAACATATGTTTCCATTTATTTGTATCTTCTTCAGTTTCTTTCTTCAGTATTTTACAGTTTTCCGAGCACAACATATGTTTCCATTTATTTGTATCTTCTTCAGTTTCTTTCTTCAGTATTTTACAGTTTTCCGAGTACAGGTATTTTATCTCCTTGATTAAATTAATTCCTGGGTATTTTTTGATGCAATTATAAATGGGATTGTTTTCTTAATTTCTCTTTATGATAATTCATTATTGGTGTATAAAAATGCAGCCAATTTCTGAATATTAATTTTGTACCCTGCTAATTTTCCAAGTTGATTTATCAGTTCTAATAGTTTTTTGCTGGAATCTTTGGGGTTCTCTATATATAGTATCATGCCATTTGCAAGTAATGAGAGTTTTATTTCTCCCTTTCCAATTTGGATGTGTTTTATTTCTTTTTCTTGTCTTAGTACTATGGCTAGAACTTCCAATACTGTGTTGAATAAAAGTGGGAAAGCGGACAGCCTTGTCTTGTTTCTCGTCTTTAGAAAAACCCTTTTAGGTTTTCACCATTGAACATGATGTTAGGTATGGATTTGTCATAGATGGCCTTTATTATGTTGAGGAATGTTCCCTCTATTCCCACTTTGCTGAGAATTTTTCTCATAAATGGATCCTGGACTTTTTTAAAGCTGATAGTCTTATGGGAGCTATAGTTGTCTCTGTCTTGCTGCTTTTGGATCCTGGATTTTGTCATATGCTTTTTCTGCATCTATCGATATGATCATATGATTTTTATTTTTCATTTTGATTACATGGTGTATCAAGTTAATTAATTTGTGGATATTGAACCAATCTTGCATCCCAGAAATAAATCCCACTTGTACGTGGTGTATGATCTTTTTACTGTATTGCTGCATTTGGTTAGCTAATGTTTTGTTGAGGATTTTTGTATCTAAGTTCATCAGGGATATGGGCCTATAATTCTCAATTTTTGTAACGTCTTTGTCTGGTTTTGGAATCAGGGTAATGGTGGTCTCATAAAATGAGCTTGGGAGCTTTCCCTCCTTTGAATTTTTTGGAATAATTTAAGAAGGATGGCTGTTAATTCTTCTTTGAATGTTTGGTAAAATTCACCTGTGAAGCCATCCTATCTAGGACTTTCGTTTGTTGGGAGTTTTTTGATTACACGTATATTTTCTTTCTTTTTTTTTAAATTGCTCTACCTGTTGGCCCCCCACCCCCTTTTTTTCAACAGACTATGCAAAGCTTATCCAGACTTCTCTGAGATTGGGATGTAAAAAACAGCCTCACTGCCCATCCAAGAAGTGTGCTCATCTAGTTGAAGACAGATGGAGACAAAGACTCTGCAGCCATCTTGGTTTGCAGTTTCTGAGGGTTCAGTGGTAACTGGTTATTTATTAATCATGCAAAAATATATATATGTATGGAGAAGACATTAGTCTGTAGTTCCCACTGGGCAGTCCTCACTGAAACAGTTGCCTGAAATATATTTCTGGCTTCAGACTTCTGAGGATTTTCTGGGCATTTGTTCCAGAGATTTTTAGTTTTTTTCCCGGGCCCTGCCCCCAAATATGTAGATTTACAATTTATGATTTAAAGAAGAAGTTATAAATATAGTGTAAGGATTGAATGATGGCATCTAATGGCCAGATGTCTCAAATGAGCTCATTGGTTATTGTTAATTTCTTATCCCTCATCAAACTTGTACTTTTTCATGGAGTTTAGCTATTGGGAAATTCTGAGTTGCTGTTGCTAAAGGATGGGGAGAACATTTGGTGGCGAGTCCAGAGACAGAGGCCATGTAATGTCTTCCAGACTCTCAAGTCAGATCACCTCTACCACATAGAGAGGCTTGAAATTATGTCTCAGGGAAAATTATTGATTTGTGTTTTCTTTTTTGTTTTAGCAGCCTATCAGAGCACAGTTTACTCCTGGGTGGTGTTTTTCCTGTCTCCCCTATAATATGCAAAGGAATACATTCCTTCCCTTTACTTTCAAATACAGGAATTGATAATTGAAGTTTTGCTTTTCAGCTGTGACTCAACCCCCATTAGGCTGCATTCTTCCTGGGGTATTTTTTATTTAATTTTGAAATAGTGCCACTTTTGACAACGTGTATAGATCTTGAGATTATTATGCTATGCAAAATAAGTCAGAAGGAAAATGTCAAGAACCATATTTTTTCACTGATATGTGGGATATAAAACTGAAAACAACAAAGGAACAAGACAAACAAATGAAGAAACAAAAACTCATAGACACAGATAATAGTTTAGTGGTTACCAGAGGGTAAGGGGATAGAGGGGTGGTAGGTGAGGGTAAAAGGGATCAAATATATGGTGATGGAAGGAGAACTGACTCTGGGTGGTGAACACACAATGTTGTATATAAATGATGTATTACAGAATTGTACGCTTGAAATCTATGTAACTTTACTAACAATTGTCACCCCAATAAAGTTTAATTTAAAAAAAGACAAAAAAATATGGAGCATTAGCACAGTATTTAGTGTGAATAGGTAGCTTTGGAACTAATCTAGTAAGGAGTCTTTTGTGATTCCTTTACAAAATTAGTGAAAATTTATAAATCAAGAAAGATATTCATAAATTTAAGAAAATGTGTCCTTCTATGTGTTGGAAATAGCTCAAGTAAGGTCGTATTTAAAGGCAGAGGGATATGTCACATGCCTGCCTATGTCTCATATAAACAAAAATAATTTAGTTATGACTTACATATAGCATCATGAGTTTTCCTTAGAAGTTCTTCCAAAGAAAACTTCTCTAGTCTACTAAGCAAATAAGAAATAGGGCAACTTACCCAAATTAAGCCTTTTGTCTAGGGAGTATTTTGTTTGCCTTCAAAGTGGCAAGGTCACTCAGGTAACTATTTTCTACTGCATCAAGATGGTGAGGTCAATACAAATATGAAGTCATTATGTTTTATACTTGAAACTAATATATTATATGTCAGTTATAAGTTTTAAAGAAAGATGGTCAGGGAAAGATTATGACTAGTTTAATGGCCTGAGAACCCTTGCATGCATTTATGTCTTTCTCTCTACAAAGTCATCATTTAGATGCTTTCCCTGAAATCCATTCCATCTTTCCAATCCCATTAAGTTTCTTGTCCATGATTATCTATATTTACTGTGTTCTAAGCTCTACACAGAAATGGTGTCTCAGGCTTACAGAGAACTTTCTCCTATAATCACAACCTCCTCTTTAAAGTTCAGTACAGATCCTCTCATGGACCTGCTTTGCTGACATGGAGGGAGGTATCTTGCCAGGAAAGGGATAGCACTCCAAATAAAAAGCAGACCTGTTTTTTTGGTGAGTCACTATGATCCAGGTCTTACCATCAATCTTCAGCCTGTGCAGTGAGCAGCCAGCCGAGACAAATGGTGCCTTTCCATCCTTGCCCTTATCTTTTGGGACACGTAGGTCCTATTGAAGTGGAGGCTCATTAAACTCCAAGTCAAAAGAACTCTGTCCTACAGCAGCCGTGGTTTTACCCATTCAAAGAGTCCTTCCCCTGCCTCCACTAATTTGACCTCACTGGAGATCTTGGAATATTCACTCACAAGACTCAAGACAGCCCAGACTTCGGGCTGGCTGCTATCTTATGATCTAGAACTGAGCCACCACTTGGGAAATTATTTCAGGGATGGTGGAAAAAGGGCCCAAACAAGATCAAAGAGGGAAGATGCTGTGGGTGGGCTGCTTACTAAGGAAAAGGCACAGGAAGGGACAAAGTGGAATGTGGGACGATTGGCAGAAAGAACCAGTGAGCCTTGTTTTTTAACTGTAGGCTAGAATGATAGCCACAGAGATTCAGGAAAAAAAGGGACTCAAGGGTTAACTTGTTCTGAACTGCAATGGCTACTGATGATTTAGACATCACAATGATAACTCTTGGTGGCAATGCGTTTTTCCAGAGCTCTTTTGACACTCTAATCAATTCTACAAAACTAAATTCATACTGTTTTATTATATCTCCACCATTATTCTTCATGGCTAGTATTTTATCTCATTTCTAGATCCCTTGCCACTTATTTATCTTTTTTGGTTTTAGAGATGGAAAATTTTGTCCTATCACACCTATCCACACAGTACAATACTCTCCTCTTTTCCCGATATTAGAGGAAGATGTCCTAGACATAGACATGTATATGTCTAGTCCAAATAATCTTCAAACAACAGGATTTTGTTGGTGTAGTTAAAACACATATAATGGTTATGGTGGATTATAAATGTGGGTGGAGGACCTGAGGGTGTAAATTATGTGTGCATTTAGAGTGTTGATAGTACATACCCACACAGGAATCTTCCAGAATGTTCTGCTGATGAATTATTAACTTATTTAAAAGACATTTCATCTAAGGATGACATTTCCCATATTTATGGCAGCATGTTTTCTTTGAAGTATGTGTTGTTCCACCCAATATGTTAAGAAATTATGTCCCCACCCCAAATAGAGATGGAGTGACCTCTCAGAGCTTGATTTTCTCAGTTTTTCCCAAAGATTATGTTTTGTTTTAATTTCCAAATTGGAAGCCTTGCATATTTTTCTTTAGTCTCCTTAATAGAAAGAGAACTCCATTCCCTTGATAGCAAATTTCTACAGGTGGTTTCTACTCTTAAATCTTTTAATATCCACCAGTGGACCACAACCTCTTGGCAATGGACAGAGGCAGCTTAATAATACCCGGGTAGTGTTACGAAATTGATTCAGAGGGAACTCTTTCATGGAGCCAGTGTCTCCTGGGTAAAGCTAAATCAAATCAAATGGAAAACACTGAAGGCTCATGGAGCAACACATAACTGTATGAAGGAGAGGAGCAAAGAAAGTATGCTTCAGTTGTGACATTTGTGACACAATGAATGTTTCGAGTTGTAGGCATTAGATGGAAAGATGAAAATCAGACATAATGAAGGATGTCCTCTGTGGCACTGGACTTAGTTCTGTATTATTAGTCTCAGTGTCCTTTAGCCAATGGAATGTGTGTATATGTTGGTGTTCCTCCAGCTAGTAATAATAATCCACTCCCTCTACCTAACCATCTGTATATTTTTAGTGATTTATTAAGACTTTACTTTTTAAGAGTACTTTCAGGTTCATAGCAAAATTAAGAGGAAGGTACAGAGTTACCATATACCTCCTGACCCCACACATGCATAGCTTCCCCCCATTATCAGCATTCTCCACCATAGTGGCACATTTGTTAAAATTGATAAACTTACACTGAAGGTCATAATCACCCAAAGTCCATAGTTTATGTTATGGTTCATTCTTTGGGTTGTACAATTCTATGGGTTTGGGTAAATGTGTAATGACATGTATCCATCAATATGGTATCATGCATAGTATTTTCATTGCCCTAAAAATCCTGTGTTCTACTTATTTATTTCTGCCCCAAATATTTTTTTAACATTTTGAAAATATTTCCTAATATATTATTGTATCCTCCCATATGAATCTTGCAAGTTTTATCTTCTTTTGATAGAATAGGAAATTAAAGTGCACACAGCTTGTACAATGAGTGATAAATCTGGGAAAAACTCATCTCTTAATTCAAAAATACCTGACCCTATGCATTGTCCACCAGTTAATAAATGGAGAAGGTTAATGACAAACTCACTTCCTTGCAAAATACTGAGACAAATGGGTCACTTTAGAGGCCCTAGAAATAATTTTTTATATAGCCATCCTTTAAAAAAATAAACTTGAAAGACATCCACAGTTTTTGAAGAAGGGAAGACATCCCATCACATGGCATTCATTTGCAGGGATCAGATTTTCCTGAGTCACTACGGGGTTAAGAGATGTGCCAAATACTTGGGAATGGGATCAGATTATTGCAGAAGTGCAATGTAAAAGTATGATGGAGCACAAGAGTATTTGTTCCATTCTTCAATAGGCTGTTTTCCTGCTGTTCTTCCTCCCACTTTTCCCCTTTAAAAATTTATCTCTTAATAGGAATATCTTGATTTGCCAAGCAAAGTAAATACATTTAAGAATGTATGTGTTCCATTGTAAAGGTGAAAGGATTAAGAAGTACAAAATGATAGTTGCAAAATAGTCACAGGGATGTACAGCATAGGGAAAGTAGTCAATAATTTTATAATAACTATGTATAATTCCAGGTGGGTACTAGACTTATCAAGAGGAGCACTTCGTAAATTACATAAATGTCTAAACACTATGCTGCACACAGGAAACTAATGTAAAATAATATTGAATGTCAACTGTAATTGAAAAATTTAAAAAGAGGGCAAAAAGGTGAAGGGGAATAAGATGTTCAGATTTCCAGGTATAAAATAAGTAAGTCATGGCGATGTAATGCACACCATAGGGAATATAGTCCATAATATTATGATACTAGCATGGTAAGGTGTCAGATGATTGCAAGACTTATCATGGTTATCACTTCTTTAGGTACATAAATGTTAAATGCTATGGTATGTACCTGAAACTAATATAATATTGTATGTTAGTTATAATTTAATAAAAATCATTTAAAAAAAAGATTCCCTTTTTTTTTTAACCTTTGGCATTTTAATTATGATGTGTCTTGTTGTGGGCCTGGTTAGGTTCATCTTGTTTGGGACTCTGCACTTCCTGGGCTTGTCTGTTTATTTCCTTTGCCACGTTAGTGGAGTTTTCCATCATTATTTCTTCAAATAGGTTTTCAATCCCTTGCTCTCTCTCTTCTCCTTTAGGTACCCCAATGATGCAAATGTTAGTACATTTGATGCTGTCACAGAAGCCCCTTAAATTATCCTTATCTTCTTGGACTCTTTTTGCTGTTCTGATTGGGTGTTTTCTGCTACTTTGTCTTCTAAATGGCTGGTTCAGTCTTCTGCTTCATCTAATATGCAGTTGATTCCCTCTAATTTTTTTTCTTTTTTTTGACACTCAATATTATTTTATATTAATTTCAGGTGTACATCATAGTGGTTAGACATTTGTATAATTTAAGAAGTGATCCTCCTGAGTAGTCTAGTACCTACCTGGCACTATACATAGTTATTACCATATTTTTGACTATATTCCCTATGCTTTACTTTCAATCCCTGCACATATTTTGTAACTACCAATTTGTATTTCTTCCATTGACCATTTTCACCCTGCCCCCCAACCTCTCTCCCATCTATCACCCCACTAAATCTAGTACCCATTTGCCATCATACATAGTTATTATGATATTATTAACTATATTCCTTATGCTGTGTTTTATATCCCCATGACTGTTGTGTAACTACCAATTTGTACTTCTTAATCGTTCCCCTTTTTCATCTTCCTCCCAACACCCCTTCCCATCTGTCAACCGTTAAATGTTCTGTGTATCTATGAGTTTGTTTCTGTTTTGTTTGTTCATTTATATTCTTCTTTAGATTCCACATGTAAGTAAAATCATATGGGATTTGTCTTTCTCTATCTCACTTACTCCATTCAGCTTAATCCCCTGTAGGTCCATCCACTCTGTTGCAGATGGAATATTTCATTCTTTTTTATGTCTGAGTGATATTCCATTATATATATGAGGTCTGGCAATTAAGTTTGTGAAATTGTTGCAATGATGTTGCTAACCTTTTTTGATATCAGAGGGATTATTCATTATGAATTTGTACCAACTGGACAAACAGTTAACCAAGTTTACTCTTTGGACGTGCTGAAAAGGCTGTGTGAAAAAGTTAGACAACCTGAACTTTTCACCAACAATTCATGGCTCTTACATCATGACAATGTACCAGCTCACATGGCACTGCCTGTGAGGGAGTTTTTAGCCAGTAAACAAATAATGTATTGGAACACTCTTTCTACTCACCTCATCTGGCCCCCAATGACTTCTTTCTTTACCTGAAGATAAAGGAAGTATTGAAAGGAAGATATTTTGATGACATTCAGGACGTCAAGGGTAATACAATGACAGCTCTGATGGCCAATTCCAGAAAAAGAGTTCCAAAATTGCTATGAAGTGTGGACTACGGGCTGGCGTTGGTGCATAGCTTCCCAAGGGAAGTACTTCAAAGGTTACCATAGTGATATTCAGCCATGAGGTTATGTAGCACTTTTTCTAGGATGAGTTTTTGAACTTAATTGTCTGACTTCATTATGTATCACATCTTTTTTTATCTATTCATACATTGATGCACACCTAGGTTGCCTCCATATCTTAGCTATTGTAAATAATGTTGCAGTGAACATATGAATGTACATGGCCCTTTGAAATAGCGTTTTGGGTTTCTTTGGATAAATACTCAGAGGTGGGATTACTGGGTTCTTTGTCATTTTCTATAGCCTTTGTTTTAAAGTCTATTTTGTCTGTTATAAGTATGGCTACTCCAGCTTCTTTTTTTTTCATTTCCATTTTCATGAAACATTTTTTCCATCCTTCCAGACTGTGTGTGTCTTTTGATCTAAAGTGAGCAGCATATGTGTTTTGTTTCTTCTCCATTCAGCAACCGTATGCCTTTGATTGCAGTATTTAATCCATTTACATTGAAAGTAATTATTGATACTTATGATACTTATGTAGTCATTGACATTTATTATTCATGCCTTTGATTTTTTTTCTTCTTCTTAAAGAAGTCCCTTTAACATATCTGGTAATTGTGGTTTGGGTGTGATGAACTCCTTTAGCTATTTTGTCTGGGAAGCTCTTTATCTCTCCTTGGATTCTAAATGATAGCTTTGCTGGGTAATTTTGGTTGTAGGTATTTGCTTTTCATCACTTTGAATATTTTGCGCCAATCCCCTCTGGCCTGCAAAGTTTCTGTTGAGAATGACTGACAGTGTTATGGGAACTCCCTTGTAGGTAACTAACTAGTTTTCTCTTGCTGATTTTATGGTTCTCTTTTTGTCTTTAACCTTTGACATTTTAATTATGATGTATCTTGGTGTGGGTCTGTTTGGATTCATCTTCTTTGGGACTATCTGTGCTTCTTAGGCTTATATGTGTATTTTCTTCACCAGGTTAGGGAAGTTTTTCATCATTGTTTCTTCAAATATGTTTTCAATTCCTGGCTCTCTCTCTTCTTCTGGTACCCATATGATACAAATGTTGGTCCACTTCATGTTGTCCCAGAGACTCCTTAAACTTTTTCATTTTTCTGCATTCTTGTTTTTTTTTTTTGTTGTTCTGATTGGGTGGTTTCTGCTACCTTATCTTCCAAATTGCTAATGCAATCCTCTGCTTCATCTAATCTACCATTGATTCCTACTAATGTATTCTTCATTTTACTTATTGTATTCTTTATTTCTTTTTTTTCTTCCCTTGCTCTAGACTTTAACTTATACCTTTAAAAGGTCCTATTATTTAGTATCTTGTATTTGTTGTTGTTATTACCTTATATTTTAGTAGCTAATTGTAAACATACTTTATCTCCCCAGTTAGACTCTCAGCTCTTTGGGAGGAGATATGGTGACTTGTTCGTTGTTTCTTCCACAGTATCTGTTTTAGTGCTTTGCTCATGGTGACTGGTTATTAACTTTTGACTGAATGAACAAGTGAATGTAGGTTACGGTATGCTATTTCTCCCATTGTTTTTGCAAGTAATTTTGGAGCACTACCATTTTGAGGATTGAGGGGATTTTTGAGATGGAGGCCTGCCCTCCAGAGGTATCTATCTATGGAGGAAGACTAGACACCAAAGACTGTTCTACTTGTGATTCCATAGGCTCTACTCAGTTCTGTGTTAGTGGTGACTTGTTCATGTGTCTTTCTCATTTCCCTAGTTGCAGTTTTAGTTAATATTCTTTTTGCTCTGGAAAGTATTATCAATTCTCCTTCAGCCATTTATTTTCTGGATTCAGTAACATGATAATTTAATATCCGATTCAGTGAAGACTCATTGCCAGACCTGACTGTGACAGTAACAAACTACTTCTTAGGAATTACTCAACCATTTCAAGCCACCAGAATCTTAGAATAAATGATCTTATTCAGACTCTAAATACCTAGCCTAAGAGCCTGAAAGAGAATTGTTGGTTTTTTCCTCAATTACGTTCAACCCCAGAGGGCCACTTCCATCTCTTATTTTCCTATTCCCTTTTCTAGTTCTGGTGATGGACTAGATAGGTTTTGGGGACCATATTTGATTTCCCAAAAGACACAGAAGTTCTTTTGAAAATGACCAGTTTTTTTTGCTTTTGTTTTGTTTTGTTTTGTTTTTGAAGACTATTGAAGTAGCAGGTTCATCGGGACATTTTTTAATTTGAGAACTTCTTTCCTGTATTTGTTAAGAATATTATAAATGAGTTTACA
Source organism: Rhinolophus hipposideros (assembly GCF_964194185.1). Taxonomy (NCBI): domain Eukaryota; kingdom Metazoa; phylum Chordata; class Mammalia; order Chiroptera; family Rhinolophidae; genus Rhinolophus; species Rhinolophus hipposideros. The sequence goes on from NC_138046.1 coordinate 44,198,827, forward strand.
TGTTACTATAAGTTAAGATAATCTAGAAATGGATTTGGAAAACCTATTTCAATTACCTTCTGGGTGCTTTTAGTGAAACTAATGAATTTCAAATAATTAGGAAAGTCATAAAAATAAGTGTTATGAGGGGAGTATCTGTCATTTTTCACCTTCAAAATTAGATATGCACTTTGGAATTACGCACTACCAGGGTCACTGCATTGCTTGTGGGCATTTATAGCTGCCATAGGTAACTTCTTCTCTTTGTTTTTAATTAAATTTATTGGGGTGACAGCAATTAGTAAAATTACAAACGTTTGAAGTGTACAATTCTATAATACATCATCTATATCATCTATATATCATACTGTGTGCTCATCACCCAGAGTCAGTTCTCCTTCCATCACCATAGATTTGACCTCTTTTACCTTCTTCTACCATCCCCCTCCCTCTTACCCTCTGGTAACCACTAAACAACTGTCTGTGTCTATGAGTTTTTGTTTCTTTGTTTGTCTTGTTCCTTTGTTGCCTTCAGTTTTATATCCCACATATAAGTGAAGTCATATTGTTCTCGATTGTTTCTGTCAGACTTATTTCACTTAGCATAACAATCTCCAGATCCATCAATATTGTTGCAAATGGTATTCTTTATTTTTGACTGGTTCTTTGTTATGTTTTCTATCTCCCATTTTATACTTTCTAGCTCTTTGTTTAAGTTTACTCTGAGACCATTGAACATCCTTGAACTCTGCATCAGGTAGATTGCTTGTCTCCATTTTGTTTAGTTCTTTTTCCAGATCTTTGTTCTACTCATTCACTTGGGTCATGTTTCTTTGTCTCCCCATTTTAGCTGCCTCCCTGTATTTCTATGCATTTAGGTAGAGATCCTGTGTCTCCTTGTCTGAGTAAATTGGCCTTATATAATAGATGTCCTGGGGGGCCCAGTGCCACAGTCTCCCTGGTCAGTTGAGCCGAGTGCTACAGGTGTGTCCTTTGTGTGGGTTGTGTTTGCCCTCCTATGGTAGTTGAACCTTGGTTTCTGTTGGCATGAAAATCGGAGGGATTGACCCTGAGGTTAATTGATTGTGAGACTGGCCGTCACTACAGTAGAGGAGCTGTTGTGCAGGGGCTGACCCTATGGAGCAGGATTTGCTTTAGCAGGACTCTGGTGCCGGCCCAATCTTCTCTTTGGATGTTTTGTTTGTGGAGGTGATTGAATGATGCTCTTGTGTGGTCGGAAGCTGGCCACGGATTATGTGTGCTCTGGGGCCTCGTGGGGGATGCCCTGATGCAGGTGAAGATCAGCCAGTGCCTGTGCCCTGCCCCACTTTGTTTGAGTTACAAAGTGATTTGCAGATGGTTTCCACTTGTACTGGGCTTGGAGTTGACTGGGAGAAGCTAGGCTGCAAACTGAGGCCGGCTGCCACTAGTGCCAGGCATGGGGCTGCTTAGCAAGAGGTATGGGGCATATCGAGGTCAGATGTTGCTTGTTTAAGTGAACCTTTGAGAGGTTTTAGGAAAGTCCACACCATGAACCATGACAGGTAGTTTGTATGGAAAAGCCACTGGAAGCAGGGTGAGTCAGCCTGTCAGTTTGGTGTGGTGGGGTCTCACGGAATCACTAAGATGGAGTGAGCCATGTTAGCTGGGTTGGTAGAGTCTCAGATGTGGTGCCCGCTTGCATGTAAAGGTTGATTGGGGTGTGGGCTATGCACAGCAACAATGGCTTCTGTCAGCACTTCTGTCTGGGAGAAAACTGCCACTCCTGTCCTTGCCTTGAAGCCAGACCATTCATTTCTTCCCTGTATGCCCCTGGAGACTTTTGAACTAGTGCCCCAGTGCTGGAGCTCAGAGTGAGTTGGTCCATTAGTGAGCAAGTCCGTGTGTAATCCCTTTAAGAGAAATGTCTCAGCCCTCCATAATCTCACTCACCCATAATATCTACTCGTTTGCACAGCCAGAAGTCATTGTAACCTCTTGTCCCATCTCTGGAATCCTGGGCTGAGGAGTCTGGTGTGGGGCTAGGACCAGTCGCTCCTCAGGAGTTATCTCTGCAGCAGTGATATCCCTTCTGATTTTTAACCACCACATGTGGGTGTGGGACCAGACTATTCTACCTCTCCACCCCTGCTACCAGACTGAAGGTGGCTTCTTTCCTCTATCCTTAGTTACAGGACTTCTATTCAGCTAGACTTCAGGTGATTCTCCATGATGGCTGTTCTGTAGTTTAATTGTAATTTTTAGGTGGTTGTAGAAGGAGGAAGCGCTACTCTGACATCTTAATCGGAAGCCTTAGGTTATTATTATAATAATTTAGTTTTGAAATAAAGACTTAAACTATGTAGCCTACAAAAATATTAGGAAATGAAAGACTATGAGAGATATTAGTTAGAATTAAGACATACTGATAGAATCAGATTTTTCAGCAGAAACTCTACAAGCTAGGAGGGAATGGAACCAAATATTCAAACTATTGAAAGAGAGAAATTATGAGCCAAGAATAATATATCCAGCAAAGATCTCCTTTAGATATGAAGGAGGAATAAAGAACTTTCCAGACATCCAGAAGCTGAGGGAATTTTCTAAAACACGACCTGCACTACAAGAAATACTAAAGGAGGCTATTAGACCACCATCAACAGGGACAACTTGTGGCAACCGAAACATAAAAAGGGGGAGAGTAAAGGCCTGAACTGGAATATGGGAATAGAGAAAGTAAGCGTACTGAAGAAACTAGAATACTCTAAATATCAAACTTTCTTTTACATAAACTTAAGGGTAACCACTCAAAAAACATCCAGATCGGCAACATATACTGTAATAAAAGAAGAAACAGAGGAAAACATCATAGAATACCACCACACAGAAATAATAGACAACGACAAAAAGGCAAAGAAACAATGGAGACACAGCCTTACCAGAAAACTAAAGACAAAATGACAGGAAATCCTCACATACCAATAATCACCCTAAATGTAAATGGACTGAACTCACCAATAAAGAGACACAGAGTAGCAGATTGGATCAAAAAAACTGAACCCAACCACATGCTGTCTACAAGAGACACATCTCAGCTACAAGGACAAGCATAGACTCAAAGTGAAAGGGTGGAAATTGACACTCCAAGCAAATGGTACCCAGAGAAAATCAGTTGTAGCCATAATGATTTCCGATGAAACAGACTTCAGGGTGAAAAAGATAACAAGAGACAAAGATGGACATTTCATAATGGTAAAGGGGACTATACAACAAGAAGACATAACAGTCATCTGTATTTCTGCCCCCAATCAGGGAGCACCGAAATATACCAAGCAACTACTAACAGAACTAAAGGGAGAAATTGACCAAAATACAATTATACTAGGGGACTTAAATACATCATTGACAGCTATGGATAGATCATCCAAACAGAAGATAAATAACGAAATTGCAGCCCTACATGACACATTAGATGAAATGGACATAATTGACATATATAGAGCACTTCATCCTAAAACATCAGACTATACATTCTTTTCTAGTGTACATGGAACATTCTCAAGGATAGACCATATATTGGGACACAAAATCAGCCTCAGCAAATTTAAGAAGATTGAAATCATACCAAGCATATTCTCTGATCACAAAGCTTTGAAATTGGATATCAACTGCAAAAAGAAAGCAGGAAAAACACAAATACATGGAGATTAAACAACATACTTTTAAAGAACGACTGGGTCAAAGAAGAAATTAGAGGAGAGCTCAAAAGATACATAGAAACAAATGACAATGAGAATACCTCCTACCAAAATTTTTGGGATGCCGCGAAAGCAGTTTTAAGAGGGAAGTTTACATCATTACAGGCCTATCTCAAGAAAGAAGAAAAATCCCAAATAAATAACCTCATGTTACACCTTAAAAAACTAGAAAAAGAAGAACAAGCGAAACCCAAGGTCAGCAGAAGAAAGGAAATAACAAAAATCAGAGCAGAACTAAATGAAATAGAGAACAAAAAGACAATAGAAAAAATTAATGTGACAAAGAGCTGGTTCTTTGAAAAGATTAACAAAATCCACAAACCCTTGGCTAGACTCACTAAGATAAAAAGAGAGAAGACACTAATTAACAAAATCAGAAATGAAAAAGGGGAAGTTATCACGGACACCACAGAAATACAAAGGATTATCCAAGAATACTATGAAGGACTATATGCCACCAAATTTAATAACTTAGAAGAAATGGACAAGTTCTTAGAAACATATAGCCTTCCAAGGCTGAATCAAGAAGAACTGGAAAATCTTAACAGGTCGATCACCAGTAACGAAATTGAATCAGTCATCAAAAACCTTCCCAAAATCAAAAGTCCTGGACCAGATGGCTTCACCAGTGAATTCTACCAAACCTTCAAAGAGGATCTAATACCAATCCTGCTCAAACTCTTCCAAAAAATTGAAGAACAGTCTGTACTCCCTAACTCATTTTATGAGGCCAACATTACCCTGATACCAAAACCTGGTAAGGACAACACAAAAAAAGAAAACTACAGACCTATATCTCTGATGAATACAGATGCTAAAATCCTAAACAAAATTCTAGCAAATCGAATACAACAATGCATTAAAAAGATTATTCATCACGACCAAGTGGGGTTCATCCCCGGAGCACAAGGATGGTTCAACATTCGCAAATCCATCAATGTGATACATCACATAAACAAAATAAAGGACAAAAATCATATGATTCTATCAATTGATGCAGAAAAAGCATTTGATAAGATACAACATCCATTTATGATTAAAACACTTACTAAAATTGGTATAGAAGAAAAATACCTCAACATAATAAAGGCCATATACGACAAGCCCTCAGCTAATCTCATAATTAATGGTGAAAAGCTGAAGCCCTTTGCTCTACGTTCAGGAACACGACAAGGTTGTCCCCTATCACCTCTGCTTTTCAACATAGTGTTGGAAGTCTTCGCCAGAGCTATCAGGCCAGAGAAAGAAATAAAAGGCATCCAAATTGGGAATGAAGAAGTTAAATTGTCACTCTTTGCAGATGACATGATGCTATATATAGAAAACCCTAAAGACTCCACCAAAAAGCTATTAGAAACAATCAATGAATACAGTAAAGTTGCTGGCTACAAAATCAACGTACAAAAGTCCATTGCTTTCCTATATACCAACAATGAAATCTCAGAAAAAGAGATAGAAAAAACAATTCCTTTTGCAATTGCAGCAAAAAGAATAAAATACCTAGGAATAAACTTAACCAAGGATATGAAGGATTTATATGCTGAAAACTAGAAAAAAGACATTTTTGAAAGAAATTGAAGAAGACACAAAGAAATGGAAAGACATTCCGTGCTCATGGATTGGAAGAATCAACATAGTTAAAATGGCCATATTACCCAAAGCCATATACAGATTTAATGCAATCCCCATTAAAATCCCAATGGCATTTTTTAAAGAAATAGAACAAAAAATCATCAGATTTGTTTTCGACCACAAAAGACCCAGAATAGCCAAAGCAATATTAAAAAAAAAAAAGAACAATATTGGAGGTATCACACTCCCTGATTTTTCCTTGTACTACAGGGCTACAATAATCAAAACAGCTTGGTATTGGCGGAAAAACAGACACATAGACCAATGGAATAGAATTGAGAACCCAGAAATAAAATCACATAAATATGGACAGATAATTTTTGACAAAGAAGCTAAAAACATACAATGGAGGAAAGACAGCCTCTTCAATAAATGGTGCTGGCAGAATTGGATAGCTACGTGCAAATGAATGAAACTGGACTGCTATCTATCACCATGTACCAAAATTAATTCAAAATGGATCAAAGACTTAAGCATAAGACCTGACACATTAAACTGCATTGAAGAAAACATAGGTATTAAATTTATGGACCTCGGGTTCAAAGAGCATTTTATGAATTTGACTCCAAAGGCAATGGAAGTAAAAACTAAAATAAACGAATGGGATTATATGAAACTGAAAAGCTTCTGCACAGCAAAAGAAACAATTGACAAGATAATGAGGCAACCAACTGAATGGGAGAAGATTTTTGCAAACAGTGCCTCTGATCAGGGGCTAATATCCAAAATATGCAAGGAACTCATGAAAGTCAACAGCAAAAAAACAAACAACCCAATTGAAAAATGGACAGAGGACCTGAAGAGACATTTCTCCAAAGAGGATATACAAATGGCAAATAGACATATGAAAAAATGCTCAACATCGCTAATCATCAGAGAAATGCAAATGAAAACCACAATGAGATATCACCTCACCCCAGTCAGAATGGCTTTTATCAATAAGACAAATAGTAACAAGTGTTGGAGAGGCTGTGGAGAAAAAGGAACCCTGATACACTGTTGGTGGGAATGCAGACTGGTGCAGCCGTAATGGAAGGCAGTGTGGAGGTTTCTCAAGAAATTACAAATAGAATTACCATATGACCCAGCAATCGCTCTCCTGGGTATCTACCCAAAAAATCTGAAAGCATTTCTCTATAGAGACACGTGTACTCCAATGTTCATTGCAGCTTTGTTTACGGTGGCCAAGACATGGAAACAACCAAAATGTCCTTCGATAGATGAATGGATAAAGAAGTTGTGGTACATATACACAATGGAATACTATTCGGCGTTAAGGAAAGATGATATAGGAGCATTTGTGACAACATGGATGGATCTTGAGAGTATAATGCTAAGTGAAATAAGTCAGACAGAAAAAGCAGAGAACCCTCTGATTTCACTAACATTTGGTATATAAACCAAAAAGAACAAGACAAACAAATGAGAACAAAAACTCATAGACACAGACAATAATTTAGTGGTTACCAGAGGGTAAGGGGGTGGGGGGTGGGTGATGAGGGTAAAGGGGATCAAATATATGGTGATGAAAGGAGAACTGACTCTGGGTGGTGAACACACAATGGGATTTATAGACGATGTAATACTGAATTGTATGCCTGAAATCTATGTAAATTTAGTAACAATTGTCACCCCAATAAATTTAATAAAAAAAAAAAAGTTAGATGGCCTGAAGTTTTCACCAACAATTCATGGCTCTTGCATCATGGCAATGCACCAGCTCACATGGCACTGTCTGTGAGGGAGTTTTTAGCCTGCAAACAAATAACTGTATTGGAACAGCCTCCCTACTCACCTTATCTGGCCCCCAGTGACTTCTTTCTTCACCAAAGAGAAAGGAAACATTGAAAGGAAGACATTTTGATGACATTCAGGACATTAAGGGTAATATGATGACAGCTCTGATGGCCATTCCAGAGAAGGAGTTCCAAAATTGCTTTGAAGGATGGACGAGGCACTCGCATTGGTACATAGCTTCGCAATGAGAGGATTTCAGAGATGACCATAGTGATATTCAGCAATGAGGAATGTAGCATTTTTTTCTAAGATGAGTTTGAAAACTTAATTGGATACACACACAGAACTTTCTATATCTATATCTTCATCTACATGTACATCTATATCTATGTATGTACATCTGTATGTACAACCCCTATGCTGTACAACTGAAACTAATATAAAATAATAAATAATTTTGAGTGTCAACTGTAATTGAAAATGAAAAAGAAAAAAGTGAGAGTGATTTAAGGAACAACATTAGAAAAGGATAGATTTAGGAAAAGCAAGAGAAAGGGGGCTTTGACAAGTTTTTGAAAATTGGCATTTGATAAAACTTGAACAAGTTAATGACTTTCTCCATTCACTGAATATCTAAAGGGAATCTGATGGATTTACTTGGCTTATTCTAGGGGTCCATGGGTATACATCTCTAGACCTGAGCTACTACGTTGGCTGTGGGGATTTTTCAAGTGAACTTTTAGTTCCTTGAACACTGAAGACATAGAAAAATATGTCATCAGAGATCCTATGGAGACTACACACATTGTATGTTCTGTCTCTTGCATGCATGTACCTACACATAAACTAAGGCAGGGTTTTCATTTTGTTATTACCTCTGCTATAGTCTCTATATGGAATTCTAGGATCCCATTTTGCCTAGCCCTCTTATTTATTGGTCAGTGTTGAAGGTAAAAAGGGGAAGCTTACATTCACAAAGTATTTATGAATTGAAAGACTGTTAGAGAACATCTGAGATCTTTTGTGTAGTCCAGTGTTGTTGTTGTTCTTGTTGTTATACCTTCTTAAAGCCTAGTGCACTCCTAAGAGACAGAATGCCATATCCAAAGGGGCAATGAGGGGTGAAATAACATGGGGTCCTTAGGAATCTTAAGTTATATAACCATGCTGAAGTGTCAAGTGTGAAAATATGATGAAGTGAGGTAAGATGGGAGGTCTGTTCTCTAGGGAAGACAGACAACACACAAGAATGAATATCTGTCTGTCTGTCTGTCTATCTATCATTTATCTATCTTCGTATATTCTAAGGTGTAGCAATATTTTTTGAAATGAAGTTTTATATAGTATCCTAATATATAAAACTTATATAAGAGGAGCCATGTGATAAACTTACCCACGATAGTGGCCTCTGAAGCACTCAGCAGAATACTAGGACTCTAGAACACAGTTTAAAAATCACTCCAGGGGCTGGCAGTTTATTTGTAAAGGGCCGGATAGTAAATATTTTCGGTTTTATGGACCATACAGTTTATTTTGCAACTGCAACTGCTCAACTCTGCCATTATAGCAGGAAGACAGACATAGGCAATATGTAAATGAATGGGCATGGCTAGATTTGGCCCATTGCTTACCGTTTTGGTTTGCTGACTCCCTTATTTTTTACAAATGGGGACTCTGAGGCTGAGAGCAGGGAAGCAAATTACCATTAACAGCAGACATAGGACTAGAAGCCAGGTCTCCTGATTGCCACCTTGTTCCTTTACCTTTCATTTTGCTGTCCAATAGAAATTTCTGATGTGTGTTTGTGAGAATGTATGTGTGTATGTCGTGTGTGTGTGTACATGTACGTACACGTGTGTATGTGTGGGGGAATTAGCTTTGCCTAAGAATCTTTAATTAAACAGTACGTTTGATCATAGATAAACTCTTTATTTCTAATGCAGTGGAAATACCCCTAAATAATGTCATTTTGAGAGAATATGGTGTCCTGGCAGCTACTTATTACTTGCTTTTAATTGTATCTCCAGTGAAGGACCTTGCCCTATAAAGATATCTGAAGCTCTATTGCATGAAATGTCTTTCTGGGGAAGGAGCTTTGTTTTTAATATCTTAATTAGACATTGATGTGATAATTAGAGTTACTGAGATAATGAGGACCATGCCAAGGCTGTCTGGAGTGAATGTTCAAAGTTGAGAGGACTAGAGCATGTGTAACTTGGCATTAACATTTGTTTTTAAAAAAAGAAAAACAACTGAGTACTTTTTATACCCGATACTCTACTAAGCACTTCATATGTTATCTCATTTGATCCTTATAGAGGTCTATTGTGTTATCATCTCCATGTTATTGATAAATGAGTAAATGAAAGCTCAGGGAAATTAAGTCGCTTGTCTAAGTTTGCATGCCTAGTGATGGGAGAGCCAAGATTTGGACTTGGGCAGTGTGAGACCAGAGCTCATGACCTTTACCATTTTACTATACAGCCTCTCTCTACCTAAGAAGGAACCGTTGACATCACTGATGGCATCGGAAGGGGAGGTTGGGAACTTAGGATGTTTTAATTACTGTTCTAATATTTGAGGAATTTAGCACAGGGGTTTATAGAGGACAGGCAGATAAAAGAGGGATTTATTATGATGAACATAAAAATAAAGCATATAACATCTAGGAAGAAGAATCTACGTATAGATGAGATCTAGAAAACAGTATGCAACTTAGAAGATAGGTGACTTTGTTGATTGCATGTGTAGGGTCATGCATTAGTAGCATCCAAGAGTTGTCTTTAAAATCCTTACTTATCCAGGGATTAAGCATTTACTAGGTGATCATAGTGTTTGTGGGTGAGCTGCACTCTTCTTATCAAGGAGTTCGGAGAATTATGACAGCAACAGAGGTCCTGGTACCTGGTGGAAATCATCCCAGTGGCAAAGAATAATGGGATTTTTCTTGACCTGCTTTGTGGAAGTTGTCTTATTTACATGCCTGTCTTCAGCAAACTCAGAAAAGTCTCTGGGCCTTCATTGTTTTTCCCTTCCATAGGGAAGTTCAGTGACTTCTCACTGCAATGCTTTCGCTAAGATACTGACGTTTCCATTCTCAAGAAAGGCAGAAAATGAAGAAAATGACCTAGCTAACCCTGGACTGCTTATTTTTCAGTTCTCTGAGCTTACATTGAAGTACTTTGTCATCAAGGCAGGAACTGTGTGCTATCTAACTGTAATTGCCTTTAAGTATAACTGCTGTAAGCCTCAGTAATTATAGTTAACACTCTCAGCATTAACATTGTACTGCTCCCCTAGGGTTTTCAAAGCAATACACAAATAAATGCATCCAAATTTAAATAGCTCATGAGGATTATAGAACCCAGAAAGTGAAGGATAGAGGATATTTCCTGCTCTCAAATTATTCGAAGCATAGCAAATAGGAAGGCAGAAGCATCTGTGGCCTAAAAGTCTTCATTGTGCTAGTCAGTGTTGTTACAAATAAATAGTCACATATCTAAGGAAAGAAAGGTTTAAGCTTATTGAGACAAAGAAAATGATGGTTTTTGTTTGTTTGTTTTATTTCTTCCGAACAGGTCTCATAGATAAAAACATCTAGATTTATAACTCACCTCATCTGGTTTATAAGTTTAGATTGAACTAGGCTGTGGAATGAAAGGAAATGTCAACAAAGTACTGATTCTGGGTGGTGAACACACAGTGCAATATATAGATGATGTATTATAGAAATGTGCACTTGAAATGTATATAATTTTACTAACTGATACCACCAAAAATTTTCATAAAAATTTAAAAAAGAAAAGAAAAAATGGCATTGGTGGTTGATAATCTTTGTCAAGCAATGATGCCTAAATATGGCAAATAAAGAACTACCTCAAAAAAATAAAATCATATTTTAAGAAATATTTATTCATTTGATTAAAGTCTATAAAGTATATTTCTAAGATAAAAACAAATAACAACAAAAACTGTATTTTTATTTGGGTAAAAAAACACATACACACAAAAATAGTAATCAAAAGGTCAAAATAGTTTTTTTAATTACAGTTGATGTACAATATTATATGTGTTCCAGTTGTACAACATAGTGATTAGACATTTATATAACTTATAAAGTGATCACCTCTATAAATCTAGTACCCATCTGACACCATACATTGTTATTACAATATTATTGACTGTATTCCTTATGTTATACTTTACATCCCCATAAATATTTTGTAACTACCAACCAATTTGTACTGAACCCCTTCTCCATTTTCACGCACCTCCCCAAGGCTCCTCCCAGCTGGAAACTATCAAAATGTTCTTTGTATCTATGAGTTGTTTTTTGTTTGTTTGTTTGTCTGTTTTGTTCTGCAGCTTCTAGATGTAAATGAAATCATATGTCATTTGTCTATCTCTTTCTGACTTACTCCACTCAGCACAATATTGTCTTCTAGGTCCATCCATGTTGTTGCAGATGGCAAAATTTTCATTTTTTATGGCTGAGTAATATTCAATTGTATACATGTACCACCTCTTTATCCATTCATCCATTGATGGACACCCAGGTTGCCTCCATATCTTTGTTCTTGTAAATAATGCTGCAATGAACATATGGATGCACATGTCCCTTCGAAGTAATGTTTTGCGTTTCTTTGGATTAAAACCCAGAAGTGGGATTACTGGGTCCTTCTTTGCTCTCTTGTCATAGCCATTGTTTTAAAGTCTATTTTGTCTGGTATAAGTATGGCTGTCCCAGATTTTTGTTTATTTGCATTTTGATGAAATAACTTTTTTCTATCCCTTTACTTTCAGTCTGTGTGTCTTTCGATCTGAAGCGAGTCTCTTGTAGGCACCATATGGAAGGGTCTTGTTTTCTTATCCTTTCAGCCACCCTATCTTTTGATTGGAACATTTAATCCACTTACATTGAAAGTAATTGTTGATAGATATGTAGTTATTGCCATTTTGTTATTTATATTGTTGATTTATTTATTTATTTTTTTGGTCTTAAGAAGTCCCTCTACATTCCTTGTAATACTGATTTGGTAGTGAGGAACTCCTTAGCTTTTTCCTATATGAGAAGCTCTTTATCTAAATGATAGCTTTGCTGGGTAGAGTAAGTTTGGGTGTAGGTCCTTTTTTTGTGTGTGTCACTTTAAATATTTCGTGCCAATCCCTTCTGACCTGCAAAGTTTTTGTTGAGAAAAAGGAGGTCTTATGGGATCTCCTTTGTAGGTAACTAACTGTTTTTCTCTTGCTGCTTTTAAGATTCCCTGTTTGTCTTTGACCTTTGGCATTTTAATTATGATGTGTCTTGGTGTGGACCTGTTCAGCTTCATTGTTTGGGATTCTCTGTGCTTCCCAGGCTTGTAGGCCCATTTCCTTTACCAAGTTAGGGAAGTTTTCAGTCATTATTTCTTCAGATTGGTTCTCAATTCTTTGCTTCCTCTCTTCTCCTACTGGTAGCCCTATGATGCAAATGTTGGTACGCTTGATGTTGTCCTAGAGGCCTCTTAAACTGTCTTCAATTCTTTGGATTCTTTTTTTTTTCTTTTTGCTGTTCTGATTGGGTACTTTCTGCTGCCTTAACTTCTAAATTGCTGATTTGATCCTCTGGTTCATCTAATGTACTGTTGATTCCCTCTGACTTATTTTTTATTTCAGTTACTGTACTCTTCATTTCTGACTGGTTCCTTTTTTTATGGTTCCTATCTCCATTTTTGTGTTTCCTATTTCTTTGTTGAAGTTCTCCCTGAGATCATTGAGCATCCTTATAACCAGTGCTTTGAACACTGCATGTGGTAGATTGTTTGTCTCCATTTTGTTTAGTTCTTTTTCTGCAGCTTTGTTCTGCTCTTTCATTTGGGGCATATTTCTTTGTCTCCCCATTTTGGCTCCCTGCTTGTGTTTGTTTCTCTGTATTAGGTAGGGCTGCTCTGTTACCCGGTCTTAGTAGAGTAGCCTCATGTAATAGGTTTCCTGAGGGGTTCATTGTCACAGTCTCCCTGATCACCTGAGCAGGTACTTTAGGTGTTTCACTTGAGTGGCTTGTGTATTTCCTTCTATTGTATTTGAGCCTTGGTTGCCGTTTGCACCTCATTGGGAGGAATTGACCCTTGGGATGATTGCTTGTGAGGATTGGCCATGACTACAGTGGAGGAATTGTTGTGCAGGGGCTGACCCAATGGAGCAGGATTTATTTTAGCAGGGCTCTGGTGCCTTCCCAGTCTACGCCTTGGGTTTGTCATGTGCAGAGGCAGCTGGGTGGTGCACCGACTGAGTCTGAAGCTAGCAGTCAGGCATGCCAACCCTGAGGCCTCCTGGAAGTGGCCCTACCACAGACCAAGTTCTTTTGCAGCCTGTGTTCTGCCTGTGGCTACCTGGTATAAGCCACAAAGCAATCCACAGATGGTAGCCACCCGCCCTGGGCTTTGACATGCCTCAAGAGGCCAAGCCATGAACTGAGACCAGCTGCCACTAGTGCCGGGCTTGGGGCTGCTTACCAAGAGGTACGGGGTACATCGAGACCAGATGCTGCTTGTTTTGGGTTTGTGAAGCTTTGAGAGATTTTAGAAAAATCTGCAGCATGAGCCAGGAAAGGTCTTTTGTATAGAAAAAACATTGGAAGTGGCTTGGGTGTGCCTGAAAGTTGGGTGGGGCAGGGTCTTCGGAAATCACCAAGCCTGAGGAAAGGTGTTACCCAGGTTGTGGAGACTCAGATATGGTGAGTGCTGTGTCTGCATGCTGAACAGAGGGGACAGCTCAACAAAGGAACAACAGCTTCTGCCAGCATTTTTGTCTGGGAGAAATCTGCTCCTCCAGCCCTTGTCCTGAAGACAGACAACTCAGCTCCTTCCCATATGTCTTTGGCACCTTTCAAGCTGCTGCCCTGGTGCTGGAGCGAATCTGTTAGTGAGTGAGTCCGTCCACAGGCCCTTTAAGAGGAACACGTGTTAGTCCAGCAGCTCTCCATCTCACTTGGCCACAATTGCTGGTGTTTTTCGCAGCCAGGAGCTATGGGGACTTCGCTTCCTGGCACTGGAACCCTGGGCTAGGGAGTCTAATGTGGGGCTGGAATACCTCGCTCCTCAAGTGGGACCTACACAGCTGAGATAGCCCTCCCTATTTTTAACCACCACATATAGGTATGGGACCTGCCCATTCTGCTTCTCTACCTATCCTACTACTTTCGAGATGGTTTCTTCTGTATATCCTTAGTTGTAGGACTTATTTTCAGCTAGATTTCAGGTGATTCTCCACGCTCGTTGTTCTGTAGTTTACTATTTTGTAAGCATGTCTCTACTATAATAGCCAAAGTAAGGTATACTTTTCTCCAGAATATTCCAGTTTAGAGTGAAGAAGAGCAGAGGTGAGGACATCTATAAATGGGAATCTTAAGAGCTTGCCATCTACTATTACTTCCTTCAGTAGAGTCTGTCTTAGACTCTGCTGGTGGGAATAGACTTGGGGAAGACATAAAGATGGGGGAGGAGGAAGAGATTAAAAAGTGGCTCCTAATTCCTATTCTTTGTCACATTTTCTGTATGATAAATGCAAGGCAGCCTGCTACTCATGAAGAATCTTCTCGCCATTCTTTCTCTTTTGGAGCTGGACACAAAGAGATCTAAACAGAGGGCTGGATTTAGGGGCTGCATAACTGACACTGTTGTTCTCTTTCCTTCCATCTTGCGACTCTGGTTTTTCAGCTGAAAAAGAAGCAAGTATATGTAGATAAGGTGGAGAAGATGCAGCAGGCTCTTGTACAGCTCCAGGCAGCATGTGAAAAACGTGAGCAGCTGGAGCACCGTCTCCGGACACGACTGGAGAGAGAACTGGAATCCCTCAGAATTCAACAGGTTTGGAGACCTTAAAGAAAATAAGTATTCCTGACTGCTTACTTTTCACTTGGTGTTTTACATGAAGACAAAAACCACACTCTTGCTCATCTTTAGGATTTTTGCCTCACCTGATCTTACTCCAGAGTGCCTCCCAATTGTAATGATGAAGGCTGCATCTTTAGCTTCCTATCCCAGCAAAATCCTTAATGCCTATTATCTTGTACCTTTTATTTTTCATATGAACCCCAGAAACAGTAGACCCAATAAGAAGTGAAGATGCTATGCAAATAGACTCCTAATTATTTTAGCATTCAAAATGGTCTTTGAAATCATCTGGCCATACCCCTTCCCATTTTTAGATGGTAGAAAATCAAGACCCAGAAGAGATTGCCTGACTCACTAAAAAGTCACATAACAAGTTATGTAACAAGCATAACAAGCAAGGTAGAAACCAAATCCTAGATTTTTGATTCCCAGTTCTATTGTGTGCCATGCTGGCAGGCAGGGATGGTGGTTTTTAAACCATTGATCCAGCAGCATGCCATTGAGCAGCATGGCAATTTAATATGGCAAACTCCTTTCCTGATCAAGGGAATCTCATATTCAAACCAAAGATAGGAAGTCTTGTGGCCTTAGGAGGAAGTCTGAATTCCCTTTTGCATTGGAATCAGAATTCAAACTGAAGTGGCTTGGGCAATAATCCTTTCCAAACATAGGGGCTCTTCAAATTGGACTCAGCTACGATGCTTCTTCTCTCACTAATCTGAGGGATCTTCGCATCTCTCCCAACAGCGCCAGGGTAACTCTCAGCCCACCAATGTTTCAGAATACAATGCTGTAGCACTGATGGAACTCCTTCGTGAGAAGGAGGAAAGGATCCTGGCTCTGGAAGCTGATATGACTAAGTGGGAGCAGAAGTATTTAGAGGAGAATGTAATGAGACATTTTGCTCTGGATGCTGCTGCAACCGTAGCTGCTCAGAGGTAAGTACTTGGCTAGTAGAGTCACTCCTTGAATGGCATGGGGTGCAGGGAGAAAAGAAAGGTGACTGATTAATAGATTTTCCAGTGTTTTATTTTTTTTCTTCTGCCCCCCCCACTGTAGTTTCTACTTAAGTATGTTTTCTTTTATTGGTTATGCAGGGACTGAATGACTATGGGGGCAGAGGGGCATGGATTTGAAAATTAAAGTTACTTATCAATTTATTGGCATCGTAGTTCAGCTTTTCTCAAGAGCCAGAACAATCGCAGGTGGGATCAACTGAACGTTTGCACACCTACTTTGCCAGTTTCTTTTAGCCACATATGTAGGTTTCTTTGTTTAACCCTTGGACTGGAGTGAAAGCCTGTCCAGAGAAATGCCACTCAGAAACTAAATGTCACTCAGGAGTAGCTGCCCATTTGATAGCTCTGCCTCGTCCAAGATATGCCAAAGGCTGTGCTGAACATGAATTGATCCCTGCCCTTTGAGAAGGTCTATATTTGAAGGCTACATTCTATGTCCATGAGTGAATCTCTTGTAAGTAGTCACATTCCATTTGGTAAGGGAGAGAAAGTAGCAGGAGGATTTTTAAAACTTTTTGCTTCTTATTTGTTCCACTTTTTACATTATAAACATTAATTATTGATCTTTGTAGGAAACAGTGCTCTTACTGCTGTTCATAATCATCAGTTGGGAAAGAAAGAAACAATGACAAAAACTAAATTCAAATCAGGAGATGACAGAGGTTATGGGGATATAGACAGCCTTGGTCTGGCTTTGGGTATCTAAGGTTGGCTGTAGCATATTGCATCCAGCTAGGTCTCTATCCAGAAATTTATTAAGAACCACAGTATAGTTTTTAGCATTATCTTAAATACCATGAGCTGGCAGAGTCTGGAAGCGCTTGGCAGACTTTGGGCTGGGTTGTGTGTGTGGAGGGGGTGGGGGATACATTTGGTTTCAAGTCCTTCTCATGCCAAATTAGAGGGAGGTCAGTGATTAAGAGATGATCTGGTAGTTTGTGAACCTACTCCCAATTCTCTAGGAAGACATCTTAATATTTCTCCAGATATTCCATATAAACCTTATTAAATAGATTAAAGTCACCTGTATCTTGATTTTGAGGCCCTCATGGGTTTAATCTTACCTGCCTTTGTTTTCTGAGGGCAATGTGCTCAGTACGTGCTAGTATAGTAATAGAGTGCACAGAAATCCCATCTGTGCTGAAAGATGTTCAAGAAGTTTGTAGGTAGATTAGAAGTAGAATTAATTCTAATTTAAGCTGATAGCTTCCACAAAACCACCTGTGTACAACAGTTGTTCAGAGCTTATTCAGGAAACCCTAACAGTGAAAAGGAAATGCAAGGTAGTTTTGTCGTCTTTGGGAAGAAACTTAGAAAGATGTGGCTCATGAAGGTGTGCATTGTGAGAAAGTGTTGGGAAGCCAGGGTTCTTGGTACCAGGAGGTTCACTGCTGAAACTGACTTCAGAATAGACTCCAGGTCAAGATGAAGGAAAGTGAGGAGGTTGTCACTGGGGCCTGGTATAAATAAACGACCCCCCTGCCTTTCTCCCTGGAAAGTTTTGAGTATTGGGGGAACCCCCCTTCAAATGGATTTCTTTCCGGAATCTGTTGGTTCCCACAAGGTATATTTAATTAATTAATTTTAACTTAATTTTTATTTTTCAGTTGTAGTTGACATTCAATATTATTTTATATTAGTTTCAGGTGTACAGCATAGTGATTAGACATTTACATAATTTATGAAGTGATCCCCTAATTTGTCTAGTATCCACCTGGCATCATACATAGTTATTACAATATTATTGACTATATTTCTTGTGCTATATTTTACACGCCCATGACTGTTTTGTAACTATCAATTTGTACTTCTTAATCCCTTCAACTTTTTACCAGTCTCCCAACCCCCCTCCGATCTGGTAACCCTCAGTTTGTAATTTAAAAATAGAACTACCTCATGACCAGAAGTTTCACTTCTGGGTATTTATCCAAAGAAATCCAAAACTCTAATTTGAAAAGATAGATGCACCCCTATGTCCACTGCAGCGTTATTTACAATAGCCAAGATACAGAAGCAACCTAAGTGCCCATTGATAGATGATTGCATAAAGAAGAGGTGGTCCATTATATACAATAGAATATTATTCGGCCATCAAAAAGAATGAAATCTTAACCATTTGCAACTACATGGGTGGACCTAGAGGGTAGTATGCTACATGAAATAAGTCAGACAGAGAAAGACAAATACATATGGTTTCATTTATATGTGGAATCTAAAGAACAAAATGAATGAACACACAAAACAGAAAGGTAGATTTAATTTAAACCAAATTCCTATAAATCTCCAGTTAGAAGTTTCCATGTAGTCACTGTTTTCAGTAAAATGTGCATGCTTATCATTTAATATGATAAAAAGTAGCCAGTTTTCCCCTAGAAGGGACATCTTGAGATAGTTCCTCAGGCAAATGTTCCGTATCTGGACTGCATACCTTTTGCATGCCTATTAATCCAATCCATGGGAGAGATTGAGAGATTGAGGTATGTATTTAAATTACTATACAAAGAGAGAATTGGACTAGTTGATTCCTCCACACCCCTCTATTTCTGGAATTATTCTATGTTTCCAAAGATAGTGCCTCTTAATGCTCTGCCATGGAAATTGGTTTCCTTCTCCTTTTTTTCTTTACGAGATTTCAAATTTGTAAGGTAACATTCAGAAAACTTTGTTTCAGAACCTGTGGGTGCTTCTGCCTTCCCTTTCAACATCTCCTGCTATTCCTTTTCTGTTCAGTGGTTTCACTCTCCCCCCTCCCACCCTAAATATAGGTATTGGTGAAGGTTCTCTTCTGTCTCTTTTTATGGTAGAAGCTTTATACGGTTTTCTATTTTCTTCCAAAATAATTTTTATGTGCCCAGGATAGAAAGTGACCAACACATATTTGAGAAGGAAGGAAGGAAAGAACAAACGAAGGAGAAAAAAAGAATGAAATAAGGAAGGAGATGACTTTTAACTCTATAATTTAAATTCCTAAATCTAGTGCCCATTTTAACGGCCTGCTTGGTTTCTATGTATTCTGCTAGTATCTGAAACTTAATATATTCCCAACATAATAATTCCTAGGTAAATAACAGGTCTCACAATTAGGACATGTAGTTTGGATGGTTTCAATGGTATTTGTAAAATATTTTTTCAATTAAGGTATTATTTACATATTTAAAATCACCTACTTTAAGTGTATGGTTTGATGAATGTTAGTAAGTATATACAATTATGTAGCCACCATCACAATCAAGATAGAAAACACATTTAAAATTGTGTTTGTGCGCCTTTAACTTGATCCCTTCCTCCCATGCCTAACCCCAGACAACAACTAATTTGTTTTTTGTCATTATAACTTTGCCTTTTTAAGAATGTCATATAAAAGGAGCCATATAGTATGTACTTTTTGTTTGACTTTTTTACTCACCATAATTATTATGAGATTCATCCAAGTTTATGCATGTATCAATGGTTTATTTCTTTTTATTGCTGGGTAGTGTTCCATGATATGGATTTACCAGTTATTCATACATTCACATGATGATGGATATTTGGATTGTTTCCAGTGTTTGGCTTTGTGAATAATAAAATACAGATTTTTAGTAGAAGAATAAACAACTGTCTTTCCTCAGGTGAGAAGACGTATTAGGTGATCTATTTATAGCCCTTCTAGCACTGATACTATGAAATACCTCTTATCAAAGGGAAAGATGTTCATGCAAGAAATCACATGTAGTGTTTACTGTACAAGTTACTCTTCTAACCACTTTACAGTTATTGCTCACCCTCACACTAATTCTTTGAGATAAGTACTATTATTGATTCTATAGATAAGGAAACTAGGCACAGGTTAAATTGTTTGCCTAAGATTCCACACAGCTACTAAGAGGTGGAAGAACTGGGAATTAAATCTACATTTTTGACACCTTTACCACTATAATCTGCTGCCTCCCAGATACAGTTTCAAAGATGATGAAATAGGGATTATTGCCTGGTTAAGAGTTACTATTTGAGGCTTATTTAGTCAGTTAGAAATATTATAAATAATCACAATAATAGGGCCTATATTACAACTCCATATTATTGTGTCCCTAGAGATTCTCCCCAGATGCTTAATATAGCTGAGGAAAATTATTACACAGTAGAGTTCAAGCCCAGAAGAAGTGATTTGTCACTGCAGATTTTTAGTTTCAACTCACAAATGGTGAATTTATTTTTGAAGGTCAGCAAAAGGATAAAATAAAATACCTGATCAACCATGTAATTTATAGCTTTACATTTATTAAATCATGTTGTTTCCTTTCTCAGAATATGCAATGTTTCATTTAGGTAAAGTAAATCTGGGAAAGAAGGAAGAAAGGAAAAGCAGGAGGTGGAACCTGGTCACACACATTACACTTGTCTATCTTTTCCTTCATTGTAGGCCTTTCTCAGTGTTCATCCTTGGCTTTCTTCTCATTTTGCATTCTATCTTAGTTATCTTGTTCTGTACTATAGCTTCAAATAGTAACTCTGACATCTCCAAGATTAAAGTTAGAATTCTCAGCAACTTGTTGGACATTGTCATATGGCTATTCATAAGACACTTTAACTCCAATGTACCTAAAATCAAAACCCATTATAGTGGTTTTTTTTGGGGAAAAAATCTCTATATTGTTTCCTATCTCAGAAAATGAGCAGTATGCTTTCTTTTCTAGTCATTTGAATTAGAAACAACAAAGTTCTCATTCATTCTTCCCTCTCTCCAACACACACATTTAGACAGTCTCCAAGTTCTAGCAAGTCTGCTTTCTGTAGTCTGTTTCCATTTCCCTTGCCACATCACTGGTTCTTGTTTTCATTATCTTTTGTTGAGATTATTACCTTTCTGGGAATATAACCTTTCTGACTGGTCTGTCCGATTCTATAATATGCTCCTCTAACCCCTCTGCCACATTTCAGCAAAAGATAATGGTATCTTCCTAACACACAGCTGGGATCATTTCATTCACCTTGAAAGCTCTAAAAATTTTTAATGCCTGTTAAAGTCCAAACTCATTTCTGTAATCGTTAGTCATTTACATTTTTGTCTCCCCTTACAAGTTTGCTACATACAGCGACTAGTATTATATATGTCTAGCCACTATCCAGCCTCCCAGTAACTTCAAACACAGTGCTCTACTCATGGTTGAATTCATATATTAAACAAACAGAAGGATGCTACCAATATGAAAAGATGAACCTGAAGTTTAAAAGGCCTTTAGCTATTTTAATTAGGAGGTCATGGGTGACATTATAGAAAGCAATGTAAGTAAAGTGATGGGGATTACTTTGTTGAAGAAAGGAAGGAGAGAGAAGATGACTAGAGGGATAGTTGCCAGAAATTGTTTACTTAAGAATTTGAGATGGAGGATGTCAAATTCAGGGATATAGGTTTTGGGGTTTGCAGGTTGTGTTTTCAAGCCCAGCATGTCTCTACTGAGGTACTTAAGGATGATCGCACAGTATTGCAAATTAGTAGGTCACGTTGCTCCTTCAAACACTGTGTTTGCTTGCTTTTACCTAAGCCATTGACTTAGTAGCCCCAGTCTTCCAAAAGGAAAATGGTTGTTGAAGGCACCCTGGAAGCTCTGTAGGAATTCACTAAGTGCCCCACATTTCTGAGGAGTTCACAATGTCCATATCAATTAGCTGGCAGGGCTCTGAGTCCCCCAAATGGTCTTTTATGCAATGAATGTGGCAGTAAGCCAGCACTGCTCCCCCAGTGACAACCTGTATGCTCAAGTGTGCATTGTCCATAGATATGATACACTTTTTAGAGAGGCCTGGCTCTGAAGCTTCAGCCATCACACTGGAACTCTGCACTGCAGGAATGCCTCCAGGGTGATACCAAAACCTGGAATTCTATCAAGTCATACTCTTGAATGTTTTTCTCCTCTACTTATGCTTTTCTCTCCTAATAATAGATACATTTGTTGAGTGTTTTTACTGAGTATCTCCAATCCTGTGTGTCACTATGTTTTTTTAAAGAATTATATTATTTTATTATATTACTTTTAATTAAATTTATTGGGTGACATTGGTGAGTAAAATTATATAGGTTTCAAGTGTACAGTTCTATAATACATCATCTATATATTGCATTGTGTATTCACCACCCAGAATCAGTTCTCACCCTCTGGTAACTTCTCAACTGTTCTCTGTGCCTATGAGTTTTTGTTTCTTTGTCTTCTTCCTTTGTTGCTTTCAGTTTTATATCCCACATATGAGTGAAGCCATATGGTTCTTGACATTTTCTGTCTGACTTATTTCGCTTAGCATGATAGTGTAAATATCTGTTCATGTTATTGGAAATGGCAGTACTTCATCTTTTCTTATGACCAAGTAATATTCCATTGTATATATGTACCACATTTTCTTTATCCAATCACCTATCAGACCTTGGGTTCAAAGGAGATTTTATGAATTTGACCTCAAAGTCAAGGGAAGTAAAAGCAAAAATAAATGAATGGGACTATATCAAATTTAAAAGCTTCTGCACAGCAGAATAAACCATCAATAAACAAAGAGGCATAAAAACCACAATGAGATACACCTCACCCCAGTCAAAATGGCTATCATCAGAAATCAACAAATAACAAGTGCTGGCTTGTTGTGGAGGATGTGGAGAAAAGGGAAACCTTGTGCACTGTTGGTGGGGTTGCAGATTGGTGCAGCCACTATGGAAAACAGTATGGAAGTATCTCAAAAATCTGAAAACGGAACTACTTTATGACCCAACAATTCCACTCCTAAGTATCTATCTAGAGAAATCCAAAACTCTAATTTCAAAAAAAATTTATGCACCTCTATGTTTATTGCAGCACTATTCACAATAGCCAAGACATGGAAACAACTGAAATGCCCATCGGTAGACGACTGGATTAAGAAACTGTGGTACATTTATACAATGGAGTATTATGCAGCCATAAAGAAGAAGGAAACATTACCATTTGCACCAACAAGGATGGACCTAGAGAATATTATGTTAAGTGAAATAAGTCGGACAGAGAAAGACAAATACCATGTGATCTCACTTATATGTGGAATCTAAAGAAAATAATAAATAAATGAATGAAATAATCAGAAACAGTGTCAGAGACATAGATAAAAAACTGAGGGTAGCTAGATGGGGGGTGGGGATAAGGAGGAAGGTGAGGGGATTAGAAAGCACAGTCAGTAACCACAAGATTGCCACGGGAAAACGAAAGTCAATTTGGGGAATGTAATCAATAATGTTATAAAGTTTTTGTAGGGTAACCCGAAGGACACTTGTCTCATTAGGGAGACCATCTCAGGGACGATGTAGATGCCTGATCACTGTACTGTACACCTGAAGCTGAAGTTGAACAATAATGAATGTCAACTATAATTGTATGTATATCACATAAAATGTATATATATGTATATATATACATACATACACATATACATATATGTATATATATACATGTGTGTGTATATATATATATATATATATATATATAGTTACAAGAAGTAGAGTACAGAATTAGGAATAGAGACGGTGGAAATGTAATGGCTGTGTGTGATGTCAGAGGGATAGTGGATGGGGGGAGGGAGGTTGTCACTGTGTGAGGGATATAAATGATAAATGTCTAACTATTACATTTTTTTTGCACCTGAAACTAATAAACAAATGAAAAACAAACAAACAAACAAACAACAAAAAAGAGCCAACCAACCAAATGGAAGATATTTGCAAACAACGCCTCCAATAAGGGGCTAATATCCAAAATATATAAGGAACTCATATACTCAACAACAAAAAGACAGACAATACAGTTAAAAAATGGGCAGAGAACCTGAATAGACACTTCTCCCAAGAAGATACACAAATGGCCAACAGACATATGAAAAACTGCTCAACTTCACTAGCTATTTGGGAAATGCAATTCAAAACCACAATGGGATATCACCTCACATCTGTTAGAATAGCTATCATCAACACGACGAATAACAAACGTTGAACAGGCTGTGGAGAAAAAGGAACCCTCATACACTGTTGGTGGGAATGTAAATTGGTACAGTCACTATGGAAAACAGTAAGGAGCTTCCTCAAAAAGTTAAGAATAGAATTACCACATAGCACTATGTGTTTTACATACATACTTTAATTTTATGCCCTAAAATCCCATGAGATATAGGTACAATTATTATTATTTTTCCATTTTGCATATGAGGAGACTGAGGCTCAGAACAATTAACTGATTTCTAAGCTCATAGAGTTTGTTAGTAGCAGTGTACTTGGGAAAGCTGGGTTTTGACCCTGATGTGGTCTATAGTCTGAGCCCATGCTCTCAGCAATACACAATGCCACTTTCTCTTGGGTACTTTGGAACACAGGGACCGTGCTAAGTAGGACTACAAGCAAGTAAACTGCACTAGAGCAAGTGTAGAATTCTGAGATGCTAAAATATTTTGAATTTAGCAAATGATGATAGCCATTGTAGTCCTACCCCTTCTTACACTCCAATTATTTCACTGTTCAAATAAATTGTTTCAGCCTTGTGTGTAAGGTGCAAGCATTTTGGGAAACAGTATTGTTGGAGTAGCACACCAAAATTTCCCAACTTTCTGCCTTCTCATTCCACTGCTTCTTTACTCCCATCTGCACTGGTTACAATCTCTAAGCTAAGGGAACACAGCTAGCTGCCAGCAGAAAATATGCTTGGAGTTCTCCCACAGATCATTTTTCTCATAGGAAATATAATGAAGCAGTGCCAGTTCAGTGTTTTCCCAGCCTATTGTCTCATTTCCTTTAAGAGCAATATAATTACATCAATATTCTTCCTAATCTTTTTCTTTCCCTCCGTTACTCAAATAAGTTCCAGTTTTCTTCATTCCTTTCCCTGTTTTCTCTATCACTAGTTGTAAATGAACTAAAGAAAGATGTATGCCCTCACTTATCAGTAGGATTAAGGATTTCCGTTTTTCTTTGACTTGTACTGTTTAGACATGAGCCTTGTCCATGGACTAGACTCTTCTTTATTTTCTTCTTCTTCTCTCTTTCTCTCTCACTCGCTCTATCACACACACACACACACACACACACACAACTTTTCTCCTTATTAGTCTTTGAGTCTATGACCTGAGACACTTTCAGATGGAACATGATGGTCTTTCATGCAGTTGGGACTCTGGCAAGAGAACAGTCACTTAGTTGGGGGATACTCAGTGGTTTGACAGTAGAATATTTCAGATAAAGGTTAGATAGGAATCACATGGCACTGACTCAGAGGCCCTGCTTCTCACTCAGATCATGTGCCCTACCTGTTGACATGTCTATAGATTGTTTCTAGCACTTGGGTGTAGTTACTGCTATTCATTTGTTGCAATAGCTATTTAATACATACTCTGACTTCCTTTAAAGTCTAGCTTTTTCCATTTCATTACTGACTTGAGAATAAGGTGAAAATATATAATACGTTATATGTAATATAAATAATATAAGGTGGAAATATAAATATCTTCCTATTGCCTGGCCGTGATCCAAAAACCAGAAACTTTTGAAAGGCTGTCTGTTTAGTTCTGAAAGCAAACCCATGCACTTCTCAGAAAATCCCTTACTGACATTTGCAGTTATTTCCATGCCACTAACCTCTTGTAGCTGTGAAAGCTTAACTTTCCTATCTTGGAGGCTCTTATCAGTAAGTCACCGAGAAACCAACCATTCCTAATGAGTTTGATTTCAGCTTAGGGCTTTCCCAGCAATACCTTTGACTTAGGAAGGAGATAGGATTCATTGATTTTGCTGCCCTTCCATTATCAGTACTGCTGTTTTTCTCCCCAGGGACACAACAGTCATCAGCCACTCTCCTAACACTAGCTATGACACAACTCTAGAAGCTCGCATCCAGAAAGAGGAGGAAGAAATATTGATGGCCAACAAGCGTTGCCTTGACATGGAGGGCAGGTAAAATGTTGATCTGGACCCTGGTGAATCTGAGAAGTTGGTGAGGAGACCAGATAGGTCATTAGTGAAGGGCAAGCATCTTCATTCACAACTGGGAAACCTGATAATGTAGCCTCTCCCCACCTCTGCATCCCTGCCAGCCTGTTACTTAGGATTTGAGATGCAATGACTTTTATCTTGATCATTCCCACTTACTGTGGAATTCCAAGTAGTGTTGCTTACCCCATTGGCAATGGTAATTGCTTTCCATCTGGACTCTGCCAGAACCAAATTGCTGGTATTTTCACGCTGGAGTATTCTTTCTAGCACTGCACCTCAACCCTGTTATACAGCAGAATGCTCCGTAAAAGAACTTCTGTTCATGCTGCACCTCATGTCTCTTATAAACTCATGATCATTTATTTATTACCTGAAGGTTGTGGCCCCTTTATAGAAGATCTCATCTCTCACTGACTACATTGTTTCTGTGGACTCAGATTCTTTACTAGAGCACCTACTGCATTGGTTTACTCTCATATATGGTCTTTCTTTGCACCATTTTTTTTTTACTTTGGCTTCCTAAAGTTTAAGCAACAACACCTGGATGCTCTGCTCTATCCATTTGGGTGTGCAGAATGGCATTTTAAAATGTAGCACAGGGGCCGGCCCAGTAGCTCAGGTGGTTGGAGCTCTGTTCCTAATGCCGAAGGCTGCCGATTCGATTCCAACATGGGCCAGTAGGCTCTTAACCACAGGGTTGCCAGTTTGACTCCAAGACTCCCGCAAGGGATGGTGGGCTCTGCCCCCTACAATTAAGATTGAACATGGTACCTTGAGCTGAGCTGCCACTGAGCTCCCAGATGGCTCAGATGGTTGGACTCTCAACCACAAGGTTGCCAGTTCGACTCCTCAACTCCCACAAGGGATGCTAGGCTGTGCATCCTGCAACTAACAACGGCAATTGGACATGGAGCTGAACTGTACCCTCCATAACCATGATTGAAAGGACAACTTGACTTGGAAAAAATCCTGGAAATTAACAGTTTCCCAATAAAGTCTTGTTTCCCTTCCCCAATAAAAATAAATTGTTAAAAAAAAACATGACTCTTAATCAACAATTACCATTATGAATAAGATATAAGATACACGTCATCAAAATGGCGGTGTGAGGTGAGCCTTTGTAAATCTCCCCTAGAATTTACAACAAATCGAACAACTAAACTCCACAAATGACTCCCTGCACAGCAGACAGGGAAGATGAAGAGGCCCACTACTGAATTAACCTAAAGGTGGGCGAATCACGTGAGTGGAGAAAAGGGAAGGGAGAAGTGCGGAGATGGAGCCGCATGGGCGCAGGATGCAGACCTAGCTCAGTGCTCTGAGCTCGCTGCATCCTGGAACTACCGCAGATGCAGGAGAGAGAAGATCTTGGACTGCTAGGGCTCCATTTATGGCCCACAGGGATGAGAGGTCAGCATAAAACATGGCTGAACCCATAGCTCATGGGAGAGACCTCAGAGCAAAGACGGAAGGAACAAGGCTGAAAACGGTGGTTAAAGCCCTCACTGCCGAGCACAGAATGGAAGACTTAGGCATTGAGACTACCTGCCCCCTCCCTACCCTCCTAGAGCTCACCCGGCCCCCACCAGCTCGGTGGTAGAAGCGGAACAGTAGCAGTGTCAGATCAAAAGAACATAATATTTGCAGTTCTGAGAACTGTGGACCGCAGACACAGATTCACAGTCCAACTAGTTCCGGCAAAGGGGAGGGAGCTGTGGAAGCACGACTGGCTGTGGCAGTGGTCACCTCCATTGCTCTGGGCCATCTCTCACAATTCACCCCGCCCCTGTCCCCACCTACCTGGGCGGATCCCTGCAGGAGTAAACAGAGCTGCTGAAACACATGGGCTCTGAATCTGGTGCAGGAAGAGTTTTGTAAATTCAAAAGCTCTCTGCATGCCCCCACGGACACTGCACCCTGTGACCCGGGCGAACTATTAACAGAGGAGAGGCCCGTCTCCCAGGGAATACCCCAATTGTGTAAGAAGCTGCAGTAGTGCAGAGAAAACATATCAGTACAGTGTCAGAGAGAAAAAAAGGCTGCAGTCGGAGAGAAAATAAAACATTCTACCAATAAGTACTGGAAAACAAAAGAAAGACCTTCCTATCAACCTGTTGCAGAAGCCACTCCTATAGATGTCTAGGAAGAGAAACAATAAATCAGTAATTACCATGAATAACCAAGGCAACTAGACAGCTCAGAAAGAAAGTGAAAAGTCTCCAGAAAAAGGAACTTATAGATATGGAAATATGTGACTTAAATGACAGAGAATTCAAGATTGCAGTTCTTAAAAAACTCAACGAGATACAAGAAAACACAAAAAGGCAGTTTAATGAACTCAGAAACACAATGAAAGAACAATGTGAACATTTTACGAAAGAGATTGAAATTTTAAAAAAGAACCAAATAGAATTTCTGGAGATTAAGAACTCAATAGAAGAAATTAACAATAAAATATCCAGCTTAGGTAGTAGAGTTGACCAGATAGAGGAAAGAATCAGTGACATCGAAGAGAGAAACCTGGAAATGACATGGATGGAAGAAGAAAGAGACTGGGGACTTAAAAGAAATGAAAGAACTCGACAAGAATTTTCTGCCTACATCAGAAAGAGCAATATAAGAATAATGGGCATACCAGAAGGAGAAGAAAGACAGAAGGGAACAGAGAATATATTCAAACAAATTGTCGATGACATCTTCCCAAACTTGTGCACAGAACTGGATCCTCAAATCCAAGAAGCAAATAGAACACCTAATTACCTCAATCCCAACAGGCCTTCTCCAAGACACATTGTACTAAAGCTGTCTAAAATCAATGACAAGGAAAGAATCCTCCAGGCAGCCAGGGAAAAGAAGATGGTAACCTACAAAGGAAAGCCCATTAGATTATCATCAGATTTTTCAGCAGAAACTCTACAAGCTAGGAGGGAGTGGAACCAAATATTCAAACTATTGAAAGAGAGAAATTATGAGCCAAGAATAATGTATCCAGCAAGATCTCCTTTAGATATGAAGGAGGAATAAAGACCTTTGCAGACATACAGAAGCTGAGGGAATTTTCTAATACACGACCTGCACTACAAGAAATACTAATGGAGGCTATTCGACCACTGTCTACAGGGACAATTTGTGGCAACCAAAACATAAAAAGGGGCAGAGTAACGGCCTGAACCGGAATATGGGAATGGAGAAAGTAAGTGTGCTGAAAAAAATGGGATACTCTAAATATCAAACTTTCTTTTACATAAACTTAAGGGTAACCACTAAAAGAAATCCAGAACTGAAATATATTCTGTAATAAAAGAAGGAACAGAGGAAAACATCATAGAATACCACCACACAGAAATAATAGACAATAACAAAAAGGCAAAGAAACAATGGAGACACAGCCTTACCAGAAAACTAAAGATAGAATGACAGGAAATCCTCACATATCAATAATCACCCTAAATGTAAATGAACTGAACTCATCAATAAAAAGATACATAGTAGCAGATTGGATCAAAAACTAAACCCAACCATATGCTGTCTCCAAGAGACACAGCTGCAAGGACAAGCGTAGACTCAAAGTGGAAGGGTGGAAATTGACACTCCAAGAAAATAGTATCCAGAGAAAATCCGGTGTAGCCATAGTGATATCAGATGAAACAGACTTCAGGGTGAAAAAGGTAACAAGAGACAAAAATGGACATTTCATAATGGTAAAGGGGACTATACAACAGGAAGACATAACAGTCATCAATATTTATGACCCCAATCAGGGAGCACTGAAATATACCAAGCAACTACTAAGAACTAAAAGGAGAAATTGACAGAAACACAATTATACTAGGGGACTTAAGTCCATCATTGACAGCTATGGATAGATATCCACACAGAAAATAATAACGAAATGGCAGCCCTAAATGACACATTAGGTTAAATGGATATAACTGACATATATAGAGGACTTCATCCTAAAACATCAGACTATACTTTTTTTTCCTAGTGTACATGGAACATTCTCTAGAATAGACCATATATTCGGACATAAAATCAGCCTCAGCAAATTTAAGAAGATTGAAATCATACCAAGTATATTCTCTGATCACAAGGGTTTTAAATTGGATATCAACTGCAAAAATAAAGCAGGATAAAACACAAATACATGGAGATTAAACAACATTCTTTTAAAGAACGACCCGGTCAAAGAAGAAATCATAGGAGAGATAAAAAGATACATAGAAACAAATGACAATGAAAATGCATCCTACCAAAATTTTGGGGATGCAGCAAAAGCAGTTTTAAGAGGGAAATTTACATCATTACAGGCCTATCTCAAGAAACAAGAAAACACCAAATAATCTCGTGTTATACCTTAAAGAACTAGAAAAAGTAGAACAAATGAAAGCCAAGGTCAGCAGAAGAAAGGAAATAACATAAATCAGAGCTGAACTAAATGAAATAGAGAACAGAAAGAAAATAGAAAAAATTAACGTGACATAGAGCTTGTGGGGTCACAACCAGGAGTGCAGTTTCCAGGCTCTCGCCCTCACGTGGAAAGGTGCTCACTGGGGTAGTAAATGGCCATCAACTGTGATAGGATTGCCATCAGCTGTGGCTCATTTGCCGTCAGTTTTAACCAGTGTCCTCTTTTGGCCACTAATATAACTGCCGTGGTTATATCAGCATAAAAATGATGGCTAGCAAGAAGATTGTGACTGGCAAGTGCGGATTGCACGGTGAAGTCAATGGGAGTCGGTCGGTTGGTAGAAAAGTGTATAGCAGGTGGCACATCGTGTGAATCCAGCCTCCAATGAGAATGTAATGGTACGACTCCCCCATCTATGGCTTCGTGGGTGTTCCTTTTTGGCCTCACCATGTCTTGCGTTCTTATGTGGTGAGCTGGAGCTGAGACCCCGCAGGCCTCCCTGCATGACAAATGGCACAGGCCAAAACTCACCGAAGGATGTGGTGGAGGAGTTTATGCTTACAAAAGTTCAGCTTCGCGAGGCCCGCGAGGAGCAACACAGCGAGCAGGAAGCATGGTCTGCCTGGTGCACTCAAGCCTCCAGATGGCACACCTCCCTCTTGGCCATGGGAGGTGTTGTCTTCCTTTTGTTGATCTGCTTCTGCTGTAGGCTCCGAGGATTGTGGACATTATACACCGAAGCCACCACCCACTCAGACACCTGGCACGGCGAGCAGGATTCCAACCAGGCAGGAATGGAGTCTTACTCTGGGCAGGAGGACGTCTGGCCCCCACACAGTGTGTGGTGTCCAGTGGCCACTGTTCTCAGGAGCTGGACCCCCGTGGAGGGGTGGCAAGAGGTAGACGGTTCCCCAATCAGAAAAGGCCAGAGAAAGTAAAGGGCATTGCGGCCCTGTGGGCTGCAAAGTGCTTACTGAGGCCCTCACCCCCAGGTTGGGGAGGACTTGGAGCCCTCGCCCTGCAGAGACGGCACACATTGTGAGGCTAATGCACAGCCCTGGCGAATGACTGTGGATTATGGGGAATGAGCTCCATCCCTAATTTAATAGACGGTGTCGTGCAGGGTCTCAGCACCCACTCCCCACCCAAGAATGCAGGACACGGTAAGGCCAGAAAGGAACACCCATGGAGTCATAAGTAGGGGAGTAAAACCAATATATTCTTGCTGGCGGCTGGGCTGGAGACACAGGAAGCAGGATCTACATAATCTGCCTAACAGCAGTCCGCGCTTGCCAGCCACCATCTTCTTGCTAGCCCCCATTCCTTCTCTGCTAGCGTAGCCACAGCAGTTATATTAGTGGCCAATGGCTTACGGGTTACAGCTGACGGCCAACTAGCCACAGCTGCTGGCATCTGATCACAGTTGATGGCCATTTACTACCCGAGCCAGCACCTTTCTATGTGAGGCCGAGAGCCTGGAAACTGTTTTTTTGGGTTTTGTCCCCACAGACGGCTTGACTGCTTGCTTGGCAACATACCACCATGTAGTGGAACTGGCAGATGTTTTCTTTCGTCTCGACCAGCCACCGTGGAGAATATGTGAGAAAGACTGGCTGTGCCCAGGAAGACTGGCTGTGCCCAGAAAGACTGGTGGTACCCTGAGAACCCTGGCTGAGCCCAGGAAGTCTGGCTGAGCCAAGAGACAGTGGCAGTGCCCTAAGAGCCCTGGCTGACTCCAGGAAGTCTGGCTGAGCCCAGAGAGAGTGGCAGTGCCCTGAGAGCCCTGGCTGAGTCCAGGATGCCTGGCTGAGCCCAGAGAGAGTGGCAGTGCCCTGAGACGTCCTGGCTGTGTCCAGGAAGTTGGGCTGTGCTCAGATAGAGTGGCGGTGCCCTGAGAAACCCTGGCTGTGTCCGGGAAGACTGATGGTACCCTAAGAAGCCCAGGAAGTCTGGCTGTGCCCAAAAGAACTGGTGGTGCCCTGAGAAACCCTGGTTGTGTCCAAGATATTGCATTCACCTCCAGGCTCCTCGCATAGGGCCCCTTGCGGAAGACACTTGTCGCGCAACTTGTGAGTCGAGACCCTGTAGGGGTGGAGTGTGCGGAGAGAACCAGGATGTAGTTTCCAGACTCTCGCCCTCACGTGGAAAGGTGCTCACTCGGATTATAAATGGCCATCAACTGTGATTGGATGGCCATAAGCTGTGGCTAGTTGGCCGTCAGCTGTAACCAATGACACATTGGCCACTAATATAACTGCTTTGGCTACACTAGCAGAAAAATGGTAGGTAGGAAGAAGATGGTGAGTGGCAAGCGTGGATTGCATGGCAGAGTCGAGGGGAGTCAGTCGATTGGCAGAAAAGCGGACAGCAGGTCGCGCGTTGTGTGAATCCAGCCTCCAGAGAATATAATGGTATGACTCCCCCATCTGTGGCTCCGTGGGTGTTCCTTTTTGGCCTCACCATGTCTTGCATTCTTATATGGGGAGCAGGAGCTGAGACCCTGCAGGCCGCCCCTTGTGACAGAGCTGGTTCTTTGAAAAGATTAACAAAATTGACAAACACTTGGCTAGACTCACTAAGATAAGAAGGGAGAAGACACTAATTAACAAAATCAGAAATGGAAAACGGGAAGTTATCACGGACGCCACAGAAATACAAAGTATCATCTAAGAAAACTATGAAGGACTATATGTCACCAAATTCAATAACCTAGAAGAAACGGACAAGTTCTTAGAAACACATAGCTTTCCAAGGCTGAACCATGAAGAACTGGAAAATCTAAACAGACTGATGACCAGTAACGGAATTGAATCTGTCATCTAAAACCTTCCCAAAAGCAAAAGTCTGGGACCAGATGGCTTCACTAGTGAATTCTACCAAACCTTCAAAGAGGATCTAATATCAATCCTGCTCAAACTCTTCCAAAAAATTGAAGAAGATAGTACTCCCCAACTCATTTTATGAGGCCAACATTATCCTGATGCCAAAACCTGGTAAGGACAACACAAAAAAAGAAAACTACAGACTAATATCTCTGATGAATACAGATGCAAAAATCCTAAACAAAATTCTAGCAAATTGGATACAACAATGCATTAAAAAAAATTATTCATCGTGACCAAATGGGGTTTATGCCCTGGGCACAAGGATGGTTCAACATCCAGAAATCCATCAATGTGATACATCACATAAACAAAATAAAGGACAGAAATCGTATGATTATATCAATTGATGCAGAAAAAGCATTTGAAAAGATACAACATCCATTCATGATTAAAATACTTAATAAAATAGGTATAGAAGGAAAATACCTTAACATTATAAAGGCCATATATGACAAACCCTCAGCTAATCTCATAATTAATGGTGAAAAACTGAAGCCCTGTGCTCTATGTTCAGAAACATGACAGGGCTGTCCCCTATCACCTCTGCTTTTCAACATATTGCTGGAAGTCCTTGGCAGAGCAATCAGGCAAGAGAAAGAAAGAAAAGGCATCCAAATTGGTAATGAAGAAGTTAAATTGTCACTCTTTGAAGATGACATGATGCTATTTATAGAAAACCCTAAAGATTCCACCAAAAAGGTATTAGAAACAATCAACAAATACAGTAAAGTTGCTGGCTACAAAATCAACGTACAAAAGTCCATTGCATTCCTATATACTAACAATGAAATCTCAGAAAAAGAAATACAAAAAACAATTCCTTTTTTAACTGCAGTGAAAAGAATAAAATACCTAGGAA
Organism: Rhinolophus hipposideros; assembly: GCF_964194185.1. NCBI lineage: Eukaryota > Metazoa > Chordata > Mammalia > Chiroptera > Rhinolophidae > Rhinolophus > Rhinolophus hipposideros. The sequence goes on from NC_138046.1 coordinate 44,232,930, forward strand.
TAAACTTAACCAAGAATGTGAAAGACCCATATGATGAAAAGTATAAGACATTTTTAAAAGAAACTGAAGAAGACACAAAGAAATGGAAAGATGTTCCGTGCTCATGGATTGGAAGATTCAACACAGTTAAAATGGCCATATTACCCAAAGCAATATACAGATTCAGTGCAATCCCCATCAAAATCTCGATGGCGTTTTTTAAAGAAATAGAACAAAAAATCATCAGATTTGTTTGGAACCACAAAAGACCCCGAATAGCCAAAGCAATCTTAAGAAAAAAGAATAATACTGGAGGTATCCCACTCCCTGACTTTAGCTTGTACTACAGGGCTACAATCATACAAAAAAAAAAGTATGGTATTGGCAGAAAAATAGGCACATAGTCCAATGGAATAGATTTGAGAATCCAGAAATAAAACCACATAAATATGGAGAGATAATTTTTTACAGAGAAGCTAAAAACGTACAATGGATAAAAAGACAGCCTCTTCAATAAATGGTCCTGGAAGAATTGGATAGCCATGTGCAAAAGAATGAAACTGGACTTCTGTCTGTCACCATGTACCAAAATTAATTCAAAATTGATCAAAGACTTAAGCATAAGACCTGAAACAATAAACTGCAGAGAAGAAAACATAGGTCTATGGACCTTTGGTTCAAAGAGCACTTTATGAATTTGACTCCAAAGCAAGGGAAGTAAAAGCTAAAATAAATGAATGGGGCTATATGAAACTTAAAACTTTTCTGCACAGGAAAAGAAACCATTGACAAAATACAGAGGCAACCAACTGAATGGGAGAAAGTTTTTTCAAACAGTGCCTCCGATAAGGGGCTAATATCCAAAATATATAAGGAACTCATGCAACTCAACAACAAAAAAAAAAACAAACAACCCAATTGAACAATAGGCAGATGCCCTGAAGAGACATTTCTCCAAAGAGGACAATGAAATGGCAAATAGACATATGAAAAAATGCTCAACATCACTAATCATCAGAGAAACGCAAATAAAAACCACAATGAGATATCACCTCACCCCAGTCAGAATGGCTATCATCAACAAGACAAATAGTAACAAGTGTTGGAGAGGCTGTGGAGAAAAAGGAACTCTCATACACTGTTGGTGGGAATGCAGACTTTTGCAGCCATTATGGAAGGCAGTGTGGAGGTTCCTCAAAAAATTACGAATAGAATTACCATATGACCCAGCAATCCCTCTCCTGGGTATCTACCCAAAAAATCTGAAAACATTGATCCATAAAGACACATGTGCTCCAATGTTCATTGCAGCTTTGTTTATTGTGGTCAAGACATGGAAACAACCAAAATGTCCTTCGATAGATGAATGGATAAAGAAGTTGTGGTATATATACACAATGGAATAGTAATCAGCAGTAAGAAAAGATGAAGTACGGCCATTTGTGACAACATGGATTGATCTTGAGAGCATAATGCTAAGCTAAATAAGTCAGACAGAAAAAGCAGAGAACCATATGATTTCACTGATATGTGGTATATAAACCAAAAACAACAAAAGAACAAGGCAAACAAATGAGAAACAAAAACTCATAGTCACAGACAATAGTTTAGTGGTTACCAGAGGGTAAGGGGGTAGGAGGGTGGGAGACGAGGGTAAGGGGGATCAAATATATGGTGGTGGCATATATGGTAATGGAAGGAGAGCTGACTCTGGGTGGTGAACACACAGTGGGATTTATAGATGATGTAATACAGAATTGTACACCTGAAATCTATGTAATTTTACTAACAATTGCCACCTCACAAATCTTAAAAAAAAACAAAAAAACAAAAAAAAAAAACGTACCACACTGTCCGTTGTCTTACAACTCAGAAATAACTAGACTACCTCTTAGTCCAAAAGATAATGGAATCTCAAGTCCATGTAGGCATTGAGACCAGTGCATGGAGTCAGAAACAAGATCTTTATATGTTCTTTGTCTTGGCTTCTAGAATTAAGACCCTCCATGCCCAGATTATTGAGAAGGATGCCATGATCAAAGTACTCCAGCAGCGTTCCCGGAAGGAGCCGAGTAAGACTGAGCAGCTGTCATCCATGCGGCCGGCAAAGTCTCTGATGTCCATATCCAATGCTGGATCAGGCTTGCTTTCCCATTGTTCCACCCTGACTGGCACTCCCATCATGGAAGAGAAGCGGGATGACAAGAGTTGGAAGGGGAGCCTAGGTAATAACAATAAATAAGGAAGACTAAAATGACATGTTTAAAGAGAGCCCTGACTTAGATACATGCCCACATAGCAAGGAAAAGGAGTGATAGTCCAGATGCTGGAGAAGAAGATATAGCAGGTTGGGTTATTGTCCTTCTGAGAGTCTAGCTGGGTTTCAGGAGCTCCTCCATACTGTGAAGTCTCATTGAGAGAACACTGGTGAAGTCACGGCCTTAGAAGATAAGAATCCCGAGTTCTATTTGGGTGGGAAGAAAACTTGATTTCTCTAAAATATTCTCAGATTTGGCCTTCACCGTGTGTGGCCTTTTGCCTGTGTCCAAAGTCCATGCAGCCTTCATGCCATTCAAAATTTCAAAATTCCAGCTTTTCCTGTGTTCGTTTCTACCATAAAATTGGAGGACTCAGAGTTCTAGTTAAGCTAAATGAAGCCGGGTGGCAGATTTTTGTTACCAGAATGTTCTGAGATAACAACACAATGTACCTTTTCATTTCTTCCCTGTCCATTCCTTCCCCTCTAATCAAAACCCCAGAAGTATTGTAGATACCATGCGGCACATTGTTAGGACTTGAGGAGGCAAGCTACATACAGAGGGTGTGAAAAAAAAATGTATACACATTTTAAGAAAGGAGAAAAAATATATATTAAAATTGTAATGTATACCATAACATAAGATGAATATAAGTCACTTTTGACTTCTGCAATTACAAGAGGTGCTCAAAGTGATTACCATCAGCATCCAGACACTTCTGATTACGGTGAACTACTGCTTAAGCAATACTGACCAAAGTGCCCACTTGAATACATTTTTTCTTTTTTATTTTTTGGCACCACGTTATATTTTAATTTTAGCTTTTTGTTGCTTTTAATACTTTTCTTGGTTTTCTGACACTTTTAGCATCCTGTGGTTAGAATAAGCATTTTGGGGACCACGGTCACGATTCTAACCTTTGTTTACACTATTACCATACCGATCTGTACTAATAGGCTTCATCCACCGATCCTTTCCAGCTGTCTGGTAATGGATGGTGTTGATTATAAGTGGAACCAGGTAGAAGAATTCTGACAGCTTGACGGAAATCAATCACTATTGGAAAATAAATCAAAACATATACCAGGACACTTAAAGGTTTAATACGATATGCTGGGAGTTGAAGAATGAGGACCAGAAGGGATCTGCCAAGTCTGAAAGAAACTTTTGGCCATGATGGGACGTGCCTGACAAAGTGATTCCTGGGTTCACTGGAGGATACAGGAAAGAATTTAGACCCATTCATATTTTTCCTGAACCTCTTACAAGGAAGAAGAGGTAATGAGATGGCAGTATTTGAATAACCTATAGTTTTCTAACCTCTTTCCCTCTTTCCTTTGTAGGTATTCTCCTGGGTGGAGACTACCGTGTGGAGTCTGTCCCTTCCACGCCCTCACCTGTGCTGCCCTCAACACCCCTGCTTTCAGCTCACTCTAAGACAGGCAGCCGAGACTGCAGCACCCAAACTGAACGGGGAACGGAACCGAACAAAACTGCAGCTGTTGCTCCAATCTCTGTTCCTGTTCCAGTTGCTGCTGCTTCCACTGCTACTGCCATTACTGCCAACACTGCCACCAACACTGCCACTGCTGCCACCAATACCACCACCATGGTAGCTGCTGCTCCAGTTGCTGTTGCTTCTGCTGCTCCAGCTGCTGCTGCTGTCCCATCTCCAGCAATTCCTGCTGCTTCTCTTGCTGCCGCTGTTTCTCCAGCTGCTGCTGCTCAGATTCCAGCCGCTGCCTCTGCTGTTGCTGCTACTGTTATTGCTCCTATTGCTACTGCTGTGGTTCAGGTTGCTCCAGCTGTTCAAGCTCCAGTTCCATCTCCAGCTCCCACTCCAGTTCTGGCTTCAACAGCAGCTCAGACTGCTCAGACTCAGACACCAGTTCCAGCTCCGGGTACAGCTGCTACTCCACCTCCAGCTCCAACTCCAGCTTTGGCTCAGGCTGAGGCTCCTGCAACTCCAGCTGTAGCTTCTGGACCACGTCATATATCTACACCAAGTCTGACCTGTAATCCAGACAAGACAGGTAATAATTCTCCATACCAGGTAGCTTTTGGTTCTGCCCTCAGTTACAAATTTGTTTGTTGGCACCTGCTGTTTGGACACAGTTGGTCATTTGGAGGGAGGTTTTTCATATTCTGAAGGGGATTAATCAGGAGAGATAAAGGCAGAATTTGTAAATAAGTTCTCCTATACGAGGATGGTAATCAGGAGGAGTCAAGGCCATTATCCCAGTAGAAATAAATGATTCTTCAGGTGATCAAGGTGGGGTGGCAAGCAAGTCTCACCTGGCCATTGGCTTTACAGGGGCTCTAAAGCTGTCTATTTCTAGAAATCTGTGTTTTTACCTTGTCCCTAAGTGTTTTCTAACCCCTTATTTTTGTTTAGATGGTCCTATTTTCCACTCCAGTACTCTGGAAAGAAAAACTGCCATTCAGATCCTGGAACAAGAGCCTGATGCAGAGATGGTGGAATATCTCATCTAAATGGCCCAATCAAGAGCTGTGGTTTATCAACAAGAATACTTTTAATTATTTTTCCCTTTTGTTGTTCTTATTTTGAGGGTGAGGACAAGGGTAGTGGGGGATGTTTTTTTAAAAGGACTTTTTATTGAAACAATATAGTACTTAAGTAATAACATGAACTCCAGTCTATTTTGGTACACTTAGTGAGTACCTCTAAAGACAGATTAATCAGAATGTGCTCTAAAGGTTATTATTTGGATTTATGCAAATACTGGGACTGTTAGTAGATGGACATCAGTGTTTTCAATGTGCTTAAATTTGTTTAGCAGTTCCATGTTTCAGATCTTTTTTTTTTTTATTGAAAAGCACAGTATGTTTGGGAGACAGTGTGTAACATGTAGTTCAGAAGTGGGAAGATGGAGAAAATTTGCACATGGTGCTGTTTTGTAGAGTTACCATTTAGGCAGCATCCAGAGAGAGCTTTTGCCATGAGCTCATGAGAGGGAATAGTTTGGGGAGCCATGTAAGCCAGAGGAAAGGTAGGGAATATTGGAGTGTGGAAGGGTGCTGGAGCTAATTTTCCCTCCCAATTCCCTAGCTACCCTGTGTCAGGTTGCTTTGTTTATCTTCATTTCAGTGGTGCTTTGGGAGTAGATTATTTTGGTTCCCTCATGGAACCATTATTTTGGTTCCCTCATGGAGGTTCATACATTCATATATATATATATACATATATATATATATATATATATATATATATATATATATATATATATATATGTGTGTGTGTGTGTGTATATACACATATATATATACATATATATATATACATATATATATATACACACACACACACACACACACACACACACACACATACACACACATATATACTTTGGAGTAATTTATGCATTTGGATAATTAATATATTGCTTTCAGATGCTAGGGGAGTAAATTAGCTGTAACTTCCTCTCTCTTAAGGAGACCATCAGAGGCCTTGATAGAGAGGTGCATGAGGTGCTTGTATGCAGACCTCTGTGATCTGTGTCTAGCCATGAATAGCTCGCTTGCCTTTCCTGAGACCAATGTGCTTAGTGTCCATTTCTTCTCCAGCACAAATTCCCTGGCTGTGTCACCAGTCTCACATTGCCAATCATTAGCAAAATGAAGAAGCATTTTTAGAGACAGGTTGAATGCCTTGAATTTCTGGTGACTACTTTGAAATAACTCATTTTGTTTTCCCAAATTATTAGCTTATGTCTTAAAAAGCATATTTGACTATCACCTCCAAGGGAATAGCATCGGGAGCCCAAAGTACTATGCTGCAGTCAGAGAGGTGGGCTGCAGCAGTGTCTTCAGCTACCTCTTCTCATGGCCAGTGACTCCATCTTGAAATACTTTGGGAGAACAGCAGGAAATGCACATGTGGGCAGGGACCAAGGAGGCCATGACTCCATGCTTTGCCCAAGGGCTGCTTTCAGGGCCACAGAAGCAGCCTATTGCCATAGGTCCCTGTACTGTGTCACTTCTCTGCCCTTCATTAAAGTGACAAATCCACAGACAGTGTCATTATGATCAGTTTTCAGGGGTGCGGTGGGAGGTGAGGGGGTGGGGTGTTAGGTAAGGGTGGGGGGTAGAGGCTTGGGGATGTGTTAGTTAGAAACCAGATTACTAGAAGAGTAGGCCTGATACATTACATTGTGAGACATAGTGGCTAGAAGGAACTTTAGCAATACTATAGCCCTACCCCCTCATTTTAGTGATGAGGAATCTGACACGTGGTGAATTTAAATGACCTTTTTCAAGATCACACAACACAGCTTTCCACTCTGCCAAATACCATGCTTATTTTGGGATTCACTTATATACAAAAAGCCCCATTTTAAGAAAAGGCATCTTCATGGTTCACAGCATGTGTATTTTGTAAAATGTCCTTGGCTTAAGTAGTTGGTCCAGGGTTCTAAATTCCTATCATGTCTCCCAAGCAGTTCCTTTTGCAAGGTTTTCCCTTTCCTGATCCTTAGAGTCACATGAAACATTCCTCCACCCCAAGAAATCAACCTCACTTCTCTTGCTATAAGATTGACTGTCTTGGATAATCTTACAGGGTTCTTCTTCTGTGAGTATAGGAATGGCCTATTTAACAGTATTCTTGTGTTATTTGTAATTATCTTCCAAAGGAATTATTTTGTATGTGGGGAGGGAAGAGACAAGAGGGAAGGCGATGTGATTTTTCAGCCAGTCTTGATATTTTCAATAATGAAGTGATCATCCTAGATATTAGTCCTCAGTGATCAAGTGAATGCCAAATAGAAAATAAAAATGCAGTTGTATTAATTCTCATTCATACTACCCTTTAGTCATAAGGAAAAAACCTCAAATAGTAGAAGGAAACTTCAGGACTGCTACTTTCTATCCAAATAAATAAGTAAAAATAAACCTTTCATTTACTCCTTTCATGGTTATAACACATTGCCAGAAATTTTGCTAGCTCTGTAAGGTGACAAATGTCATGCATTCCACATTGTGTCAGCCATCTTTTTAGGATCATGTGTTTTGGGGAAAGGGGGAAGTTCATGGCTAAGTACTATTTTGAACTTAACACAACATCTCTGACCATTCACACCAGAGGCAGTCCCTTTTGGCTCAGTTTTTAATCCAGGGTGATTTGCTAAAATAATATTTTACATCTAAGAGATGGAAGAAGTCCATGTCAGTGTATTATGTTTACAAAGAATATAGATTAAGCCTTTTTAGAAGATCTCTAATAGGTGTCATTTTTAAAATTCAGGATTATGTGAGAAATCTCAAGTTAGCTACCTTTTCACGAATGTGTAGATGTAACATTTGGGGGATCTTTCTGGACTCCTACCTACCTATGCATTTTACTGGCACCTCAGAACAAGAGGGTGACCTTGTTGTCTTAACTTGTACTGCCTGGTGGTCTCTGGGGACCTTCTAAGTCAGTTGTACCCCATGTTCCATGTACAGAAAAACTTCATTAGAACAAACTTGATACAAAATTCTTATTAACAATTTTTATTAAATAAAAGTAGCTTGAGCTTTCATTTAAAATCATGTATCTTGATTGTTGTTTTAATGAAGATCTATTCTTTTTTTAATTAATTAGATTTATTGGGGTGACAATTGTTAGTAAATTTACATAGATTTCTATTCTTAATGCTGCTTTTGAACTTTAGGATGACAGGATAACAGGAACCTGAAATATCTGCCATCATTTGCTGTAGGAAACATACTAAGAGACCCATCACATTCTCTTTTCCTTATTACACAGTTGGGTGGGTACAACAGTTGGAAAATGAAAAAACTTATTGTGAAAACTATTTTTTTATGAAGAGCCTAAACACTAATAACGTGGCAGCTTAAAGTGTATACATATGCACTGTTTTATAAATTATATTCTCATGTCTGTTAGCCATACAGTGTCCTGTTATCTCAATTGTTCATTCACATATGGAATGTGTCACTTAAAATGTGTGCATTCTTACTGAACATGTTTTCAAAGGAAGGATCAGTTATGGGCTAATTGCCACCCATTTCAGCCCACCATGATCCTTGGAAATGTATCTTCCAGGTGCCATCCATCAGTAGGACAAGTATCCGGGAGTTTATTTTTTTCCGGTAGCAACGACTGGTTACATGAAGCCATCAAACCTCATTCTGGCCTCCCTTGTGATTAAAGGCCTGTGTTTGTAAAATGGATAGCTGGGGTTGGCAGATAGCTAGAGAAGAATCACCTTTGGTTTGAAATGTAAGTGGCCCCATTATGAATAAGACCCTATTCTGTAATCAACTGAGCTAGTTCCAATGAAGTTAAGCAGGTTTGAATCCATGTTTTGCCTATATTTTCACTGACAATAAAGTTAGCTATTTTAAAATGCAGTACTGTGTGGAAAATGCTTTGGTATTTACCCTACAGATGCTTTACTTACACTGTATCAGTGATTACTTTCAATTCAGTATGCAATAAAATTGTCTTTTAAGGGCAGCATGCAGCAGAATTTGCATTTGCTTAAAGTATGGAATGTGATTATAAAGTATTAAGACACCACCACTGGACACATGCTCTAATTGGTTACTTTATATATTCAAGCAGCATATATTAAAAGCTTGACACTTTTTATCTTAATATTCCAAGGGATGAAATGATGGCCACCCGAACACCAGAATTCTTCATTTGGTTAGCATTTTGGAAAGGCCCTTGATGTTGTTCCTTTTGTACCCTTGTTCTTATGCCAATTCATCAGTTTTGGTTGAAGGAGCTTGTTATTAAAAGCAAATCAAAACCACAAACAAGTAGGCTCTTTTCACTGAAAATAGTAAAGCTACCTTTACACTGCCCTCCTGCACCTCCTGCTTACCACTGAATCCCAGCCTCACCAGGAGGATAAAATCTCCACAGGCTTGGAAATGACACTTTTCACAACGAAACTGGCTTGACGGGTGTTGCAAAATAAATGGGAAGAGGGTATAGAATTCATTCTGTATTTGATTTTTTTTTAGTAAGTTGGGCTACATTCCCTATGTAGTTATGATGAATGCTTTGAAAACTGTATGCGTGGAAACCCACTCCTCTTTTTCAGGACAGAGAAGATGGTATTAACCATACCTTCTTACAAAGTTTTGTGAAGCATTCCTTTCAGAAATATATTGTGTCCAATTCTTAATGAACAGTCATTTGTGGGGAGAATAAGCAAGTGTTCCTTCAAAAGATCACATTATAAGAGCATTTCTACATATTATCCATTATTATAACTGATCTGATTATCTGTGTGGTACTTCATCTCCCTTCCTGTGGGCCTACTATGATAAGTGATTTGCACAATCTATGAGTTACACAGTAGCCAAAAAAAAAAAAAAAAAAAAAAACACCTCCTGCTTCCCACCTTCTCTACCTCCATCTTATCCTTCAGGGAGGTTTTTATTGGAGGAAAAAAGTGTAAGTGTTTTGGTCTTAGAACACTTTCTACATTTACTGGCAATCACCCTGGTATTTGAGTGAAGGCCCCTGAGTGACAGGACTTAGTTTCCAAAAAGAAAAATGTTGTCCACAATACCAGAATCTCATACCACATCACGTGTACTCACTCTTCATATGCCCAAAATGGCCAAGCCCAGGGTATTTATTTTGGTTCCCACGTTTTTTTCATTCGTCTGTTGCTCTACCAATGGTTCAGGCTTATGTGAGTTGTTGAATAACTACATGTTAGATGTTGCCATCATGTAAAAGGCCCTTAAGTTTTTTGTTTTTTTTAAAGTCCATAATTCTAGTTCATGAGAGAAACACACACACACACACACACACACACACACACACACACATTTACAATTCATTGTGATAAATGAAATGGAAAAAGTTTGGATAAGATATAGAACTAATGCAAAGAATGGAATAATTGTTGGGATGGCACAGAGAGTATGTGTGGGGGGACTAAATTGAGCTTTGAAGGATGTGTAGGCATTAATTTGGTTAACTAGGGGATGGGGAAGAACATTTTACGCAGGAGAAACTGTGTACAAAGACAATCTCATTTTGTTAGACCTGCAATCAAATGGGGACTATATTTCCAATATCAAAGGCCCTAGAAAAGTCCTGAATTTTAACAACCTTTTTAATGGGAACTTACAAATTCGCTCAATTAGGTGGTAGAACATACTGATCCAGAAGTCAAAGAATAATGAGTTCTAGTCCTAAATTGGCCACTAAGCAGATGTTTACCTGTGGACAATTAACAAGATCAGAGAGGTTTATCAGTAAAATGTGTATAAATACCTATCCCTGTGGGCCTCATGGAATGGGGATGAGAGAGCTTTACAAAGTGAGAATATAAAAAGATGCCAGTTAAAACAAAGACCGAATCTATAAACATGAAATGGTTTCTTAAATTTTCAATTAAAGAAAAAAATTCAAACAAAAAAATTACACAAAGACAGAATAGCCTGTAAGACATCTCCATGTATCCATTTCTGGGCTTGAACAATTATTATTAATTTATCAACTCATGGCAAATATTTTTTTTTCATTTATTATCCGCAAGCATGCACCCGATATTATTTTGAAGCACATTCCAGACATCACAGCATTTCATCCATAAATATTTCAGTATGCATGACGATGAAAATTTTTACTAATGAAAAATTTAAAGTGCTATTCCCGGAACCAAAATATGTAAATTACCAAACAAACAAAACGATAGTGTGTTTGTGCTTTGGTGCTTACAAAGCTTCCTGCTGATTCTGCAACTCCTGCCTTAAAACAAAACCTACTGTCTCGTAAATGGAGGAGTTCATTCTTCCTCAATCCACATTATCAAATGGGAAGATATTTTCTTTAAAGGTTCCCCAATGCAGGCTCTGAGCTATGATTCCTCCTTCACTCGTGTATTAAATTAAGCTCCAGCTCTTTTAAAGTCCCGTTCATCCAGCTGTTCCTTGTTTACCCTCATCTACTGACTTGGTCACTGTCCCAAGCTTTTGGCTCCTGGATTACATTTGTCATCTTCAGGCCCAAACGACCCAATCAGCATCTTGGCCTATCAAGTTTGTTGCCCTCTCCAACTCCATTGACCTCCACATCCACTCCACATCAGCCTGCTCTGCTCATGGCTAACCCAGTCAGTCATCATGCAGGACTCCTTTAACATGGAAATCACATACACCAGTACCTCACACTGGCCACAGTCTCCCATTCTCCCAGTTCTCCTACTCTGATTCTATCTGCCATTTGACTTCTGAGAGACCTCAAGTCCCTGCATACCCCCGTTTTCCTCCTAGGCTTTTAGCCCTGACCTACCTGATTTGGACCTCACACTCAAATAACTGAACCCTCAAATCATTCATACCCCTTAAAACCTCAACCATTTATTACAAGCCAGAGACTCATGAATCATCCTTGACACCTCCCTCTCCCTCATAGCTGATATCCAGTCCATCACTGATCCTAACAAAATAAATTGCAAAGCCCATTCACTACTATCCAAGTCTACTGTTAACAGCCAATTTTAAGCTAACATTATCTTCCACCTAGAGTATTTCAATAGTATATTCACTGGTCCTCCTCTAACTTGTTCTACTCTTTTATTATAGTTATTCAGCAACCAATAGTTATATTTATTCAGCAACAAATATAATTCATATCATGCCATTCCCCTGCTTAAAATCGTTCAAAATCTTCCCATTGAAACGTGAATAAAATGGGGCCATGAGGTAAAATAACCCAAAGTTTTATAGTTGTGGATTTGAAACTAAAATCCAGATATCTCAGACTCTTAAGTCAGTAGAGTTATTATCATGTCTTGTTCTGAGTATCTTCATTTTCTTTTGCTTACAGGACACTACTGCTATGGCATCATTATTTTCTCTGATATCAACCTAAAACTGTACTTCTAGAAGTCCTCTCCAAACCATCCATATTGAAATCACCTCAGGTGTTTATTCATGTGCACTCCCTTGCCTTGCCCCTATAGAAGCTTATCCAGTAGTTCTAGGGTAAGACCCAGGGATTTGCATTCTAATAAGCTTCCCAGGAGATTTTGATACAGCTCATCCTGTGACTACATACTTTGAGAAACACTGACTAAGGATTTACTGGCATTTATCTTACTTCCCTTCTCTTCAAGTCCCCTGCTATATAACAGATACCAATTGCACATAGTTAAATGTGTAAGTCCACTTTGGACATTAGTTATCATACACACCCTTATTTCAGTAGGCAGCCATTTTATTTTCTTCATTAACCCTTAGTATGTATGGTGAAATAGCTATTCTCCCGAGATATGATTCTTAAGTGGTTAGATTCACTGATCTAAACAAACAAGACGTGTTGTTTGTTACCTTTGTTATTGGTTTACATGGTTTATAGTCCACAACCATATTTATGATCTTCGCCAACTTATTTAGCTCCAATGACCTTTCTGTAATATGAGGTCACTGAATTATGATTTCTAATGTCCCTTCTGGCTCTTACTTTCCTTGATTCCATGAAGCTAAATACTACTTCTAAGGTCAGAAATTATTTCACATGGATCCAAAATTGGCTATGTGGCAGAGATAAAGACATTTAAAAACCTGAATACACTGAAAATATTCTACAGGCCTAAGATCTATTCATCAAGCTTCATTTTTTTTTTCCCACTGGTTCTGCCCACACTTGACATTTTATTCTCCTTTCTTAGCTATACCTACTCCATTTTCCTACTATCCATGTTATTTTTCAAAAAAGACATGTTCACAAGAATAAATTTTACAAAAAAATATGAGGAGATCAAAACAGAGGGAAGGCAGTATAGTTAACTTTTCCTTTAAGACATGAGTCTATGGTAATTTGCATTTATCCAGTTGCAATTGTAGCAGACTGAGTGGCATAAACAAGGGATGGTAGAAGGAATGTGTCATGTTGCAATAGATGCCAAGAGAAGGATGGCAGTTGCTGAGCTACCATGATACCCATGGGACTAACTAGAGCTAGGAAAAGGGGAAAGGGTAATAAATTTTTTGCAACCTACTAGGTGTTAGAAAATAGTTGTGTGACAAACACATAACATATACATCCTTTCCAACAAACAAATTTAAAAGATCCAAAAAAACAAAAAGCATGTATCTTTTAAAACATGTTTTTTCTCTTACACTCGGGCAGATCCACATCTTATGAGTCTTGAAGTCTTGACAATTGGGAAGGTACTTCATATGAAAAAATAATTTCTAAAAATTATTAATACACAACCAGATATTAAAGTATTTATTTAGAATGAGAGACTATAACTAATTAGAAAATTTTTAAAAGCTGTTAAATACCATAAACATGACAATAAAAAAGAAAGACTTTTGTTAATTAACTTCTCAACACACCTCCATAAGTACTTGTTTTCCACACTTTTGGCTTCATATTTTTTGTTTACTTCTTTGTATGAATATGGTTATGTAATATTTTCTGTCGAGAAAATAGGAAGATCATTTCATCTTTCCACTAGCATGGTTGATCAAAATGTAATTTTATTATTGATAGTTTGAAAGCTAATGCACACAACTTCACACACTTGAAGTACAACTGATGCTTGTAGAAATGATTCAGGTTTGTGCTCTACAAACATAATAATTCTAATAAATTTTATTTTATGCAATTCTTAGAGTAAATAAAAGTACTATGCATACTTGAGAACACTGTGTTATTGAATATTTTACTAACAGAAGAAAACTTCATCTGTGTTTAGGCATTAGTGAGAACAAAATACTCTGCATATCATTGTGCACATCAGATGATTGAAGGACTTTTCCACTGATCATCTTCTAGGCCCATACATTTCAAACCTTATTTCAGTACCCATATACTTTTCGTGCTAAGAACCATAAGACACATTCACATAGTGATAAGACCTCTGGCTTTGCACCTTTGTATTGGCAAGCTGGATAAGTCAACAGAGTGAACAGTACGGGTATTTCTAGAAGCCATTCCTTTACCAGGATGGTTTAGCAATGATTTGTCTATACACGAGACTAACTGAAAACCACGTACATATATGTCACTAAACAGAAAGTAAATATATCTCCAACTGAACTTCCCCTTTGCTGGATTTCAAACATGAGAGAAAGTGTAATGGGGGGAAATCAGACTGGAAAGAGATAGCAGTTATATTAATCAGAGTTCTACAGAGAAACAAACAACAACTAGCTAGATGATCTAGATGGAGATAGATAGAGACAGAGATAGAGATAGAGATAGATAGAGATAGAGATCGAGAGATGGGTGGAGAAGCTGGCAAGTCTGAAATATTGAGGCAGAATTGCTTTTACTCTGGGACACTTTAGTGTTTGCTCTTATGACCTTCAACTGATGGGATTTGGCCCATGTATATTATGAAGGGTTATCTTCTTTATACAAAGTCTACTTATTTAAAATTTATTCATATCTAAAACATATCTTCATAGCAACAACTAGACTGGTGTTTCACCAAACAACTGGGCACCATAGCCTAGCCAATTTGGCACATAAAGTTAGTGATCACAACAGTCTTAACCAATTTTAAGCAATAAGTTAAACTCTCCTATTTTTGCAAATATTACAGAAGCACACTATCAAAAAAAATATTACAGAAGCACACTATCCCTATTGCTAGGGACCCTCCCAGGATGTTGGAATGGGCACATGCAATTCATATCTCATATCCAATCCATCAGCAAATCCCATCAGTTACACCTTCAAAACATACCCAGAATCTGATCTCTTCCAGTGAGTTCTGTAAATTTCACCTTCTGTTGCATCACCATTTATTCCAGAGTTTATTTTCCCTGCTTTGTGTTTTTCATTAAAAGAGTTGATTACCTCATTAGTTTAAAATTTTATTGAGGAATGTTTAGATACAATTTTCATCTACTCAGTGGCAACAGTTTTTATGATGTTTGTTTTTGTTGCATTTTTCCACCTTTTAAAAGATAGTATACTTTCATCAGTACTGTTTCGGTTCATTTTTAATACCCATCATTGAACAATTTGTCTCAGGCATTTGCAGGAGATTCAAGTGATGCAAAATGGGCCAGGGTAGCCTTCCATGCAACACCATCCCAAAACTCTACCCCTTGCAGGAAAAGAGATAAATATTTTATGGTAAATATGGCTTCAATATGTGGTTCTTTGTCTAGTCCCACCTCATCAGCCTCGCAGAGCCAAACCTAGTCTAGGAGGACATCTGTCCCAGCTCTACTCATCCAAATCCCTGGACTTGTTGTAAACAATGGAAATAGTTTTGACACCTCAGGATGTACCAGTCACTTTCAGGAAGTATATTTTTGTTGATGCTTAACATTTTTTGTGTCCTTTCTATACTCTCAGTGATTCAACTCTTCACTTCCCATCGCGTCTCCCCATTCCTCCCTTATCTCAGATATTTTTGGCAGCTGCAACTTCATTTTTGAGTCTGTAGATTTTATCTATGTTAGTAGGTAAATGTAGCATGTAGGCTTTTTTTTTTTTCCCAATCTCCTTGTTGCTCTTGCATGAGTTCCAGGAAGTGAAAAGAAAACCACTGATTTATATAGTCATTTTAATATTATAAATGACCACATTTTTGTTCATTATTATATCGTCACAGCCTACAACAGTGCTTGATATAAAGTAGACACTCACTAACTGTATTTTTGATAAATGAATAAATGCTCAATCCAGCAAACTGCATTCTCCACTACTGTATCAGAGCTAATGTGATTGCTGTAGAAAAATGAGTAGATTAGTGCTGCTATACTTTCTAGAGGCTCCAATTTCAGCTGGGCACTTCTGTATTTGCCCTTGGCCAGTTTCTTGTTCCCCTCTGAAGCTGAAGAATAATGAATGTCAACTACAATTATACATACATATATATATATATGAAGTGGAGTACAGCATTAGGAATAGAGACAGTGGAAATGTATGCGATGTCAGAGGGGTAGTAGATGGGGAGGGGGTTATCAATATGTGAGGGATATAAATGATAAATGTCTATTACATTGTTTTGTACACCCGAAACTAACAAAAAAGAAAGTATTCTACACATAGCACTTTTGTCGCACAGCTTGTAAATACCTCCCTCCCTCACTCCCTCCCTCCCAGATAGCCTCAACTCCCACTTCAATGTGAAAACAGAGTTTTCAGTTGGCAACCTGAGATTCATATTTAAAAGTATATAACAATAGGCAGAGCACCACTGACTACACAGAAGGCACTTCTACAGTGAACAACTGCTATTGCCATGTTGGCATTAAGCAGTTCAAAATTAGCCTCAGAAACAACCTCAACTTCAAGCCCTCTCAAACAACAATCTTATCTACAGCTCCATATGAATGGAACTAAAGTTAATACTAAGCTTTTCCCTCCAGTCCCTGAGGATAAGGCATCCTTCTTCTAGGTCAAGATCAACCCTGACACCTCCACCTTTGTTCTGGACTTCACCCTCATTTACTATGGCACTTTGATCCCCTCTTTCCTTTAACTGCAACCTCTCCTCACCTCCCCAGTTCCTCCTCCAATCTAATTAATGTGCCCAACTGCAGGTTCGTCTCTTGTTTTACAAACTAGGACAGACGTGGGGAAAGAAGCTGGGATTCAGAAACTAACAGAACAAGGAAAGTGAACTAATGCACATTCCCAATGATTGGAATTTGGAATGGCAGAGGCTGAGGCCAGCCACTTGAGAGCTTCCTACCTCAAGCCTTTGTTGCTCTGAAAATGGATAGGGCTGAATTCTTGGGGATAGGTCAGTGAACCCAGCTGTGGGGGAGCTGGGGTCGGCAGAGACAGGGAAGCTGAGGAGGGAGTGGATCATAATCATTGTCTTCAAATATTTGAAAAGTCATCAAGAAAAAAGGAAGATTTGCATTATGTGGTCCCAGGGCTAGGTCTAGGAGCACGGGGTGGAAGCAAAGGGAAGGAAGATTTATGCAAGATGAGGAAGAGCTTTCTATCAGAACTATCTGATTACATGATGATTAGATCCTCGTCATAAGGGCTATATAGTCTAGAGATCAAGTTATCACTAACAGGCATTCACCAAACTGCATTCCCATGACTCATTCAGGGCAGGGACACACATGATTTATGTTTGTATTCTCAGCATTTGGCACCGTGCCTGGTTCAATGCCTATTACACAGTAGTGCTCAATCATTGTTAGTTACTAATGATAAAAATAATAGTAAGTTCTCAGTGTTTCATAAAATGAATGTATTAAAATCTAATTAAATAAGCATTATGAGGATGAGAAGACAAAATTACTTTTCTTAAAATGATATTCTAGTAGTTGCCATAAAGATGAAATAAAATACATGCGGAAGTACTTTGTAGACTGTAAAGTGCTATACCAACATTTAAATATTTTCAGTGAATTCATAGTCTTGCCCCAGGCCTGTGGTAGGACTTATAAGAAATTCAATAACATACAAACCTAGGTCTCTTATTTTGAGAAACTTACAATTCAAGGAGACCAAATAAATGTATATGAGATCATAGAGAAAAAAACTTCAGAGCTAAATTGTGTGGTACTGTCTATTTATATAGACAGCAATTTTGGTGCCCATGCAGCCAGTGTGGCCCTGTTACTTTATCAATGACTGCTGACATTCTCTAAGAGTTCACTAGTGATTCCAACAGTAACTTGGTTTGTGACCTTGGGCACTGACTGACACAGCTCATTTGTATCTGTTTTCTCATAGGAATAAAATAGGAATAAATATCCTTGGTCTACTTTGAAGATCAACTGTGATAACGTACTAGAAGGTATTTAGTCAAAGTAAACCATGCTCTACAAATGCAATCATGATCATTATTATACAAGTATTTCATGTTTCTGCTCTTGTGATACACAGCTAATATTCATTTTTCTTACTTATCATGCTGATAATTGGTACTCAATTTATCCAACCCCTCATTCTCCTTCTCCTTCAAGGGAGAATAATTGAGCCTTAGATGGCATAAATCTACTGGCTGGGGTACTTATTGAAATGTGGGTTAAATCAGACACTACTTGGAAGAGTGAATACCTTTAGCCATTGAGGAGGGCAATAGGATGGAAGGTGGAGGTCAGGGAGTGCAGACTGGCCCTTTGGCAGTTGAGTATGGGCTCTTTGCCTTGTCTGATGTGTGCTTCTCTTTCCCAGTTGGACATTTCTAGAAGGTGCTTGCAGGTTGACCTAGTTGTTTGTTTTCAGTTTTCCTACACTACCTTCTTGCTATAGTCTGACTTGTGTCCTCCCCCCATTCATATTTTAAAACTGTAACCCGCAATATGACTAGATTTGAAGGTAGAACTTTTAGGAAGTAGTCAAAGTGAATGAGGTCATAAGAATGGGGTCTTAATCTGAAAAGATTTGTTGCTTTATAAAAAGAGGAACAGAGAAAGAGATGTCTCCTTTTCTCCATGGGAAAGCACTGGGGAAAGGCTATGTGAGCATACAGTGAGAAGGCAGCTGTCTAACAAGCTAGAAAGAGAGCTCTCACCAAAAGCCAAAACCCGCTGAATCTTTTTTTTTTAATTAAATTGATTGGGGTGACAATTGTTAGTAAATTTACATAGATTTAAGGTGTACCATTCTGTATTACATCGTCTATAAATCCCATTGTGTGTTCACCACCCAGAGTCAGTTCTCCTTCCATTACCATATATTTGATCCCCTTTACCCTCATCACCCATCCCCCACCCCCTTACCTTCTGGTAACCACTAAATTATTGTCTGTGTCTATGAGTTTTTGTTTCTCATTTGTTTGTCTTGTTCTTTTTGGTTTATATACCACATATCAGTGAAATCATAGGGTTCTCTGCTTTTTCTGTCTGACTTATTTCACTTAGCATTATACTCTCAAGATCCATCCATGTTGTCACAAATGCTCCTATGTCATCTTTCCTTAACGCCGAATAGTATTCCATTGTGTATATCTACCACAACTTCTTTATCCATTCATCTATCGAAGGACATTTTGGTTGTTTACATGTCTTGGCCACCGTAAACAAAGCTGCAATGAACATTGGAGTACACGTGTCTCTATAGAGAAATGCTTTTATATTTTTGGGGTAGATACCCAGGAGAGCGATTGCTGGGTCATATGGTAATTCTATTCGTAATTTCTTGAGGAACCTCCACACTGCCTTCCATAGCGGCTGCACCAGTCTGCATTCCCACCAACAGTGTATGAGAGTTCCTTTTTCTCCACAGCCTCTCCAACACTTGTTACTATTTGTTTTGTTGATGAAAGCCATTCTGACTGGGGTGAGGTGATATCTCATTGTGGTTTTCATTTGCATTTCTCTGATGATTAGCAATGTTGAGCATTTTTTCATATGTCTATTTGCCATTTGTATATCCTCTTTGGAGAAATGTCTCTTCAGGTCCTCTGTCCATTTGTCAATTGGGTTGTTTGTTTTTTTGTTGTTGAATTTCATGAGTTCCTTGTATATTTTGGATATTAGCCCCTTATCAGAGGAACTGTTTGCGAAAATCTTCTCCCATTCAGTTGGTTGCCTCATTATTTTGTCAATAGTTTCTTTTGCTGTGCAGAAGCTTTTCAGTTTCATATAATCCCATTCATAAAATGCTCTTTGAACCCAAGGTCCATAAGTTTAGTACCTATGTTTTCTTCAATGCAGTTTATTGTGTCAGGTCTTATCCTTAAGTCTTTGATCCATTTTGAATTAATTTTGGTACATGGTGACAGATAGCAGTCCAGTTTCATTCTTTTGCAAGCAGCTATCCAATTCTGCCAGCACCATTTATTGAAGAGGCTGTCTTTCCTCCATTGTATGTTTTTAGCTTCTTTGCCAAAAATTATCTGTCCATATTTATGTGGTTTTATTTCTGGGTTCTCAATTCTATTCCATTGGTCTATGTGTCTGTTTTTCCGCCTATACCAAGCTGTTTTGATTATTGTAGCCCTGTAGTACAAGGAAAAATCAGGGAGTGTGATACCTCCAGTATTGTGTTTTTTTTTTTAATATTGCTTTGGCTATTCGGGGTCTTTTGTGGTTCCAAACAAATCTGATGATTTTTTGTTCTATTTCTTTAAAAAATGCCATTGGGATTTTAATGGGGATTGCATTAAATCTGTATATGGCTTTGGGTAATATGGCCATTTTAACTATGTTGATTCTTCCAATCCATGAGCACGGAATGTCTTTCCATTTCTTTGTGTCTTCTTCAATTTCTTTCAAAACTGTCTTATAGTTTTCAGCATATAAATCCTTCACATCCTTGGTTAAGTTTATTCCTAGGTATTTTATTCTTTTTGCTGCAATTGCAAAAGGAACTGTTTTTTCTATCTCTTTTTCTGAGATTTCATTGTTGGTATATAGGAAAGCAATGGACTTTTGTACGTTGGTTTTGTAGCCAGCAACTTTACTGTATTCATTGATTGTTTCTAATAGCTTTTTGGTAGAGTCTTTATGGTTTTCTATATATAGCATCATGTCATCTGCAAAGAGTGACAATTTAACTTCTTCATTCCCGATTTGGATGCCTTTTATTTCTTTCTCTTGCCTGATAGCTCTGGCGAGGACTTCCAACACTATGTTGAAAAGCAGAGGTGATAGGGGACAACCTTGTCGTGTTCCTGAACGTAGAGCAAAGGGCTTCAGCTTTTCACCATTAATTATGAGATTAGCTGAAGGCTGTCATATATGGCCTTTATTATGTTGAGGTATTTTCCTTCTATACCAATTTTAGTAAGTGTTTTAATCATAAATGGATGTTGTATCTTATCAAATGCTTTTTCTGCATCAATTGATAGAATCATATGATTTTTGTCCTTTATTTTGTTTATGTGATGTATCACATTGATGGATTTGCGAATGTTGAACCATCCTTGTGCCCCGGGGGTGAACCCCACTTGGTCGTGATGAATAATCTTTTTAATGCATTGTTGTATTCGATTTGCTAGAATTGTGTTTAGGATTTTAGCATCTGTATTCATCAGAGATATAGGTCTGTAGTTTTTTTTGTGTGTGTGTGTTGTCCTTACCAGGTTTTGGTATCAGGGTAAAGTTGGCCTCATAAAATGAGTTAGGGAGCACAGACTGTTCTTCAATTTTTTGGAAGAGTTTGAGCAGGATTGGTATTAGATCCTCTTTGAAGGTTTGGTAGAATTCACTGGTGAAGCCATCTGGTCCAGGACTTTTGATTTTGGGAAGGTTTCTGATGACTGATTAAATTTCGTTACTGGTGATCGGCCTGTTAAGATTTTCCAGTTCTTCATGATTCAGCCTTGGAAGGCTATATGTTTCTAAGAACTTGTCCATTTCTTCTAAGTTATTAAATTTGGTGGCATATAGTCCTTCATAGTATTCTTGGATAATCCTTTGTATTTCTGTGGTGTCCGTGATAACTTCCCCTTTTTCATTTCTGATTTTGTTAATTAGTGTCTTCTCCCTTATTATCTTAGTGAGTCTAGCCAAGGGTTTGTCGATTTTGTTAATCTTTTCAAAGAACCAGCTTTTTGTCACATTAATTTTTTCTATTGTCTTTTTGTTCTCTATTTCATTTAGTTCTGCTCTGATTTTTGTTATTTCCTTTCTTCTGCTGACCTTGGGTTTCGCTTGTTCTTCTTTTTCTAGTTTTTTAAGGTGTAACATGAGGTTATTTATTTGGGATTTTTCTTCTTTCATGAGATAGGCCTGTAATGATATAAATTTCCCTCTTAAAACTGCTTTCGCGGCATCCCAAAAATTTTGGTAGGATGTATTTTCATTGTCATTTGTTTCTATGTATCTTTTGAGCTCTCCTCTAATTTCTTCTTCGACCCAGTCGTTCTTTAAAAGTATGTTGTTTAATCTCCATGCATTTGTGTTTTTTCCTGCTTTCTTTTTGCAGTTGATATCCAATTTCAAAACTTTGTGATCAGAGAATATGCTTGGTATGATTTCAATCTTCTTAAATTTGCTGAGGCTGATTTTGTGTCCCAATATATGGTCTATCCTTGAGAATGTTCCATGTACACTAGAAAAGAATGTATAGTCTGATGTTTTAGGATGAAGTGCTCTATATATGTCATTATGTCCAATTCATCTAACGTGTCATTTAAGGCTGCGATTTCGTTATTTATCTTCTGTTTGGATGATCTATCCATAGCTGTCAATGATGTATTTAAGTCCCCTAGTATAATTGTGTTTTGGTCAATTTCTCCCTTTAGTTCTGTTAGTAGTTGCTTGGTATATTTCTATGCTCCCTGATTGTGGGCATAAATATTGATGACTGTTATGTCTTCTTGTTGTATAGTCCCCTTTACCATTATGAAATGTCCATCTTTGTCTCTTGTTATCTTTTTCACCCTGAAGTCTGTTTCATCGGAAATCATTATGGCTACACCTGATTTTCTCTGGGTACCATTTGCTTGGAGTGTCAATTTCCACCCTTTCACTTTGAGCCTATGCTTGTCCTTATAGCTGAGATGTGTCTTTTGTAGACAGCATATGGTTGGGTTTAGTTTTTTGATCCAATCTGCTACTCTGTGTCTCTTTATTGGTGAGTTCAGTCCATTTACATTTAGGGTGATTATTGATATGTGAGGATTTCCTGTCATTCTGTCTTTAGTTTTCTGGTAATGCTGTGTCTCCATTGTTTGTTTGCCTTTTTGTTGTTGTCTGTTATTTCTGTGTGGTGGTATTCTATGATGTTTCCCTCTGTTTCTTCTTTTATTACAGTATATATTTCAGATTTGGATGTTTTTTGAGTGGTTACCCTTGAGTTTATGTAAAAGAAAGTTTGATATTTAGAGTATTCCAGTTTCTTCAGTACACTTACATTCTCTATTCCCATATTCCAGTTCAGGCCTTTACGCTCCCCCTTTTTATGTTTTGGTTGCCACAAGTTGTCCCTGTTGATGGTGGTCTAATAGCCTCCTTTAGTATTTCTTGTAGTGCACGTCGATTATTAGAAAATTCCCTCAGTTTCTGGATGTCTGGAAAGGTCTTTATTCCTCCTTCATATCTAAAGGAGATCTTTGCTGGATACATTATTCTTGGCTCATGATTTCTCTCTTTCAATAGTTTGAATATTTGGTTCCATTCCCTCCAAGCTTGTAGAGTTTCTGCTGAAAAATCTGATTATAATCTAATGGGCTTTCCTGTGTAAGTTACCGTCTTCTTTTCCCTGGCTGCCTTGAGGATTCTTTCTTTGTCATTGATTTTAGACAGCTTCAATACAATGTGCCTTGGTGAAGGCCTGTTCGGATTGAGGTAATTAGGTGTTCTATTTGCTTCTTGGATTCGAGGATCCAGTTCTTTCCATAAGTTTGGGAAGCTCTCATCGACGATTTGTTTGAATATATTCTCTGTTCCCTTCCCTCTTTCTTCTCCTTCTGGTATGCCCATTATTCTTATATTGCTCTCTCTGATGGAGTCAGAAAGTTCTTGTAGAGTTCTTTCATTTCTTTTAAGTCTCAAGTCTCTTTCTTCTTCCATCTGTGTAAATTCCAGGTTCCTATCTTCGATGTCACTGATTCTTTCCACCATCTGGTGAACTCTGCTACCTAAGCTGGATATTTTATTGTTAATTTCTTCTATTGAGTTCTTAATCTCCAGAAATTCTATTTGGTTCTTTTTCAAAATTTCAATCTCTTTTGTAAAATGCTCATGTTGTTCTTTGATTGTGTTTCTGAGTTCATTAAACTGCCTTTCTGTGTTTTCTTGCATCTCGTTCAGTTTTTTCAGAATTGCAATCTTGAATTCTCTGTCATTTAAATCACAAATGTCCATATCTGTAAGTTCCTTTTCTGGCGACTTTTCACTTTCTTTCTGAGCTATCTTGTTGCCTTGATTATTCATGGCAATCACTGATTTACTATTTCTCTTCCTAGACATCTACAGGAGTGGCTTTTGCAACAGGTTGATAGGTAAGCGAAGAGCTTTTGGAGTTCCAAAGGTCTTTCTTCACCAGATTCAGAGCCCGTACGTTTCAGCAGTTCTGTTTACTTCTGCAGGGATCCGCCCAGATAGGTGGGGCCAGGGGCGGGGTGAGTTGTGAGAGGTGGCCCAGAGCAATGGTGGCGACCACCACCACAGCCTGTCCTGCTTCCACAGCTCCCTCCCCTTTGCCGGAACTAGTTGAGCTGCGAATCTGTGTGTGCGGTCCACACTTCTCAGAGCAGCAAATATTCTGTCCTTTGATCTGACACTGCTACTTTATCGCTTCTAGCACCGTGCAGGTGTGGGCGGGGCGAGCTCTGGGAGGGTAGTGAGGGGGCGGCTAGTCTCTGTGCCTAAGGCTTCCGTTCTCCGCTCGGCAGTGAGGGCTTAAACCACCGATTTCAGCCCTCTTCCCTCAGTCTTTGCTGCCGGGAGCGTTGGGTTCAGCCGTGCTATATGCTGCCCCCTCAGCCCTGTGGACCGTAAGCGGAGCCTTAGCAGTCCGAGTCCTTCCCTCTCCCGTAGCTGCGTAAGATCCGGGAGCAGTGAGCTCCGAGCACTGAGCTAGGTCTTTGTCCTGTGCCTGCTAGGCTCCATCTCCGCACTTCTCCTCTCCCTCCTCCCCTGCTCGCGCGGCACATTTAGCATTTCACATAGGGGCCATGGAAGGAAGAACTGAAAATCAAGAGGAAGAGAAATTCCACCCTGACTTGAGGCCACTAAATATGGGAGGGAGGCAGTGGTTTTTTGTGTGTGAATGAGTGGTACCTGTATCCTAAGACTAGGAGCTGTGAAATTCATTGTTGGGTTGGTGGAATCAACAACTGTTTTCCAGCAAGGGGTAGTTTGTGTTTTAAAATAAGCCACATTTCTGAGCAAACTGGTGAATCCTTCCATGGGAGGGCTGGCTCTACTCAACCATGAGAAGCTGAGTTGTTGAAGCAAGGAACAGTCTGTTTCCTTTTTTAGTGGTGAGATTATGTTGAGGCCTTCTGTATCAGATGGGATTATTTCTGCACCTTCTTTGCTATGTTTTTTTTATCCTGTTTGTTTAGAACTAGAAGTAAATTGAAAATTGAAGTCGATTTAGAAATTCAACTGTTTTCTTTTGCTTTTTTTCAGTATTGCTATTGCTGCTTCTGAGTCTGTGTTCTATTTAACAAATTATGTATTTCCAGGCATCCAAAAGATCAGTGCTCCTTCAGACTATATTACGTTAGCAGTCGATGTATCAAGGTGAAATGAAAAACCACAGACTTGGGGACTGCTTCCTGCATAGGCTTCACCAAGCTGCCCAGGAAAACATTTGGTTTCCAGATGTTATGTATGACAGGGCCCTTGTTTTCTCTCATGGTCCATGTAACCTGAGCTTCATATGCCTTTGGGATATGGTCAGAGCTACTTGCTATAGACAGTTTTACAATAAATGTGTAAAGGTTAGGACAACAGGACAGGTGAATGAGGTAGGCTAGGAAGGATTCAGTGACATCTACTGGCCAATCTTGGTTATTCTTAAGGAAATACTTTAGAGTCATTTGGGCAGATGTCTAAAAATATAGTCTTAGGACTCTGTTTCCAGCAGGTATGATTGAGTAGGACTGTTATGGGACCTAGGTATCTGCATATTTAATAAACTCACAAGTTATTCTGAGGCACACTCAACATTGAAAATCGTTCCTTGGAGGGCCTTCACAAGTAAGAGGTGGATATAACTGCACCAGAGCCAATCTCAGCTTTCTTTAGCTAGATCAATTTCAAACACTCAGGCAGCCATGGTTTGAAAAACGGTAGCTCCGTATTTCATGCTGATACATAATGTATAAGGTGAAATTAATGATCTGTTGTACTTGCTTTAAGATAAAGAACTATGAGACAGACGCCATCAAAATGGCGGCATGAGGTAAGCCTCTGTAAATTTCCCCTGGAATTTACAACTAATCAAACAACAATAACTCCACAAAGGACTCCCTGCACAGCAGACAGGTAAGACAAAGAAGCCCACTACTGAATTCATCAAAAGGTGGGCAAATACAACGAGCAGGGAGGAGGGAAGGGAGAAGTGGGGAGATGGAGCCATGAGACGAGGACGCAGACCTAGCTCAGTGCTCCGAACTTGTTGCATCCCGAAACAAACGCAACTGCGGGAGAGGGAAGAACTCAGACTGCTAGGGCTCCATTTATGGCCCACAGGGCTTAGGGGTCAGCATATAACACGGCTGAACACAACGCTCATGGCAAAGACCTCAGAGGAAAGACCGAGGGAAGAAGGCTGAAAACGGTGGTTTAAGCCCTCTCTGCTGAGCAGAGAACGAAGCCGTAGCGACTGAGACTACCCTCCCCTTCCCTACCCTTCCAGAGCTTGACCCGCCCCCACCTGCTCAGATCTAAAAGAGGAACAGTAGCAATGTCAGATCAAAAGAACAGAATATTTGCTATTCTGAGAACTGTGGACCGCAGACAAAGATTCCAGGACAACTAGTTCTGGCAAAGGGGACGGAGCTGTGGAAGCAGGACCAGCTGTGGTGGAGGTTGCTGCCATTGGTCTGGGCCACCTCTCACAACTCACACCGCCCTTGTCCCCACCTATCTGGGCTGATCCCTGCAGGAGTAAACAGAACTGGTGAAACATACGGACTCTGAATCTGGTGCAGGAAGAGCTTTGGAACTTCAAAAGCTCTCCTCATACCCACAAGGACACTGTGCCCTGTGACCCAGGCGAACTATTAACAGAGGAGAAAGCCGTCTCCCAGAGAATACCCCCATTATGTGAGAAGCTGGAATAGTGCAGAGAAAACAGCACTACCTTGTGATAGATAATAAAAGGCTACAGTCGGAGAGAAAATAAAACATTCTACCAACAATTACTGGAAAACAAAAGAAAGATCTCTACCTATCAACCTGTTGCAGAAGCCACTCCTGTAGATATCTAGAAAGAGACATAATAAATCAGTAATTACAATGAATGACCAAGGCAACAAGACAGCTCAGAAAGAAAGTGAAAAGTCTCAAGAAAAGGAACTTAAAGATATGGAAACATGTGACTTTAATGACAGAATTCAAGATTGCAGTTCTGAAAACACCCAACAAGATGCAAGAAAACAAAGAAAGGCAGTTTAATGAACTCAGAAACACAAGCAAAGAACAACATGACCATTTTACGAAAGAGATTGAAATTTTAAAAAAGAACCAAATAGAATTTCTGGAGATTAAGAACTAAGTAGAAGAAATGAAGAATGAAATAGCCAGCTTCAGTAGCAGAGTTGACCAGATGGAGGAAAGAATCAGTGACATCGAAGATAGAAACCTGGAAATAACACAGATGGAAGAAGAAAGAGACTTGATACTTAAGAGAAATGAAAAAACTCTACAAGAACTTTATGACTCCATCAGAAAGAGCAATATAAGAATAATGGGCATATCAGAAGGAGAAGAAAGGGAGTAGGGAACAGAGAATATATTCAAATAAATTGTTGATGAGAACTTCCCAAACTTGTGGACAGAACTGGATCCTTGAAACCAACAAGCAAATAGAACACCTAATTACCTCAATCCCAACAAGCCTTCTCCAAGGCACTTTGTATTATAGCTGTCTAAAATCAACCACAAAGAAAGAATCCTCACAACAGCCAGGGAAAAGAAGACGGCAACCTACAAAAGAAAGCCCATTTGATTATCATCAGATTTATCAGCAGAAACTCTACAAGCCAGGAGGCAGTGGAACCAAATATTGAAACTATTGGAAGAGAAAAATTGTGAGCCAAGAATAATATACCAAGCAAAGATATCCTATGGATATGAAGGAGGAATAAAGACCTATCCAGACATACAGAAGCTGAGGGAAATTTCTAATACAAGATCTGCACTACAAGAAATACTAAAGGAGGCTATTCAGCCACCATCAACAGGGACAATTTGTGGCAACCAAAATCTAAAAAGAGGAAGAGTAAAAGCCTGAACCAGAATATGGGAATCGAGAAAGTAAGCATGCTGTAGTAAATGGAATACTCTAAATATCAAACTTTCTTTTACATAAACTTAAGGGTTACCACTCAAAAAAAAAATCCAAAACTGAAATATATAATGTAATAAAAGAAGAAACAGAGGGAAACATCACAGAACACCTGTCGTGCTGGGTGACAGGTGGAGTCTCTGCTCCCGCTCCCCACATAAGAACGCAGGACATGGTGAGGCCAAAAAGGAACACCCACAGAGCCATAAGTAGGGGAGTCATATCACTATATTCTTACCAGCAGCAACCATCTCTCTGCAATCCACTTTGCTAGGCCCTATTTTTTTTGCCAGCGTAGCCACAGCAGTTATATTAGTGGCCCATGGCTTACTGGTTATAGCTGACGGCCAACTAGCCACAGCTGATGGCCATCTGATCACAATCGATGGCTATTTACCACCCGAGACAGCACCTTTCCATGTGAGGCCAACAGCCTAGAAACTGCTCTCTGGGGCTCTATCCACACAACACCACACACAGAAATAATAGACAACAACAAAAAGAGAAAGAAACAATGGAGACACAGCCTGACCAGAAAACTAAAGACAGAATGATAGGATATCCTCACATATCAATAATCACCTTAAATGTAAATGGACTGAACTCACCAATAAAAAGGCACAGAGTAGCAGATTGGATCAAAAAACTGAACCCAACCATATGCTGTCTCTAAGAGATAAATCTCAGCTACAAGGACAAGCATAGACTCAAAGTGAAAGGGTGGAAATTGACACTCCAAGCAAATTGTACCCAGAGAAAATCAGGTGTAGCCATACTGACATCAGATGAAAAAAACTTCAGCGTGATAAAGATAACAAGAGACAAAGATGGATATTTCATTATGGTAAAGGGGAATATACAACAAGAAGATATAACAGTCATCAAAATTTATGCCCCCGATCAGGGAGCCCGGAAATATACCAAGCAACTACTAACAGAACTAAAGGGAGAAATTGACCAAAACACAATTATACTAGGGGACCAAAATACATCATTGACAGATATGGATAGATAATCCAAACAGAAAATAAATAACGAAATAGCAGCCTAAATGACACATTAGATGAAATGGACATAATTGACATGTATAGAGCACTACATCCTAAAATATCAGACTACACATTTATTTCTACTGTACATGAAACACTCTCAAGGATAGGCCATATATTGGGACATAAAATCCACCTCAGCAAATTTAAGAAGATTGAAATCATACCAAGCATATTCTCTGATCACAAGGCTTTGAAATTGGATATCAACTGCGAATAGAAAGCAGGAAAAAACCCAAATACATGGACATTAAACAACATACTTTTAAAGAACGACGGGGTCAAAAAGAAATTAGAGGAGAGATCAAAAGATACATAGAAACAAATGACAATGAAAATACATCCTACCAAAATTTTAGAGATGCAGCAAAAGCAGTTTTAAGGGAGAAATTTACTTCATTACAAGCCTATCTCAAGAAACAAGAAAAATCCCAAATAAATAACCTCATATTACAACTTAAATAGCTAGAAAAAGAAGAAATGAAACCCAAGGTCAGCAGAAGAAAAGAAATAACAAAAATTATAGCAGCACTAAAGGAAATAAAGAACAAAAAGACAATAGAAGAAATTAATGTGACAAAGAGCTGGTTCTTTGAAAAGATTAACAAAATTGAGAAACCCTTGGTTACACTCACTAAGATAAAAAAAAGAAAAGATACTAATTAACACAATCAGAAATGAAACAGAGGAAGTTATCACGGCCAACGCAGAAATACAAAGGATCATCCAAGAATATTATGAAGGCCTACATGCCACCAAATTCAATGACCTACAAGAAACGGACAAGTTCTTAGAAACATATAGCCTTCCTAGGCTGAACAATGAAGAAATGGAAAATCTAAACAGACCGATCACCAGTGACAAAATTGAGTCAGTCATCCAAAACCTTCCCAAAAGCAACAGTCCGGGATCACATGGCTTCACTAGTGAATTCTACCAAACCTTCATAGAGGGTCTAATACGAATCCTGCTCAAACTCTTCCAAAAAATTGAAGAAGAGACAGTACTCCCTCATTTTATTAGGCCAACATTACCCTGATAACAAAACCTGGTAAGGAGAAAACAAAAAAACAACAACTACATACCAATGTTTCTGATGAATACAGATGCAAAAATCCTTAAAAAAATTCTAGCAAATTGAATACAACAATGCATTACAAAGTTTATTTATCACAACCAAGTGGGGTTCATGCCCGGGTCACAAAGACGGTTCAACATCTACAAATCCATCAATGTGATATATCACGTAAACAAAATAAAGGACAAAAATCATATGATTATATCAATTGATGCAGAAAAAGAATTTTACAAGATACAACATCCTTTTATGATAAAACACTTAATAAAATGCATAGAGAAGGAAAATACCTTAACATAATAAAAGCCATATATGACAAACCCTCAGCTAATCTCATAATTAACGTTGAAAAACTGAAGCCCTTTGCTCTATGTTCAGGAACACGACAGGGCTGTCCCCTATCAGCTCTGCTTTTCAACATCGTGTTGGAAGTCCTCGCCAGAGCAATCAGGCAAGAGAAAGAAATAAAAGCCATCCAAATTGGGAATGAAGATGTTTAATTGTCACTCCTTGCAGATGACATGATGCTATGTATAGAAAACCCTAAAGACTTCACCAGAAAGTTATTAGAAACAATCAAGAATACAGTAAAGTTGCTGGCTAAAAAATCAATGTACAAAAGTCCATTGCATTTCTATATACTAACAATGAAATCTCAGAAAAAGAAATACAAAAAGCATTTCCTTTTGCCATTCCAGCAGAAAGAATAAAATACCTAAGAATAAAATTAACCAAGGATGTGAAGGACCTGTATGCTGAAAACCATAAGACATTTTTAAAAGAAATTGAAGAAAACAGAAAGAAATGGCAAGATATTCCACCCTCATGGATCAGAAGAATCAAAATAGTTAAAATGGACGTATTACCCAAAGCAATATACAGATTTAATGCAATCCCCATCACAATCTAGATGGCATTTTTTAAAGAAATAGAAGAAAATGTCATCAGATTTGCTTGTGACCACAAAAGACTCCGAACAGCCAAAGGAATCTTAAGAAAAAAGAACAATACTGGAGGTGTCACTCTCCCTGACTTTAGCTTGTACTACAGGGCTACAAAAATCAAAAAAAGCATGGTATTGGCATGAAAACAGACACATAGACTAATGGAATAGAACTGAGAATCCAGAAATAAAACTACATAAATATGGACAGATAATTTTTGACAAAGAAGCTAAAAACACACAATGGAGGAAAGACAGCCTCTTCAATAAATGGTGCTGGCAGAATTGAATAGCCACGTGCAAAAGAGTGTAGCTGGGCTGCTATCTGTCACCATGTACATAATTAATTCAAAATGGATCAGAGACTTAAGCATAAGACCTGACAATAAATTGCATAGAAGAAAACATAGGTACTAAACTTATGGACCTTGGGTTCAAAGACAATTTTATGAATTTGACTCCAAAGGCAAGGGAAGTAAAAGCTGAAATAAACGAATGGGACTAAATGAAACTTAAAAGCTTCTGCACAGCAACAGAATCCATCAACAAAATAATGAGGCAACCAACTGAATGGGAGAAGATTTTTGCAAACAGTGCACCGATAAGGGGCAAATATCCAAAATATACAAGGAACTCATGAAACTCAACAAGGAAAAACACAAAACAAAACAAAAAAACAACCCAATTGAAAAATGGACAGAGGACCTAAAGAGACATTTCTCCAAAGAGGATATACAAATGGCAAATAGACATATGAAAAAATTC
Organism: Rhinolophus hipposideros; assembly: GCF_964194185.1. Taxonomy (NCBI): domain Eukaryota; kingdom Metazoa; phylum Chordata; class Mammalia; order Chiroptera; family Rhinolophidae; genus Rhinolophus; species Rhinolophus hipposideros. The sequence continues at coordinate 44,264,854 of NC_138046.1, forward strand.
TCAACATCATTAATCATCAGAGAAATGCAAATAAAAACCACAATGAGATATCACTTCACCCTTGTCAGAAGACAAATAGTAAGAAGTGTTGGAGAGGCTGTGGAGAGAAAGGAATCCGCATACACTGTTGTTGGGAATGCAGATTGGTGCAGCCTCTATGGAAGGCAGTGTGGATGTTCCTCAAAAAATTACGAATAGAATTGCCGTGTGACTCAGCAATCCCTCTCATAAGTATGTACCCAAAAAATCTGAAAACATTTTTCCATAAAGACACGTGTGCTACAATGTTCATTGCAGCTTTGTTTACGGTGGCCAAGACATCCGATGGCCAAGTCAAATTGTTCTTTGATAGATGAATGGATAAAGAAGTTGTGGTATATATACACAATGGAATACTATTCGGCGGTAAGAAAAGATGATATAGGAATATTTGTGACAACATGCATGGATCTTGAGACTATAATGCTAAGCGAAATAAGTCAGACAGAAAAAGCAGAGAACCCTATGATTCCATTGATATGTGGTATATAAACCAAAAACAACAAAAGAACGAGATAAACAAATGAGAAACAAAAACTGATAGCCACAGACAATAGTTTAGTGGTTAGCAGTGGGTAAAGGGGGTGGGAGGTGGGAGATGAGGGTAAGGGGGATCAAATATATGGTGATGGAAAGAGAACTGACGGTCATAGGAATGGCGGCAGCGGGGCACATTTTCTGAGTTCTCCTCTGGATCTTATTACAAACGGGACATATAACCCATCAAACAACTCTTTGCTCATCACGCAGAACAGCTAAGAGACTCCTAAGAGAGTCGTGGAAGGATTACTTGAAGGTGCGCAAATTGGGCAAGCAGGGGATGAAGAAAGGGAGCTGAGGGAGTGGAAACGCGCGGTCTTGTGGTGGAATCAGGCCGGCGGCGGCTGTGGCAGCGGCTGTGGCAGTGGCGGTAAACCACAGCTCTAAAGAAACAGGGAGATTTAGAACGCCGAGGAGTCCTTTGCTCATCACGCAGAACAGCGGGGAGACTTGTGGAGGAATTACCTGAAGGTGAGCGCTGATTGCGAGAGGGGAGGAGGCAGGACAGCGAAGTGGAAGCGCGCTTCGTCCCCCACGGCGGAGTCGAGGCCGGCGGCGACCGCCGCCGCAGCGCTGAGGATGGATCGCAGACTCCTGGAAAGTTTGCTTTGTGGTGCGCTAGTTGGGTAAGCAGGGGAGGAGAGAGAGGCGCAAAGTGGAAACGCGCCCCCCCTCCACGGCGGAGCCCAGGCCGGACGGCGACCGCGGCACGAATCCCAGGACAGAGCGGAGACTCCTGGAAGGTTTGCTTTGGGGTGCACTAGTTGGGCAAGCGGGGGAGGAGCGAGGAGGGCAAGAGGAAATGCACCACTCTCTCCCCACCCCCCACGGTAGAGACACGACCCTGCAGCGTGCCGACAGCAGCAGCGGCAGGCAGCACCTGGGGCTCTAGAGTCCCACGGGAGCCCAGGGTGCAGCGGAGAGCGCAGGGCCCAGGAGGTGGGCTTTTTCCTTGCGCCCCACAGCTGATCGCTCCTGCCGGGGCAGCGGTCAGCTCATGGGCCCTAGGGCAGACAAAGAACTCTGAAGCCACACCTGGGCCCCTTACTCCACATTTCGAATCCTCCCCCTGCCCTTCCAGAGACTTCAACTGACCCCTGAACTGAGGAGTAGTGTCAGATTACAGAGGGGCATCTGTGCCAGGCGCTGGGAAGATTGGCAGCCAGCTCTGACCTTCTGAAGAGGCTGGGAGGAGGGCATTTTCACTGGAGGAGGAGAGAGGAGACTCCCACACCCCCAGCCACCACCTTTTCGGGCCTGCAGGAGGAGTGTGACATGGCTGGCCAGGGAGAGAAAAGACCCCTCCATCCCCAGCCCCCACCCTCTCTGGCCGGCATGGGGCGGGGCAAGGGCAACAAAGGAAGCACTCCCTGAGTTCAGCAGTAAGCGGCAGACGCAGCTCCCGGCTTTCAGCAGCTTAGAGATCTCCCGACCGCCCCCTCCCACACACTCACAGAAAGAGGGCCCTAAGACTCAGGAGTACTGGGCACAGGGTTGGTGGAGCTACTCTCAGCGTGCATTTGTGCAGGAAAGGACAGAAACTGCACGGACTCTCTGAAAACAGACATCCAGACCCCTCAGCCCCTCGCATTTAAATCTACACTCCCAAATTCACTCTGGGCACCTGGTGACCAGCGCTGCCTGTGCAATAGGCAGGGAACTCTTTGGCACAGCGGAGGGCAACCTGGAGATTACTTGGTGGGCTTAAGCCAAGACTTGTGCTGCTTTCTGTTTTGCTTTCCTTGGTGTTTTTTTTTTCTGCTTGTTGTAATTTGCTTTGTTCTGCCTTTATTTCTTTGATATCTTTGCCTATGTTGAGTAGGGATTGTCGGTTGTATTTTACATGTGAATGTACTTGATTTGTATTCTTTGTTCTTGTTGTTGTACTTGGTAACTTGATTTGTGCTGAAACTGCCCTAACAGGGCCCAGCTTAAGAGGCACAAGATTCAACATATCCAGAAGCCAACTCTGGACCAAACCAGAGTACTACCGGGTTTGACCTACAAGTCACACACCCAGAGGGAACTCTCTGAAGGCACAAGAGCCCATAGAAGCCAAACCTCATTTAAGGGGCCAACCCTCACCCAGCAGAACACCCTGCGGTGGGCAGAGCCAAGTTTCACAACTAGACGGCCTAGGAGTTAAACTCACCAACGCACAAGCAAAAAGCAATTAAAGTTCTTCTTGAAAAGGACAATATACTAAACACACGAACCACCTGTGTAGCACATGCAGAGGAGAAGAACGAAGTAGTCCAAGTCAAATATATAGGACACATATTACATAAGATAACCCAGCAAGAACTAAGAGCTCTTAGTTCTTAGGAAGTTAGGGGATCTTCCTAATACATCAAAGCAAACACAGAGAGTCAGTCAGAAGGGGGAGACAAAGAAACATGTCCCAAATAAAAGAACAGAAGAAACCTCCACAACTGGAACCAAATGAAGCAGAGGTAACCAACCTGTCAAAGACAGAGTTCAGAACACTGGTGATAAGAATGTTTAAGGAGCTTAGAGAAGACATAAAGAAGGACATAGAAATCATAAAGAACAACCAGTTAGAACTAAAAAAGGATGCAGAAATCTTAACGAACAACCAGCTAGAACTAAAGAACACAATTACCGAAATTAAGAACTCACTTGAAGGAATGACCAGCAGGTTAGATGAAGCAGAGGATCGAATCAGCGACTTAGAAGACAAGTTAGCAGAGATCACTCAAACTGAACAACAGAAAGAAAAAAGAATAAAAAACAATGAAGATGGGTTAGAGACCTCTAGGATCTCTAGGATAACATCAAGCGCAACAAAATACGCATCATAAGAATACCAGAAGGCGAAGAGAGGAAGCAAGGGATTAAGAACATATTTGAGGTAATAATGTCCGAGAACTTCTCTAACCTGATCAAGGAAACCAACATAAAGCCCAGGAAGTGCAGAGAGTTCCAACCAGGATACACCCAAAGAGGCCCACACCAAGACACATTATAATTAAAATGGCAAAGCTTAAAGACAAAGAGAGACTCTTAAAAGCAGCAAGAAAGGCAGAAGGTTATGTACAAGGGAACTCCCATAAGGCTATCAAATGACTTTTCTACAGAACATTGAAGGCCAGGAAGGAGTGGCAGGAGATACGCAAAGTGATGGAACACAAAGGCCTACAACCTAGATTGCTTTATCCAGCAAGGCTATCATTTAAAGTTGATGGAGAGATAAAGAGCTTCCCAGAAAAGAACAAACTGAAGGAATTTATTACAACCAAGCCAGCATTGCAAGAAATACTAAAAGGACTTCTGGAAATAGAAGAAAGATGAAAACAATTTACTACAAATTTAAAAATGGCAATAACTATGTACCTATCAATAATCACTTTTAATGTAAATGGATTAAATGCTCCAATCAAGAGACATAGGGTGGCTGCGTGGATAAGGAAGCAAGACCCTTGTATATGCTGTATACAAGAGAGTCATCTCAGATCAAAAGACACATACAGGCTGAAAGTGAAAGGTTGGTATAAGATATTTTATGCAAATGGAAACGAGAAAAACGCTGGAGTTGCAATACTTATATCTGACAAAATAGACTTTAAAATGAACAACATATTAAAAGACAAAGATGGGCACGATATAATAATAAAGGGATCAATCCGAGAAGAGGAAATAACCCTATAAACATCTGTGCACCTAACATAGGCGCACCTAAATATATAAAACAGGTACTGATAGGCATAAAGACAGAGATCAACAGCAACACTATCATAGTAGGGGACTTCAACACACCTCTGACAACAAGGGACAGGTCCTCCAGACAGAAAATCAATATGGAAACAACAGCCTACTTTGGAGCAGTTGGATTTAATCGATATTTTCAGAGCATTTCACCCCAATGCTGCAGAATACACGTTCTTCTCAAGTGCACATGGAACATTTTCCAAGATACATCATATGTTAGGACACAAAACAAGCCGTGATAAATTTAAGAAAATTGAAATCATACCAATTGTCTTCTCTGACCAGAGTCCTATGAAATTAGAAATGAACTACATGGAAAAAAAACCAGGAAGACACAGCAATTCATGGAAGCTGAATAACATGTTACTAAATAATGAATGGGTCAATCAGCAGATCAAAGAAGAAATCAAAAGATATTTCGAGACAAATGAGAATGAGAACACGACAACCCAAAATCTATGGGATGCTGCGAAAGCAGTCCTAAGAGGGAAGTTCATAGCACTGCAGGCCTACCTAAAGAAACAGGAAACATCACTAATTAACAGTTTATCTTCACACTTAAGGGATCTGGAAAAAGAACAGCAAAATAAGCCCAAAGGGAGCACAAGGAAGGAGATAATAAGGATCAGAGCTGAAATAAATGAAATAGAAACCAGAAAAACAATACAAAAGATCAATGAATCCAAGAGTTGGTTCTTAGAGAAGATAAACAAAATTGAGAAACCTTTAGCCAGACTCATTTAAAAAAGGAGAGAGGACCCAAATTAATAAAATCAGAAATGAAAGAGGAGAAGTGACAACAGGCACCACAGAAATACAAAAAAAAAATTTAAGAAATTACTATGAGCAACTATATGCCAACAAATTTGACAATCTGGAAGAAATGGACAATTTTTTAGAGGCGCACAACCTTCCAAGTCTAACTCAAGAAGAAACAGAAAGCCTGAGCAGTCTGTTTACCACTAGGGAAATTGAATCAGTAATCAATAATCTCCCAACAAACAAAAGCCCTGGACCAGATGGCTTTACAGGTGAAATTTTCAAAACGTTCAAAAAAGAATTATCACCTATTCTCCTCAAGCTCTTCCAAAAAATCCAGAAGGAGGGACGACTCCCAAACACCTTTTACGAAGCCACTATCACCCTGATCCCAAAAGCAGAGAAAGACACCACAAAAAAGAAAACTACAGGAGGATATCTCTAATGAACATAGATGCAAAAATTCTCAACAAAGTATTAGCGAACAGAATTCAGCAATACACTAAAAAGATCATACACCATGATCAAGTGGGATTCATTCCTGGTATGCAGGGGAGGTTCTACATCCGCAAATCAATTAATGTGATACACCACATTAACAAAATGAAAAATAAAAATCACATGATCATATCAATAGATACAGAAAAAGCATTTGATAAAATACAGCAACTTTTATGATAAAAACCCTTAAGAAAGTGGGAATAGAGAGATCATATCTTAACATAATAAAGGCCATATATGACAAACCCACATCTAACATCATACTCAATGGGGAAAAGCTAAAACCATTCCCCCTAAGATCAGGAAGAAGGCAAGGTTGCCCACTTTCTCCACTTCTATTCAACATAGTGCTGGAAGTTCTAGCCACAGCAATCAGACAAGAGAAATAAATAAAAGGCATGTAAATTGGTAAGGCGGAAGTAAAATTATCACTATATGCAGATGATATGATACTATATATAGAGAACCCTAAAGACTCCACCAAGAAACTATTAGAACTGATAGACGAATTTAGTAAAGTAGCAGGATATAAAATTAATATTCGGAAATCAGTTGCATTTGTATATACCAATGATAAAATATCAGAATAAGAAATTTAAAAAAAACAATTCCATTAACAATTGCTCCAAAGACTATAAAATATCTGGGAATAAATCTAACCAAAGATGTAAAAGATCTGTACTCAGAAAATTATACGACACTGAAGAAAGAAATGAGAGAAGACATAAATAGATGAAATCACATTCCATGTTCATGGATAGGAAGACATAATATAGTTAAAATGTCCATACTGCCTAAGGCAATATACATATTCAACGCAGTTCCTATTAAACTACCAACGACGTTTTTCACAGAAATAGAGCATATAATCCTGAAATTCATATGAGACCATAAAAGACTCCGGATAGCCTCAGCAATCTTGAGAAATAAGAACAAAGTGGGAGGTATAACGATACCTGATTTCAAACTATACTACAAGGCTACAGTAATCAAAACATCATGGTACTGGCATAAAAATAGACACATAGATCAATGGGACAAAATAGAGAGTCCAGAAGTAAATCCATGCCTATATGCCCATCTAATCTACGACAATCAAAGCAAGAATGTACGATGGGGTAAAGACAGTCTGTTTAATAAGTGCTGTTGGGAAACCTGGACAGACACATGCAAGAAAATGAAGCTGGACCACCTCCTTATACCATATACAAAAACAAATTCAAAATGGCTTAAAGACTTAAATGTAAGATCTGAAACCATAAAATATCTTGAAGAAAATATAGGAAGAAACTTCATGGACATTACCCGGAGTAAGATTTTCACTGATATATCCCCTCACGCGAGGGAAGTAAGAGAAAAAATAAACGTGTGGAATTACATCAAACTAAAAAGTTTTTTCACGGCAAAGGAAACCATCAATAAAACAAAAAGGGATCCTACTGAATGGGAAAAGATATTTGCCAATGATATATCTGATAAGGAATTAATATCACAAATCTATAAAAAACTTACTCAACTCAACTCCAAAAAAACAAACAACCTAATTAAAAAATGGGCAGAGGACTTGAGGAGACATTTTTCTAAAAAGGACATACAGAAGGCAAGAAGACATATGAAGAAATGCTCAACCTCACTAACCATCAGAGAAATGCAAATAAAAACCACAATGAGATACCACCTCACTCCAGTCAAAATGACTATCATCAATAAATCAACAAACAACAAATGCTGGCAGGGATGTAGAGAAAAGGGAAAGCTAGTGCACTGTTGGTGGGATTGCAGATTAGTGCAGCCACTATGGAAAACAGTATGGAGGTATCTCAGGAATCTGAAAATGGAACTACCCTATGATCCAGTAATTCCACTCCTAGGCATCTACCTGGAGAAATCCAAAACTCCAATTCAAAAATCAGTATGCACTCCTATGTTTATTGCAGCACTTTACAGAATAGCCAAGATATGGAAACAACCGAAATGCCCATCGGTAGATGACTGGATTAAGAAGCTGTGGTACATTTATACAATGGAGTATTACGCAGCCATAAAGAAGAAAGAAACCTTATCATTTGCAACAACATGGATGGATCTAGGGAACATTATGTTAAGTGAAATAACTCAGAAAGAGAAAGACAAGTACCATATGATCTCAGTTATATGCGGAATCTAAAGAAAAGAATATGTGAATGAACTAATCAGAGACAGTTTTGAGGACACAAAGAAAAAACCGAGAGTTGTTAGATGGGCGGGGGCGAGGTGGGTTGGGGATAAGGGGAAAGGTGAAGGGATTAGGAAGCAGCTGGTCACCACAAAATGGCCTCAGGGTTTTCTGAAAATTAAATTGGGGAACTTATTGAATAATGTTGTAAAGATTTAGTTGGGTATCCGATGGACATGCGTCCTATTTGGGAGACCACCTCAGAGATAAAGTGGATGCCTGATCATGGCATTGTACACCAGAAGCTAAACATTAATGAATGCCAACTATAATTTTATGTATATAATGTGATGGCTCAGTGTGAGGTCGGAGGGATAATGGATGGGGGGAGGGGGGTTCACGGTGTGAGGGATATAAATGATGAAAGTCTAAGTATTACCTTGTCTTGTACACCTGAAACTAAAAAAAAAAAAAAGAAAAGAAAGAGAACTGACTCTGGGTTGTGAACACACAATGGGATTTATCGATGATGTAATACAGAATTATACACCTGAAATCTATGTAATTTTACTAACAATTGTCACCCCAATAAATTAAAAAAGAGAGAGAGAAAACAAAACCAAATGAAAAAAAAAGAAAGAAAGAAGAAAAGAAAGAAAATAAAAAATAAATATAAGCATGGGGTCTTCAGATAGAAGTTGTTTTAAATCAAAGCTTTGTCACTTACTAGCTGTGTGACCTTGAGTCAGTGATTTAACCTTTCTGATTCTCAGATTCTTCTTTCTAAAATGAGGATATTTGTTATAAAGGTTAAATGAGGTAAGCTATATATATTAAGTGCTTATTATAGTAACTGACACATACTAAATCTTTGATAAATGCTGTCATTATTGATTGTTACAGTGAATATAAACAATGATTTTATAATGGTGGAGATTTCAGGTATCAAAGGGAAGGATATACAGAAAAGTGGTTAAGAAAAAGACTTTGACTCCTAGCTTTGCCTATTGATAACTGAGTGACTTAATCTCTCTGTCTCAGTTTCTTCATCTATAAAAAAATCACCCCAATAAATTAAAAAAAAATCAGATCATAATAGTACCTGTTTCTTGGGATTATTTTGAGGATGAAATGTCAAAAGTTAGATGTCAAAAGTTAGAACAGTGTCTGGTACTTAGTAAGTACTACATGACTACTAGGTTATGATAACAAATATATTTCTTAAGGTACTTGCTTCCTCTGTCCATGTATATGTTCCACCCTACATGCAACTTGATTTTAATAACATCTGTGCCAGACTACTTCTTCTCCTTCTTCTTCTTTCTCCCCTCTTCTTCTTCTTCTTCTTCTTCTTCCTCCTCCTCCTCCTCTTCCACCTTCATCATTAGTATCCTTAAAAGCAGATACTTGACTTCTTCAGTATATTCCCAAATGTGGCAGAATCTCTGGAACATAGTCTGATGAATGAATGAAAAATTAATGAGTGGGTCTGAATCAAAACATAAATAAATTTAGAAAAAGAATGAAAAATTGGGTTGAAGTTCTGGGGCTGTTGTGAGATCAGGTAAGACCAATTTTTCTGATCAAACAGTAGAATGCAAAACTCCTTCTGCCCTCTCTGGCGACTTATTACATATTTAATAAATGATACTTAAAAGGTAAAATGCAATTGGTATATTCCATTTCATTTAGCTTAATATGTTATCTCATACTTGTTTTTTTCACATTTTCCACAATACACATTGCATTATTTGCAATTTTCAAATAAAAAAAAATAGCAGTCTACTTGCCAAAACCTTGTTGCTTTAAGTCCTGAAAGAAATCAACCCCCAAGATCCTATTTCTTTTTTTTTTATTTATTGGGGTGAAAATTGTTAGTAAAATTACATAGATTTCAGGTGTACAATTCTGTATTACATCATCTATACATCCCATTGTGTGTTCACCACCCACAGTCAGTTCTCCTCCCATCACCATATATTAGATCCCCCTTACCCTCATCTCCCACCCCCCTCCGCCCTTATCCTCTGGTAACCACTAAACTATTGTCTGTATCTATGAGTTTCATTTCTCATTTGTCTTATTCTTTCGTTGTTTTTGGTTTCTATACCATATATCATATAGTTCTCTGCTTTTTCCGTCTGACTTATTTCCCTTAGCATTATACTCTCAAGATCCATCTATGTTGTCACAAATATTCCCATATTATCTTTTCTTACTGCCAAGTAGTGTTCCATCGTGTATATATACCACAACTTCTTTATCCTTCCATCTATCGAAGGACATTTTGATTGGTTCCAAATCTTGGCCACCAGACAAAAAGCTGCAATGAATGTTGGAGCACACGTATCTTTATGGATAAATGTAATCAGATTTTTGGGGCAGATACCCAGGAGAGGGATTGCTGCGTCATATGGTAATTCTATTCGTAATTTTTTGAGGAACCTCCACACTGCCTTCCATCGCGGCTGCTCTAGTCTGCATTCCCGCCAATGGTGTATGAGGGTTCCTTTTTCTCCAAAGCCTCTCCAACAATTGCTACTGTTTGTATTGTTGATGATAGCCATTCTGACTGGGGTGAGGTGATATCTCATTGTATTTTTTATTTGCATTTCTCTGATGATTAACGATGTTGAGAATTTTTTCATATGGCTATTGGCCATTTGTATGTCCTCTTTGGAGAAATGACACTTCAGGTTGTCTGCCATTTTTCAATTGGGTTGTTTGATTTTTGTTGTTCAGTTTCATTAGTTCCTTGTATATTTGGGATATTAGTCCCTTATTGAAGGCACTGTTTGCAAAAATCTTTTCCCATTCATTTGGTAGCCTCTTTATTTTGTAAATGGTTTCTTTTGCTGTGCAGAAGCTTTTAAGGTTCATATAGTCCCATTCGTTTATTTTAGCTTTTACTACCATTGCCTTTGGAGTCAAATTCACGAAATGCTCTTTGAACCCAAGGTCCATAAGTTTAGTACCTATGTTTTCTTCTATGCAGTATATTGTCAGGTCTCATGCTTAAGTCTTTGATCCATTTTGAATTAATTTTGGTACAGGGTGACAGATAACAGCACAGTTTCATTCTTTTGCACGTGGCTGTCCAATTCTCCCAGCACCATTTATTGAAGGGGCTGTCACTCCTTTCGGGATCTTTTGTGGTTCCAAACAAATCTGATGATTTTTGTTGTATTTCTTTAAAAAAATGCCATTGGGATTTTTATTTATTTATTTATTTATTTATTTATTTATTTATTAGTTTCAGGTGTACAAGACAAGGTAATACTTAGACGTTCATCATTTATATCCCTCACACTGTGAACCCCCCTCCCCCCATCCACCATCCCTCCGACCTCACACTGAGCCATCACATTAAATATATAAAATTATAGTTGCCATTGGGATTTTGATGGGGATTGTATTAAATCTGTACATTGCTTTGGGTAATATGGCCATTATAACTATGTTGATTCTTCCAATCCATGAGGATGGAATGTCTTTTCATTTCTTTCTGTCTTCAATTTCTTTTAAAAAAGTCTTATAGTTTTCAGCATATAGGTCTTTCACATCGTTGGTTAAGTTTATTCCTCGGTATTTCATTCTTTTTGCTGCAATTGCAAAAGAAATTGCTTTCTGTATTTCTTTTTCTGAGATTTCATTGTTAGTATATAGGAATGCAAGGGACTTTTGTACATTGATTTTGTAGCCAGCAACTTTACTGTATTCATTGATTGTTTCTAATATCTTTTTGGTGGAGTCTTTAGGGTTTTCTATATGTAGCATCATGTCATCTGCAAAGAGTGATAATTTAACTTCTTCATTTCCAATTTGGATGCCTTTTATTTCTTTCTCTTGCCTGATTGCTGTGGCAAGGACTTCCAACACTATGTTGAAAAGCACAGGTGATAGGGGACAGCCCTGTTGTGTTCCTGAACGTAGAGCAAAGGGCTTTGGTATTTCACCATTAATTATGAGATTAGCTGAGGGCTTGTCATATATGGCCTTTATTATGTTAAGGTATTTTCCTTCTATACCTATTTTAATAAGTGTTTAATCATAAATGGATGTTGTATCTTGTCAAATGCTTTTTCTGCATCAGTTGATATAATCATATGATTTTTCTGCTTTAGTTTGTTTATGTGACGTATCACATTGATGGATTTGTGGAAGTTAAATGACACTTATGCCCCAGGGATGAACCCCACTTGGTTGAGATTTATAACCCTTTTAATGCATTATGGTATTCGATTTGCTAGAATTTTGTTTAGGAGTTTTGCATCTGTATTCATCAGAGATATTGGTCTTTTTTTGTGTTGTCCTCACCAGGTTTTGGTATCAAGGTAATGTTAGCCTCATAAAATGAGTTACGGAGAACGGTCTCTTCTTCAATTTTTTGGAAGAGTTTGAGCAGGATTGGTATTAGATCCTCTTTGAAGGTTTGGTAGAATTCACTAGTGAAGTCTTCCGGTCTAGGACTTTTGCTGTTGGGAAGGTTTTGGATGATTGATTCAATTTCGTTACTGGTCATCGGTCTGTTTAGATTTTCCAGTTTTTCATGGTTCAGCCTTGCAAGGCTATATGTTTCTAAGAACTTGTCCATTTCTTCTAGGTTATTGAATTTGATGGCATATAGTCCTTCATAGTATTCTTGGATGATCCTTTGTATTTCTGTGGTGTCCGTGATAACTTCCCCTTTTGCATTTCTGATTTTGTTAATTAGTGTGTTCTCTCTTCTTACCTTAGTGAGTCTAGCCAAGCGTTTCTCAATTTTGTTAATCTTTTCATAGAACCAGCTCTTTGTCACACTAATTTTTTCTATTGTCTTTTTGTTCTTTATTTCCTTTAGTTGTGCTCTGATTTTTATTATTTCCTTTCTTTTGCTGACCTTCTTTTCATTTGCTCTTTTTCTAGTTTTTTAATGTGTAATGTGAGGTTACTTATTTGAGATTTGTCTTGTTTATTGAGATAGGCCTGTGATGATATACATTTCCCTCTTAAAACTGCTTTCACTGCATCACAAGAATTTTGATAGGACGTATTTTCATTGTCATTTGTTTCTATGTATCTTTTGAGCTCTCCTCTAATTTCTTCTTCAACCCAGTCGTTTTTTAAAAGTATGTTGCTTAATCTCCGTGTGTTTGTGTTTTTTCCTGCTTTATTTTTGCAGTTGATATCCAATTTCATAACCTTGTGATCAGAGAATATGCTTGGTATGATTTCAATCTTCTTAAATTTGCTGAGGCTGATTTTATGTCCCAATATATGGACTAACCTTAAGAATGTTACATGTACACTAGAAAGAAATGTACAGTCTGATGTTTTAGGATGAAGTGCTCTATATATGTCAATTATGTCCATTTCATCTAATGTGTCATTTAGGGGTACTATTTCCTTATTTATTTTCTGTTTGCATGATCTATCCACAGCTGTCAATTATGCAGTTAAGTCCCCTAGTATAATTGTGTTTTGGTCATTTTCTCCCTTTAGTTCTGTTCGTAGTTGCTTGGTATATTTTGGTGCTCCCTGATTGGGGGCATAAATATTGATGACTGTTATGTCTTCTTGTTGTAGAGTCCCCTTTACCATTGTGAAATGTCCATCTTTGTCTCTTATTATCTTTTTCATTCTGAAGTCTGTTTTATCTGTTATCGTTATGGCTACACCGGATTTTCTCTGGGTACCATTGGCTTGGAGTGTCAATTTCCACCCTTTCACTTAGAGTCTATGCTTGTCCTTGTAGCTGAGATGTGTCTCTTGGAGACAGCGTATGGTTCGGGTTAATTATTTGATCCAATCTGCTACTCTGTGCCTTTTTATTGGTGAGTTCAGTCCATTTACATATAGGGTGATTATTTATATGTAAGGATTTCCTATCATTCTGTCTTTGGTTTTCTGGTAAGGCTGTGTCTCCATTGTTTCTTTGCCTTTTTGTTTTGTGTATTATTTCTGTGAGGTGTTTTGATTATTGTAGCCCTGTAGTACAAGGTAAAGTCAGGCAGTGTGATACCTCCAGCATTGTTCTTTTTTCTTAAGATTGCTTTGGCTATTCGGGGTCTTTCGTGGTTCCAAACAAATCTGATGATTTTTTGTTCTATTTCTTTAAAAAATGCCATTGGGATTTTGATGGGGATTGTATTAAATCTGTATATTGCTTTGGGTTATATGGCCATTTTAACTATGTTGATTCTTCCAATCCATGAGGATGGAATGTCTTTCCATTTCTTTGTGTCTTCTTCAATTTCTTTCAAAATTGTCTTATAGTTTTCAGCATATAAATCCTTCACATACTTGGTTAAGTTTATTTCTAGGTATTTTATTCTTTTTGCTGCAATTGCAAAGGGAATTGTTTTTTGTATTTCTTTTTCTGAGATTTCATTGTTAGTATATAGGAATGCAATGGACTTTTGTACGTTGATTTTGCAGCCAGCAACTTTACTGTATTTGTTGATTGTTTCTAACAGCTTTCTGTTGGAGTCCTTAGGGTTTTCTATATATAGCATCATGTCATCTGCAAAGAGTGATATTTTAACTTCTTCATTCCCAATTTGGATGCCTTTTATTTCTTTCTCTTGCCTGATGGCTCTGGCAAGGACTTCCAACACTATGTTGAAAAGCTGAGGTGATAGGGGACAGCCCTTTCGTGTTCCTGAAGGTAGAGCAAAAGGCTTCAGTTTTTCACTATTAAGTATAAGATTAGCTGAGGGCTTGTCATAGATGGCCTTTATTATGTTAAGGTATTTTCCTTCTATACCTATATTATTAAGTGTTTTAATCATAAATGGATGTTGTATCTTGTCAAATGCATTTTCTGCATCAATTGATAGAATCATATGATTTTTGTCCTTTATTTTGTTTGTATGATGTATCACATTGATAGTTTAGCGGATGTTGAACCATCCTTGTGCCCCAGGGTTGAACCCCACTTGGTCATGATGAGTAATCTTTTTAATGCATTATTGTATTCGATTTGCTAAAATTTTGTTTAGGATTTTTGCATCAGTATTTACCAGAGATATAGGTCTGTAGTTTTCTTGTTTTGTGTTGTCCTTACCAGGTTTTGGTATCAGGGTAATGTTGGCCTCATAAAATGAGTTAAATTTGCTGAGGCTGATTTTATGTCCCAATATATGGTCTATCCTTGAGAAAGTTCCATGTACACTCGAAAAGAACGTACAGTCTGATGTTTTAAGATGAAGTGCTCTATATATGTCAATTATGTCCATTTCATCTAATGTGTAATTTAGGTCTGCTATTTCGCTATTTATTTTCTGTTTAGATGATCTATCCATAGCTGTCAATGATGTATTTAAGTCCCTAGCACAATTGTGTTTTGGTCAATTTCTCCCTTTATTCATGTTAGTAGTTGCTTGGTATATTTTGGTGCTCCCTGATTGGGGGCATAAATATTGATGACTGTTATGTCTTCTTGTTGTATAGTCCCCTTTACCATTATGAAATGTCCATCTTTGTCTCTTGTTATCTTTTTTACCCTGAAGTCTGTTTCATCTGATATCACTATGGCTACACCTGATTTTCTCTGGGTACCATTTGCTTGGAGTGTCAATTTCCACCCTTTCACTTTGAGTCTATGCTTGTCTTTGTAGCTGAGATGTGTCTCTTGGAGATAGCATATGGTTTGGTTTAGTTTTTTTGATCCAATCTGCTACTCTGTGCCTTTTTATTGGTGAGTTCAGTCCATTTACATTTAAGGTGATTATTGATGTGTGAGGATTTCCTGTCATTCTATCTTTAGTTTTGGTAAGGCTGTGTCTCCATTGTTTCTTTGCCTTTTTGTTGTTGTCTATTATTTCTGTGTGGTGGTATTCTATGATGTTTCTTCTTTTATTACAGTATATATTTCAGTTCTGAATTATTTTTTGAGTGGTTACCCTTAAGATTATGTAAAAGAAAGTTTGATATTTAGAGTATTCCATTTTCTTCAGCACGCTTACTTTCTCCATTCCCATATTCCGGTTCAGGCCTTTATGCTCCCCCTTTTATGTTTTGGTTGCCACAAGTTGTCCCTGTTGATGGTGGTCTAATAGCCTCCTTTAGTGTTTCTTGTAGTGCAGGTCGTGTATTAGAAAATTCCCTCAGCTTCTCTATGTCTGGAAAGGTCTTTATTCCTCCTTCATATATAAAGGATATCTTTGCTGGATATATTATTCTTGGCTCATGATTTCTCTCTTTCAATAGTTTGAATATTTGGTTCCACTCCCTCCTGGCTTGTAGAGTTTCTGCTGAAAAATGTGATGATAATCTAATGGGCTTTCCTTTGTAGGTTATCGTCTTCTTTTACCTGGCTGCCTTGAGGATTCTTTCTTTGGTGTTAATTTTAGACAGTTTCAATACAATGTGCCTTGGAGAAGACCTGTTGGGATTGAGGTAATTAGGTGTTTTATTTGCTTATTGGATTCGAGGATCTAGTTCTGTCCACAAATTTGGGAAGTCCTCATTAACAATTTTTATGAATATATTTTCTGTTCCCTTCTCTCTTTCTTCTGCTTCTAGTATGCCCATTATTCTTATATTGCTCTTTCTCATGGAGTCAGAAAGTTCTTGTAGAGTTCTTTCATTTCTTTAAGGCTCAAGTCTCTTTCTTCTTCCATCTGTGTAATTTCCAGGTTTCTGTCTTCGATGTCACTGATTCTTTCCTCCATCTGGTCACTCTACTACCTAAGCTGGTTATTTCATAATTAATTTCTTCTATTGAGTTCTTAATCTCCAGAAATTCCATTTGGTTCTTTTTCAAAATTTCAATCTCTTTCGTAAAATTCTCATTTTGTTCTTTGATTGCCTTTCTGAGTTCATTAAATATGCCTTTTTGTGTTTGCTTGCATCTCTTTGAGGTTTTTCAGAACTGCAATCTTGAATTCTGTATCATTTAAGTTACATATTTTCATATCTTTAAGTTCCTTTTCTGGAGAATTTTCACTTTCTTTCTGAGCTGTCTTGTTGCCTTGGTTATTCATGGCAATTACTGATTTATTATTTCTCTTCCTAGACATCTACAGGCGTGGCTTCTTCAACAGGTTGATAGGAAGAGGTCTTTCTTTTGTTTTCCAATACTTGTTGGTAGAATGTTTTATTTTGTCTCCGACTGCAGCCTTTTTTTCTCTCTGACACAGTAGTGCTATGTTTTCTCTGCACTATTGCAGTTTCTCACACAATGAGAGGATTCCCTGGGAGACGGGCCTCTCCTCTGTTAACAGTTCACCTGTGTCATAGGGCGCCACATCCCTATGGGGTTGCAGAGATCTTTTGAAGTTCCAAAGCTCTTTCTGCACCAGATTCAGAGCTCGTATGTTTTAGCAGTTCTGTTTTCTCCTGAAGGGATCCACCCAGCTAGGTGGGGCCAGGGGTGGGGTGAGTTGTGAGAGGTGGCCCAGAGCAATGGCGGCGACCACCACCACAGTCGGTCCTGCCTCCAGAGCTCCCACCCCTTTGTCGGAACTAGTTGGGCTGCGAATCTGTGTCTGCGGTCCACAGTTCTCAGAACAGCAAATACTCTGTCCTTTTGATCTGACACTGCAACTATATCGCTTCTAGCACCGGGCTGTTGGCTGTGGGGAGAGCTCTGGGAAGGTAGGGAGGGGCAGCTAGTCTCAGTGCCTAAGGCTTCCGTTGTCCGCTTGGCAGTGAGGGCTTAAACCACCGTTTTCAGCCTTCTTCCCTCAGTCTTTTCTCTGAGGTCTCTGCTGGGAGCGTTGGGTTCAGCTGTGTTATATGCTGCCCCCTCAGCCCTGTGGGCCTTAAGCGCAGCCCTAGCAGTCCGAGTTCTTCCCTCTCCTGCAGCTGTGGTAGTTCTGGGATGCAGCGAGCTCAGAGCACTGAGCTAGGTCTGCGTCCCTTGTCCACGCGGCTCCGTCCCCGCACTTCTCCCTTCCTTCCTCTCCCGCTCGCGCAATTCGCCCACCTGGATTTGAATTCAGTAGTGGGCCTCTTCGTCTTGCCTGTCTGCTGTGCAGGGAGACCTTTGTGGAGTTATTGTTGTCCGATTAGTTGTAAATTCCAGGCGAGCTTGACAGAGGCTCACCGCACGCCGCCATTTTTATCCACTATGTCCTTTCTTTCTTCCGTTCTTTTTTCTTTCTTTCTTTCTTTCTTTCTTTCTTTCTTTCTTTCTTTCTTTCTTTCTTTCTTTCTTTCTTTCTTTCTTTTTTTATATAAGTTTAAGGTATACAAAACAATGTAAATGACGTTTATCGTTTATCATTTATGTCCCTCATACAGTGATTATCCCCCTCCCCATCTACTACCCCTTTGACATCACATATAGCCATTACATTTCCACTGTTTCTATTCCTAATACATATATACATATATGTAATTGTAATTGACATTCATTATTGTTCAGCTTCAGCTTCAGCTGTATAGTGTTCAGGCATCTACATCATCCCTGAGGTGGTTTCCCTAATGAGACAAGTGTCCATCAGATACCCTACAAAATCTTTACAACATTATTGATTACATTCCCAAAATTGACTGAAACAAGAATGAAATCTTACCATTTGTAACAATATGGATGGACCTAAAGAACATTATTCTAAGTGACATAAGTCAGACAGAGAAAGACATATACCATATGATCTCACTTATATGTGGAATCTAAAGAAAAGAATAAATGAATGAACTAATCAGAAACAGTCTCGGAGACATAGAGGAGAAACTGAGGGTTGCTAGATGGGAGTGGGGTGGGGATAAGGGGGTAGGTGAGGGCATTATAAAGCACAATCGGTAACCACAAATTTGCCACGGGGATATGAAATCCATGCTTTTAAGTGCTATACCATACTACCTTCCAGAAAGTGGTGACATTATTAAGGCAATGTGACACCAAGAGAGGTGTGGGTAAAAGGACACAATCTAGAACTAGAATCCCTGGGTTTGAATCTGCTCTACCACTTATGAACTGTTGTGACCATGATTCAATGTTTTCATCTATGAAATGTGGGTGATAATAGCACCTATCTCTTAGAGCTGTCATGAGTATTAAATGGATTAATATAAGAAAACACTTAGAAGAATGCCTGTCACATGTTAGACACTATATAAATTTTGGCTATTACTATTATTATTCTTTCACAAGAAGTAGCCACCAGCCATCTCAGTATGAAGGTCTATCAGATGTTAGCTAGCTTGTCACCTAGAAAAGCTCTGACAAGCTGTGCTATAGGATTTGTAGAGTGGTTTTGAAGAAGGGTATTCTAGTCAAAGACTCACCGGTCAGAAATAGCACAATGTGCTTGCAGTTGAAGAATGCAAGATGCTCAAGACAACTGGGGCAGTACATATTTTAAGAAGAGTGACCAAAGCAGAGCCTTACATGCTATACACAGAGATTTAGACTTAACCCTCTGAAGAGTAATAGATAGTTTTAAGCAGGAAAGGGACATAAACTGCTTTGCAATTAAAAAAAAAATTACTCTGACAGAAGCCTTGTTGATGGATTGAAAGGGGTCAGACTTGAAGGAGGTAGTTCCCACATTTGGGATTTTTTTTTTTTTTTTTTTTTGTTTTGTTTTGTTTTGTTTTGTTTAGTGAATAATGATGCATGTCTGAACTAGGGCAAGTAGTAGAAATGAGGATGGAGAGGATGGAGATTTCAGAGATAATTAGGAGATGGCATTCACAGGACATAGTGAGTGATTGAATGTGGTAGGGGAGAGTAGAGAGAGGAATCTAAGTTGACTCCCAGGTTTCTGGCCTGAGTATCTTAAAGAATCGGGGCAATGCACTAAGTACACAGGAAGAATGTTTGAGGAGAAGGAGAAGAGACCATTGGTTTTAGTTTGGGACATGTTGAGTTTGAGGTGCCTTTGGGACATCCAAGCTGAGACGACCAGTAGGCAGAAGGATATATGGGGTTTGAAGCTCAGGAGACAGATCTGCACTGGAAATAAAGTTTTGGATTTATCAACCTGTATGCTATATTTAAGGATACAGGAACAGTTGACATTGCATAGGAAGAGTGTACAGAGTGCAAAGAGGAAATGGGCAAGGAAGCAACCTTGGGTCACATTATCATTTAAGGGGTGGGCACAAGAAGGGGCATTAGTAATGGAGCCTGAGATAAAACAGGCTGAGAGAAAAGAAGAGAACAAAGATAAAAGCTTTCTTTTGGGAATTATGGTGAAATTTTGCTAGTATTTCAATAGCATTTGTCTACAGTACACTGGAATGTTGAAATCCTTTGCTGCCAATCAGACCTTTCCCTTCATGAATTTCCCTACAGAAAGATTTGCAAAGAACAGTAGTCAAATGGGAGACAAATTATCACTTTAATAGAAAAGGCTGAAAACTCAATGCATGACTATCTAGGAAAGATGGGTTGGAGTATATAGGTCAGAGACCTATGTAGGGCTTCTACCTCCTTCTAGAATCCATCACTCTCTGGGTAGAATCTTGAGGAAGCTGCAAGAACAACAGAGCCAAGGCCAAATTCTGGAACCCTTTTATCCACTTAGGTACCTGGAAGAGTGGCAATAGGAAAGAGAACTTCAGTTTAGTAGAAGAGAGAAAATAAATCAGAGCAGAAGAGGAGCCAGAGAACAAAACAGTAAAACAGGCCAGAGAGGGAGGAGAAATTCCCAGAGAGCGTGGAGGGTTTCAAGAAGAGATTGGTCACCAATGTAAAAGACCAACAGAGAAGTCACATAGATAAGATAGCAGAGGGAAATACTAGACTTCTCATTTTCATTTCCAATCCAATCTGTAACGAGACAGATAGTAAATATTTTAGGCTTTGTAGGACATGAAATTTCTGTATCAACTACCCAACTCTGCCACTGTAGTGTGAAAGCAGTCATAGACAGATTTATAAACTAAAGGGTCTGGTTGTCCTACATTAAAACTTTATATATGGACTCTGAAATTGGAATTTCATTGTGTATATATACCACAACTTCTTTTTTTTTTTTAAAGGGGAACAGGACTTTATTGGGGAATAGTGTATACTTCCAGGACTTTTTTCCAAGTCAAGTTGTTGTCCTTTCAATCTTTTTTTTTTTAAAGACTTTTTATTGCGGAAGGGGAACAGGACTTTATTGGGGAACAGTGTGTACTTCCAGGCCTTTTTTCCAAATCAAGTTGTTGTCCTTTCAGTCTTAGTTGTGGAGGGCGCAGCTCAGCTCCAGGTCCAGTTACCATTGCTAGTTGCAGGGGGCACAGCCCACCATCCCTTGTGAGACTCGAGGAATTGAACTGGCAACCTTGTGGTTGGGAGGATGTACTCCAACCAACTGAGCCATTCGGGAGCTCAGCGGCAGCTCAGCTCAAGGTTCCACATTCAATTTTAGTTGCAGGCGGCACTGACCACCATCTCTTGAGGGACTCGAGGAATTGAACTGGCAACCTTGTGGTTGGGAGCCCACTGACCCATGTGGGAATCGAACCGGCAGAGTTAGGAGTACGGAGCTCTAAGCGCCTGAGCAACTGGACCGGCCCTGTCCTTTCTTTCTTTTTTTTTTTTCCCTCAATGAACTCCAGTATCTTTATTTAGAAAATGAGAGAATAATACATTTCCTGTTAACCTTACAGGGTTGAGAAAACAACTAAATGAACATAAGTGAAATAATTCTTTTTCCCCCCATAACAAACCCCTCTCTCTCTTTTTTTTTAATCCTTTCAATCTTAGTTGTGGAAGGCACCATTCAGCTTCAAGTTGTTGTCCTGTCAGTCTTAGTTGTGGAGGGCGCAGCTTAGCTCCAGGTCCAGTTGCCTGTTGTTAGTTGCAGGGGGCACAGCTCACCATCCCTTGCGGGAGTCGAACCGGCAACCTTGTGGTCGATAGGATGTGCTCCAACCAACTGAGCCATCTGGGAGGCAGCTCAGCTCAAGGTTCAGGCTTAGTTGCAGGGGGCGGAGCCCACCATCCCTTGCAGGACTCAAGGAATCGAACTGGCAACCTTGTGGTTGAGAGCCTACGGGCCCATGTGGGAATCGAACTGGCAGCCTTCAGAATTAGGAGCACAGAGCCACCAGGCCGGCCCCTACCACAACTTCCTTATCCATTCATCTATCAAAGGACATTTTGGTTGTTTCCATGTTTTGGCCACCGTAAATAAAGCTGCAATGAACATTGGGGCACACTTGTCTTTATAAAATTTCATATAATTTCCATGGCCATGAAATATTATCCTTTTGATTTCTTTGAACATTAAAAATGTAAAAACAAAACAAAACATTTTTTAGCTCATAGGCCACACAAAAACAGGCTGCTTGAGCAGATTTGACCTATAGGCTATTGTTTGCCAACTCTTGGCCTAGAGAATAGATATGTTTAATGGTAAATAGCATGTAGATCAGAGGCTCCCTTCCCCCTATTAGGACATGTGATCATGAGTATAATCTGGAAAAATATGGTTATGGGTATGAGAAAGGCAAGACTGGCTTGAGGACACAATATTGGATGGACAGAGTTGAGATACTACAAGGAACTGGCTTTATAAACATTCTCCACTCTCTATGGAAGTCCCAAAGACAAGGCAAGAATTAAGAACCCAGAAAAAGACACCTATCTGAAACTAGTAAGGTAGAAGAGAGCTGGTGCTAAATAGCAACCCAAATCAATCAGACTCTTTTGTTAACCTATGTGGCATTCCTTTTTCTCATAAATGCACTCCCCAGGTCTTAGGGGACTTCAAGTGGGCAAACATTGAGAAAGAGACCAGCCAACCATTATGGAGACAATACCAAGAATGAAAAAGGTGGTAAAATGATCAAGTAGCCAACCTGACTGATCTGAATTAGAATGAGTCCAATGGGTCAGTGTGTGTGGAGCTGGGGACAGTAAAATAAAGGCTTCTGAGGAAGCATGATTTAACTAGGGCTGGAGTTTATAAAATGGGTACATTGACAGAGTACACATTATGGCTACCAATGCACCCTAGGGAACTTGTCAGAATCCACTGGGGTACCAGGTGGTGGATGGTATAAGCAAGTACCAACAGATGTTCCCTCACCTCTATGTGAAGTTGGAAATGAGACTCCTTTCTGCTATAGATTGAATGATTTTGTCCCCCCCATTCATATGTTCGTATCCCAACCACCAATGTGATGGTATGAGGAGGTAAAGACTTTTGGAGGGTAGAGCCCTCGTGTATAGGATTAGTGCCTGTATAAAAGAGGCCCCAGAGAGAGGCCTCATTCCTTCCACCATGTAAGGACACAGAGAGAAGTCATTGTCTATGAACCAGAAAGTTGAAAGTGACACTGAATCTACTGGCCCCTTGGTCTTTGGATTCCCGACCTCCAGAACTTTGAAAAATGCATTTTGTTGTTTATAAGTCACGTGTCTACAGTATTTTTAAAGAGCAACCTGAGTAGATGAGATACTTTCCTTCTAGGTAACTTAAAAAAAATCTTGATCCCAATTATCAAAACAATACTAACTTACTATAGAAATGTAATAAGCATAGTATAGAAAAGTGTTTAAAAGCAGATAAAAAAACATTCCTCTTTATTCTTCTACCTAGATGCACCCACTATTCATGCTTTGGTGCAGTTTCACTCCAGTGTCTTTAAAACACCTTTGCATAATTGAGAATTGTATATACGATTTTTAGCTTGCTTTGTTTTTCACTTGATCTTAAAATTTTCTCCATATCATATGAAGTTTTGCAAATGTGCATACTATACCCCAGGAATCTTGAGCATTTAGACATTCACAACATTTTTTCTATTACGAATACTGTTCCAATTGATATTTTTATTCATAAATCTCTATCTACATTTAAACTGATTTCCTTAGGAAAATACAGCTAGAAGTGGAACTACAGGGTCAAATGGTATATTTTAAAGCTCTTGCTACATATTTTTGTCTGATTTTTAAGATAATATGAGGACCGTCCTGAGGGTTTTCATTATATTCATGTTTTTTATTATCTTCATTTTTCATTATATTATTTTTACTAATTTTACTCATTTAATAGCACTTAACTATATGTCAAAGTTCTGAGGTAGATACAAAGCATTTATAGATACAAACTGTTCTTTGGAGCTTGTGCTCTAGCCAAAAAGACGAGACACAAACACATAAAAGTTTACCAAGTTGTACGGGTAAGAATTTCTTCTACATTGACTTGCAAAGTTGGCCAAAAATATAAAGAAGAATACTTACTTGAACTTTGTATCAACACACACACACACACACACACACACACACACACACACACCAAAACAAATAAAACAAAAACAAAACAAACAAACAGAAACCAAACCAAAATCAAAACCGCAAACCTAGGAATTACTAAAATTTCTATCAATAGGGGACTAGATAATTAAATACTGTTACAGCCATACATTGGAATGTTGGGGAAAAACATTGAAAAGAATAAGTTAGATCTGTACGGGCTGATATAAGAAAATCTCTATGTTCTTCAGGGGAAAGGGAAACAAGTGTGAAGAATGTGTATATTACCGTGTGTCAGGGGTCGGGGGCAGAAGGGAGAGAGAGACAGAGAAAGACAGAGCGAGAGAGAGAGCGAGAGAGAGAGAGAGAGAGAGAGAGAGAGAGAGAGAGAGAATGAATATGAATACTTATAAAGACAGTCCTTTTGAGGCTGTCAGGAGATGCCAAATGGCAGCTGGGAGCTATGCAAATGCAGAGTTAAGACAGTGATTTCTGGGTTCCCATGACCCACAAGAGCTTGGCCTCTGCCTGGGACCTGGGAAAGGGAAAGAGAAAGTTGCTTCCCAGTCCAGAATCTCCAAATCTGCCAGGCGATCAGAATCCCCTATATGGAAACCAGAATCACACCAGTTAGAAACTCAGACCCCTGGTTCATACTCTTGGCCTGCTAAATCAAAACCTCTGTGGTGAGGACCCCAAATCTACACTTACCAGGATTTCTCTCTGTTCAAGATGTGTAGCATGTAATGTCAACAAGATGGTGACATAACTCATTCCTGACTTCACTCCCCCCCATAAGAATAACTAAGAACTCATAGACAAGATACCTCTGAAAGAGTCCTAGTACACAGGAGAGAGGCTGAAGCAACCACCCTGCTCCACAAAGACCAAGACTGACCACATTAAAAGGGTACTGAATTTTTTTATTTAGTTTATTGGGGTGACAATTGTTAGTGAAATGATATGGATTTCAAGTGGACAATTCTGTATTACATCATCTATAAATCCCACTGTGTGTTCACCACCCAGAGTCAGTTCTCCTTCCATCACCATATGTTTGATCCCCCTTACCCTCATCTACCTCCCCCCACCCGTCTTACCCTCTGGTAACCACTAAACTACTGTCTGTGTCTATGTGGTTTTGTTTCTCATTTGTTCTTTTGTTGTTTCTGGTTTATATACCACATATCAGTGAAATCATAGGGTTCTCTGCTTTTTCAGTCTGACTTATTTCACTTAGCATTATACTCTCAAGATCCTCCCATGTTGACACAAATGCTCCTAATAGTATTCCATTGTGTATATATACCACAACTTCTTTATCCATTCATCTATTGAAGGACATTTTGGTTGTTTCCATGTCTTCGCCACCATAAATAAAGCTGCAATAAATATTGGCGCACACGTGTCTTTATGGATAAATGTTTTCAGATTTTTTGGATAGATACCCAGGAGAGCGATTGCTGGGTCAAATGGTAATTCTATTTGTAATTTTTTGAGGAGCCTCCACACTGCCTTCCAAAGTGTCTGCACCAGTCTGCATTCCCACCAACAGTGTATGAGGGTTCCTTTTTCTCCACAGCCTCTACAACGATTGTTACTATTTGTCTTGCTGATGACAGCCATTCTGACAGGGATGAGGTGATATCTCATTGTGGTTTTCATTTGCATTTCTCTGATGATTACCGACTTTGAGCATTTTTTCATATGTCTATTTGCCATTTGTATGTAATCTTTGGAGAAATGTCTCTTCAGGTCCTCTGTCCATTTTTCAATTGGGTTGTTTGTTTTTTTGTTGTTGAGTTTCATGAGTTCCTTGTATATTTTGGATATTAGCCCATTATCAGAGGCACTGTTTGCATAAATCTTCTCCCATTCAGTTGGTTGCCTCATTATTTTGTCAATAGTTTCTTTTGCTGTGCAGAAGCTTTTCAGTTTTATATAATCCCATTCGTTTATATCAGTTTTTACTTCCATTGTCTTTGTAGTCAAATTCATAAAATGCTCTTTGAACCCAAGGTCCATAAGTTTAGTACCTATGTTTTCTTCTATGCAGTTTATTGTGTCAGGTCTTATGCTTAAGTCTTTGATCCATTTTGAATTAATTTTTGTACATGGTGACAGATAGCAGTCCAGTTTCATTCTTTTGCACGTGGCTATCCAATTCTGCCAGCACCATTTGTTGAAGAGGCTGTCTTTCCTCCATTGTATGCTTTTAGCTTCTTTGTCAAAAATTATCTGTCCATATTTATGTGGTTTTATTTCTAAATTCTCAATTCTATTCCATTGGTCTATGTGTCTGTTTTTCTGCCAATACCATGCTGTTTCGATTATTTTAGCCCTGTAGTACAAACTAAAGTCAGGGAGAGTGATAGATACCTCCAGTATTGTTCTTTTTTCTTAAGATTGCTTTGGCTATTTGGGGTCTTTTGTGGTTCCAAACAAATCTGATGATTTTTTGTTCTATTTTTTAAAAAATGCCATTGGGATTTGATGGGGATTGCATTAAATCTGTATATTGCTTTGGGTAATATGGCCATTTTAACTATGCTGATTCTTCCAATCTGTGAGCATGAAATATCTGTCCAGATCTTTGTGTCTTCTTCAATTTCTTTCAAAAATGTCTTATAGTTTTCAACATATAGGTCCTTCACATCCTTGGTTAAGTTTATTCCTAGGTATTTTATTCTTTTTGTTGCAATTGCAAATGTAATTTTTGTTGTATTTCTTTTTGTGAGATTTCACTGTATGTACATCAGAATGGAATGGATTTTTGTACGTTGATTTTGTAGCTAGCAACTTTACTGTATTCGTTGATTATTTCTAATAGCTTTTTGGTGGAGCCTTTAGGGTTTTTTATATATTGCATTATGTCATCTGCAAAGAATGATAATTTAACTTCTTCATTCCCAATTTGGATGCCTTTTATTTCTTTCTCTTGCCTGATTGCTCTGGCAAGGACTTCCAACACTATGTTGAAAAGCAGAGCTGATAGGGACAGCCCTGTGGTGTTCCTGAAAGTAGAACAAAGGGCTTCAGTTTTTCACCATTAATTATGAGAATCGCTGAAGGCTCGTCATATATGGCCTTTATGATGTTAAACTTTTTAACTTCTATACCTATTTTATTAAGTGTTTTAATCATAAATGGATGTTGTATCTTATCAAATGCTTTTTCTGCATCAATTGATAGAATCATATGATTTTTGTCCTTTATTTTGTTTATGTGATGTATCACATTGATGGATTTGTGAATGTTGAACCATCCTTGTGCCACGGGGATGAACCCCACTTCGTCAGGATGAATAATCTTTTTAATGCATTGTTGTATTCGATTTGCTAGAATTTTGTTTAGGATTTTTTCATCTGTATTCATCAGAGATATTGTTCTTTAGTTTTTTTTTGTGTGTGTTCTCCTTACCAGTTTTTGGTATCAGGGTAATGTTGGCCTAATAAAATGACTTAGGGAGTACTGTCTCTTCTTCAATTTTTTGGAAGAGTTTGAGCAGGATTGGTATTAGATCCTCTTTGTAGGTTTGGTAGAATTCACTAGTGAGGCCATCTAGTCCAGTACTTTTGCTTTTGGGAAGGTTTTGGATGACTGATTCAATTTCGTTACTGGTGATCGGTCTGTTTAGATTTTCCAGTTCTTCATGGTTCTGCCTTGGAGGGCTATATGTTTCTAAGAACGTGTCCATTTCTTCTAGGTTATTGATTTGGTGCCTATAGTCCTTCATAGTATTCTTGGATGATCCTTTGTATTTCTGTGGTGTCCTTGATAACTTCGCCTTTTTCATTTCTGATTTTGTTAATTAGTGTCTTCGCTCTTATCTTAGTGAGTCTAGCCAAAGGTTTGTCAACTTTGTTAATCTTTTCAAAGAACCAGATCTTTTTCACATTAGTTTTTTCAATTGAGTTTTTGTTCTCTATTTCATTTAGTTCTACTCTGATTTTTTAAAAAAAGGTATTTTTGGCTTTATTGAACGATTTATGAATTGGGCAGCATCAAATCTAGCAGATAGAAGGGAGCCCTGAGGAGCTTTACAAAATGAAAGACTGTTATAGGCAGAAGGGAGCAGGAACAAGGGCTATACTAGGTTAAAAATTGAATTGGTTATTGCAAGCTTACTTTATGGGATGGTAGGGGACTATCAGACTGGTTAACTAACTAGTACTGATCAGGTAATTCCTGATTGACTGGTTTAAGATTCCGTTTCTGGGAAAGCTCCGTTTGTAATATGGGCTTAGCATAGGCAACTCCATTTTGGGAGTATTGTCTTGTTTTTAATAATATATTCACTTATTAGGTGAATTAAGGAAGAATAAGTCACGTCATACTAGTAAGGACATTTCAAAAAAGACCATGTTTGATAGATTATCTCAGAACTTTGGGGAATATATTTCCATGGATGACTGAATTGTACAACATCTTTGAGGTGAAGATGGATCTTTCAGCTGGATAGGGGATGGGGTTTCCCTAAAATGAGATTTATGTGGCTATAGATGCAGTTAACAGTGGAAATTAGCAAGTAATTACTGGGGAACTTGAGGTCATTGGAATGATTCAATGCTGATTTATTTATTTTGATGTTGTTCCTGTTTTTATATTTGACCCTACTTTAAATACCACACATAAAAAATAGTGACAACTGTCACTAATACATCCATGGTCTATAGTAGTATTCCCCACAGTTCTTTAATTATCCTCTGCCAATCCCACATTCTGCCATTGTTTCCAGCCTGAGATGCTCTGAGCTGTAAGGCCCAGGCACCTTCTTTTTTATTTTATTTTATTTTATTAGTTTCAGGTGTACAAGACAGGGTGATACTTAGACATTCATTATTTATATCCCTCACACTATGAACCCCCCTCACCACATGCACTATTCCTCCGAACTCGCACCTAGCCATCATATTATATATATACAATTATAGTTGGCATTCATTAATGTTTAGCTTCTGGTATACAGTGCCATGATCAGGCATCCACAGTATCCCTGAGGTGGTCTCCCAAACAGGACACATGTTTACAACATTATTAAATCTTTATAACATTATTACAACATTATTAAATCGTTCCCCAAATTAATTTTCAAAAAACCCTGAGGCCATCTTGTGGTTACCAGCTGCTTCCTAATCTCTTCACTTTTCCCCTTATCCCTCCCCCCACCGACCATATAACAACTCTCAGATTTTTCTTTTTGTCCCCAAAACTGTTTCTGATTAGTTCATTCACTTATTCTTTTCTTTAGATTCCGCATATAAGTGAGATCATATGGTACTTGTCTTTCTCATTCTGACTTATTTCACTTAACGTAATGTTCTCTAGATCTGTCCCTGTTGAACCAAATGATAAGATTTCTTTCTTCTTTATGGCATTGTATAAATGTACCACAGCTTCTTAATCCAGTAATCTACCGACGGACATTTCGGTTGTTTTCATATCTTGGCTATTGTGTAAAGTGCTGCAATAAACATAGGAGTGCATACTGATTTTTGAATTGGAGTTTTGGATTTCTCCGGGTAGATGCCTAGGAGTGGAATTACTGGATCATAGGGTAGTTCCATTTTCAGATTCCTGAGATACCTACATACTGTCTTCCATAGTGGCTGCACTAATCTGCAATCACACCAACAGCACACTAGCATTCCCTTTTCTCCACATAAGCACCAGCATTTGTTGTTTGTTGATTTATTGATGATAGCCATTTTGACTGGGGTGAGGTGGTATCTCATTGTGGTTTTTATTTGCATTTCTCTGATGGTTAGTGAGGTTGAGCATTTCTTCATATGTCTTCTTGCCTTCTGTATGTCCTTTTTAGAAAAATTTCTCCTCAACTCCTCTGCCCATTTTTTAATTAGGTTGTTTGTTTCTTTGGAGTTGAGTAAGTTTTTTTTTTATAGATTTGTGATATTAATCCCTTATCAGATATATCATGGGCAAATATCTTTTCCCATTCAGTAGGATCCCTTTTTGTTTTATTGATGGTTTCCCTTGCTGTGGAAAAACTTTTTAGTTTGATGTAATTCCACATGTTTTTTTTTTCTCTTACTTCCCTCGCGCGAGGGGATATATCAGTGAAAATCTTATCCAGGTAATCTCCATGAAGTTTCTTCCTATATTTCCTTCCAGATATTTTATGGTTTCAGATCTTACATTTAAGTCTTTAAGCCATTTTCAATTTATTTTTGTTTATGGTGTATGAAGGTGGTCCAGCTTTATTTTCTTCCATGTGTCTGTCCAGGTTTCCTAACACCACTTATTGAACAGACTGTCTTTACCCCATCGTACATTCTTGCTTCCATTGTCATAGATTAGATGGGCATATAGGCATGGATTTGCTTCTGGACTCTCCATTCTGTTCCATTGATCTATGTGTCTATTTTTATGCCAGTACCATGCTGTTTTGATTACTGTAGCCTTGTAGTATAGTTTGAAGTCAGGTATCGTTATACCTCCCACTTTGTTCTTATTTCTCAAGATTGCTGAGGCTATCCGGGATCTTTTATGGTCTCATATAAATTTTAGGATTATATGTTGTATTTCTGTGAAAAACGCCGTGGGTAGTTTGATAGGAATTGCGTTGAATATGTATATTGCCTTAAGCAGTATGGACATTTTAACTATATTAATTCTTCCTATCCATGAACATGGAATGTGTTTCCATCTATTTATGTCTTCTTTCATTTCTTTCTTCAGTGTCGTATAATTTTCTGAGTACAGATCTTTTACATCTTTGGTTAGATTTATTCCCAGATATTTTATAGTCTTTGGAGCAATTGTAAATGTGATTGTTTTTTTAATTTCTCCTTCTGATATTTTATCATTGGTATATACAAATGCAACTGATTTCTGAATATTAATTTTATATCCTGCTACTTTACTAAATTCATCTATCAGTTCTAATAGTTTTTTGCTGGAGTCTTTAGGGTTCTCTATATATAGTATCATATCATCTGCATATAATGATAATTTTACTTCCTCCTTACCAATTTGGATGCTTTTTATTTCTTTCTCTTGTCTGATTGCTGTAGCTAGAACTTCCAGCACTATGTTGAATAGAAGTGGAGAAAGTGGGCAACCTTTTCTTGTTCCTGGTCTTAGGGGAATGGTTTTGGCTTTTCCCCATTGAGTATGATGTTAGCTGTGGGTTTGTCATATATGGCCTTTATTATGTTAAGATATGATCCCTCTATTCCCAATTTCTGAAGGGTTTTTATCAGAAAAGGTTGCTGTACTTTATCACATGCTTTTTCTGCATGTATTGATTTGATCATGTGATTTTTATTTTTCATTTTGTTAATGTGGTGTATCACATTAATTGATTCGCGGATGTTCAACCACCCTTGCATACCAGGGATGAATCCCACTTGATCATGGTGTATGGTCTTTTTAATGTATTTCTGAATTCTGTTTGCTAATATTTTGTTGAGAATTTTTGCATCTATATTCACTAGAGATATCGGTCTGTAGTTTTCTTTTTTTGTGGTGTCTTTGTCTGCTTTTGGGATCAGGGTGATAGCGGCTTCGTAAAAAGTGTTTGGGAGTCTTCCTTCCTTCTGGATTTTTTGGAAGAGCTTGAGGAAAATAGGTGATAATTCTTTTTTGAACGCTTTGAAAAATTTACCTGTAAAGCCATCTGGTCCGGGGCTTTTGTTTGTTGGGAGATTATTGATCACTGATTCAATATCCCTGGTGGTAATCAGACTGTTCAGGCATTCTGTTTCTTTTTGCATTAGCCTTGGATGGTTGTGCACCTCTAGAAAATTGTCCATTTCTTTCAGATTGTCAAATTTGTTGGCATATAGTTGCTCATTTTAATTTCTTA
The DNA here is from genome assembly GCF_964194185.1 of Rhinolophus hipposideros. Taxonomy (NCBI): domain Eukaryota; kingdom Metazoa; phylum Chordata; class Mammalia; order Chiroptera; family Rhinolophidae; genus Rhinolophus; species Rhinolophus hipposideros. The sequence continues at coordinate 44,296,531 of NC_138046.1, forward strand.
AATTTTTTTTGTATTTCTGTGGTGTCTGTTGTCACTTCTCCTCTTTCATTTCTGATTTTATTAATTTGGGTCCTATCTCTCCTTTTTTAAATGAGTCTGGCTAAAGGGTTGTCAATTTTGCTTATCTTCTCTAAGAACCAACTCTTGGATTCATTGCTCTTTTGTATTGTTTTTCTGGTTTCTATTTCATTTATTTCTGCTCTGATCCTTATTATCTTTTTCCTTGTGCTCCCTTTGGTTTTATTTTCCTGTTCTTTTTCCTGATCCTTTAAGTGTGAAAATAAACTGTCAATTAGTGATGTTTCTTGTTTCTTTAGGTAGGCCTGTAGTGCTATGAACTTCCCTCTTAGGACTGCTTTTGCAGCATCCCATAGATTTTGGGTTGTCGTGTTCTCATTCTCATTTGTCTCGAGATATCTTTTGATTTCTTTTTTGATCTCCTGCTTGACTCATGCATTATTTAGTAACATGGTATTCATCCTCCATGAATTGGTGTGTCTTCCTGGTCATTTTTTTTTTCCTGTAGTTCATTTCTAATTTCATAGCACTGTGGTCAGACAAGACAATTGGTATGATTTCAATTTTCTTAAATTTATCAAGGCTTGTTTTGTGTCCTAACGTATGATGTATCTTGGAAAATGTTCCATGTGCACTTGAGAAGAATGTGTATTCTGCAGCATTGGGGTGAAATGCTCTGGAAATATTGATTAAATCCAAGTGGTCCAAAGTATCATTTAAGGCTGTTGTTTCCATATTGATTTTCTGTCTGGAGGAAATTGTCCCTTGTAGTCAGAGGTGTGTTGAAGTCCCCTACTATGACAGTATTGCTGTTGATCTCTGTCTTTATGTCCATCAGTACTTGTTTTATATATTTAGGGGCTCCTATGTTAGGTGCATAGATGTTTACTAGGGTTATGTCCTCTTGTCGGATTGATCCCTTTATTATTATTATATAGTGCCCATCTTTGTCTTTTAATATGTTCTTCATTTTAAAGTCTATTTTGTCAGATATAAGTATTGCAACTCCAACATTTTTTTGCTTCCATTTGCATGAAATATGTTACTTCAACCCTTCACTTTCAGCCTGTGTGTGTCTTTTGATCTGAGGTGAGTCTCTTGTATACAGCATATAAAAGGATCTTGCTTCCTTATTCACTCAGCCACCCTATGATCTTGATTGGAGCATTTAATCCATTTAGATTTAAAGTGATTATTGATAGTTACATAGCTATTGCCATTTTTAAATTTGTAGTAAATTGTTTTCATCTTTCTTCTATTTACAGAAGTCCTATTAGTATTTCTTGCAGTGCTGGCTTGGTTGTAATAAATTCCTTCAGTTTGTTCTTTTCTGGGAAGCTCTTTATCTCTCCATCAACTTTAAATGATAGCCTTGCTGGATAAAGCAATCTAGGCTGTAGGCCTTTGTGTTCCATCACTTTTAGTATCTCCTGCCACTCCCTCCTGGCCTTCAATGTTTCTGTAGAAAAGTCATTTGATAGCCTTATGGGAGTTCCCTTGTACGTAACCTTCTGCGTTTCTCTTGCTGCTTTTGAGATTCTCTCTTTGTCTTTAAGCTTTGCCATTTTAACTATAATGTGTCTTGGTGTGGGCCTGTTTGGGTTTATCCTGGTTGGAACTCTCTGCACTTCCTGGGCTTGTATGTTGGTTTCCTTGATCAGGTTAGGGAAACTTTCGGACATTATTACATCAAATATGTTTTCAATCCCTTGCTTCCTCTCTTTGCCTTCTGGTATTCTTATGATGCGCATGTTGTTGCACTTAATGTTATCCCAGAGGTCTCTTAACCCTTCTTTATTGTTTTTTATTCTTTTTTCTTTCTGTTGTTCAGTTTGGGTGATCTCTGCTAACTTGTCTTCTAAGTCGCTGATTTGATCCTCTGCTTCATGTAACCTGCTGGTCATTCCTTCAAGTGAGTTCTTAATTTCGGTAATTGTGTTCTATAGTTCTAGCTGGTTGTTCGTTAAGATTCCTACATCCTTTTTTAGTTTTAACTGGTTGTTCTTTATGATTTCTATATCCTTCTTTATGTCTTCTCTAAGCTCCTTAAACAAACTTATCACCAGTGTTCTGAACTCTGTCTCTGACAGGTTGGTTACCTCTGCTTCATTTGGTTCCAGTTGTGGAGGTTTCTTCTGTTCTTTTATTTGGGACATGTTTCTTTGTCTCCCCATTCTGACTGACTCTCTGTGTTTGCTTTGATGTATTAGGAAGATCCCCTAACTTCCTAAGAACTAAGAGCTCTTAGTTCTTGCTGGGTTATCTTATGTAGTATGTGTCCTATATATTTGACTTGGACTACTTCGTTCTTCTCCTCTGCATGTGCTACACAGGTGGCTCGTGTGTTTAGTATATTGTCCTGTTCAAGAAGAACTTTAATTGCTTTTTGCTTGTGCGTAGGTGGGTTTAACTCCTAGGCCGTCTAGTTGTGAAACTTGGCTCTGCCCACCGCAGGGTGTTCTGCTGGGTGAGGGTTGGCCACTTAAATGAGGTTTGGCTTCTATGGGCTCTTGTGCCTTCAGAGAATTCCCTCTGGGTGTGTGACTTGTTGGTCAAACCCGGTAGTACTCTGATTTGGTCCAGAGTTGGCTTTTGGATATGTTGAATCTTGTGCCTTTTAAGCTGGGCCCTGTTAGGGCAGTTTCAGCACAAATCAAGTTGCCAAGTACAAGAACAACAACAAAGAAAACAAATCAAGTACATTCACATGTAAAATACAACCGTCAATCCCCACTCAACATAGGCAAATATATCAAAGAAATAAAGACAGAACAAAGCAAATCACAACAAGCAGAAAGAAAAAAAAAAGAAAAAACACCAAGCAAAGCAAAACAGAAAGCAGCACCAGTCTTGGCTTAAGCCCACCAAGTAATCTCCAGGTTGTCCTCCGCTGTGCCAAAGAGTTCCCTGCCTATTGCGCAGGCAGCGCTGGTCACCTGGCGCCCAGAGTGAATTTGGGAGTGTAGATTTCAATGCGAGGGGCTGAGGGGTCTGGATGACCGTTTTCAGAGAGTCCGTGCAGTTTCTGTCCTTTCCTGCACAAATGCACGCTGAGAGTAGCTCCACCCACCCTGTGCCCAGTACTCTGAGTCTTAGGGCCCTCCTTCTGTGGGTGTGTGGGAGGGGGCGGGTGGAAGATTTCTAAGCTGCTGAAAGCCAGGAGCTGTGTCTGCCGCTGACTACTGAACTCAGCGAGTGCTTCCGCGGTTGCCCTTATCCCCCCCAAGCCAGTCAGAAAGGATGGGGGCTGGGGATTGAGGGGTCTTCTCTCTCCTAGGCCAGCCACGTCACACTCCTCCCGCAGGCCCCAAAAGGTGGTCGCTCTTGGTGTGGGAGTCTCCTGTCTCCTCGTCCAGTGAAAATCCCCTCCTCCCAGCCTCTTCCAAAGGTCAAAGTTGGCTGCCAATCTTCCCAGCGCCTGAGCACAGACGCCCCTCTGTAATCTGACACTACTCCTCAGTTCAGGGGTCAGTTTAAGTCTCTGGAAGGGCGGGTGGTGGATTCGAAAAGCGGGGTGATGGGCCCAGGTGTGGCCTCTGAGCCCTTTGTCTGCCCTAGGGCCCACGAGCTGCCCGCCCCGGCAGGAACAATCAGCTGTGGGACGCAGGGAAAGAGCCCACATCCTGGACCCTGCGCTCTCTGCTGCACCCTGGGCTCCCGTGGGACTGTAGAGCCCCGGGTACTGCCTGCCGCTGCTGCTGTGGGCACGCTGCAGGGCAGCAGCTCTACTGTGGGCGGTGGGGAGAGCCGGGCGCGCGTTTCCTCTTGCCCTCCTTGCTCCTCCCCCCTTGCCCAACTATCACACCCCAAAGCAAACCTTCCATAAGCCTCCGCTCCGTCCTGGGAGCCGCGCCGCCATCGCTGTCCGGCCTTGGCCCCGCCGTGGGGGGGCGAGCTTCCACTTAGTTGTCATGCCACTTCCCCTGCTCGGAATCAGCGCGCACCTTCAGGTAATTTCTCCACGAGTCTCCCCGCTGTTCCACATGTTGAGCAAAGAACTCCTCGATGGGCTATATGTCCTGATTGCCATAAAATCCCGAGGAGGATTCAAAAAGAGTGCCCTGCTGCCGCCATTTCTATGACGTCACTCCCCTGCTCTGATTTTTATTATTTCCTTTCTTCTGCTGACCTTGGGTTTCACTTGTTCTTCTTCTTCTAATTCTTTAAGGTGTAACATGAGGTCACGTATTTGGGATTTTTCTTGTTTTTGAGATTTGCCTGTAATGATGTAAATTTCCCTCTTAAAACTGCTTTCACTGCATCCCAAAAATTTTGGTAGGATGTATTTTCATTGTCATTTGTTTCTATGTATCTTTTGATCTCTCCTCTAATTTCTTCTTTGACCCAGTCGTTCTTTCAATGTATGTTGTTTAATCTCCATGTATTTGTGTTTTTTCCTGCTTTCCTTTTGCAGTTCATATCCAATTTCAAAGCCTTGTGATCAGAGAATATGCTTGGTATTTCAATCTTCTTAAATTTTATGTCCCAACATGTGGTGTTTCCTTGAGAATGTTCTCTGTACACTAGAAAAGAATGCATAGTCTGATGTTTTAGGATGAAGTGCTCTATATATGTCAATTATGTCCATTTCAAGTAATGTGTCATTTAGGTCTGCTATTTCGTTATTTATTTTCAATTTGGATGATCTAGCCATAGCTGTCAATGATGCATTTAGGTCCACTAGTATAATTGTGTTTTGGTCAATTTCTCCGTTTAGTTCTGTTAGTAGTTGCTTGGTATATTTCGGTGCTTCCTGATTGGAGGCATAAATATTGATGACTGTTATGTCTTCTTGTTGTATAGTCCCCTTTACCATTATGAAATGTCCATTTTTGTCTCTTGTTATCTTTTTCATCCTGTAGTCTGATTCATCTGATATCATTATGGCTACACCTGATTTTCTCTTGGTACCATTTGCTTGGAGTGCCAATTTCCACCCTTTCCCTTTGAGTCTATGCTTGTCCTTGTAGCTGAGATGTATCTCTTGGAGACAGCTTATGGTTGGGTTTAGTTTTTTTGATCCAATCTGCTACTCTGTGCCTTTTTATTGGTGAGTTCAGTCCATTTACATATAGGGTGATTATTGATATGTGAGGATTTCCTGTCATTCTATCTTTAGTTTTCTGGTAAGGCTGTGTCTCCATTGTTTCTTTGCCTTTTTGGTGTTGTCTATTATTTCTGTGTGGTGGTATCTATGATATTTCCCTCTATTTCTTCTTTTATTACAGTATGTATTTCAGTTCTGGATTTTTTTTCTGAGTGGTTACCCTCATGTTTATGTAAAAGAAAGTTTGATATTTAGAGTATTCCAGTCTCTTCAGCATGCTTATCTTCTCCATTCCCATATTCAGGTTTAGGACTTTACTCTCCTCCTTTTTATGTTGCTACAAGTTGTCCCTGTTGATGGTGGTCAAATAGCCTCCATTAGTATTTCTTGTAGTGCAGGTCGTGTGTCAGAAAATTTCCTCAACTTCTGTATGCCTGGAAAGGTCTTTATTCCTCCTTCATATCTAAAGGATATCTTTGCTGGATATATTATTCTTGGCTCATAATCTCTCTCTTTGAATAGTTTGAATATTTGGTTCCACTCCCTTCTGGCTTGTAGAGTTTCTGCGGAAAAATCTGATGTTAATCGAATGGGCTTTCTTTTGTAGGTTACCGTCTTCTTTTCCCTGGCTGCCTTGAGGATTCTTTCTTTCTGGTTGATTTTAGACATCTTCAATACAATGTGCCTTGGAGAAGGCCTGTTGGGATTGAAGTAATTAGGTGTTCTATTTGCTTCTTGGATTCAAGGATCCAGTTCTGACCACAAGTTTTTGAATTTCTCATCAACAATTTTTTTGAATATATTCTCTGTTTCCTTCTCTCTTTCTTCTCCTTCTGGTATGCCCATTATTCTTATAGTTCTCCTTCTGATAGATTCAAAAAGTTCTTGTAGTGTTCTTTCATTTCTTTTAAGTCTGAAGTCTCTTTCTTCTTCCATGTGTGTAATTTCCAGGTTTCTAATTTCGATGTCACTGTTTCTTTTCTCCATCTGGTCAACTCTACTACCTAAGCCGGTTATATAATTCTCAATTTCTTCTATTGAGTTCTTAATCTCCAGAAATTCCATTTCGTTCTTTTTTAAAATTTCAATCTCTTTTATAAAATGCTCATGTTGTTCTTTAATTGTGTTTCTGAGTTCATTAAATTGCCTTTCTGTGTTTTCTTGCATCTCGTTGAGTTTTTTCAGAACTTCAATCTTGAATTCTCTGTCATTTAAGTCACATATTTCCATATCTTTAAGTTCTTTTTCTGGAGACTTTTCACGTTCTTTGTGAGCAGTGTTGTTTTCTTGGTTATTCATGGCAATTACTGATTTATCATTTCTCTTCCTAGACATCTACAGGAGTGGCTTCTGCAACAGGTTGATATGAAGAGGTCTTTCTTTTGTTTTCCAATACTTGTTGGTAGAATGTTTTATTTTCTCTCTGACTGCAGCATTTTTTTTCTCTCTGACACAGTAGTGCTATATTTTCTCTGCACTTTTCCAGCTTCTCACACAATGGGGGGATTCCCTTGGAGACGGGCTTCTCCTCTGTTAACAGTTCGCCTGGGTCATAGGGTGCCACGTCCCTGTGGGGATGCGGCGAGCTTCGGAATTTTCAAAGCTCCTCCTACACCAGATTCAGAGCCCCTATGTTTCACCAGTTCTGTTTACTCCTGCAGGGATCCCCCCAGTTAGGTGGGGCCAGGGGCAGGATGAGTTGTGAGAGGTGGCCAGAGCAATGATGGCGACTACCATCACAGCCGGTCTTGCTTCCACAGCTCCCTCTCCTTTGCCGGAACTAGTTGGGCTGCGAATCTGTGTCTGCGGTCCAGTTCTCACAACAGCAAATATTCTGTTCTTTTGATCTGACACTGCTACTGTTCCTCTTCTAGCACCATGCAGGTGGGGGCAGGGCGTGCTCTGGTAGGGAAGTGAGGGGGTGGCTAGTCTCAGTGCCTTACGCTTCTGTTGTTTGCTCGACAGTGAGAGTTTAAACCACCGTTTTCAGCCTTCTTCCCTCAGTCTTTTCTCCGAGGTCTCTGCCGTGAGGGTTGGGATCAGCCGTGTTATATTGTTTCCCGTTAGCCCTGTGGGCCATAAGTGGTGCCCTAGCAGTCAGAGTTCTTCCCTCTCCCACAGCTGTGTTAGTTCCGGTATGCAGCAAGCTCAGAGCACTGAACTAGATCTGCGTCCTGTTCCTGCGCAGCTGTGTCTCCGCACTTCTCCCTCCCCTCCACTCCTGCTCTCACGATTCTCCCACCTTTAGGTGAATTCATTAGTCGGTCTCTTTGTCTTGCCTGTCTGCCGTGCAGGGAGTCCTTTGTGGAGTTATTGTTGTTTGAGTAGTTGTAAATTCCAGGGGAGCTTTACAGAGGCTTACCTCATGCCACCATTTTGGTGACCTCCGGAAGGGTACTGAATTTCTATCAACATCGTGGCAATACCTCTACCAGCAAAAAAGATTATAACTCCCTGTAGGCTCAGATGATGTTAATTTATATCTTCTGGAGGAGGTCCAAGATGGTGGATTAGGTAAACGCTGTACTCAGGATCAAAAAAAATGGAGGCAACCAACCTGCCAGAGATAGAGTTTAAAATACTTGTTATGAGAATGCATCAGGAACTTAGTGAGATTTTCAGCAAAAAGATAGTAAGTATAAAGAAGGACATAGAAACCATAAAAAAGAACCAGTCAGAAATGAAGAATGCAATAATTGAAATAAAGAAATTCTAGAAGTAATCAACAACAGATTAGATGAAGCAGAGGACTGAATCAGCGATTTAGAAGACAAGGTAGCAGAAAACACCCAATTGGAACAATAAAAAGAAAAAAAAGAATTTTTAAAAATGAAGATTGTTTAAGGTACCCATGGGACAATATCACGCATAACAACATTCTGCTCAAAGAAATACGAGAAGGAAAACACAGAAAGCAAAGGTCAAGAACGTATTTGAAGAAATAATGACTGAAAACTTTCCTAACCTGGTGGAAGAAATAGACGTACAAGTCCAGAAGACACAGTGAGTCCCAAACAAGATGAGCACAAACAGACCCACACCAAGACACATTATAATTAAAGTGGCAAATGTAAAAGACAAACAGAGAATCTTAAAAGCAGCAAGAAAAAGACAACTAGTTATTTACAAGGGAGATCCCATAAGACTATCAGCTGATTTTTCAACAGAAACTTTGCAGGTCAGACGAAGTAACAGAATATTCAAAGTGATTTAAACCAAGGGCTTACAACCAAGACTACTCTACCCAACAAGGCTATCCTCTAAAACTGAAGAAAATGTAGCTTAGCAGACAAAAAAAAAAAAAAAAAAAAAAAAAAAAAAAAGCTAAAAGACCTCATTACCACCAAGCCAGTAATACAAGAAATGTTAAAAGGACTTCTTTATGCAGAAGAAAGGAGAAAAGAAAACAAATAAATGAAGATAAAAAATATGAACAATAAAATGGCAATAACTATGTACTTTTCAATAATCACTTTAAATGTAAATGGATTAAATGGTCCAATCAAAAGACATAGGGTAGCTGAATGGATAAAAATACAAGATCCATGCATATGATATCTACAAGAGACCCACCTCAGATTGAATGACACACAGGAAAAAGTAAAGGGATATGGAAATATATTTCATACAATGGAAATGTGAAAAAACCTGGGGTGGTAATACTTATCTTAGACAAAATAGATTTTAAAATGAAGACTATGCTAAGAGACAAAAAAAGACATTATACAATGATAAAGAGATCAATCCAACAAGAGGACATAACCCCAGTCCACAACTATGCACCCAACACAGGAGCACCTAAATATATAAAACAACTATTGACCAACATATTGATCACAGTAGCAAAATTATAATAGGGGACTTTAACACCTCAGTGACACCAATGCACAGATCTTCCAGACAGAAAATCAACAAGAAAACAGTGGCTTTAATGACACACTATAACTGATGGATTTAATTGATATTTTTAAAGCATTTCACCCCAGAGCAGGAGAATATACTTTCTTTTCAAGTGCACTTGGGACATTTTTTAGGATAGCCCACATGTTAGGCTACCAACAAGACTCATTAAATTTGAGAAGATTGAAATCATATCAAGCATCTATTCTGACTACAGTGGTATGAAACTAAAAATCAATTAGAAGAAAAAAAAAACCCAAACTGAAAAACATGCAAACACATGGAGGCTAAACAATATGTTACTAAATAATGCATGGGTCAACAATGACATGGAGGAAGAATCAAAAGATACCTTGAGATGAACAAAAATGAAAACATAACAATGGAAAAGCTATGGGACAGAGTGAAAGCATCCTTAAGAGGGAAATTCAGAGCAATGTACACTTACCTCAAAAAATAAAAAAGCCAAATAAACAGTCTATTTGCAGATGACATGATACTATATATAGAGAACCCCCAAAGATTCCACCAAAAACTATTAGAACTGATAAAACAATTTAGTAAATTAGCAGGATACAAAATTAATATTTAGAAATCATTTGCATTTTATATACCAGTATCAAATAATCAGAAAGAGATTAACAAATAAATTCCATTTACAACTGCACCAAAACAAATACTTAGGAATAATTTTAAGCATGGAAGTAAAAGACCTGTATTCAGAAAATTAAAAGACACTGAAAAGAGAAATTAGAAAAGACACAAATAGATGATAACGTATGCCATGCTCATGGATAGGAAAAATCAATGTAGTTAAAACATCTAGGTAGAGACATCATTAAAATGCCGGCATGAGGAGAGCCTCTGGAAATCTCCTCAAGAATTTACAACAAATTGAAAAACTGTAGCACAACAAAGGACTCCCTGCACAGCAGACAGGCAAGACATAGAGACTCACTACTGACTTCCCCTAAAGGTGGGCAAATTGCATGAGCAGGGGTGGAGGTAAGGGAGAAGTGTGGAGAAGGAACCGACCGGGTGCAGGACTCAGACCTAGCTCAGTGCTCCAAGCTCCCTACATCGCAGAACTACTGCAGCTATGGTAGAGGGAAGAACTCGGACTGCTAGGGGTCCATTTATGGCACACAGGGCTGAGGGGACAGAATATAACAAGGCTGAAACCAACACTCACGTCAGAGACTTCGGAGAAAAGACAGAGGAAAAAAGGCTGAAAACAGTGGTTAAAGCGCTGACTACCACAGAGAATGAAAGCCTTAAGTACCGAGACTAGAAAACCCTTCCTACCCAGCCAGAGTTCACCCCGCCACCACCTGCCCAGTGATAGAAACAGAATAGTAGCAGTGTCAGATTTAAAGAACACAATATTTGCACTTCTGAGAACTGTGCTCCACAGACACAGATTTTCAGTCCAACTACTTCCAGCAAAGGGGAGGGAGCTGTGGAAGGATGACCCGCTGTGGTGGTGGTTGCAGCCATTGCTCTGGGCCAATTCTCACAACTCACCCCACCCCTCTCCACACCTATCTGGGTGGATGCCTGCAGGGTAAACAAAAATGATGAAACACAAGGACTCTAAATTCAATGCTGGAAGAGCTTTGTATCTTCTAAAGCTCTCCTCAAACCTACGCAGACACTGCGCCCTTTGACCCAGGCAAACTGTTAACAGAGGAGAAGCCCACTTTCCAGGCAATGCCCCATTGTCTGAGAAGCTGAAATAGTGCAGAGAAAATATAACACTATAGTGTGAGAGAGAAAAAGGGGTGCAGTCAGAGAGATAATTAACATTCTACAAACAAGTACTGGAAAACAAAAGAAAGACCTCTTCCAATCAACCTGGTGCAGAAGCCACTCCTGTAGATGTCTAGGAAGAGGAATAATAAATCAGTAATTGCCATGAATAACCAAGGCAACAAGACAGCTCAGAAAGAAAGTGAAAAGTCTCCAGAAAATGAACTTAAAGATATGGAAATATGTGACTTAAATTACAGAGAATTCAAGATTGCAGTTCCGAAAAAATCCAACTAGATGCAAAAAAACACAGAAAGGCAGTTTAATGAACTCAAAAACACAATCAAAGAACAACATCACATTTTACAAAAGAGATTAAAACTTTTAAAAAAAGAACCAAATAGAATTTCAGGAGATGAAAAACTCAATAGAAGAAATTAAGAATGAAATAGGCAGCTTAGGGAATAGAGTTGCCTAGATGGAGGAAAGAATCAGTGATATCAAAGATAGAAATCAGGAAATTACACAGATGGAAGAAGAAAGAGACTTGAAACTTAAAAGAAATGAAAGAACTCTACAAGAAATTTCTGACTTTATCACAAAGAGCAATATAAGAATAATGGGCATACAGAGGGAGAATAAAGAGAAAAGGGAACAGATAGTATATTCAAACAAATAGTCGATGAGAACTTCCCAAACATGTGGAAAGAACTGGATCCTCAAATCCAAGAAGCAAGTAGAACACCTAATTACCTCAATTCCAACATGCCTTCTAGAAGGCACATTGTATTGCAGCTGTCAAAAACCAATGACAAAGAAAGAATCCTCAAGACAGCCAGGAAAAAAAGACCTTAACCTAAAAAGGAAAGCCCATTAGATTATCATCATATTCTTCAAGAGAAACTCTAGAAGCCAGGTGGGAGTGGAAGGAAATATTGAAATATTGAAAGAGAGAAATTATGAGCCAAGGATAATATACCCAGCAAAGATATCCTTTAGATATTATGGAGGAATAAAGACCTTTCCAGACATACAGAAGCTGAGGGAATTTTCCAATAGATGAGCAGTACTACAAAAAAATACTAAAGGAGGCTATTCAACCATCATCAACAGGGACAACCTTTAGCAACCAAAACATAAAAAGGGGGAGAGTAAAGGCCTGAACCAGAATATGAGAATGGAGAAAGTATGCATGCTGACGAAAATGAAATACTCTAAATAACAACTTCTTTTACATAAACCATTCAAAAAAAATCCAGAACTGAAATGTATACTCTAACAAAGGAAACAAAGGGAAACATCATAGACTACTACAACACAGAAATAGTAGACAACAACAAAAAGGCAAAGAACCACCGGAGACACAGTCTTACCACAAAACTGAAGACACAGTCATAGGAAATCCTTACATATCAATAATCACCCTAAATGTAAATGGACTGAAATCACCAATGAAAAGGCACAAAGCAGTAGATAGGATCAAAAAACTAAACCCAGCCATATGGTGTTTCCAAGAGATGCAACTAAGCTACAAGGACAAGCATAGACTCAAAGTGAAAGGGGAGAAATTGACAATCCAAATAAATAGTATCCAGAGAAAATAAGGTGTAGCCATACTCATATCATATGAAACAGACTTCAGGGTGAATAAGACACAAGGTTGGACATTTCATAATGGTAAAGGTGACTGTATAACAAGAAGACATAACATTCATCAATATTTATGCCGCAAATCAAGGAGCACTGAAATATACCAACCAAATACTAACAGAACTAAAGGGAGAAATTGACCAAACTATAATTATACTAGGGGACCTAAATACATCATTGACAGCTATGGATAGGTCATCCAAACAGAAAATAAATAATGAAACAGCAGCCCTAAATGACACATTAGATGAAATGGACATAATTGACATTTATAGAACACTTCATAGTAAAACATCAGACTATACATTTTTTTTCTACTGTACATGGAACATTCTCAAGGATAGGCCATATATTGGGACATAAAAGTAAGCTCACAAATTAAAGAAGATTGAAATCATACCAAGCATATTTTAATCACAAGGCTTTAAAATCGGATATCCACTGCAAAAAGAAAGCAGGAAAAAACACAAATACATGGAGATTAAACAACATACTATTAAAGAACGACTGGGTGAAAAAAGAAACTAGAGGAGAGATCAAAAGATACACAGAAGCAAATAACTATGAAAATACATGCTACCATAATTTTTGGGATGCAGCGAAAACAGTTTTAAGAGGGAAATTCATATCATTACAGGCATTTATAAAGAAACAAGAAAAATCCAAAATAAGTAACCTGTTATTACACCTTAAAGAATTAGAATAAAAAGAACAAGTGAAACCCAAGGTCAGCAGAAGATAGGAAATAACAAAAATCACAGCAGAACTAAATGAAATAGAAAACAAAAAGACAATAGAAAAATTAAATGTGACAAAGAGCTGGTTCTTTGAAAAAATTAATAAAATCATCAAACCCTTGGCTAGACTCACAAAGATAAAAAGACAGAAGACACTAATTAACAAAATCAGAAATGAAAAAGGGGAAGTTATCACAGACACCACAGAAATACAAAGGATCATGAAAGAATACTACGAAGGACTATATGCCACCAAATTCAATAACCTAGAAGAAATGGACAAGTTCTTAGAAACATATAGCCTTGCAAGGCTGAACCATGAATAACTGGAATATCTAAACAGACTGATCACCAGTAACAAAATTGAATCAGTCATCCAAAACCTTCCCAAAAGCGAAAGTCCTGGACCAGATGGGTTCACTAGTAAAATCTACCAAACCTTCAAAGAGGATCTAATACCAATCCTGCTCAAACTCTTCCAAAAAATTGAACAAGAGACAGTACTCCCTAACTCATTTTATGAGGCCAACATTATCCTAATACCAATACCTGGTAAGGACAACACAAAAAAAGAAAACTGCAGACCAATATCTCTAATGAATGCAGATGCAAAAATCCTAAACAAAATTCTAGCAAATCGAATACAACAATGCATTAAAAAAAATTATTCATCACGACTAAGTGGGGTTCATCCTAAGGGCAAAAGGATGGTTCAACATACGAATATCCATCAATGTGATACATCACATAAACAAAATAAAGGAAAAAATCATATGATTATATCAATTGATGCCGAAAAAGCATTTGACAAGATACAACATCCATTTATGATTAAAACACTTAATAAAATAGGTACAGAAGGAATATACCTTAACATAATAAAGGCCATATATCAAAAACCCTCAGCTAATCTCATAATTAATGGTTAAAACTTGAAGCCCTTTGCTCTACATTCAAGAACATGACAGGGCTGTCCCCTATCACCTCTGGTTTTCAACATGGTGTTGAAAGTCCTTGCCAGAGCAATCAGGGAAGAGAAAGAAATAAACGGCATCCCAATTTGGAATGAAGAAGTTAAATTGTCACACTTAGTAAATGGCATGATGCTATGTATAGAAAATCCTAAATACTCCACCAAAAAGCTATTAGAAACAATCAACGAATACAGTAATGTGGCCGGCTACAAATTCAAAGTACGAAAGTTAATTACATTCCTATATACTAACAATGAAATCCCAGAAAACGAAATTTAAAAAAAATTCCTTTTGCAATTGCAGCAAAAAGAATAAAACACCTACAAGTAAACTTTACCAAGGATGTGAAAAACCCATATGCTGAAAAGTATAAGACATTTTTAAAAAGAAATTGAAGAAGACACAAAGAAATGGAAAAGCATTCCATTTTCATGGATTGGAAGAATCGACATGTTTAAAATGGCCATATTACCCATAGCAATATGATGATTTAATGCTATCCCCATCAAAATCCCAATGGCATTTTTAAAGAAGTAGAACAAAAAAAATCATCAGATCTTTTTGGAACCACAAGAGACCCTGAATAGCCAAAGGAATATTAAGAAAAAAGAACAATACTGGAGGTATCCACTCCCTGACTTTATCTTGTACTACAGGGCAACAATAATCAAAACAGCATGGTATTGCCAGAAAAACAGACACGTAGATAGATGGAATAGAATTGAGACCTGAGAAATAAATTCACAGAAATACGGACAGATAATTTTTTACAAAGAAGCAAAAAACGTACAACGGGCAAAAGAAGACCTCTTCAATAAATGGTGCTGGCAGAATTGGAAAACCAAGTGCAAAAGAATGAAACTCGTCTGCTATCTGTCACCATGTACCAAAATTAATTCAAATGGATCAAAGACTTAAGCATAAGATCTGAAACAATAAACTGTAAAGAAGAAAACATAGGTACTAAACTTATGGACCTTGGGTTCAAAGAACATTTAATGAATTTGACTCCAAAGGCAATGGAAGCAAAATCTAAAATAAATGAATGGGACTACATGAAACTTAAAAGCTTCTGCACAGCATAAGAAACCATCGGCAAAATAAAGAGGTAACCAACTGAATGGGAGAAGATTTTTGCAAACAGTGCCTCTGATAATGGGCTAATATCCAAAATATACAAGGAACTAATGCAACTAAACAACAGAAAAAGAAACAACCCAATTGAAAAATGGGCAACGGATCTGAAGAGACATTTCTCCAAAGAGGACATACCAATGGCAAATAGACATATGAAAGAATGCTCAACATCACTAATCATCAGAGAAATGCAAAGATAAACCACAATGAGATATCACTTCACCTCAGCCAGAATGGCTATCATCAACAGGACAGATAGTAACAAGTGTTGGAGAGGCTGTGAAGAAAAAAGAACCCTCATTCACTGTTGATGGGAATCCAGACTGGTGCAGCCATTATGGAAGGCAGTGTGGAGGTTCCTCAAAAAATCATGAATAGAATTACCTTGTGACCCCGCAATCACTCTCCTGGGTATCTATCCAAAAAGTCTGAAAACATTTATACATAAAGACACATGTGGTCCAATGTTCATTTGTGACAACATGGATGGATCTTGAGTGTATAATTCTGAGCGAAATAACTCAGACAGAAAAAGCAGAGAAAATATGATTTCACTTATATTGGTAAATAAACCAAAAACAGCAAAAGAACAAGACGACAAATGAGATAAAAACTCATAGAAACAGACAATAGTTTAGTGGTTACCAGAGGGTAAGGGGGGACGAGGGTGTTTGATGAGGGTAAAGGGGATCAAATATATGGTGATGGAAGGAGAAGTGACTCTGGGTGGTGAGCACACAATGGGATTTATAGATGATGTAATACACAATTGAACACCTGAAATCTATGTAACATTACTAACAATTGTCGCCACAATAAACTTTAATTGAAACAAACAAACATAAAACCTCCATTCCACCCAAAACAATCTATGAATCTTACAATTAAGATTGTGAACTTGTTGCAACAATGTTGCTAAACCTTTTTGTCATCAGAGGGATCATTCATTATGAATTTGTACCAACTGGACAAATAGTTAACCAAGTTTACTCTTTGGAAGAGCTGAAAGTGCTGTGTGAAAAAGTTAGACAAAAACTACCTGAATTTTTCGCCACCAATTGATAGCTCTTGCATCACGAGAATGCACCAGCTCACATGGCACTGTCTGTGAGATAGTTTTTAGCCAGTAAACAAATAACTGTATTAGAAGACCCTCCCTACTCACCTGATCTGGCACACAGTGACTTCTTTGTTTACTTGGAGATAAAGGAAATATTGAAAGGAAGGTATTTTGATGACATTCAGGACCTCAAGGGTAATAGGACAAG
Source organism: Rhinolophus hipposideros (assembly GCF_964194185.1). NCBI lineage: Eukaryota > Metazoa > Chordata > Mammalia > Chiroptera > Rhinolophidae > Rhinolophus > Rhinolophus hipposideros. The sequence continues at coordinate 44,313,011 of NC_138046.1, forward strand.
TGCTTTGATGGACATTCCAGAAAAAGAGTTCCAAAATTGTTTTGAAGAGTGTACTAGGCCCTGGTGGCGGTGCATAGCTTCTCAAAGAGAGTACTTCAAAGGTGACTATAGTGATATTCAGCTATTGGGTCTGTAGCACTTAGTCTAGGACGATTTCGTGAACTTGATTGTCTGACCTCATATAGATTCAATCAGTACCTATCAAAATACTAATGGCATTTTTCACAGAACTAGAACAAATAATTCTAAAATTTATATGGAATCATAAAAAACCTCGAATAGGCACAACAATCCTGGGAAAGAAGAACAAACGTTTAGGAATCATGCTACCTGATATCAAATTATACTACAATAGCATAGTAATCAAAACATCATGGTATTGCCATAAAAAGGGACATGTAGATCAATGGAAGAGAATAGAGAGCCCAGAAATAAATTTATACTTACATGCTCATTTAATTTATGACAAAGGAAGCAAGAATTTTGATTGGGGTATATACTATGTATTTGATAAAGCGTGCTGGGAAAACTGGACAGATACATGCAAAAAAACGACAACAACAAAAATCAATCAAAGTGAAATTGGACCACCTAGTTATTCCATACAAAGGAGTAAACTCAAAACGGATTAAAGACATAAATGTAAAACCCAAAACCGTAAATCTCCCATAAGAAAATATAGGAAGTAAATTGTCAGACATTACCCTTAGTAACGTTTTTACTGATTTATCTCCTGGGGCAAGGAAAGCAAAACCATGAGCAATATTATAAACAGACACACAGAAGCAGGAAATGGCAATCCCCACATAAAACAGGACACTGTACACTTAAACATAATGTACAGTGTGAAGAAGAGAAAAACATTTTTAATTAAAGAGGAAAAAAGACGTCATCAAAATGGCAGTGTGAGGTGAGCCTCTGTAAAGCTCCCATGGAATTTACAACTACTCCAACAACAATAATTCCACAAAGGACTCCCTGCACAGCAGACAGGCAAGACGAAGAGGCCCACTACTAAATTCACCTAAAGGTGGGCTAAGCGCACGAGCAGGGGAGACGGGAAAGGGAGAAGTGCGGAGACAGAGTGGCTTGGGCTCAGGACGCAGACGTAACTCAGTCCTCCGAGCTTGCTGCATCCCAGAACTACCGCATCTGCGAGAGAGGGAAGAACTCAGACTGCTAGGGCTCAGCTTATGGCCCACAGGGCTGAGGGGGCAGCATATAACACGGCTGAACCCAAGGCGCACGGCAGAGACCTCGAAGGAAAGACTGAGGGAAGAAGGCTGAAAACAGTGGTTTAATCCCTCTCTGCCGAGCAGAGAATGGAAGCCTTACACACTGAGACTAGCCGCCCCCTCCCAACCCTCCCAGAGCTCACCCCACCCCCACCCGCCTGGTGCTAGAAATGGAACAGTAGCAGTGTCAGATTAAAAGAACAGAATATTTGCTGTTCTGAGAACAGTGGAGCGTAGACACAGATTCGCAGCCCAACTAATTCCAGCAAAGGGGAGGGAGCTGTGGAAGCAGGACCTGCTGTGGTGCTGTTCACCGCCAATGCTCTGTGCCATCTCTCACAACTCACCCCGCCCCTGTCCCCACCTCTCTGGGTGGATCTCTGCAGGAGTAAACAGACCGGCTAAAACATACGGGCTCTGAATCTGGTGCAGGAAGGGCTTTGGGACTTCAAAAGTTCTCCGCATACCCACCGGGACACTGCATCCTGAGACTCAGGCAAGCTATTAACAGAGGAGAAGCCCATCTCCCAGGGAATCCCCCCATTGTGTGAGAAGCTGGAGTAATGCAGAGAAAACATACCACTACTGTGTGAGAGAGCAGAAAAAGGCTGCAGTTGGCGAGAAAATAAAACATTCTACCGACAAGTACTGGAAAACAAAAAAAAAGACCTCTTCCTATCAACCCATTGCAGAAGCCACTCCTGTAGATGTCCAGGAGGAAAAATAATAAATCAGTAATTGCCATGAATAACCAAGGGAACAAGACAGCTCAAAAAGAAGGTGAAACGTCTCCAGAAAAGGAACTTCAAGATATGGAAGTATGTGACTTAAATGACAGAGAATTCAAGATTGCAGTTCTGAAAAAATTCAATGAGATGCAAGAAAACACAGAAAGGCAGTGTAAGGACAGAACCAGGAGTGCAATTTCCAGACTCTCGGCCTCACGTGGAAAGGTGCTCACTCAGGTAGTAAATGGCCATCATCTGTGATTGGATGGCCATCAGCTCTGGCTACTTGGCCATCAGCTGTAACCAGTGAGCCATTGGCCACTAATATAACTGCTGTGGCTTGAATGTGAGCCGCTGTTGTTCCAGCACAGTACCCTGAGAGGCCCAGAGATAGTGGCAATGCCCTGAAAGTCCATGCTGAGCCCAGGAAGTCTGGCTGTGCTCAGAGAGAGTGGCAGTGCCCTGAGAACCCTTGCTGAGCCCAGGAAGTCTGGCTGTGCTCAGAGAGAGTGGCAGTGCCCTAGGAGCCCTGGCGGTGTCCAGGAAGTCTGGCTGGGCCCAGAGAGAGTGGTGGCGTCCTGAGAACCCTGGCTGAGTCCAGGAGGTTTGGCTGTGCTTAGAAGGACTGGTGATACCCTGAGAAACCCTGCCTGTGTCTGGGGAGATAGGTGGTACTCTAAGAAGCCCAGTAAGTCTGGCTGTGACCAGAAGCACTGGTGGTGCCCTGAGAAACCCTGGCTGTGTCCAGAGAGCCTGGCTGTGTCTAGGATATCACATTCACCTCCAGGCTCTTCGCACAGGCACTCTCAGAAGGCTCTTGTCGCATAGATTTTGAGGCAAGACGCTGTAGGGGTGGAGTGTGGGGACAGAGTCAGGAGTGCAGTTTCCAGGCTCTCGGCCTCAAGTAGAAAGGTGCTCACTCAAGTAGTAAATGGCCATCAACTGTGATTGGATGGCTATCAGCTGTGGCTAGTTGGCCATCAGCTGTAACCAGTGAGCCATTGGCCACTAATATAACTGTTGATCTACGCTAGCACAAAATGGGGGCTAGCAAGAAGATGGTGGCTGAGCTAGCAAGCGCGGATTGCAGAGAGGCGGATGCCGCCAGTGAGAATATACTGGTATGACTCCCCCATCTATGGCTCGGTGGGTGTTCCTTTTTGGCCACACCATATGCTACGTTCTTATGTGGGGAGCGGGAACAGAGACCTCACCTGTCTCCACGCGCAACAGGCAGTTTAATGAACTCAGAAACACAATCAAAGAAAAACATGAGCATTTTACAAAAGAGATTGAAATTAAAAAAAAAAAACGCAAATAGAATTTCTGGAGATTCAGAACTCAATAGAGGGAATTAATAATAAAACAACCAACTTAGGTAGCACAGTTGACCAGATGGAGAAAAGAATCAGGGACATCGAATATAGAAACCAGGAAATTACACAGATGGAGGAAGAAAGAGACTTGAGACTTAAAAGAAATGAAAGAACTCTACAAGAACTTTCTGACTCCATCAGAAAGAGCAATATAAAAATAATGGGCATACCAGAAGGAGAAGAAAGAGAGAAGGGAACAGAGGATATATTCAAATTGTTAATGAGAACTTCCCAAATTTGTGGACAGAACTGGATCCTCAAATCCAAGAAGCAAATAGAACACCTAATTACCTCAATCGCAACAGGCCTTCTCCAAGGCACATTGTATTGAAGCTGTCTAAAATTAACACAAAGAAAGAATCCTCAAGGCAGCCAGGGAAAAAAAGACGGTAACCTACAAAGGAAAACCCATTAGATTATCATCAGATTTTTCAGCAGAAACTCTACAAGCCAGGAGTGAGTGGAACCAAATATTCAAACTATTGAAAGAGAGAAATCATGAGCCAAGAATAATATATCCAGCAAAGATATTGTGGGGACAGAGTCCCAGAAAGCAGTTTCCAGGCTCTCGGCCTCATGTGGAGAGGTGCTGGCTGAGATACTGGATGGCTGTCAGCTGTGGCTGGTTGGCCATCAGCTGTAGCCAATAAGCCGTTGGTCACTGATATAACTGCCGCGGCTACGAGCGTAGCCGAGGTGAGTGAAGGAGGAGACTGAAGGAAAGTAAGTAGATCGAGGAGAGTTGGTCGGTTGGCAGCAAAGCGGACAGCAGGTCACATGTCGTGTAAATCCAGCCTTCAGTGAGACCATAGTGGTATGACTTCCCTACCTACGGCTCCGTGGGTGTTCCTTTTTGGCCTCACCATGTCCTGCGTTCTTATGTTGGGAGTGGGAGCAGAGACCCCGCAGGCCGCCCCGCCGGACACACCGCACGACACATGGCATTGTTGGCAGGATATGGTGTCTGCTGAAACTCTAAGGAATGTACTGGAGCAGTTTACACTTATAAAAGCTCAGTTTCGTAAGCAGCGTACGGTGCTGGCCAAAACCAACCAAAGCATGGTGGAGCGGTTTGTGCGTGTGAGAGCCCAGCTTCGGGAGGCCCATGAGAAGTGACACTGGGAACGGGAGGCGCGGTCTGCCTGGGAGACTCAAGCCTCCAGATGGCACACCACCTTCTTTGCCATGGACGGCTTTGCCTTCATTTTGGTGATCTGCTGCGGCCTTAAGCTCCGAGGCTGGTGGATATCTTCCACGGAGGCCTCCACCCACTCAGACACCTGGCATGTTGAGCAAGATTCCGATCAGGTAGGAATGGAGTCTGACTCTGGGCAGGAGGATGTGTGGTCCCCGCACAGTGTGTGGTGCTCGGTGGCCACTGTTCTCAGGAGTTGGACCCCCAAGGAAGGGTGGGAGGACATGGACGGCTCTCCGGCCAGCATGGGGAGGGCCCTGCAAGCTCTGACTGAGCAGCAGTTGCCTGAGGAGGAGAAGGCTACAGCCGGCCGCGTGGGCTGGATGTTCCTCAGGTCCTTGAGTCTTAACACAGAAAATGCGCTTAATGAAATGGCCCAGGTGCCGGACCAGGTGTCCTGGTTGGAGGCTCTGGAAGCCCGGGTCTGCCCGTTAGAAGAGGGGCCCCACAGTGGAGACAATGTAGCTCCCAACCCCCAAGCCCGGCCAAACTTGAAACAAAGGGTAAAACGTGAGCAACCTTTGGGCCCCGGGGGCGTTGCTCCCGGCAACCCAGCTGTGACTGAGTTCACAACCTACACCCCTTACACTCCCACTGAGTTGCAGGAGCTGGGGGGGCAGTGCCGACAGCACCCTGGAGAGCCAGTCTCAGCTTGGCTACTACGTTTATGGGATGAGGGAGCATACAACATTCTCTGCTCCCCAGGCGAGACGGAAAAGCTAGCCTTTGTGACAGTGCATCCATCCCTGCGACAAAGGTTACAGAACTGCCATAGGTTGACCCAGGACCAGGGCAACCACTCTCTAATGGAGTGGCTCAGTGCTGCGGTATGCACAGTACGGGGACAGGCTAGCGAACTGCCAGACACTGTGAGTCAATGGCATTCATATACAGAACTCATGCAAATTATCCGTGAAATGGGTATGAGAAATGCTATTTTTAACCTTAACATGCAGGGGCTGGAGGACGAGGTTTTTACAGCCAGCATGAGAGATCTGGTTTTGGATACTGCACCTGAGAGTGCTTTTAGATCCTTGGTTGCTATTCTTACACCTTATGTAGGGCTACGGATCCATGAAGTTACAACTGCCATGGCCAACCTAGGGGATGTTGAAAGCCAGAGGCAAAGAAAGTTAAGACAGGAGATCCGCACAGTTGAGGCCTGGAAGCCCAAACCAAAGGTAAAGGGGCAAGGTCGTGGGCCTCAGAGAGTAACATGTGCACAGATGTGGTGTGATCTCGTAGCAGGAGGGGTTGATCAGGAGAAAACAGACCAACAACCCAATGCACTCCTGCTGGAACTTTGGAAACAGTTGCATCCAGAACAGCAATTCCGAAGCCTAAAGGAGAAGTCTGGGAAAGCACGACCCGTGTCCCTCCAGGACTTTATGCTTGAGGACGACTCCATTCAGCTTGATTAGGGGTGGGGCCACGGTACCCGATCAAAGGGGACGAGCAGGGACCGGAGGCCCCATGTGGAACTGTGCATACATTGGTCCCCTTCTAATGTGCAGAGGGTTTTTGCCCTAGTTGACACTGGCGCAGACTGCAGTCTCGTTTATGGGAACCCAGAACTGTTCCCTGGACCAGCAATCTGCATTGATGGCTATGGGGGAAAGACTGTGACTGTGAAAGCCGTTTCCTTGCCACTGGGTATAGGAAGGCTTCCCCCTCGTACCTACAAGGTTTATGTCTCTCCCGTTCCGGAGTATATTCTAGGGGTGGATGTGCTACATGGACTCAGCTTACAGACGTCAGTAGAAGAGTTACGTCTCCAGATTCGAGTGGTGAAAGCGGTGACACGCGGGCATGCTCACCATCCTCCTCAAGTGTTGCCACAGCCCTGGTGCATGGTTACAGTGCGACATACCGCCTGCCAGGAGGGCAGGAGGAGATTGGTCACACAATATTGGAGTTGGAGAAGGCACATATTATGAGGCCAACGCACAGTCCTTTTAACTCCCCAGTATGGCCTGTCAAGAAGCCAGATGGGACCTGGCGAATGACTGTGGACTATAGGGAGTTAAATAAAGTGACACTACCCTTGCACGCTGCAGTGCCTTCAGTACATGATTTAATGGATCATCTGACTGTCAGCCTGGGGACATATCACTATGTAGTGGACTTGGCCAATGCTTTTTTCTCCATTGACATTGCACCTGAATGTCAAGAGCAGTTTGCTTTTACTTGGGATGGGCGGCAGTGGACTTTTCAAGTCCTTCCGCAAGGATACTTGCATAGCTCCACTATCTGCCACTGGCTCGTGGCCCAGGATTTGGCACAGTGGGATCACCAGTCTTCTGTGGCCTGGTTTCATTATGTTGATGATATTCTATTAACATCAGATTCTCTTTCTGATTTAGAGCAAGCAGCTCCCTCTCTTCTCCGCCACCTGAAGTCACGCGGCTGGGCGCTGAATGAGGAAAAGGTCCAAGGCCCTGGCTTATCCGTCAAGTTTTTGGGTGTTGTGCGGTCGGGTAAGACAAAGGTTATACCCGAGGCGATTATTGATAAGATACAAGCCTTTCCCCGGCCGACCAAGGTCTCTGAACTGCAGACATATTTGGGTCTGCTAGGATATTGGCGGGCGTTTGTATCCCACATAGCACAAATGGCAAGGCCCTTGTACAACATGATTAAAAAGGGGGCCTCATGGGATTGGACAGAGGCTATAGAGCAAGCCTTTATTGCCACGAAACGGGCAGTGCAGCAAGCACAGGCTCTGCAAGTAGTGGACCCCGGCCGCCCATTTGAACTTGATGTTCACGTAACCCAAGAGGGGTATGGACGGGTCCTCTGGCAACGGCAGGAGCGTCTCCGGTTGCCAGTGGGATTTTGGTCCCAATTATGGAAAGGAGCAGAGGTCCGCTAGTTTCTGATAGAGAAAAAGCTGGCCGCTGTGTACGCAGCCCTAGTGGCCACAGAAGCCATCACAGGAACGGCAAGGGTAGTGGTTCAAACAACCTATCCTGTCCAGGGGTGGGTGCGTACGTGGACCCAGGGACCAAAAACGGGGGTGGCACAGACCACCACCCTCACCAAGTGGGGTGCCTACTTGGAGCAACGTAGCACCCTTAGCTCAAGCCCTTTGAGCACAAAGCTACAACAGGTCCTGGGGCCTGTGGAGCTTGCAGCCCAGGCTGAGCCAAGCACTCTGCCTAGAGGGGAGAACTTGGAGCCCTCGCCCTACAAAGAAGGACAGTCCCCAGTACCTGAGGATGCCTGGTTTACCGATGGTTCTAGCCGAGGGGCTGTAGCTGTTTGGACGGCTATTGGTGTGCAGCCCAAAACAGACACCGTTTGGTTTGATACTGGGATGGGCCAGAGTAGCCAATGGGCTGAATTATGGGCTGTGTGGATGGTAATCAGCCATGAGCCTGGGCCCCTAGTTATTTGTACTGACAGCTGGGTGGTGTTCCGGGGCCTAACGTTGTGGCTCCCTACATGGAAACACCAAAACTGGTTGGTAGGACACCGTCCACTGTGGGGTCAAGTCATGTGGCAGGACCTCTGGGACCTAGGGCAGAGAAAGGAGGTAACCGTAATGCATGTCACAGGTCACTCACTTTTAGTGTCCCCAGGTAATGATGAAGCAGATGCCCTAGCACGGGTCCGATGGTTAGAACGGGCTCCTGCCACTGATGTGGCCCATTGGCTGCACAGGAAATTGCAGCATGCTGGAAGCCGAACCATGTGGCAGGTGAGCAGATGCTGGGGTCTGCCTTTGAAATGGCAGGAGATAGCAGATGCCTCCTATGACTGTGCTGTCTGTGCCCAGGACAGTCCCCAAAGGCGGAGGCTCCCCTGGGAGATACAGCAGATAACGCGAGGGATGGTGCCCCTCCCTCGCTGGCAAGTGGATTACATTGGACCCCTGCCTAAGGCCCGCAATGTGATATACGCATTTACAGCAGTGGACACTGCTACGGGGTTGATGTTTGCTTGGCCATGTCCGGCTGCAGATCAGCAGCATACAGTCGTTGCTCTTACACAGCTGTGCGCCCTCTATGGGCGCCCCCAAGTCATTGAAAGTGACAGGGGTACCCATTTTACGGGGCAAAAGGTACAGCGCTGGGCTGCCAGGATGGACGTGCAATGGTTGTTTCATGCTCGGTATAACACACAAGCAGCTGGCGTGATTGAACACTATAATGGCCTTTTGAAGCAAGGTCTCTGGGTGTCAAAACACCCTCCCACGATGTGCTCTGCTACATCGAACGGCCGCTCCCATTCAATTACAAGTTACCACCAGTGAGACTCTGTTAAAGCCAGACTACGGCAGAAATGGAAACATTTTGCTGCCAGCACCCACATGCTTGAAAGCAATGGACTTGGCCCTGGCATGTCAAAAGCCCCCACTGTCGATGGTTGGGCCTGATAGCCCCATGGGGGACCAGTTTGACTCATGATTTGCAAGTGACGCCAGGGGTGGTGGGTGAGTGTCCACCACAAGTGACTGTAGTATACGGAGGTCCCGATACCGGGATGATTTTGCAGGGAACCTATGTGCTCTCACTATGGCCTATTATGGTGTCCCCTGTACTGTTACATGTTGAAACTATGCAAGGGATCCCAAGCACTGCCATAAAAGTCTGGTACCACAATTTGGGAAAGGTGCCAGTGGCAGCGATCCTCCTTTCCCAGGACAAAAACCTAGCATGTATCCTCCCAGATGAAAGGGATTTGCCATTATTGGTTCCTAAGACTACCGTTTCTTTTCGTCCATATCTGTCAATAGTCTAATATGGCACAGGGACCCACGCGGAAGACGCTTGTTGTGTAGATTATGAGGCGAGAACCTGTAGGGGTGGAGTGTGGGGACAGCGTCACAGAAAGCAGTTTCCAAGCTCTCGGCCTCATGTGGAGAGGTGCTGGCTGAGATACTGGATGGCTCTCAGCTGTGGCTGGTTGGTCATCAGCTGTAGCCATTAAGCCATTGGTCACTGATATAACTGCCGACGCTAAGAGGGTAGCCGAGGTGAGTGAAGGAGGAGACTGAAGGAAAGTAAGTAGATCGAGGAGAGTTGGTCGGTTGGCAGCAAAGCGGACAGCAGGTCACACGTCATGTAAACCCAGCCTCCAGTGAGACCATAGTGGTATGACTTCCCTACTTATGGCTCCGTTCGTGTTCCTTTTTGGCCTCACCATGTCCTGCGTTCTTATGTGGGCAGCAGGAGCAGAGACCCCGCAGGCCGCCCCGCCAGACACCCCGCACAACAGATATCCTTTAGATATGAAGGGGGAATAAAGACCTTTCCAGATATACAGAAGCTGAGGGAATTTTCCAATACATGACCTGCACTACAAGAAACACTAAAGGAGGCTATTCAACCACCATCAACAGGGACAATTTATGGCAACCAAAATATAAAAACGAGGAGAATAAAGGCCTGAACCGGAATATGGGAATGCACAAAGTAAGCGTGCCGAAGAAAATGGGATACTCTAAATTTCAAACTTTCTTTTACATAATCTTAAGGGTAACCAGTGAAAAAAAATTCAGAACTGAAATATATACTGTACTAAAAGAAGAAACAGAGGGAAACATCATAGAATACTACCACACAGAAATAATAGACAACAACAAAAAGGCAAAGAAACAATGGAGACACAGCCTTACCAGAAAACTGAAGATAGAAATCCCCTTCCGCGTGGGTCCCTGTGCCATATTAGACTATTAGCAGATATGGACGAAAAGAAACGGTAGTCTTAGGAACCATGTATCAATAATGACCCTATATGTAATTGGACTGAACTCACCAAAAAAAGGCACAGAGTAGCAGTTTGGGTCAAAAAACTAAACCTAACCATATGCTGTTTCCAACAGACACATCACAGCTACAAGGACAAGCGTAGACTCAAAGTGGAAGGGTGGAAATTAACACTCCAAGCAAATGGTACCCAGAGAAAATCAGGTGTAGCCATAATGATTTCCGATGAAACAGACTTCAGGGTGAAAAAGATAACAAGAGACAAAGATGGACATTTTATAATGGTAAAGGGGACTATACAACAAGAAGACATAACAGTCATCAAAATTTATGCCCCCAATCAGGAAGCACCGAAATATACCAAGCAACTACTAACAGAACTAAAGGGAGAAATTGACCAAAACACAATTATACTAGGGGACTTAAATACATCATTGACAGCTATGGATAGATCATCAAAACAGAAGATAAATCACGAAATAGCAGCCCAAATTACACATTAGATGAAATGGACATAATTGACATATATAAAGCACTTCTTCCGAAAACATCAGACTGTACATTCTTTTCGAGTGTACATGGAACATTCTCAAGGATAGACCATATATTGGAACATAAAAGCAGCCTCAGAAAATTTAAGAAGACTGAAATCATACCAAGTATATTCTCTGATCACAAGGCTTTGAAATTGGATATCAACTGCGAAAAGTAAAGCAGGAAAAAACACAAATACATGGAGATTAAACAACATACTTTTAAAAAATGACTGGGTCCAAGAAGAAAGTAGGGGAGAGATCAAAAGATATATAGAAACAAATGACAATGAAAATACATTCTACCAAAATTTTTGGGATGCAGCAAAAGCAGTTTTAAGAGGGAAATTTATATCATTACAGGCCTATCTCATGAAAGAAGAAAAATCCCAAATAAATAACATCATGTTACACCTTCAAGAACTAGAAAAAGAAGAACAAGTGAAACCCAAGGTCAGCAGACGAAAAGAAATAACAAAAATCAGATCAGAGCTCAATGAAATAGAGAACAAAAAGACAATAGAAAAAATTAATGTGACAAATATCTGGTTCTTTGAAAAAATTAATAAAATCCAAAAACCCTTGTTTAATTATGTTAAGTGAAATAAGTCAGAAAGAGAAAGACAAGTACCATATGATCTCACTTATATATGGAATTTAAAGAAAAGACTATGTGAATGAACTAATCAGAGACAGTTTTGGGGACGCAGAGAAAAAACCGAGAGTGGTTAGATGGGTGTGTGGGAGGGGGTTGGGGATAAGGGGAAAGGTGAAGGGATTTGGAAGCAGCTGGTAACCACAAGACGGCCTCAGGGTTTTTTTGAAAATTAATTTGGGGAAGGTATTCTATAATGTTGTAAAGATTTTGTTGGGTATCCGATGGACATGCGTCCTATTTGGGAGACCACCTCAGGGATACTGTGGATACCTGATCATGGCATTGTACACCAGAAGCTAAACATTAATGAATGCCAACTATAATTTTATATATATAATGTGATGGTTCAGTGTGAGGTCGGAGGGATAGTGGATGGGGGGGGGTTCACAGTGTGAGAGATGTGGATGATGAACGTCTAAGTATTGCCTTGTTTTGTACACCTGAAACTAATAAATAAATAAATTAATTAAAAAAAAAGAATCTAAAGAAGAAAATAAATGAACAAACAAAACAGAAGCACGCATAGATACAGAGAACAAACTGATGGTTGCTAGATAGGAGAGGGATTGGGGGACTGGGTGAAAAAGGTGATGGGATTAAGAAGTACAAATTGGTAGTTACAAAATATTCATGGGGGTATGAAGTATAGCATAGGGAATATAGTCAATAATATTATAATAATTACGTATGGTGCGAGGTGCGTACTAGACTTATCGAGGAGAATCACTTTGTAAATTATATAAATGTCTAACCACTATGCTGTACACATGAAACTTATATAAAATAATACTGCATGCCAATTATAATTAAAAAGTAAACGTTCAGATGTTAAAAAAAACAAAAAAAAACAAAAACCCTTGTTTAGAGTCACTAAGATAAAAAGACAGAAGACACTAATTAACAAAATGAGAAATGAAAACGGGGAAGTTATCACGAAATCCAGAGAAATACAAAGGATCATGCTGAATACTATGAAGGACTATATGCCACCAAATTCAATAACCTAGAAGAAATAGACAAGCTCTTAGAAACATATAGCCTTCCAAGGCTGAACCATGAAGAACTGGAAAATCTAAACAGACTGATCACCAGTAAAGAAAATGAATCAGTCATCCAAAACCTTCCTAAAAGCAAAAGTGCGGGACCAGATGGCTTCACTAGTGAATTCTACCAAACCTTCAAACAGGATCTAATACCAATCCTGCTCAAACTCTTCCAAAAATTTGAAGAAGAGTCAGTACTCCCTAACTCATTTTATGAGGCCAACATTAGCCTGATACCAAAACCTGCTAAGGAGAACAGAAAAAAAGAAAATAAAGAACAATATCTCTGATGAATACAGATGAAAAAATCCTAAACAAAATTTTAGCAAATCGAATACAACAATGCATTAAAAAGATTATTCATCACGACCAAGTGGGGTTCATCCCTGGGGCAAAAGGATGGTTCAACGTCCACAAATCCATGAACGTGATACATGACATGAACAAAATAAAGGACAAAAATCATATGATTCTGTCAATCGATGCAGAAAAAAACATTTGACAAGATACAACATCTATTTATGATTAAAACACTTAATAAAATAGGTACAGAAGGAAAATACCTTAACATAATAAAGGCCATCTATGACAAGCTCTCCGCTAATTTCATAATTAATGGTGAAAAACTGAAGCCCTTTGCTCTACGTTCAGGAACACGACAGGGCTGTCTCCTATCACCTCTGCTTTCAACATAGTGTTGGAATTTCTTGCCAGAGCCATCAGGCAAGAGAAAGAAATAAAAGGTATCCTAATTGGGAATGGAGAAGTTAAAATATCACTCTTCGCAGAGGACATGATGCTATACGTAGAAAACCCTAAAGACTCCACCAAAAAGATATTAGAAACAATCAATCAATACAGTAAAGTTGCTGGATACAAAATCAACGTACAAAAGTCAATTGCATTTCTATATACTAAGAATGAAATCTCAGAAAAAGAAATACAGAAAACAATTCCATTTGCTATTGAAGCAAAAAAATGAAATACCTACCAATAAACTTAATCAAGGATGTGAAGGATTTATATGCTGAAAACTATAAGACATTTTTGAAAGAAATTGAAGGAGACACAAAGAAATGGATAGATATTCCATGCTCATGGATTGGAAGAATCAACAGAGTTAAAATGGCCATAATACCCAAAGCAATATACAGATTTAATGCAATCCTCATCAAAATCCCAATGGCATTTTTTAAAGAAATAGAACAAACTTCATCAGAGTTGTTTAGAACCACAAAGACCCCGAATAGCCAAAGCAATCTTAAGAAAAAAGAACAATACTGGATGTATTGCACTGCATGACTGTAACTTGTACTACAGGGCTACAATAATAAAAACAGCGTGGTATTGGCAGAAAAATAGACACATAAAACAATGGAGTAGAATTGAGAACCCAGAAATAAAACCACATAAATATGGACAGATAATTTTTGACCAAGAAGCTAAAAATATACAATGTAGGAAACACAGCCTCTTCAATAAATGGTGCTGGGAGAATTGGATAGCCAAGTGCAAAAGAATGAAACTGGACTGTTATCTGCCACGATGTATCAAAATTAATTTAAAATGGATCAAAGACTTAAGCATAAGACCTGACACAATAAACTGCATAGAAGAAAACATAGGTACTAAACTTATGGACCTTAGGTTCAAAGAGCATTTTATGAATTTGACTACAAAGGCAATGGAAGTAAAAGCTAAAATCAACAAATGGGACTATATAAAACTTAAAAGTTTCTGCACAGCAAAAGAAACCATTGATAAAATAAGGAGGCAACCGACTGAATGGGAGGAGATTTTTGCAAACATTTCCTCCGACAAGGGTCTAATCTCCAAAATATACAAGGAACTCATGAAACTCAACAACAAAAAAACAAACAACCCAATTGAAAAATGGGCAGACAACCTGAAGAGACATTTCTCCAAAGAGGACTTACAAATGGCAAATAGACATATGAAAAAATGCTCCACATCACTGATCATCAGAGAAATGCAAATAAAAACCACAATGAGATATCACGTACCCCAGTCAGAATGGCTATCATTAACGAGACAAATAGTAACAAGTGTTGGAGAGGCTGTGGAGAAAAAGGAACCCTCATACACTGTTGGTGGGAATGCAGACTGGTGCAGCCGCTATGGAAGGCAGTGTGGAGGTTCCTCTGAAAATTACAAATAGAATTACCATATGACCCAGCAATCCCTCTCTTGGGTATCTACCCAAAGAATTTGAAATCATTTATACATAAAGACACGTGTGCTCCAATGTTCATTGCAGCCTTGTTTACGGTGGCCAAGACATGGAAACAACCAACATGTCCTTCGATAGATGAATGGATGAAGAAGTTGTGGTATATATACACAATGGAATACTATTCGGCGTTAAGGAAAGATGATATAGGAACATTTGTGACAACATGGATGGATCTTGAGAGTATAATGCTAAGCGAAATAAGTCAGACAGAAAAAGCAGAGAACCCTATGATTTCACTGATATGCGATATATAAACCGAAAACAACAAAAGAACAAGCCAAACAAATGAGAAACAAAAATTCATAGAAACAGACAATAGTTTAGTGGTTACCAGAGGGTAAGGTGGATGGCGGGTGGGAGATGAGGACAAGGGGGTTCAAATATATAGTGATGGAAGGTGAACTGGCTCTGAGTGGTGAACACACAATGGGATTTATAGATGATGTAATATAGCATTGTACACCTGAAATTATGTAATTTCATTAACAATTGTCACCTCAATAAATTTAAAAAAAAAGAAAAAACAAAAGAAAATACATCCTACCAAAATTTTTGGGATGCAGCCAAAACAGTTTTAAGATGGAAATTTATATCACTACAGACCTTTCTCAAGAAAGAAGAAAAATTCCTTATTAATAACATCGTGTTACACAATATGATACTAGAAAAAGAAGAACAAGTGAAACCCAAGGTCAGCAGTAGATAGGAAATAACAAAAATCAGAGCAGAACTAAATGAAATAGAGAACAAAAAGACAATTGTAAACATTAATGTTAAAAAGGGCTGGTTCTTTGAAAAGATTAACAAAATTGAAAAACCCTTGGCTAGACTCACTAAGAAAAGAAGGGCGAAGACACTAAATAACAAAATCAGAAATGAAAAAGGGGAAATTATCATGGACGTCACAGAAATACAAAGGATCATCCAAGAATACTAGGAAGGACTATATGTCACCAAATTCAATAACTTAGAAGAAATGGACAAGTTCTTAGAAACATATAGCCTTCCAAGGCTGAACCATGAAGAACTGGAAAATCTAAACATCCTATCACTGGTAACGAAATTGAATTAGTCATCCAGAACCTTCCCAAAAGCAAAGGTCTGGGACCAGATGGCTTCAACAGTGAATTCTAGGAAACCTTCAAAGAGGATCTAATACCAATCCTGCTCAAAGTTTTCCAAAAAATTGAAGAAGAGACAGTACCTCCTAACTCATTTTATGAGGCCAACCCTACCCTGATACCCAAACCAGGTAAGGACAACGCAAAATAACTACAGACCTATAGCTCTGATGAATACAGATGCTAAAAGCCTAAACTAAATTCTACCAAATCAAATACAACAATGCATTAAAAATATTATTCATCACGACCAAGTGGAGTTCATTCCTGAAACACAAGGATGGTACAACCACTGCAAATTCATCAATGTGATACTTCACATTAACAAAAGAAAGGAGAAAAATCATATGATTATATCAATTGATGCAGAAAAAGCATTTGACAAGATACGACATCCATTTATGATTAAAACAATTAATAAAATAGGTACAGAAGGAAAATACCTTAACATATTAAAGGCCGTATAGGACAAACCCTCAGTTAATCTCATAATTAACGATGAAAAAACTGAAGCCCTTTGCTCTAAGTTCACAAACACAATAGGGCTGTCCCCTATCACCTCTGCTTTTCAACATAGTGTTGGAAGTCCGTGCCAGAGCAATCAGGCAAGAGGAAGAAATAAAAGGCATCCAGATTGGGAATGACAAAGTTAAATTATCACTCTTTGAAGATGTCATGATGCTATATATAAAAAACCCTAAAGACTCTAACAAAAAGCTATTAGAACAATCAACGAATATAGTAAAGTTGCTGGCTACAATATCAACGTACAAAAGTCCATTGCATTTCTATATACTAGCAATGAAATCTCAGAAAAAGAAATACAAGAAACAATTCGTTTTGCAATTGCAGCAAAAAGAATAAAATGCCTAGGGATAAACTTAACCGAGGATGTGAAGGACCTGTATGCTGAAACCTATAAGACATTTTTGAAAGAAATTGAAGGAGACACAAAGAAATGGAAAGACACTCCATGCTCATGGATTGGAAGAATCAACGTAGTTACAATCGCCATATTACCCAAAGCAATATACAGATTTAATGCAATCCCCATTAAAATCCCAATGTCATTTTTAAAAGAAATACAACAAAAAATCATCAGATTTGATTGGAACCACAAAAGACCCCCAATAGCTAAATCAATCTCAAGGAAAAAAAAAAAAACATTACTGGAGGTATCACACTCCGTGTCTTTAGTTTGTGCTACACGGCTACAATAATCAAAACAGCATGGTATTGGCAGAAAAACAGACACATAGACCAATGGAATAGAATTGAGAACCCAGATACAAAACCACATAAATATGGACAGGTAATTTTTGACAAAGAAGCTAAAAACATACAATGGAGGAATGACAGCCTCTTTAATAAATGATGCTGGGAGAATTGGATAGCCACACGCAAAAGAATGAAACTGCACAGCTATCTGTCACCATGAACCAAAATTAATTCAAAATGGAGCAAAGGCTTAAACATAAGACCTGACACAATAAACTGCATAGAAGAAAACATAGGTACTAAACTTACGGACCTTAGGTTTAAAGAGCATTTTATGAATTTGACTCCGAAGGCAATGGAAGTAAAAGCTAAAATAAACGAATGGGACTATATGAAACTTAAAAGCTTCTGCACAACAAAAGAAACCATCGACAAAATATAAAGGCTACCAACTGAATAGGAGAAGTTTTTTGCAAACCGTGCCTCAGATAAGGGGCTAATATCTAAAATATACAAGGAACTCATGAAACTCAACAACAACAAAACAAACAACCCAATTGAAAAATGGGCAGACAACCTGAAGAGACATTTCTCCAAAGAGGACATACAAGTGGCAAATAGACATATGAAAAAATGCTCAACAGCACTGATCATCAGAGAAATGCAAATAAAATCCACAATGAGATATCACCTCACTCCAGTCAGAATGGCTGTCATCAACAAGACAAATAGTAACAAGTGTTGGAGAGGCTGTGGCGAAAAAGGAACCCTGATACACTGTTGGTGGGAATGCAGACTGGTGCAGCCATTATGGAAGGCAGTGTGGAATTTCCTCAAATAATTATGAATAGAATTACCACGTGACTCAGCAATCCCTCTCCTAAGTATCTACCCCAAAAATCAGAAAACATTTATTCATAAAGACACGTGTGCTCCAATTGTCATTGCAGCTTTTTTTGCAGTGGCCAAGACATGGAAACAACCAAAATGTTGTTCAATAGAGAATGGATAAAGAAGTTGTGGTTTATATACACAATGCAATACTATTCGGCGGTAAGAAAAGATGATATAGGAACATTTGTGACAACATGGATGGATCTTTTTTTTTTAATTTATTTTTTTAATTAAATTTATTGGGGTGACAATTGTTAGTAAATTTACATAGATTTCAGGTGTACAATTCTGTATTACATCGTCTATAAATCGCATTGTGTGTTCACCACCCAGAGTCAGTTCTCCTTCTATCACCATATATTTGCTCCCCTTTACCCTCATCACCCACCCCCCACTCCCTTACCCTCTGGTAACCACTAAATTATTATCTGTGTCTATGAGTTTTTCTTTCTCATTTGTTTGTCTTGTTCTTTTTGGTTTATATACCACATATCAGTGAAATCATAGGGTTCTCTGCTTTTTCTGTCTGACTTATTTCACTTAGCATTATACTCTCAAGATCCATCCATGTTGTCACAAATGCTCCTATATCATCTTTCCTTAACGCCGAATAGTATTCCATTGTGTATATATACCACAACTTCTTCATCCATTCATCTATCGAAGGACATGTTGGTTGTTTCCATGTCTTGGCCACCGTAAACAAGGCTGCAATGAACATTGGAGCACACGTGTCTTTATGTATAAATGATTTCAAATTCTTTGGGTAGATACCCAGGAGAGGGATTGCTGGGTCATATGGTAATTCTATTTGTAATTTTCAGAGGAACCTCCACACTGCCTTCCATAGCGGCTGCACAAGTCTGCATTCCCACCAACAGTGTATGAGGGTTCCTTTTTCTCCACAGCCTCTCCAACACTTGTTACTATTTGTCTTATTGATGAAAGCCATTCTGACTGGGGTGAGGTGATATCTCATTGTGGTTTTCATTTGCATTTCTCTGATGATTAGCGATGTTGAGCATTTTTTCATATGTCTATTTGCCATTTGTGTATCTTCTTTGGAGAAATGTCTCTTCAGGTCCTCTGTCCATTTTTCAATTGGGTTGTTTGTTTTTTTTGTTGTTGAGTTTAATGAGTTCCTTGTATATTTTGGATATTAGCCCCTTATCAGAGGCACTGTTTGCAAAAATTTCTCCCATTCAGTTGGTTGCCTCATTATGTTGGCAATAGTTTCTTTTGCTGTGCAGAAGCTTTTCAGTTTCATATAGTCCCATTTATTTATTTTAGCTTTTACTTCCATTCCCTTTGGAGTCAAATTCATAAAGTGCTCTTTGAACCCAAGGTCCATAAGTTTAGTACCTATGTTTTCTTCAATGCAGTTTATTGTGTTAGGTCTTATGCTTAAGTCTTTGATCCATTTTGAATTAATTTTGGTACATGGTGACAGATAGCAGTCCAGTTTCATTCTTTTGCATGTAGCTATCCAATTCTGCCAGCACCATTTATTGAAGAGGCTGTGTTTCCTCCATTGTATGTTTTTGCTTCTTTGTCAAAAATTATCTGTCCATATTTATGTGGTTTTATTTCTGGGTTCTCAATTCTATTCCATTGGTCTATGTGTCTGTTTTTCCGCCAATACCAAGCTGTTTTGATTATTGTAGCCCTGTAGTACAAGGAAAAATCAGGGAGTGTGATACCTCCAGTATTGTTCTTTTTTTTTAATATTGCTTTGGCTATTCAGGGTCTTTTGTGGTTCCAAACAAATCTGATGATTTTTTGTTCTATTTCTTTAAAAAATGCCATTGTGATTTTTATGGGGATTGCATTAAATCTGTATATGGCTTTGGGTAATATGGCCATTTTAACTATGTTGATTCTTCCAATCACATGGATGGATCTTGAGAGTGTGATGCTAAGTGAAATAAGTCAGACAGAAAAAGCAGAGATCCATATGATTTTACTGATATGTGGTATATAAACCAAAAACAACAAAAGAAGAAGACAAACAAATGAGAAACAAACACTCACAGACACAGACAATAGTTATTAGATACCAGAGGGTAACGGGAGTGGGGGTTGGGAGATGAGGATCAAATATATGGTGATGGAAGGATAACTGACTCTTGATGGTGAACACACAATGGGATTTACAGATGATGTAATACAGAATTGCACACCTGAAATCTACGTAATTTTACTAACAATTGTCACCCCAATAATTATAAAAAAGAGGGAAAATACAACTTGCTGCTTCATCTCAGAAATCAACTCACCGTGTAAGTAGTGATAACTTGTGACAACAGACACATAAAAGGAGAGAGAGTAAAGGTCTGTCCTGGCAAGGGGCAATGGAGATAAGTAACATGCTGAAGAAAATGAAGTACTGTAAATATGGAACTTTCTTTTACATAAACTTGCTATTCCCAGGCATCCCCAAGCACCCATTTATTTCATTTCTCCCACCCCTTTCAGAGGCCTTTCACTAAATAGCTTTCTTTCTTTCTTTCTTTCTTTCTTTCTTTCTTTCTTTCTTTCTTTCTTTCTTTCTTTCTTTCTTTCTTTCTTTCTTTCTTTCTTTCTTCTTTCTTTCTTTCTTTCTTTCTTTCTTTCTTTCTTTTTTTTTTTTGATTCTCAGGACCATGGCTGATCCTCTAGAAATTAACCACTGACATTTCCATGCATGATAAAGATGAGTATGGAATCATTTGGGGGAGAGAAAAGCCTTTGGAAATCAGCTAGTTCACCTCCCTCATATAGTATAAAGGGAAAATTAGGTCATGAGAGGTGAAGCATCTTGCTAAGTTCCATAGCCCATTAATGCAGAACTCCAAATAGAACCCAATCTTCCACCTTACAGACCAGTTTTGGCCTATTCTTCTTCTTCCCTTTGTGTTTATTAGTGGTACATTTGTTTCCCAGACTAACCTGTGTTCCACTAAGACTCCAGCATGTTACTGACGTCCAGAAAAGGTGATACAAACCTAAAAGTTATGGTATCTGGTGGTCACTAGAGAAGCATCACACTTCTGTAGATTGGAGCCTGAGTACTAGTGAGTTACCATGACAACATCTGGGCATGCATGTCAGGCTCCAGGGAGAAGATAGAATTCTCACATACTGGCTGGTGTAGAATTCCTGTCAAGATGGGATTAATCACTCAAAGAGAATGGGCCTCCCACTGTCAACTGGGGGTGTTGGTGGGGATTGGGGGTTGAAGGTGGGGGTCAAGGTGAGGATGATGGGAAGGTGGACACTCTCTTTTCTTCCTGTTTGCAATTTCCTCATTTTTGAAAGAGAAAGAAGCAAGGAAGGGAGGGAGAAAGGGAGGGGAGAGGCTTTTATTTTATTGGTATTTTGCTTTCAATATAAAACACTGTGCTGTCATTAACCCTTCCTAGCCTGGAAAAAAATAATTGTTCTGGCTAGATCTCTTTCCTTAGAAATCTAACTCTGTTTACTCCTCTCTCCTGATTCCATAGATTGCAGTGGAGTCAACCAATGGTCTGACATGCTGGGAGATTCACAGAATTTTGTAGCAAAAATAAATGTTATGTTTCTTAAAGAGCTCTCACCACCTGGGGAAAAATCCAAAAGTCAGGGTTAGCAGTGAAGGAAAAATTTTAAATGGGGAAGTGTACAAGGCTGTGTAAGGTTCTGGCGTGGATTTGAATTGCTTTGGGATCCAAAGGTAAGGGATGGATCAACTTTAGCTCAGTTCTCATTTAAGGCTCACACTCCTGACCCAGCCTATGCACCTTGCAAAATCTCAGTGGAGTGCTTAGAAGGGACTGTGGCCTTCAAAACTGAGGGTATACATGTGGCCCTGGAGCTTGTTTTTGGGGGATCCCAGAGGAATTATTTAGAATGCTCATCTAAAGTGGATAGAATAGGGCAGGAAAGCAAAAGATTGCTGTTTCTGGATTGAAGTGGCTGAGTGGTGCTCTTCCAGTACCAAGCCTCAATTGTTCAATCTGTGAGTTAGGAAAGATAATGCTATCAGCCTGAGCTCCTACCTTTCTCCATCATTGGCCTCTGGAACAGTCAGGACAGTTTATTCTCTTTACTCCACACGCACCAGGCTAATTTCTACCTTCCATGTCCGTGTCTTTCTCTACTTGGAATTCTCCCTCGTCTTCCTCTCTGCTAACCAAATTCTAGTTTGTGATTCAAAATCACAGTTCTGTCTCCTCCGTAGAGATTTCTAATTTTTTTTTACTCCAGCCCATGATAATTACCCCTGTATTAGCTTACTTAGATTTTACACTACATAGTTATTTAATCTCTCTGCCTTAATGGGGTAGGTGAGGAAAACAATAGCACCTATCTCTTAGTCTTTTTTTATTTAGTATTGAATAAAATAATGCATGTGAAGTGCTTAGGGGAGGACCTGAAGCATAGTAAGTGTTCAATAAGGCATATCTGTTATTATCATGGCAGTACATAACATAGCCCTAAGTTAAGAGCATCACACTTCATAATATAGTACATAGTAATGGCGTTGAAAGTAGCAGTTAAAGTGTCTATTTGTGCTATGGATACACAAGAAAATTCCTTGCCTCCCAGAATTGGTAAAGAATAATAGTTCACATTTGTTAAGTGCTAACTATGAGCAAGGCAATGTTCTAAGTGCTTTACTTGTATTAACTTGTTGAATCATTATAATGCCAAGAGTTCAGGACTATTGTTACTATCTCCATTCTACTGATGAGAAAAGAGGCCCAGAGAGGTGGGGTAACTGAAGACCACACAATTCAGCTAGCAAGCAGTAGCAGAGCTGGATATGAACCTAGACAGTATGGCTCCAGAGCCCGGACTCTTAACCACTATGCTATCCCCTTGCAAACTGGAATTTTAAACACCAGGGAAAGCTATGGGGAGCAAGGAAGCCAGTTAGCAAAGTGCATGGGATTTAGTTGGACACTGTCCAGACTGAAAAGAAAATATAAGCTTTGGGGTGGCCCATATCTACGGAGAATGAGCAAGCCTTGCATGCGAACAGGGTGTACTTATGCTCTCCCTGCTGTCTGTCCCAGACTAGTTTCAATTGCACTCAGGAAGCCCAGCCTGAGAGTCCGTGGCTCTCATAATGACTCACGAGGAATAATGACTCATGAGGAAGAGGTTGGAAGATAAGGGAAAGGAAGAGTGGCATTCCAAGGTTGTGGGCACCAAAAGGGCCCTGGCTAGCCCTGGGGTGGTAGAAGTGAAACTGGAAGAGAAAAGTCTGCCAGCTACTTCCTGGCCACTGACGGATATGAGCAGCTTTCAGAAACTTGACTTCATAAATAAAGTTTTGAGGTCTTATTTCTCCCTTCTTTCTTGGCTCATTTTTGTCCACAGTCCTGTTGTTTATCTGGAAGGAATTTCAATTACACAAAGCTGAGAGGGAACATAAATACTTGATTTCAATGTAATAATGCTCAAAGGAGGATGGGAAAGCTTCTCAGAGCCAGGGCTGGGTGAGGGTCTATGGATAAAAGGACGCTGTCACAGCTCCCAGCCCGTGAACCACAGAAGATGGGTAGTTAGAAACCCTGGCCTACCTAAAAGTACACAACTCTGTGGTGAACTTTTGTTACTCATTTTGCTTCAGGCTATCTCAAATCTCTGGTGACTTCACAAAGATTTGTAATATTAGATTCCACCAGAGGAACTGCTACAGACCTACAGATTTTACCAGTAGGATACTTACTTGGTCTTCAATCATGGGGGATATTAGAGCCTTGTCTCTAAAATACTGGTTGCCCCTGTATCTATAGCCTTACTATTGGCATTTAATGTCTTTGAGTCTTAAAATTATTTCCTCATCTTCAGAAATGCCTACCTAAGAACAAAAAGAGCACCTGAAGTTCATCTGACCCAACCCAGCTAATCTCTATTCAAGTGTGAATACCCTTTTGATATGTGTAGCATAGTTGAAGTTGACCTGAAATTTATGGGTTCTCTGAATTTCCTGAAATTGTATGCATCATTTTACATGCACGTGAATATGTGCTTTCTCCCCATTGAGAAGCTCTTATCAGGCAGGAATGTAATTTGTAATGTTAACACTTGGGATTCAATGTGGTTTTAACCTGGCTTTGAATTCTGGCTCTACCCTTTACTAGGTATATGATCTCACTTTTTTTTTTTCATGGAACTTAGTCTTTATTTATTTATTTTTTAATTTTAATTTATTAGTCTCAGGTGTACAAGGCAAGGTAATACTTAGACGTTCATCATTTATATCCCTCACACTGTGAACCCCCTTCCCCCCATCCACTATCCCTCCGACCTCACACTGAGCCATCACATTATATATATGAAATTATAGTTGGCATTCATTAATGTTTAGCTTCTGGTGTACAGTGCCATGTTCAGGCATCCACAGTATCCCTGATGTGGTCTCCCAAAGAGGACACATGTCCATCGGATACCCAACAAAATCTTTACAACATTATTGAATACGTTGACAATGTACTTAACCACACTGAACAGCATCTATTTATAAAACATAAAATAACAGTGCCTAACTTGAGTTGATATTGTGAGGATCCAATGAAATAAAGCAGGTCAAGTGCATAACATCCTTCCTGGCACAAAGCAGGTGCTTACTAATCATTCATTCATTCATTCATTCAATAAATATTTATTGAAAACTTAGTCTGTGCTATTCACTCTCTTGTCTCAGAGTTGTAGCAATGAACGAAAATCCCTGTTCTCATGGGGCTTATGTTAAAAGTCAAATAAAATAGTTAAAAGTATGATAAGGGTCATGATGGAAGCAAACAGTGGGGGGTGAAAAGGACAGTAAAGGAAATGGGGAAGGAGACACATTTTGAGTAGGATAGTCAGTGTAGGACACTCGGACATGGTGACATTTTTTAATTAATTAGATTTATTGGGGTGACAATTGTTAGTAAATTTACATAGATTTCAGGTGTACAATTCTGTATTATATCATCTATAAATCCCATTGTGTGTTCACCACCCAGAGTCAGTTCTCCTTTCATCACCATATATTTGATCCCCCTTACCCTCATCACCCACCCCCAACCCCCTTACCCTCTGGTAACCACTAAATTACTGTCTGTGTCTATGAGTTTTTGTTTCTCATTTGGTGACATTTAAGCCGAGATCCAAAAGATGGAAATAAGATAACCATGAAACGGACAGATGACGTATTCATATTCTATTGCTATTATAACAAATTACCACAAACAACACTAATTTCTTATCTCATGGTTCCCATGGGTCAGCAGTCCAGACACAACATGACTCAGCTAGGTTCTCTGCTCAGCTTACGTCTCCTAAAGACAAATTCAAGTCATAGGCTGGGCTGCATTCCTTACTGGAGATGTTGAGGAAGAATCCACTTCCAAGCCCACTTCCTTTTTATGTTTTCTGCGTGGTCCCCTCCATCTTCAAGCCAGTAAGAGTGACTCAAGTCCTCTCATGCTTAAATCTCTCTGATTTATTTCTCTGCATCCCTCTGCTTTTAAGAGCTCATGTAATCACATCCAGGATATCTTTCAATCATAAAGGCAGTTTATTAATAACCATAAATATATTTTAATAATTCCTTTTGCCATGTAATGTAAATATAATAGGTATGACACCGAGGTAAAAATATTATGAGGGCCAAAATTCTCCCTAGCACAGATGGAAAGGATATTCCAGGCAGAGGGAACAGCATGAACAAGTGCACTGAGATGGATTCCAGCTTGACATATTTGAAGAACTGAAAAAGCAGTGTACCTGGAACATTGTGAGCAAGGAGAACAGTGGGGCAAGATGAGGTTGGAAAGGTGGGCAGGGGTCAGTTCAGCCAGGGACTTTGGGTGATGGTCAGGTGTCTGCATTTTAGTCTAAGGTCACTAAGAAGTCATTAAAGAGATTAAAGTTTGGAAATGAGAAGTTGGGGAAAAAATGGCGGCATGAGTTGAGCCTCTGTAGCGCTCCCCTGGAATTTACAATGAATCGGACAACAATAACTCCACAAAGGACTCCCTGCACAGCAGACAGGCAAGACTAAGAGGCCCACTACTGAATGCACCTCCAGGTGGGTGAATCGCGCGAGCAGGGGAGGAGGGAAAGGAGAAGTGCGGAGACGGAGCCCCGCGGGCGCAGGACGCAGACCTAGCTCAGTGCTCGGAGCTTGCTGCTCCCGGAACTACCGCAGCTGCAGGAGCGGGAAGGACTCAGACTGCTAGGGCTCCGCTTACGGCCCAAAGGGCTGAGGGGGCAGCATATAACACAGCTGAACCCAATGCTCACGGCAGAGACTTCACAGAGCAAAGACTGAGGGAAGAGGGCTGAAATAAGTGGTTTAAGCCCTCACTGCCGAGCGGAGAATGGAAGCCTTAGGCACGGAGACTAGCCGCTCCTTCCCTACCCTCCCAGAGCTCGCCCTGCCCCCACCTGCCCGGTGCTAGAAGCTATAAAGTAGCAGTGTCGGATCAAAGGACAGAATATTTGCTGCTCTGAGAACTGTGGACCACAGACAGATTCGCAGCTCAACTAGTTACGACAAAGGGGAGGGAGCTGTGGAAGCAGGACTGGCTGTGGTGGTGGTCGCCAGCATTGCTCTGGGCCACCTCTCACAACTCACCCCGCACCTGGCCCCACGTAGCTGGGTGGTTCCCTTCGGGAGTAAACAGAACTGCTAAAACATACGAGCTCTGAATCTGGTGCAGAAAGATCTTTGGAACTTCAAAAGCTCTTCGCATACCTATCAACCTGTTGCAGCAGCCACTCCTGTAGATGTCTAGGAACAGAAATAGTAAATCAGTGATTGCCATGAATAACCAAGGCAACAAGATAGCTCAGAAACAAAGTGAAAAGTCTCCAGAAAAGGAACTTAGAGATATGGAAATATGTGATTTAAATGACAGAGAATTCAAGATCAAAATTCTGAAAAAACTGAACGAGATGCAAGAAAACACAGAAAGCAGTTTAATGAACTCAGAAACACAATCAAAGAACACCATGAGCATTTTACAAAAGAGATTGAAATTTTGAAAAAGAACCAAATAGAATTTCTGGAGATTAAGAACTCAGTAGAAGAAATTAACAATGAAATATCCAGCTTAGGTGGTAGAGCTGACCAGATGGAGGAAAGAATCAGTGACATCGAAGATAGGAACCTGGAATTTACACAGATGGAAGAAAAAAGAGACTTGAGACTTAAAAGAAATGACAGAACTCTACAACAACTTTCTGACTCCATCAGAAAGAGCAATATAAGAATAATGGGCATACCAGAAGGAGAAGAAAGAGGGAAAGGAACAGAAAATATACTCAAAGAAATTGTAAATGAGAACTTCCCAAACTTGTGAAAAGAACTGGATTCTTGAATCCAAGAAACAAGAACACCTAATTACCTCAATCCCAACAGGCCTTCACCAAGGCAAATTTTATTGAAGCTGTCTAAAATCAATGACAAATAAAGAATCCTCAAGGCAGCCAGGGAAAAGAAGACGGTAACCTACAAAAGAAAGCCCATTAAATTATCATCAGATTTTTCAGCAGAAACTCTACAAGCTAGGAGGGAATGGAACCAAATATTCAAAGTATTGAAAGAGAGAAATTATGAGCCAAAAATAATATATCCAGCAAAGATCTCCTTCAGATATGAAGGAGGAATAAAGACCTTTACAGACATCCAGAATCTGAGGGAATTTTCTAATACACGACACGCACCACAAGAAATACTAACGGAGGATATTACACCACCATCCACAGGGACAACTTGTGGCAACCAAAACATAAAAAGGGGGAGAGTAAAGGCCTGAACTGGAATATGGGAATAGAGAAAGTAAGCGTGCTGAGGAAAATGGAATACTCTAAATTTCAAAACTTTTTTTACATAAACTTAAGGGGTAACCACTCAAAAAACATCCAGAACTGAAATATATACTGTAATAAAAGAAGAAACAGAGGAAAACTTCATAGAATACCACCACACAGAAATAATAGACAACACCAAAAAGGCAAAGAAACAATGGAGACACAGCCTTACCAGAAAACTAAAGATAGAATGACAGGAAATCCTCACTTATCAATAGTCCCCCTAAGTGTAAATGGACTGAACTCACCAATAAAGAGATACAAAGTAGCAGATTGGATCAAAACCTAAACCCAACCATATGCTGTCTACAAGAGACACATCTCAGCTACAAGGACAAGCATAGACTCAAAATTTAATGGTGGCAATTAACACTCCAAGCAAATGGTACCCAGAGAAAATCAGGTGTAGCCATAATGATTTCCGATGAAACAGACTTCAAGGTGAAAAAGATAACAAGAGACAAAGATGGACATTTCATAATGGTAAAGGGGACTATACAGCAAGAATCATAACAGTCATCAATATTTATGCCCCCAAACAGGGAGCACCGAAATATACCAAGCAAGTACTAACAGAACTAAAGGGAGAAATTGACCAAAACACAATTGTACTAGAGGAATTAAATACATCATTGACAGCTATGGATAAATCATTCAAACAAAACATAAATAACGAAATAGCAGCCCTAAATGACACATTAGATGAAATGGACATCATTGACATATACAGAGCACTTCATACTAAAACATCAGACTATACATTATTTTCGAGTGTACATGGAATATTCTCAAGGATAGACCATATATTGGGGCATAAAAGCAGCCTGAGCAAATTTAAGAAGATTGAAATCATACCAAGCATATTCTCTGATCAGAAGGCTTTGAAATTGGATATCAACTGCAAAAAGAAAGCAGAAAAAGACACAAATACATGGAGATTAAACCTCATACTTTTTTATTATTTATTTATTTTTTTTGTTGTTGAGAGCCCACTGGCCCATGTGGGAAATGAACCCGCAGCCTTCGGAGTTAGGAGCACGGAGCTCTAACCGCCTGCGCCACCGGGCCAGCCCAAACCTCATACTTTTAAAGAATGACTGGGTCAAAGGAGAAAGTAGGGGAGAGATCAAAAGATACATAGAAACAAATGACAATAAAAATACATCCTAGCAAAATTTTTGGGATTCAGCGAAAGCAGTGTTAAGAGGGAAATTTATATCATTACAGGCCTATCTCAAGAAACAAGAAAAATCCCAAATAAATAACCTCATGTTACACCTCAAAGAACTAGGAAAAGAAGAACAAGTGAAACCCAAGGTCAGGAGAAGAAAGAAAATAACAAAAATCAGAGAAGAACTAAATGAAATAGAGAACAAAAAGACAATAGAAAAAATTAATGTGACAAAGAGCTGGTTCTTTGAAAAGATTAACAAAATTGACAAACCCTTGGCTAGACTCACTAAGATAAAAAGAGAGATGACATTTATTAACAAAATCAAAAACAAAAAAGGTGAGGTTATCACGGATGCTACAGAAATACAAAGGATCATCCAAGAATACTATGAAGGACTATATGCCACCAAATTCAATAACTTAGAAGAAATGGACAAGTTCTTAGAAACATATAGCCTTCCAAGGCTGAACCATGAAGAACTGGAAAATCTAAACAGGTTGATCATCAGTATCAAAATTGAACCAGTCATCCAAAACCTTCCCAAAAGCAAAAGTCTGGGACCAGATGGCTTCAATAGTGAATTCTACCAAACCTTCAAAGAGGATCTATACCAATCCTGCTCAAAGTCTTCCAAAAAAATTGAAGAAGAGACAGTACTCCCTAACTCATTTTATGAGTCCAACAGTACCCTGACACCAAAACCTGGTAAGGAGAACACAAAAAAAGAAAACTACAGACCAATATCTGTGATGAATACAGATGCTAAAATCCTAAGTAAAATTGTAGCAAATTGAATACAACAATGCATTAAAAAGATTATTCATCACGACCAAGTCGGGTTCATCTCTGTGGCACAAGGATGGTTCAACATCCCCCAATCCATCAATGTGATACAT
Source organism: Rhinolophus hipposideros (assembly GCF_964194185.1). Classification (NCBI taxonomy): domain Eukaryota; kingdom Metazoa; phylum Chordata; class Mammalia; order Chiroptera; family Rhinolophidae; genus Rhinolophus; species Rhinolophus hipposideros. Next base: position 44,342,878 of record NC_138046.1, read on the forward strand.
CACATAAACAAAATAAAGGACAAAACTCATATGATTCTATCAATTGAGGCAGAAGAAGCATTTGACAATATGCAACATCAATTTATGATTAAAACTCTTAATAAAATAGGTACAGATGGAAAATACCTCAACATAATAAAGGCCATATACGACAAGCCCTCAGCTAATCTCATAATTAATGTGGAAAAGCTGAAGCCCTTTGCTCTACGTTCAGGAACACAACAGGGCTGTCCCCTCTCACCTCTGCTTTTCAACATAGTGTTGGAAGTCCTTGCCAGAGCAATCAGGCAAGAGAAAGAAATAAAAGGCATCCAAATTGGGAATGAAGAAGTTAAATTGTCACTCTTTGCAGATGACATGATGCTATATATAGAGAACTCTAAAGGCTCCACCAAAAATGTATTAGAAACAATCAAGGAATACTGTCAAGTTGCTGGCTATAAATTCAACGTACCAAAGTTCATTGCTTTCCTATATACAAACAATGAAATCTCAGAAAAAAATACAAAAAATCAATTCCTTTTGCCATTGCAGCAAAAGGAATAAAATACCTAGGAATAAACTTAACCAAGGATGTGAAGGACCTATATGCTGAAAACTATAACACATTTTTGAAAGAAATTGAAGGAGACACAAAGAAATGGAAAGACATTCTATGCTCATGGATTGAAAGAAACAACATAGTTAAAATGGCCATATTACCCAGAGCATTATACAGATTTAATGCAATACCCATCAAAATCCCAATGGCATTTTTTACTGAAATAGAACAAAAAATCATCAGATTTGTTTGGAACCACAGAAGACCCCGAATAGCCAAAGAAATCTTAAGAGAATAAAAAACAATGCTCGAGGTGTCACACTCCCTGACTTTAGCTTGTACTACAGGGCTACAAATATCAAAACAGCATTGTATTGGCAGGAAAACAGACACATAGACTAATGGAATAGAATTGAGAAACCAGATATAAAACTACATAAATATGGACAGATAATTTTTGACCAGGAAACTAAAAACATATAATGGAGGAAAGACAGCCTTTTCAATAAATGGTCCTGGCAGAATTTGATAGTCACGTGCAAAAGAATGAAACTGGACTGCTGTCACCATGTACCAAAATTAATTCAAAGTGGATCAAAGACTTAAGCATAAGACCTGACACAATAAACTGCATAGAGAAAAACATAGGTACTAAATTTAGGGACCTTGGGTTCAAAGAGCATTTTATGAATTTGACTACAAAGGCAATGGAAGTAAAAGCTAAAATAAGTTAATGGGATTATATGAAACTGAAAAGCTTCTGCACAGCAAAAGAAACCATTGCCAACATAATGAGGCAACAAACTCAATGGGAGAACAGAAGATTTTTGCAAACAGTGCCTCCGATAAGGGGCTAATATCCAATATATACAAGACCTCATGAAACTCAACAACAACAACAACAAAAAAGGACCCCATTGAAAAATGGACAGAGGACCTGAAGAGACATTTCTCCAAAGAGGACATACAAATGGCAAATAGACATATGAAAAAATGCTCAACATCGCTAATCATCAGAGAATTGCAAATGAAAACCACAATGAGATATCACCTCACCCCAGTCAGAATGGCTTTCATCAACAAGACAAATAGTAACAAGTGTTGGAGAGGCTGTGGAGAAAAAGGAACCCTCATACACTGTTGGTGGGAATGCAGACTGGTGCAGCCGTTATGGAAGGCAGTTTGGAGGTTCCTCAACAATTTACGAAGAGAATTACCATATGGCACTCCTGTGTATCTAACCGAAAAATCTGAAAACATTTATACATAAAGACACGTGTACTCCAATGTTCATTGCAGCTTTGTTTACGGTGGCCAAGTCATGGAAACAACCAAAATGTTTTTTTATAGATGAATGAGAAAGAAGTTGTGATACATATACACGATGGAATACTATTCATTGGTAAGAAAAGATGATATAGGAACATTAGTGACAACATGGATGGATCTTAAGAGTATAATGCTAAGTGAAATAAGTCAGACAGTAAAAGTAGAGAACCATATGATTTCACTGACATGTGGTATATAAACCAAAAACAACAGAAGAAGAAGACAAACAAATGAGAAAGAAAAACTCATAGACACAGACAATAGTTTAACGGTTACCAGAGGGTAAGGGGGATGGGCGCTGGGTGATGAGGGTAAGGGAGATCAAATATATGGTGATGGAAGGAGAACTGACTCTGGGTGGTGAACACACAATGGGATTTATAGATGATGTATTACAGAATTGTACACCTGAAGTCTATGTAAATTTACTAATAAATGTCACCCCAATAAATTTAATAAAAGCAAAAAAACATATGTTCTTTATTTTAAAGTGTATTTTGTCAGATATAAGTATTGCAACTCCAGCTTTTTTCTCATTTCCATTTGCATGAAATATTTTACTCCAATCCTTCACTATCAGCCTGTGTGTGTGTGTGTGTCTGAGGTAAGTTTCTTGTATAGAGCATATACAAGAGTCTTGCTTTTTTATGCACTCAGCCACCCTATGTCTCTTGATTGGAACATTTAATCCGTTTACATTTAAAGTGATTATTGATTGGTAGATAGTTATTGCCATTTTTAAATTTGTAGTTAGATTGTTTTCATCTTTCTTTTATTTACAGAAGTCCTTTTAGTATTTCTTGCAATGCTGGCTTGGTGGTAATAAATTCCTCTAGCTTATTATTTTCCGGGTAGCTCTTTATCTCTCCATCAACTTTAAATGATAGCCTTGCTGGAAAAAGTAATCTAGGTTGTAGGCCTGTCGTGCAGGGTCTCAGCTCTCACTCCCCGCCCAAGAACGCAGGACACGGTAAGGCCAAAAAGGAACACCCACGGAGCCATAGATAGGGGAGTCAAACCAATATATTCTCGCTGGCGGCTGGGCTGGAGACACAGGAAGCAGGATCTACATAATCTGCCTAACAGCAGTCCACGCTTGCTAGCCACCATCTTCTTGCTAGCCCCCATTCTTTTCTGCTAGCGTAGCCACAGCAGTTATATCAGTGGCCAATGGCTTACGGGTTACAGCTGACGGCCAACTAGCCACAGCTGATGGCCATCTGATCACAGTTAATGGCCATTTACTACCTGAGCCAGCACCTTTCTATGTGAGGCCAAGAGCCTGGAAACTGTTTTTTGGGGGCTTTGTCCCCACAAGGCCTTTGTGTTCCATCACTTTGAGTATCTCCTGCCACTCCGTCCTGGCCTTCAGTGTTTCTGTAGAAAAGTCATTTGATAGTCTTATGGGAGTTCCCTTGTATGTAACCCTCTGTCTTTCTCTTTCTGCTTTTAGGATTCTCTCTTTGCCTTTCAGCTTTGCCATTTTAACTGTAATGTGTCTTGGTGTGGACCTGTTTGGGTTTATTCTGGTTGGAAGTCTCTGCACCTCTTGGGTTGTACATTGGTTTCCTTCATCAGGTTAGGGAAGTTTTCTGACATTATTACTTCAAATATATTCTCAATCCCTTTCTTCCTCTCTTCACCTTCTGGTATTCCTATGATGCGCATGTTGTTGCGCTTGATGTTATCCCAGAGGTCTCTTAAACCATCTTCATTGTTTTTTATTCTTTTTTCTTTCTGTTGTTCTGTTTGGGTGATCTCTGCTAACTTGTCTTCTAAGTCGCTGATTTGATACTCTGCTTCATCTAACCTGCTGTTAATTCCTTCAAGTGAGTTCTTTATTTCGGTAATTGTGTTCTTTAGTTCTAACTGGTTGTTCGTTATAATTTCTACATCCTTCTTTATGTTTTCTCTAAGTGCCGTAAACATTCTTATCACCAGTTTTCTGAACTCTGTCTCTGATAGTTTGGTTAGCTCTGTTTGTTTTGGTTCCACTTCTGGAGGTTTCTTCTGTTCTTTTATTTGGTACATGTTTCTTTGTTTCCCTATTCTGGCTGACTCTCTGTGTTTGCTTTGATGGATTAGGTAGATCCCCTAGAGTTCTTTTTTCTTGCTGGATTATCTTATGTAGTATGTGTCCTTTATATTTGACTTGCACTACTACATTCTTCTCATCTGCGTGTGCTGCAAAGGTGACTCTTATGTTGTGTATATTGTCCTGTTAGAGAAGATTTTTAATTGCTTTTCGCTTGTGAGTAGGTGGGCTTAACTCCTAGCCTGACTAATTTTGAGACTTTGCTCTGCTGCTTGAGGGTTGACTGCTTAAATGTTGTTTGGCCTCTATGGGCTCTTGTGCCTGTAGAGAATTCCCTCTGGGTGTGTGACTTGTAGTTCAAACCCGGCAGTACTCTTGTTTGGTCCGGAGTTGGCCTCTGGGTATGTTGAATGTTGTGCCTCTGAAGCTAGGCCCTTGTAGCGCAATTTCAGAACAAAACTAATCACCAAGCACAACAAGCACAACAACAACAAAGAAAAAATCAAATACGTTCACACTAAAAACAACCGACAAACTCCACTCAACACAGGCAAAGATATCAAAGGTATAAAGACAAAACAAAACAAAACAAAACAAAGCAAAACAAAAAGCAGCACCTGTCTTGGCTTAAGCCCACCAAGTAATCTCCAGGTTATCATCTGCTGTACCAAAGAATCCCCTGGGTATTGTGCAGGCAGAGCCGGTCACCTGGTACCCAGAGTGACTTTGGGACTGCAGATTTAGATGTGTGGGGCTGAGGGGTTGGATGGTAGTTTTTACAAAGTCAGTGTTGTTTCTGCCCTTGCCTGTACATATGCACACTGAGAGTAGCACCACCAGCCCTGTGTCTAGTTCTCCTGTCTTAGGGCACTTCTTCTGTGTGTGTGTGTGTGTGTTTGTGTGTGTGTGGCAGGTTGGAGATTTCTGAGCTGCTGAAAGCCGGGAGCTGGGAGCTGCGTCTGCTGCTTACTGCTAATCCCTGGGAGTGCCTCCGCAGATGTAATTGCCCCGCCCTAGGCAAGCCAGAAAGGGTGGGGGCTGGGGATGGATGGGTCTTCTCTCTCCCTGCCCAGCCCTGTCACACTCTTCCCACAGGCCAGAAAAGGTGGTGGCTGGGGGTAGAGGAGTCTCTTCTCTCCAAGCCCAACAAAAATCACACTCTTCCCAGCTTCTTCCCTGGGTCAGAGGTGCCTGTCAGTCTTCCCAGAGCCTCAACACTAAGGCTCCTCTGTAATCTGACACTACTCCTCAATTCAGGGGCCAGTTTAATTCTCTGGAAGGGCGGGGTTAGGATTGAAAGGGGTTAGGGGCCCAGGTATGGAGTTTGGTGTCCTTTGTCCGACTTAGGGAAAGAGCCCACCTCCTGGCTTTTGTGTTCTTTGTTCCGTCCTGGGATCCCCTGTGTCTCTGCAGCTGAGGATGCCCGCTGTGTTTCCACAGCTGCAGATGCGGGCCGCTTCTCCACTCCTCTCCCTTCCCTCTTCCCCCGCTCGCCCAATCCGTGCACCTCCAAGTAATCCTTGCAAGAGACTCTTAGCTGTTCTGCGTGATGAGTAGAGAGTGCTTTGATGGGTTATATGTCCCATTTGTGATAAGATCCGGAGGAGAACTCAAAAAGTGCGCCCCGCTGCTGCTTTCCTATGATGTCACCATAATATGGCCATTTTAGCTATGTTGATTCTTCCAATCCATGAGCACGGAATATCTTTCCATTTCTTTGTGTCTTCTTCAATTTCTTTTAAAAATGTCTTGTGGTTTTCAGCATATAGGTCTTTCACATCCTTGGTTAAGTCCTCCCTCATATTTAAAGGCTATTTTTGCTGGATATATTATTTTTGGCTCATAATTTCCCTCTTTCAATAGTTTCAATATTTGATTCCTTTCCCTCCTGGCTTGTAGAGTTTCCGCTGAAAAATCTGATGATAATCTAATGGTTTTCCTTTGTAGGATAGCATCTTCTTTTCCCTGGCTGCCTTGAGAATTCTTTCCTTGTCGTTAATTATTGACAAGTTTCATACAATGTGCCTTGGAGAAGTCCTGTTGGGAATTGAGGTAATTAGGTGTTCTATTTGCTTCTTGGTTTCGAGGATCCAGTTGCTTCCAAAAGATTGGGAAATTCTCATTGACTATTTGTTTGAATATTCTCTCTGTTCTCTTCTCACTTTCTTGTCCTCTGGTATTCCTATTATTCTGATATTGCTCTATCTGAGGGAGTCAGAAAGTTCTTGTAGAGTTCTTTCATTTCTTTTAAGTCTCAGTTTTCTCTCTTCTTCCATCTGTGTCACTTCCAGGTTTCTATCTTCGATGTCACAGATTTTTTTTCTCCATCTGGTCAGCTCTATTATTTAAGCTGGCTATTTCATTCTTTATTTCTTTTATTAAGTTCTTAATCTCCAGAAATTCTATTTGGTTCTTTTTTTTTTTCAAATGTCAATCTCTTTTGTAAAATGTTAGTTTGTTCTTTGATTTTGTTTCTGCCTCCATTAAACTACCTGTCTGTGTTATCTTGCATCTCTTTGAGGTTTTTCAGAACTGCAATTTTGAGTTCTCTGTCATTTAAATCATATATATCCATGTCTTTAAGTTCATTTTCTGGAGACTTTTCATTATCTTTCTGAGCTGCCTTGTTACATTGGTTATTCACGGCAATTAATGAATTATTATTTCCCTTCCTGGGCATTTATAGGTGTGGGTTCTGCAACATGTTGTTAGGAAGAGGTGTTTTTTTTTTGTTTGTTTGTTTTGTTTTTTTTTTTGCTTTCCAGTAGGTGTTTGTAGGATGCTTTTTTCTCTCTGACTGCAGGCTTTTATTGTCTATCATGGTGTAGTATTATATTTTTTCTGCACTGTTTCAGTTTCTCACTATTGGGGATTTCCTGGAATGTGGGCTTCTCCTCTGTGAGCATATTGCCTGGGTCTCAGGAGACTGCCCCCATTGGAGGAGGTGGATAAATTCTGAAATTCCAAAGCTCTTCCTGCAGCAGATTTATGGCTTGTGTTTTTCAGTGGTTCTGTTTATCCCTGTAGGGACCCACCCAGATAAGTGTGGGCAGAGGCAGGATGGGTTGTGAAAGGTGGTTCTGAGGAATGGTTGCAACTACCAGCATGGCCAGTTCTGCACCGAAGGCTCCCTACCCTTTGAAGAATTAGTTTGGCTGCAAGTCCATGGTCATGGGCCACAGTTCTCAGAACTTCAAATATTCTCTTCTTTTGATCTGACACTTCTATTCTTCAGCTTCTAGCACTAAGAATATGGGGGTGGGTTGAGCTTTGGGAGGGTGGGGAAGGGGTGGCTAGGATCTGTGCCTTTGTCTACAGTCCTCTGTTTCGCAGTGATGGGTTCAACCACTACTTTCACTCATCTCTCAGTCTTTGTTCTGAGATCTCTGCGGTGAGCAGTGGGTTCATCTGTCTTAAATGCTGATCCCTCAGGTGGGACTGTGGGCCATAAGAGGAGCATAAGCAGTCTGAATTTTTCCCTTTCCCATGACTGCTGTAGCTCCAGAATGCAGGGAGCTTGGAGCTCTGAGTTCGGTCTGTGTTCTAGCTCCTTTGGGTAGCCCGTGTCTGTGCACTTCCCCCTTCTCTCCTTCCCTGCTCCCCAGTTTGCCTACCTTTGGATGATTTCAGTTGCCCATCTCTTAATCTTGCCTGTCTTCTGTGCAGGGAGTCCTTTGTGGAATTATAGTTGTTCAATTTGTTGTACATTCCAGGGGAGACTTCAAGAGGCTCACCTCATGCCACCATATCTATGATGTCGGGATGGTGCTCTTGAGTAACAGGAGACATATAACAATGACACATTTTCTGAAAACATTCCTGTGTTTTACATGCATTTTTTATTCAATTCTCACAAAATCTTATGTGACAAGTATTATTATTGCTTCATTTTATAGATGACTAAACTGGATTACAAAGAGGTGGAAGACTGAGGTACTTAGCAGATGTACCCCTCGCCCAGCTCAGGCTGACATTACTGAGTCCGGAATTCCTGATGGGAGGTATCACTTGGGCCAGTCATAAGTTTGGAACTCGGGTCATGGCATCAAATACCCCCCTCTCTCAATTCCCATTTTCCAGACAGAAGTACCCCAGTCTTCATCTCTTAAACTCAGTTAAGAAAAACCTATTCATATCGAACATTTTCTGCAGACAAAATGTGGAAACTGTGAAGTGTACGATTTAGTAACAATACCAACAATTTTACCGTATATAATCTAGGAGTTAATAACTCTAGGGTCAGTTATAGCTGGGCTCAAACTCCTCCAATTATTTGCTGTTTGACCTTAAGAAGTCAACCTCTCTATTATCCAGTTTCCTCATCTATAAAATGGATGATGATGATACTAATCAGATCAAAAGTATGGGAATTAAGTGAAAAAATGCCTGTAAAGCACAGAAAATCTTCTAGAAAATGTTAGTGCTATTGTAATCATACTTTTCCCTGTATTTTCTCCTGTAACTTCTTTTGAATATGTCAATACTCATTCTGTGAGGCATAAACTGGGAAGGAGTGAAATGACTTACTCAGGACCACTCAGAGTTCTGTATTCCCTTTTGACAGAGTGGTGTTAGCTCCGGTGACAAGAGCTCCACCTTGGAGTTCAATCTCCCAGCTGCCTGTGTATGTTTTAAAGAACTTCATTGAAAACATATGTGCTATGTTTTTCAACCCCCCACCCCTTTTCTTTTTTCTTTTTGTTAGGGTGGAGAAATTAAACCATATGCTATAAGACTGGGGTGGGTGGAGGGAGAGAAATCCCAGGAAAATGTTGTTTTCAGTTAATTTTGTATATTTTTTTGTCACAGTTTATGTCTTTTCCTCCATCCCCATTTGCAAATTCATTGCCTTCACCTACATTTAAAATGGCCTACGTGAACAGTGCAGTATAAAGGCAATAGGGGTGGCAGGTATCCTCTGGATTCCCAGGTCCGAACTAGGATAGATCCTGTGTCCTTGGAGTGTGGCTTCCTTTTCCATAAGGCTTGAAAAATTTCATTCTCTTGGGCTTCACACAGTCTCAGGTTCCTTCCTTCAGATTTTCTGGGCCTGTTAGGAGTAAGGAACTGGCTGTGCCCCAGCTCTTGTGCCCCTCCCCCAAACACCCACTTCGTTTACAGCAGCTGCAGCTGCTGGGTCAGCCTGGGAATCCAAAACACCTCTCCATACCCCTTTCCCCAAGGTAAAAATAAATAAAGTGTCAGTGAACTGATTGCTTTTCGGATTGCACCTTACATTTTTCCTGTTTTGAGCTTTCTGGTTTCTTAGTGGAAATGGCAAACTTTGCCTTGACTGGTGTGGGTGTGATTTCCATCTTTCTGGCTCCTGTCCCAAGCTTTCCCCAACTTCCTCCTTCCCTGGCTTGACTCTATTATCTTTCTAATTGGGATTTCTCACTAGCAAAATTCCACCTCCTCCAAAATTAGTGTCTGGAAAGAATGGTGGAACAAAGTTGTTGGGACAGAGCCCCAGAGAGCAGTTTCCAGGTTCTCGGCCTCACGTGGAAAGGTGCTGGCTCGGGTAGTAGATGGCCGTCAGCTGTGGCTATTTGGCCATCAGCTGTAACCCTTGAGCCATTGGCCACTAATATAACTGCCGCGGCTGTATTGGGGAGTCGAGAGAGAGTTGAGGAGAGTCATCGGTTGGTTGGCAGAAAAGCGGACAGCAGGTCGCATGTCCTGTGAATCCAGCCTCCAGTGAGACTATAGTGGTATGACTCCCCTACATATGGCTCCGTGGGTGTTCCTTTTTGGCCTAGCCACATCCTGCATTCTTATGTGGGGAGCGGGGGCAGAGACCCCGCAGGCCGTTCTGCATGACAAAAATTTTCTGTAACCCAGCAATTGGAGCCAAGAAGTGAAAACTTCTCACCTGTCTTTTATCCCAGTTGCACTATATGACCATGAGCCATTCTCAGTGACAGTGCCATTTGGCTTGGGGAAGGATTTATTAATCTCTTTAAAGTTACCCCAAATAATCTTACAAAAAATGTATTTGCTTCTCTACAAATACTTGTGGGGACAAAACCCCAAAAAAACAGTTTCCAGGCTCTCGGCCTCACATAGAAAGGTGCTGGCTCGGGTAGTAAATGGCCATCAACTGTGATCAGATGCCAGCAGCTGTGGCTAGTTGGCCGTCAGCTGTAACCCGTAGGCCATTGGCCACTAATATAACGGCTGTGGCTACGCTAGCAGGAAAGGAATGGGGGCTAGCGAGAAGATGGTGGCTGGCAAGCGCGGACTGCTGTTAGGCAGATTATGTAGATCCTGCTTCCTGTGTCTCCAGCCCAGCCGCCAGCGAGAATATATTGGTTTGACTCCCCTATCTATGGCTCCGTGGGTGTTCCTTTTTGGCCTTACCGTGTCCTGCGCTCTTGGGCGGGGAGTAGGAGCTGAGACCCTGCACGACAAATGGCGCAGCGAGCAGGGTTTCCTGCGTGACACATGGCGTAGTCGGCAGGATACGGTGCTGGCCAAAGCTTTCCGAAGGGCAGTGGAGCAGTTTGTGCGTATGAAAGCTCAGTCTGAGGAAGACCAGGAGGAGCAGCTGCCGGAGAGCTCGATTCCCGTGGAGGGGTGGAAAGATGTGGATGGTTCCCCAACCAGCAGAGGCCGGAGAAAGCGGAGAAAGCGGAGAAAGCGAAGGTTGTTGCCACCCTGTGGGCTGGGAACTGCTTGCTGAGGCAGCCCGGATGCAGGACTTTTAGTCCCAGGAGGAAACGCTTGCTGAGTCCTCCGTGGGAGATGAGGGTGAGGTCAAGGTCATCCCTCACCCCCAGGACAGCCCTGGCGAATGACTATGGACTATGGAGAATTGCCTTCTATCACTGGTTTAATGAACGCTTGACTGTTTGGGAACATACCACCATGTAGTGGGACTGGTTAGATGTTTGCTTTTGTGTCTTGACTGGCCGCCATTGATAATATGTAAGCACCTTGATGTGAGCCGCTGTTGTTCCAGCACAGTACCCCGAGAGGCCCAGAGAGAGAGTGGCAGTGCCCTGAGAGCCCTGGCTGTGTCCAGGAAGTCTGGCTGTGTCCAGAGAGAGTGGCAGTGCCCTGAGAGCCCTGGCTGTGTCCAGAAAGTCTGGCTGTGTCCAGAGAGAGAGTGGCAGTGCCCTGAGAGCCCTGGCTGTGTCCAGGAAGTCTGGCTGTGTCCAGAGAGAGTGGCAGTGCCCTGAGAAACTCTGGCTGTGCCCGGGGAGACAGGTGGTACCCTAAGAAGCCCAGGAAGTCTGGCTGTGCCCAGAAGTACTGGGGTGGTGCCCTGAGAAACCCTGGCTGTGCCCGGGGAGACTGGTGGTACCTTAAGAAGCCCAGGAAGTCTGGCTGTGCCCAGAAGTACTGGTGGTGCCCTGAGAAACCCTGGCTGTGCCCAGAGAGCCTGGCTGTGTTCAGGATAGTGCATTCACCTCCAGGCTCCTTGCACAGGGCCCCTCGCAGAAGACGCTTGTCGCGTAGATTGTGAGGCGAGACCCTGTAGGGGTGGAGTGTGGGGACAAAACCCCAAAAAAACAGTTTCCAGGCTCTTGGCCTCACATAGAAAGGTGCTGGCTCGGGTAGTAAATGGCCATCAACTGTGATCAGATGCCAGCAGCTGTGGCTAGTTGGCCGTCAGCTGTAACCCGTAGGCCATTGGCCACTAATATAACGGCTGTGGCTACGCTAGCAGGAAAGGAATGGGGGCTAGCGAGAAGATGGTGGCTGGCAAGCGCGGACTGCTGTTAGGCAGATTATGTAGATCCTGCTTCCTGTGTCTCCAGCCCAGCCGCCAGCGAGAATATATTGGTTTGACTCCCCTATCTATGGCTCCGTGGGTGTTCCTTTTTGGCCTTACCGTGTCCTGCGCTCTTGGGCGGGGAGTAGGAGCTGAGACCCTGCACGACAAATGGCGCAGCGAGCAGGGTCCCCTGCGTAACATACTCCTTCAAGACAAATCCCTTAAACTTTATGTGCCCCACTGTGGCGACAGAGCCAGGAGTACAGTTTCCAGGCTCTTGGCCTCATGTGGAAAGGTGCTGGCTCAAGTAGTAAATGGCCATCAACTGTGATTAGATGGCCAACAGTTGTGGCTAGTTGGCTGTCAGCTGTAACCAGTGAGCTGTTGGCCACTAATATAATTGCTGTGGCTACACTGTGGGGGCTAGCAAGAAGATGGTGGCTGAGCTAGCAAGAACGAATTGGAGTTAGCATGGCGGATTGCAGCTAGCAAGTGAGGTGGGTCGGCAGAGACAAGTGGATGGTGGGTTGCAGAGTGTGTGGCTCCTGCTTCCTGTGTCTCCAACCCAGCCGCGAGCGAGACTATAGTGGTATGACTCCCCTATCTATGGCTCCGTGGGTGTTCCTTTTTGGCCTCACCATGTCCTGCATTCTTATGTGGGGAGCGGGACAAGAGAACCTGCATGAGTCCCTGCACGACACCCACCAAGCCCCTTCACATAAGTAGAGAATGTGAATACAGTGGTACCTCGGTTTTTGAACGTTCCCGTTGACAAACATTTCAGTTTACAAACACTCTAAATTTTATGGATTTATGGTATCATTAGATAGTAAAATTCATGCTAAATTTGCAGGTTTTTTTTCTTTTTATAATTTTTTTTATTAGATTTATTGGGGTGACAATTGTTAGTAAATTTACATAGATTTTTAGAGGTTGATTTTAAAGATTTGGAATGGATTAATCTATTTTGCATTACTTTCTGTGGGGAAACCGTGCCTTGGTTTTTAAACGTTTCAGAACTCGAATGGTCTTCCGGAACAGATTATGTTTGGAAACCGAGGTACCACTGTACAAACAGTAAAAGATATGCGGGGGAGAAGAGGGTGGCTTCCTTGTGTATAAATTCTGGATCTGGTCATTCATGTTATATGCTCTACTTTTCCAAGACTACAAAAACAATATCAACATTTATCATGTTTGGAATGCACTGGGATTGTTGTAGAATTTAAATGGTGAATATAGGTCCCAGATTATGGCCTCAACATACGAATGAAAATAAAAGTCTGTGTAGTGAATTTGCAGTTCTATTTGTAATCATTATAAAATTATACTCAATAAAACAGTTAAGAAACACTGACTGAAATCCTTATACAGTGTAGAACCCTGTTCAATTCACCTGAAATGCACTTAGGCCTCCTCAGGTGGATCTGGAATGCATTAAAGTCTTTGAGGCAATGGGTAGGGGCAAAACAGCAGCTGAAGACAGGCTTACAAATGTAAATAAAGCACATTGTTTTAAGTCAATGTGGATGAATACCAGGGAGCAATTGAGGAAGGGGTGGTAAAGTACTGGTTGTCTAAGCACAGGTGAGGATTGGAAACTTGATTCCTATCTCCTCTTGGGAGCAGACCTGAGAAAGTTGGAGATTGTGAGTCTAACTTTTGGATGAAGGCAGAGGTAGTTCCTGTACTAGAGGAGTTCACATGTAGTAGGGATGAGAAAAGTGCACATAGATGTATAGTGGTTAAGAACATGGCCCTGGTGACAGATCTCATCGATTCAACCAGATCTTCAACTAACCAGCATGCAATCTTGGGCTAGCCATCCCCCACTCCCCAGTCATTTTATCCTCATTCAGAACGTGGAGGCAATACGCTGTTTCCTCAAAAATAAGACTTGATCTTATATTAAGTAAGGTTTGCTCCAAAAGACGCATTTGGGCTTATGTTCAGGGTATGTCATCCTGAAAAATCATGTTAGGACTTATTTTCTGGTTAGGTCTTATTTTTGGGGAAACACAGTAGTTGTACCTACTTCATGAGAACAATGAAATGAGTTCATACATGGAAAGTACCTGGCACATACTGAGAATTCAGTTGGGAGGCATTATTTATTCAGTACTTACTATGTGTCAGGCTCTGTGCTATGTGCTTTACATGCACTGTCTCCTTTACTTCTTACAACAACCCTATAAAGTAGTAACTACTACTATCCCCCATTTTCCAGATGAGGAAACTGAGGATAAGAGAAGTTAAGATGATGATGGTAATTGAGTGTAGAAGGTGCTACAATAGACAGGTGCAATAGGTGCATAAGTATGGACATGTCTAACTGCCTGGGGAAATCTCAGGAAGGTATAACAGAAGAGGGTATGTTTGGGCTACAAAGGGGAAATAAGGGTTTATAAAGAGAGGCAGAGAGTAAGCAAAGGCCAATGCATAGTATTTGAGCATAGCTGGAGTGCAGATGTGGGCAGGGTAGGTATTGGCAGGAAATAGACCTAAAGGTTGGCTGAAACATATTTGTGTATGCCACTCTAAGGAGTTTGGACTTTACCCTCTAGAGAATCATCAAAGATATGGAAAGGCTGCATACATCAAGAAAATTTAGGCGAATGATAATGAGGATTTGTACTAACATAGTAGTAGGGAGAATAGAGAGATAAGTCCACTTGCAATGCAGCCTTTACTCTCACTTCAAGGAGCTCACAATACAGTGCCGAAGACCAACCCCAAATCAAAGGCAAACCAACTGTTATAATACAATGTGGTTTGGTCAGTGGGAGAAAGACACACACAGGATGCTGGAGAAGCACAGAGAAAGACCATTGCTTTGGGAGTGGTGGTCAGGAAAGGCTACTCATAAGAGGGACCTTTGGAGCTAAGCCTTGAGTGGTGAAAAAACATAGTTTTGCTTACATAGTTATGTAAGCAAAGAAAGCATAGGAGTAGGGTTGCCATTGCAGTATTAGGCATGACACAAGCAAAGGTGCAGAGATATGCAACAACATGGAATGTAGGAAGAACCACAAGTATTTCAATATATTTTTTATTAGTTTCAGGTGTACAAAACAACATAAATTAGATATTTACACCCCTCTCAAAGTGATATTCCCCCTCCCCCAAGCTACGACCTCTCTGACATTTTATATAGCTATTACAATAACATCTTCTTTATGCTGTATTCCAACTCTCATGATTATACACACACACAAACACACACACACACACACACACACACACACACACATATATATATATTCTCTTATAGTAGACATACAGTATCATTCTACTTCACCTTCAGTGGACAGTGCATCAAGTATTTCAATACTGATGGAGAAGAAAGTACATCATTGGTAAGGGCAGAGATGAGGCTAGGGAGAAAGGCAGAGGCTGACTTTAGCAGGGTTTCATATGCCATACCAAGGAGTAAGGACTTAATCTAGTAGGTAAAAGAGAACCATTTAAATAATTTAATTAGGGGCCTACCAGATGCACCTATTAGACTAGTTAGTAGTAGTATAGAGGGTGGGGTTGGAGGGAGTGAGATTAGAAGAAGCAAGACCAGACACTGGAAAACTTGGTAGGAAATTATTGTAATAGTTTACACAAGAGATGATGAGTTACTCAACTAAAGCAAGGTAGGGACGATAAGGAGGAGGGGAGTGACTGGGGGAATTAAAAGTGGCAAGACTTGGTGACTGGTTGAAGAAAAAAAGAGTTAAGGGAGACTCCCAGGTTTTTGGCCTTAACAATGAGTGAATTTTGGTTTCACCAACCCAAGATAAACACCGGAGAACAGATGATTCCAGAAGAAAAATGATGAGTGTGGTTTTGGACATCTTGAGTTCCAGATGATTGTGGGGCATCCATGTGGAGATGTCCACTGGAGATTTTGTGATAGGGCTCCAGAGAGATGTCAATGCAGAGATTGAGATTTGGAAATCATCAGCATATGGATGATGGTAAAAATCATCAGAGGGGATGAGATCACCTAGAGAGGACATGCACAGTGAGGTTAGTGGAGAGCCAAAGATAAAAAAACTTGGAGGACTATCAGTATTCAAGGGACAGACAGAGGAGAGTGTCCAGTAAAGTTTGGTGCTTGCCCTGAACTATATATTTTAGTAGTTGTAGGATTAAATGATAAACCCAAACAGAGAATCCCCAATCTTTATAGAACCTTCTAAAACTATTTTGTGACCTACATGATTGAAGATAGTAAACAGTTTAGGATTACATTATTTACCAACTTTTAATATAGTAACTTTTCTTGAAAATTGTTGTAACTTGCTTTGTAACAATACTTATAATGAAGTTTATAATGAAGTTTTCTGAGTTCTTTAACTGAAAGCCTGTCTAAGCAGAAAAATATACTTATTTTCTTTGTCCAATTTACTGAAAATTCTTTTGAAGTATCACATCCCTTTTGTCCTAGGAAAAGTTTATTCCTCAGACTGGGCTGAGCGCTCAAACTGCGCGGGCTCTTGGTGGCCTTGGCGGCAGCAGCAGCATCCTCCTTCTCTCTTTCTTTTCTTCCCTTCCGCTTCTTTCTCGTTCTTCTTTTGTTCTCCTTCTTCCCTTGCCCCGTCCCACGCTATACTTTTCCCGAGGGCAATAGGTCCTCCAGCCGGTGAGCAGTGACAGCGGCGACCGTGGATGCATCCAGTTTCTATGCCTAGACTTGATTGATTTGATCCAAGATATATTCTGACTGCTGCCTGGAACTAAGGGCCCAGCTTAAGAGGCACAAGATTCAACATATCCAGAAGCCAACTCTAGACCAAATCACAGTACTACCGGGTTTGACCTACAAGTCACACACCCAGAGGGAATTCTCTGAAGGCACAAGAGCCCATAGAGGCCAAACCTCATTTAAGTGGCCAACCCTCACCCAGCAGAACACCCTGCGGTGGGCAGAGCCAAGCCTCACAACTAGACAGCCTAGGAGTTAAACCCACCTACTCACAAGCAAAAAGCAATTAAAGTTCTTCTTGAACAGGACAATATACTAAACACACGAGCCACCTTTGGAACACATGCAGAAAAGAAGAACAAAGTAGTCCAAGTCAAATATAAAGGACCCATACTACATAAGAAAATCCAGCAAGAACTAAGAGCTCCAGGGGATCTTCCTAATACATCAAAGCAAACACAGAGAGTCAGTCAGAATGGAGAGACAAAGAAACATGTCCCAAATAAAAGAACAGAAGAAACCTCCACAACTGGAACCAAATGAAGCAGAGGTAACCAACCTTTCAGAGGCAGAGTTCAGAACACTGGTGATAAGAATGTTTAGGAGCTTAGAGAAGACATAAAGAAGGATATAGAAATCATAAAGAACAACCAGTTAGAACTAAAAAAAAAAAATGTAGAAATCTTAATGAACAACCAGCTAGAAATAAAGAACACAACTACCGAAATTAAGAACTCACTTGAAGAAATGACCAGCAGGTTACATGAAGCAGAGGATTGAATCAGAGACTTAGAAGACAAGTTAGCAGAGATCATCCAAACTGAACAACAGAAAAAAAAAGAATAAAAAACAATGAAGATGGGTTAAGAGACCTCAGGGATAAAATCAAGCACAACAACATGCGAATCATAGGAATACCAGAAGGCGAAGAGAGGAAGCAAGGGATTGAGAACATATTTGAGGTAATAATGTCTGAAAACTTCCCTAACCTGATGAAGGAAACCAACATACAAGACCAGGAAGTGCAGAGAGTTCCAACCAGGATAAACCCAAACAGGCCCACACCTAGACACATTATAATTAAAATGGCAAAGCTTAAAGACAAAGAGAGAATCTTAAAAGCAGCAAGAGAAAGGCAGAAGATTACGTAAAAGAGAACTTCCATAAGGTTATCAAATGACTTTTCTACAGAAACATTGAAGGCCAGGAGGGAGTGGCAGGAGATACTCAAAGTGATGGAACACAAAGGCCTACAACCTAGATTGCGTTATCCAGCAAGGCTATCATTTAAAGTTGATGGAGAGATAAAGAGCTTCCCAGAAAAGAATAAACTGAAAGAATTTATTACAACCAAGCCACCATTGCAAGAAATACTAAAAGGGCTTTTGTAAATAGAAGAAAGATGAAAACAATTTTCTACAAATTTAAAAATGGCAATAACTATGTACCTATCAATAATCACTTTAAAAGTAAACGGATTAAGTGCTCCAATCAAGAGACATCGGGTGGCTGAGTGGATAAGGAAGCAAAACCCTTGTATATGCTGTATACAAGAGACTCATTTCAGATCAAAAGACACACACAGGCTGAAAGTGAAGGGTTGGAGTAACATATTTCATGCAAATGGAAGCAAAAAAAAAGCTGGAGTTGCAATACTTATATCTGACAAAATAGACTTTAAAATGAAGAACATATTAAAAGACAAAGATGGGCACTTTATAATAATAAAGGGATCAATCCGACAAGAGGACATAACCCTAGTAAACATCTATGCACCTAACATAGGAGCACCTAAATATATAAAACAGGTACTGATGGACATAAAGACAGAGATCAACAGCAACACTATCATAGTAGGGGACTTCAACACACCTCTGACAACAAGGGACAGGTCCTCCAGACAGAAAATCAATATGGAAACAACAGCCTTAAATGATACTTTGGAGCAGTTGGATTTAATTGATATTTTCAGAGCATTTCACCCAATGCTGCAGAATACACGTTCTTCTCAAGTGCACATGGAACATTTTCCAAGATAGACCATATGTTAGGACACAAAACAAGCCTTGATAAATTTAAGAAAATTGAAATCATACCAATTGTCTTCTCTGACCACAGTGCTATGAAATTAGAAATGAACTACAGGGAAAAAAAACCAGGAAGACACACCAATTCATGGAAGCTGAATAACATGTTACTAAATAATGAATGGGTCAAGCAGCAGATCAAAGAAGAAATCAAAAGATATCTCGAGACAAATGAGAATGAGAACACGATGAACCAAAATCTTTGGGATGCTGCGAAAGCAGTCCTAAGAGGGAAGTTCATAGCACTGCAGGCCTACCTAAAGAAACAAGAAACATCACTAATTGACAGTTTATCTTCACACTTAAGAGATCTGGAAAAAGAACAGCAAAATAAGCCCAAAGGGAGCACAAGGAAGGAGATAATAAGGATCAGAGCAGAAATAAATGAAATAGAAACCAGAAAAACAATACAAAAGATCAATGAATCCAAGAGCTGGTTCTTAGAGAAGATTAACAAAATTGACAAACCTTTAGCCAGACTCATTAAAAAAAAGAGAGAGAGGACCCAAATTAATAAAATCAGAAATGAAAGAGGAGAAGTGACAACAGACACCACAGAAATACAAAAAATTCTAAGAAATTACTATGAGCAACTATATGCCAACAAATTTGACAACCTTGAAGAAATGGACAATTTCCTAGAGGCGCACAACCTTCCAAGGCTAACTCAAGAAGAAACAGAAAGCCTGAACAGTCTGATTACCACCAGGGAAAGTGAATCAGTAATCAATAATCTCCCAACAAACAAAAGCCCTGGACCAGATGGCTTTACAGGTGAATTTTTCAAAACATTCAAAAAAGAATTATCACCTATTCTCCTCAAGCTCTTCCAGAAAATCCAGAAGGAAGGAAGACTCCCAAACACTTTTTACGAAGCCACTATCACTCTGATCCCAAAAGCAGACAAAGACACCACAAAAAAAGAAAACTACAGGCCGATATCTCTAATGAACATAGATGCAAAAATTCTCAACAAAATATTAGCGAACAGAATTTAGCAATACATTAAAAAGATCATACACCGTGATCAAGTGGGATTCATCCCTGGTATGCAGGGGTGGTTCAACATCCGCAAATCAATTAATGTGATACACCACATTAACAAAATGAAAAATAAAAATTACATGATCATATCAATAGATGCAGAAAAAGCATTTGATAAAATACAGCAACCTTTTATGATAAAAACCTTTAAGAAAGTGGGAATAGAGGGATCATATCTTCACATAATAAAGGCCATATATGACAAACCCACATCTAATATCATACTCAATGGGGAAAAGCTAAAACCATTCCCCCTAAGATCAGGAACAAGACAAGGTTGCCCACTTTCTCCACTTCTATTCAACATAGTGCTGGAAGTTCTAGCCACAGCAATCAGACAAGAGAAAGAAATAAAAGGCATCCAAATTGGTAAGGAGGAAGTAAAATTATCACTATATGCAGATGATATGATACTATATATAGAGAACCCTAAAGACTCCACCAAGAAACTACTAGAACTGATAGATGAATTTAGTAAAGTAGCAGGATATAAAATTAATATTCAGAAATCAGTTGCATTTGTATATACCAATGATAAAATATCAGAAGGAGAAATTAAAAAAAACAATTCCATTTACAATTGCTCCAAAGACTATAAAATATCTGGGAATAAATCTAACCAAAGATGTAAAAGATCTGTACTCAGAAAATTATACGACACTGAAGAAAGAAATGAAAGAAGACATAAATAGATGGAAACACATTCCATGTTCAAGGATAGGAATAATTAATATAGTTAAAATGTCCATACTGCCTAAGGCAATATACATATTCAATGCAATTCCTATCAAACTACCAACGACGTTTTTCACAGAAATAGAACATATAATCCTGAAATTTATATGGGACCATAAAAGACCACGGATAGCCTCAGCAATCTTGAGAAATAAGAACAAAGTGGGAGGTATAACGATACCTGCTTTCAAACTGTACTATAAGGCTACAGTAATCAAAACAGCATGGTACTGGCATAAAAATAGACACATAGATCAATGGAACAGAATAGGGAGCCCAGAAGTGAATCCATGCCTATATGCCCATCTAATCTACGACAATGGAAGCAAGAATGTACGATGGGGTAAAGACAGTCTGTTCAATAAGTGCTGTTGGGAAACCTGGAGAGACACATGCAAGAAAATGAAGCTGGACCACCTCCTTACACCATATACAAAAATAAATTCAAAATGGCTTAAAGACTTAAATATAAGATCTGAAACCATAAAATATCTTGAAGAAAATATAGGAAGAAACTTTATGGACATTACCCGGAGTAAGATTTTCACTGATATATCCCCTCGCGCGAGGGAAGTAAGAGAAAAAATAAACATGTGGGATTACATCAAACTAAAAAGTTTTTTCACAGCAAAGGAAACCATCAATAAAACAAAAAGGGATCCTACTGTATGGGAAAAGATATTTGCCAATGATATATCTGATAAGGGGTTAATATCACAAATCTATAAAAAAAACTTACTCGACTCAACTCCAAAAAAACAAACAACCCAATTAAAAAATGGGCAGAGGACTTGAGGAGACATTTTTCTAAAAAGGACATATAGAAGGCAAGCAGATACATGAAGAAATGCTCAACCTCACTAACCATCAGAGAAATGCAAATAAAATCCACAATGAGATACCACCTCACCCCAGTCAAAATGGCTATCATCAATAAATCAACAAACAACAAATGCTGGCGCGGATGTGGAGAAAAGGGAATGCTAGTGCACTGTTGGTGGGATTGCAGATTAGTGCAGCCACTATGGAAAACAGTATGGAGGTATCTCAGGAATCTGAAAATGGTACTACCCTATGATCCAGTAATTCCACTCCTAGGAATCTACCCGGAGAAATCCAATAGTCCAATTCAAAAATCTGTATGCACTCCTATGTTTATTTCAGCAGTTTACAGAATAGCCAAGACATGGAAACAACTGAAATGGCCATCGTTAGATGACTGGATTAAGAAGCTGTGGTACATTTATACAATGGAGTATTACGCATCCATAAAGTAGAAAGAAATCTTATCATTTGCAACAACATGGATGGATCTAGAGAACATTATGTTAAGTGAAATAAGTCAGAAAGAGAAAGACAAGTACCATATGATCTCACTTATATGCGGAATCTAAAGAAAAGAATAAGTGAATGAACTAATCAGAAACATTTTTGGGGATAAAAAGGAAAAACTGAGAGTTGTTAGATGGGCGGGGGAGGTGGGGATAAGGGGAAAGGTGAAGGGATTTGGAAGCAGCTGGTAACCACAAGATGGCCTCAGGGTTTTTTTGAAAATTAATTTGGGGAAGGTATTCTATAATGTTGTAAAGATTTTGTTGGGTATCCGATGGACATGCGTCCTATTTGGGAGACCACCTCAGGGATACTGTGGATACCTGATCATGGCATTGTACATCAGAAGCTAAACATTAATGAATGCCAACTATAATTTTATATATATAATGTGATGGTTCAGTGTGAGGTCGGAGGGATAGTGGATGGGGGGAGGGGGGTTCACAGTATGAGGGATATAAATGATGAACGTCTAAGTATTACCTTGTTTTGTACACCTGAAACTAATAAATAAATTAATTAATTAAAAAAAAAAAAAAAAAGAAGCAGTTGGTAACCACAAGATAACCTTAGGGTTTTTGAAAATTAACTTGGGGAACGTAATCTATAATTTTGTAAAGTTTTTGTTGGGTATTCGATGGACACGGGCCCTATTTGCAAGACCACCTCAGGGATGCTGTAGATGCCTGATCATGGCACTGTACACCAGAAGCTAAACAATAATCAATGCCAACTATAATTTTATATATGTATAATATGATGGCTTGGTGCGAGGTCAGAGGTATAGTTGATGGTGGAAGAGGGGTTTACAGTGTGAGGGATATAAATGATGAATGTCTAAGTATTATCTTGTCGTGTACACCTGAAAGTAATAAATTAAAAAAATAAAAAATGAAAAACATAAAAATAAAAAATAAAACTCTAATTAGCATAAAAAGAAGAAATTAGAGAAAAGTAGCATTACAGAAGATGAACTAAATTTCCATTTAACAATGCAAAAAATAAACAGATAACTCTAAAGCTCATAAATCAAGAAATGTACATACACCATTGTACATAACACCATTTAAAAATATGCAAAGAACTGTCTGAGAGACTAGGGATTCACAGAGGCATAATAGAAAATATTCACTTTCTATTATGAATATTTCCACCATTGGATTTTAAATCATGTGCATGAATTATTCTTCACTAAAAATATAATTAATAAAGGTGTCTCTGGAGAGAGGAGAGATTTCAGGACCTCCTTATTAAAGTACCACCTCTGGGTAAAAAGTTGAAGGTATTAAGAAGTACAAATTGGTAGTTACAAAATAGTCATGGGGCTGTAAATTATAGCATATGGAACATAGTCAATCATATTGTAATAACTATGCATGGTGTCAGAAGTGTACTAGACTTATCAAGGTGATCACTTCGTAAGTTATATAAATGTCTAATCACTCTGTTGTACAGCTGAAATTAATATAATATTGTATGTCAATTGTAATTGAAAGATAAACAAATTATTTAAAAAATAAAAAGATTTAAATCAAGAAAAAACCCACAAAAAAAACACCTTTTTGAAAACTCTGAAGGGAATTCCCACTCTGGACACAAGAGGGAGCTTTAAGATAAAATGATAAAAAATAGTTTAATGTAGGCTGTACCATCTTTATTTTCTTTTCATTAAAAAATTTAGCTTTGCATTCTATGGAAATATTATTCAACAAATCATCGAATCATACAACGGTAGAGCTGATAGACTCATTAATCATCGTGACCTCTCCCCAGGGGTTGATATGCTTACCTCCTCTTTTCTTTAACGGTTCTTTTTCCTTGGCTCCTGAGACAACACTCTTTCTGTACTTCTGTTCATAACTTTTTTGTTTGTTTGTTGCAGGTGCACAAAACAATATAATAGTTAAACATTTATACCCCTCATAAAATGACAAACCTGCTCCCCCAATCTACTACCACGCTGAATTTGCACGTAGCTGTTACAGTTCCACTGACTCTGTTCCTTATGCTGTACTCCACATCCTGTGACTATACAAATTATAGTTGACACTCATTATTATTCAGCTTCAGCTTCAGGTGTACACTGCAGGGTCAGGCATCTACACTGCCCATGAAATGGTCTCCCTAAGACAAGTGTCCATCGGATACCCTACAAAATCTTTATAATGTCATTGATTATATTCCCCAAATTGACTTTTGTATCCCCATGACAATCTTGTGGTTCCCGATTGTGCTTTCTAATCCCCACACCTTCTCTCTCATCCCCACCCCCGCAATCTAGCAACCCTCAGTTTTTTCTCTATATCTCTGAGACAGTTTCTGATTAGTTTGTTCATTTATTCTATTCTTTAGATTCCACATGTAAGTGAGATCATATGGTATTTGTCTTTCTCTGTCTGACTTATTTCACTTAGCATAATGTTCTCTAGGTCCATCCATATCATGGCAAATGGTAAGATTTCACTTTTCTTCATGGCCCAATAATACTCCACTGTATAAATGTACCACAGTTTCTTAATCCAGTCACCTAACTATGGGCATTTTGGTTGTTTCCATGTCTTGGCTATTGTGAATAGCACTGCAATAAACATAGGGGTGCATAAATTTTTTCGAATTGTGTTTTAGATTTCTCTGGAAAGATACCTGAAAAAAATAAACATATGAGATCATATCAAACTAAAAAGTTGTTTCGCAGCATAGGTAACCATCAAATTTAAAACAAGGCAGCTTACTGAATGTAAGAAGATATTTGTCAATAATACTTCTGATAAGGGGTTAATATCCAATATTTATAAAACACTCATTCAGCTCAACTCCAAAAAAAACAAGCTACCCAATTAAAAAATGGGCAGAAGACATGAAGAGACATTTCTCTAAAGAGGACATTCAGATGGCAAACAGATATATGAAAAAATGCTCAACCTCACTAATCATTAGAGAAATGCAAACAGAAACCACAATGAGATACCACCTCACTCCCATGAGAATGGCTATTATCAATAAATCAACAAAAAATAAGTGCTGGGAAGGTTGTGGAGAAAAGGGAACACTCTTACACTGTTGGTGCGATTGCAGATTGGTGCAGCCACTATGGAAATCAGTATTGAGGTGTCTCAAAAAACTGGAAATGGGACTACATTATGACCCAGCAATTCCCCTCCTAGGTGTTTATCCGGAGAAATTCAAGATGTTAATTCAAAAATATATGTCCACCCCTATGTTTATTGCAGCACTATTCACAATAGTGAAAACTTGAAAACAATGAAAATGCCCCTTGTTAGATGGCTGGATTAAGAAACTGTGGCACACTTATACAATAGATGTATAGAGCTATAAAGAAGAATGAAATCTTACCATTTACAACTATATGGATGGACCTATAAAATATTATGCTAAGTGAAAGAAGTCAGTCGGAGAAATACAAATACCATGTGATCTCACTTATATGTGGAATCTAATGAACTGAATAAATGAGCAAAGTAAACAGAAATAGTCTCAGAGATATAGAGGAAAAACTGATGGTTACTAGAAGGGAGGGGTGGGGATGAGGGAGAAGGGGAAGGAAAGAAAGCGTAAAGTGATAAATACAATATTTCCACGGTGATATGAAAGACAGTTTGGGGAATATAATCAATAATGTAAAGATTTTGTAGGGTGTCAAATGGGCACATGTCTTATTAGGGAGACCACTTCATGGATGATGTATATGCTTGACGACTATACTGTACACTTGAAGCTAAAGTTTAATAATAATGAATGCCAACTATAATATTATATCTACATAAATATAGTCATGGGATATGGAGTATAGTGTAGGGAATAGAGTCAACGGAATTGTAACAGATATATATGACTTCAGAGGGACAATAGATTGGGGGAGGGGAGTTGTAACTTTGTGAGGGGTGAAATGTCTAACTATTGCATTGTTTTGTACACCTGAAACAAAAAAAAAAAAAGAAAAAAGTTGGGAATTTCTGTTTTGTGAGATACAACGACTTACAAGCATATCCCTTTGAGATGTAGATCCTGTCTGGCAATTTACTACATATATTAATTTTAAAAATCATATTCCAAAAAGAAAATGGTAAAGAAGATAAAAAACATTTTGAAAAAAGGAAGAAGAGAACTTAATACTGCAACACAGAAATCAAACCATAGCATACAAGGCAACAATTAAGTTCACGACTTGCCACTGTGTGCTTACAGTGGCAGCACTGTACAAATAACTCCGTAAGTTTTCATAACCTTGGCATATCAGTGTCTCACAGCTATGTCTGTGTTCACATGTGGTGGTGTCTTGTTGAGTGGCATTCATTATTATTGTTGTGTGCTTTTGTGTGCCCTCATGAGAATGACTGAGCTTGAATTAAAGCAACAAACAATCGTTTAATTAGTTGTTGAACTTGGAAATAGTGGAAGTGAAATCAAGGACAAGTTAGTCCATATTTATGGGGATAATGCCATGAAGAAAAACAGCAGTGTACAAAGAGATTAAACATTTTTCTGAGGGGTGAGAATGCATCATTGATGAAGAGAGGTCAGGGCAGTCAGTAACAAGCAGAACTGACAAAAGCATTGCAAAAATTCGTTGTATTATGTGTCAACATCATCGGCTGACTGTGAGAAGCATAGCAAACCAAGTAAACTTCGATAGAGAAACAGTTACGAAACTCTTAACTGAAAATCTTGGCATGACAAAGGTGTGTGCAAAAATGGTCCCGGAGGAGCTCACTGATGAACAAAAGCAAAAGAGACTCAAACTTTACCAAGACCTTTTGGAGAGGCAAGACGCTATTTTGGGCCATATTATCACTGGTGATAAAACATGGGTGTATTAATATGACCCTGAAACAAAGTGTCAAAATGCACAATGGAAGTCACCCAATTCTCCACGACCAAAAAAGTCCCATCAATGCAAATCAAGAGTGAAAACAATGTTGCTAAACTTTTTCAATATCACAGGTATCATTCATTATGAATTTGTACCAACTGGAGAAACATTTAACCAAGTTTACTATTTGGAAGTGCTGAAAAGGCTGCACAAAAAAGTTAGACGAATTCAAACTGAACATTTTGCCAACAATTCATGGCTCTTGCCTCATGACAGTGAACCAGCTCACATGGCACTGTCTGTGAGGGAGTATTTAGCCAGTAAACAAATAACTGTGTTGCAATACCCTCTCTACTGCTCTGGCTAAACTATTGTCTGTGTCTATGAGTTTTTGTGTCTCATTTGCTTGTCTTGTTGTGTTGTTTTTGGTTTATATACCACATATCAGTGAAATCATATGGTTCTCTGCTTTTTCTGTCTGACTTAGTTCTTTGAAAAGATTAATAAATTTGACAAACCCTTGGCTAGACACACTAAAGTAAAAAGAGAAAAGACAAAAGACTGAATCAAGAAAAAACAGAAAATCTGAACAAACCAGTTCCAAGCAATGAAATTGAATCAGTAATAAATAAGCCCCCAACAAACAAAAGTCCTGGACCATATGGCTTCACAGGCGAATTTTACCAAATATTCAATAAAGAATTAACACCTATTCTCCTAAAGCGATTCCAAAAAATTCAGTAGGAGGGAAGGCTCCCAAGCACATTTTAATGAGGCTACTATTGCTCTGGTCAGAAAACTAGAAAAAGACAACTCAAAAAAAGAAAACTACTAGTTGATATCCTTAATGAACATGGGTGCAAAAATCCTCAACAAAATACTAGCAAACTAAATTCAGCAATACATTAAAAAGATCACACACCACGATCAAGTGGGATTCATTCCTGGTGTGCAAGGTTGGTTCAATATCAAATTAGTTCTATTCGTAGTTTCTTTGTATATTTTTGCTCTCTGATTGGGGACATAAATCTTGATGACTGTTATATCTTCTTGTTGTATAGTCCCCTTTATCGTTATGAAATATCTCCTTTTTTTTTTCTCTTAACTTTTTTATCCTGAATTCTGTTTCATATAATATCAGTATGAATACACCTGATTTTCGCTGAATACCATTTGCTTGGAGTGTCAATTTCCACCCTTTCACTTCAAGTTTATATTTGTCATTGTTGCTGAGATATCTCTTGGAGGCAGCAAATGGTTTAGTTTAGTTTTTTTATGCAATATGCTAGTCTGTGCATTTTTATTGGTGAGCTCAGTCCGTTTACATATAGGGTGATTATTGATATGTGAGGTTTTCTGTCATTTCATATTCGGTTTTCTGGTAGGACTGTGTCTGCATTGGTTCTTTGCCTTCTTGTTGCTATCTATTATTTCAGTGCGGTCGTATTCTATGATTTTTCCCTCTCTTTCCTTTTTTTATGATATATTTTTTAGTTCTGGATTTTTTAGTGGTTGCCATTAAGTTTATGTAAAAGAAAGTTTCATATTTAGAGTTTTCCATTTCTTCAGCATGTTTACTTTCTTCATTCCCTTTTGCCAGTTCAGACTTTTAGTCTCTCCCTTTTTAGTTTCATTAGAAAATTAGAAATTCAGTTTTGTCTGAAATTATCCATATTTATGCTGTGTGTTGATTTCTGTGCTGCAGCAGCAAGTTCTCTTTCCCCCCTTTTCAGTGTTTTTTTTTTTTTTTCTGTTTATCATCTATATTATGTTTAAGTGTAAAGTGTCCTATTTGGTGAAGGCATTGCCATTTCCTGTTTCTGTTTGTAATTCTACCAATGGTTTTCTAATCTTTTGCTTTTTTTAATTTCAGGTCGAATAGCTTCCTTCTGTATTTCTTGTAGTGCAGGTCGTGTGTTAGAAAATTCCCTCAGCATATGTATATCTGGAAAGGTCTTTATTCTTCCTTCAGATCTAAAGGATATATCTTTGCTGGGTATATTATTCTTCGTTCATAATTTGCCTCTTTCAATAGTTTGAATATTTGGTTCCACTACCTCCTGGCTTGTAGAGTTTCTGCTGAAAAATCTGATAATAATCTAATGGGTTTTCCTTTATAGCTTACTATCTTCTTTGCCGGGGCTGCCTTTCTTTGTCGTTAAATTTTGACAGCTTCAATACAATGCACCTTGGTATAGGCCTATTGGGATTGAAGTAATCAGGTATTCTATTTGCTTCTTTGATTCCAGCATCCAGTTCTTTCCACAATTTTGGGAAGTTCTTGTTGAGTATCTGTTTGAATACACTACACTCCCTGTTCCCTTCTCCGTTTCTTCTCCTTTTGTTATTCCCATTAAACTTGTATTGCTCTTTCTGATGGAGTCAGAAAGTGCTTGTAGAGTTCTTTCATTTCTTTTAACTCTCAAGTCTCTCTCTTCCTCCATGTGTCATTTTCAGGTTTCTATCTTTGATGTCTCTGATTCATACCCCCATCTTGTCAACTGTATTACCTAAGCTGGCTATTTAATTGTTCATTTGCTTTATTGAGTTCTGAATATCCAGAAATTCTCTTTGGTTCTCTTTTCAAATATCAATCTGTTTTGTAAAATATTCATTTTATTCTTTGCTTGTGTTTCTGAGTTCATTAAACTGCCCATGTGTGCTTTCCTGCATCTCGTTGAGTTTTTTAAGAATTGTAATCTTGAATTCTCTGTCATTTAAGTCACCTATATCCATGCCTTTAAGTTCCTTTTCTGGAGGCGTTTCATTTTTTATCTGAGTTGCCTTGTTACCTTAGTTATTTATGGCAATTAATGAATTACTATAGCTCTTCCTATGCATCCACTGGAGTGGGTTCTGCAACAGGTTGATAGGGAGAGGTCTTTTGTTTTCCAACAAGTATTGGTAGAATGTTTTATTTTCTCTAGACTGTAGCCTTTTATTCTTTCTCACTCTGTAGTGTTATATTTTCTCTGCACTGTTCAAGCTTCTCAAACAATGGGGGGATTACCTGGAAAGGGGGCTTCTTTGTGAACATTTAACCTCTGTCACAGGGCGCCGCTTCTGTGGGGATGTGGAAAACTTCTCAAGTTCCAAAGCTCTTCCTGTACCAGTTTCAGAGCCTGTGTGTTTCAGTAACTGTTTACTCCTGCATGGATCCACCCAGATAGGTGGATACAGGAGTGGATTGGGTTGTGAGAGGTGGCCCAGAGCAATAGTGGTGACCCCCAACAGACCCAGTAATGCACCCAAGGCTCCCACCCCTTCACCAGAACTAGTTGGGTTGTGAGTCTGTAGCTGTGGGCCACAGTTCTCAGAACTGCATATATTCTGTTCTTTTGATCTGACACTGCTAGTGTTCTGCTTTTAGCACTAGGAGGGTGGGAGTGTGGTGAGCCCTGGGAAGGTTGGGAGGGGGAAGCTAGGCTCCATGCCTAAGATTTCTGCCCTCTGCTTGGCAGTGAGTACTTAACCTGCTGTTTTCACCCTTCTTCCTCAATGTTAGCTCTGAGCTCTCTGCCGTGAGCATTGGGTTCAGCCGTGTTATATGCTGATCCCTCAGGTGAGAGTGTAGACCATAAGCACAGCACTAGCAGTCCGAATTCTTCCCTCTGCTGCTACTGCTGTAGCTCTGGAATGCATGGAGCTTGAAGTTTTGAGTTCTGGTCTCCTCCTGCACCCCTGCAGCCTGTGTCTCTGCACTTCCCCTTTCTTTCCTCCCCCGGTCTACCAATTTGCCCACCTTTAGATGATTTCAGTTGCACACCTCTTAGTTTTGCCTGTCTGCTGCACAGGGAGTCCTGTGTGGAATTATAGTCATTCAATTTTTGTAAATTCCAGGGGAGAGTTCAAGAGGCCCACCTCACGCCGCAATTTTTATGACTTGGTGTATTATCTTTTTAATGTGTTGCTGAATCTGGTTTGCTAGTATTTTGTTGGGGATATTTGCATCTGTTCATTAGGGAAATCAGCCTGTAATTTTTGGGTTTTTTTTTATTTGTAATGTCTTTGCATGGTTTTGGGATAATCATAATAGTGTTCACGTAAAATGTTCTTGGGAGCTGTCCCTCTGTTTGAAATTTTTGGAATAGTTTTAGGAGAATAGATGTTAATTCTTTTTGGAATGGTTTATGAAATTCACCTATGAAGCCATCTGGTCCAGGACTTTTGCTTGTTGAAATTTATTGATTAGTGATTCTTTTTTTGTTTGTTTGTTTTTGTTTTTTGTGTTTTTTTGGTAGTAGTCTGTCTGTTCAGGGTTTCTCTTCTAGATTCAGACTTGGAAGATTGCATGCTTCTAGACATTTATCCATTACTTCCAGATCATTTAGTTTGTTGGCATAAAGTTGCTCGTAGTATTTTCTTAAAATTTTCTGGGAGAGACGTCGTCAAAATGGCGGCATGAGGTGAACCTCTGTAAAGCTCCCCTGGAATTTATAACTAATTGAACAACAATAACTCCACAAAAAACTCAATGCACAGGAGACAGGCAAGAGGAAGAGGCCCACTACTGAATTCAACTAAAGGTGGGAGAATCGCGCAAGCGGGGGAGGAGGAAAGGTAAAAGTGCGGAGACAGAGCCCCGCAGGCTCAGGACAAACACCTAGCTCAGTGCTCTGAGCTCGCTGCATCCCGGAACTACGGCAGCTGCGGAAGAGGGAAGAACTCGGACTGCTAGGGCTCCGCTTATGGCCCGCAGGGCTGAAGGGACAGGATATAACACGGCTGAACCCATCGCTCACGGCAGAGACCTAGGAGAAAAGACTGAGGGAAGAAGGCTGAAAATGGTTGGTGGTTTAAGCCCTCACTGCCAAGCAGAGAATGGAAGCCTTAGACACTGAGAAAAGCCTCCCCTCCTACCCTCCCAGAGCTCGCCCCGCCCCCACCTGCACAGTGGTAGAAGCGGAACAGCAGCAGTGTCAGATCAAAAGATTGATGTTCTGAGAACTGTGGACCACAGACACAGATTCGCAGCCCAACTAGTTCCGGCAAAAGGGAGGGAGCTTTGGAAGCAGGACTGGCTGTGGTGGTGGTCGTCACCACTGCTCTGGGCCAACTTTCACAACTCACCCTGTCCCTGGCCCCACCTATCTGTGCAGATCCCTGCAGGAGTCAACAGAACTGCTGAAACATACGGGCTCTGAATCTGGTGCAGAAAGAGCTTTGAAACTTCAAAAGCTCTCCCCATCCCCACAGAGATGTGGCTCCATATGACTCAGGCAAACTGTTAACAAAGGAGAAGCCAGTTTCCCAGGGAATCCCCCCATTGTGTGAGAAGCTGGAATAGTGCAGAGAAAACATAGCACTACCCCGTGAGAGAGGAAAAAAAGGCTGCAGTCGGAGAGAAAATACAACATTCTACCAACAAGTATTGGCAAACAAAAGAAAGACCTCTTCCTATCAACCTGTTGCAGAAGCCACTCCTGTAGATGTCTAGGAACAGAAATAGTAAATCAGTAATTGTCATGAATAACCAAGGCAACAAGACAGCTCAGAAAGAAAGTGAAGTCTCCAGAAAAGGAACGTAAACATATGGAAATGTTTACGGAAATAATGTTTACGGAAATGTTTACGGAAATAACATATGGAAATAAATGACAGAGAATTCAAGATTGCCATTCTGAAAAATCTCAATGAGATGCAAGAAAAAACAGAAAGGCAATTTAATGAACTCAATTAAAGAACAACATGAGCATTTTACGAAAGAGATTGAAATTTTAAAAAAGAACCAAAGAGAATTTCTGGAGATTAAGTACTCAATAGAAGAAATTAAGAATGAAATAACCAGGATGATGTCATAGGAATGGCGGCAGCGGGGTGCTGTTTTTGACTTCTCCTTCGGGTTTTCTGGCAATCGGGACTTATAACCCATTGAGGAGTTCTTTGCTCATCACGCAGAACAGCAGGGAGATTCCTGGAAGAATCACCTGAAGGTGCGCATTGATTGCGAGCAGGGGAGGAGGCAGGACAGCGAAGTGGAAACGCGCCCCCCCCCATGGTGGAGCCGCAGCCTGGCGGCACCCGCAGCGCGGCTCCCAGGACAGAGCGGAGAAGACAAAAGCCAGGAGAACAGCTGAGAGAGACGTGGAAGGTTTGCTTAGGGGAGTGTTAACTGGGCGAGCGGGGGAGGAGCGAGGAGGGCGAGAGGAAACGCACCACGCGCTCCCCACCCCCCACGGTAGAGCCGTGCCCTGCAGTGTGCCCACAGCAGCAGCAGTAGGCAGCACCTGGGGCTCTAGAGACCCACGGGAGCCCAGGGTGCAGCAGAAAGCGCAGGGGCCAGGAGGTGGACTCTTTCCCTGCGTCCCACAGTTGATCGCTCACGCCAGGGTGGGCAGCTCGTGGGCCCTAGTGCAGACAAAGAACATAGACGCCACACCTGAGCCCCTCACCCCGCTTTTAGAACCGTACCCCCGCCCTTCCAGAGACTTAAACTGATGCCTGAACTGAGGAGTAGTGTCAGATTACAGAGGGGTGTCTGTGCTCAGTCACTGGGAAGATTGGCAGCCAGCTCTGACCTTTGGAAGAGGCTGGGAGGAGGGGATTTTCGCTGGACGAGGAGAGAGGAGACTCCCACACCCCCAGCCACCACCTTTTCGGGCCTGCATGAAGAGTGTGACGTGGCTGCCTGGGAGAGAGAAGACCCCTCCATCCCCAGCCCCCACCCTTTCTGGCTGGCCTGGGGTGGGGCAAGGGCAACTGCAGAAGCACTCCTTGAGTTCAGCAGTAAGCATCAGATGCAGCTCCCAGCTTTCAGCAGCTTAGAAATCTCCCACCTGCCCACTCCCACACGCCCACAGAAGCGGGGCCCAGGAGTACTGGGCCCAGGGCGGGTGGAGATACTCTCAGCGTGCATTTGTGCAGGAAAGGGCAGAAACTGCACGGACTCTCTGAAAACTGTCATCAAGACCCCTCAGCCCCTCGCATTTAAATCTACAGTCCCAAATTCACTCTGGGCACCAGGTGACCGGCGCTGCCTGTGCAATAGGCAGGGAACTCTTTGACAAAGCAGAGTACAACCTGGAGATTACTTGGTGGGCTTAAGCCAAGACTGGTGCTTCTTCATGTTTTGCTTTGCTTGTTTTTTTTCTTTTCCTTTTTCTTTCTTTTTCCTTATCTTTCTTTCTTTCTTTCTTTTTCCTTTTTTGTTTTGTTTTCTTTTCTTTTCTTTTTTTTTTGTTTTGTTTGGTTTGGTTTGATTTGGTTTGGTTTGTTGTTTTTTTTTTGTTTCTTTTTCCTTCTCTTTCTCTCTTTTTCCGTTTTGGTTTTGGTTTTTTTTTTTTTTTCTATTTTTCTGTTTTTTGCTTGGTTTTGTTTGTGTTTTGTTTGTTTGTTTGTTTTGTGTTGCTTTGTTCTGTCTTTATTTCTATGATATCTTTCCCTGTGTTGAGTGGGGCTTTTTGGTTGTTTTTTACATGTGAATGTATTTGATTTTTTTTCTTTGTTGTTGTTGTTGTTGTTCTACTTGGTAATTTTATTTGTGCTGAAACTGCCCTACCAAGGCCCAGCTTAAGAGGCACAAGATTCAACATATCAAGAAGCCAACTCTAGACTAAACCAGAGTACTACCGGGTTTGACCTACAAGCCATACACCCAGAGGGAATTCTCTGAAGGCACAAGAGCCCATAGAGCCCATACCTCATTTAAGTGGCCAACCCTCACACAGAAGAACACACTGCAGTGGGCAGAACCAAGTCTCACAACTATGCAGCCTAGGAGTTAAAGCCAACTACTCACAAGCAAAAAGCAATTAAAGTTCTTCTTGAACAGGACAATATACACAACACATGAGCCACCTTTGGAGCACATGCAGAGGAGAAGAACGAATTAGTGCAAGTCAAATATAAAGGACCCATACTACATAAGATAACCAGCAAGAACTAAGAACTCTAGGGGATCTTCCTAATACATCAAAGCAAACACAGAGAGTCAGTCAGAATGGAGAGACAAAGAAACATGTCCCAAATAAAACAACAGAAAAAACCTCCACAACTGGAACCAAATGAAGCAGAGGTAACCAACCTTTCAGAGACAGAGTTCAAAACACTGGAGATAAAAATGTTTAAGGAGCTTAGAGAAGACATAAAGAAGGATAACATCAAGCGCAACAACATGCGCATCATAGGAATAGCAGAAAGCGAAGAAAGGAAGAAATGGATTGAGAACATATTTGAGGTAATAATGTCCGAAAACTTCCCTAACCTGATGAAGGAAACCAACATACAAGCCCAGGAAGTGCAGAGAGTTCCAACCAGGATAAACCCACACAGGTACACACCAAGACACATTACAGTTAAAATGGTAAAGCTTAAAGACAAAGAGAGAATGCTAAAGCAGCAAGAGAAAGGCAGAAAGATACATACAAGGGAACTCCCATAAGACTATCAAATGACTTTTCTACAGAAACATTGAAGGACAGGACGGAGTGGCAGGAGATACTCAAAGTGATGGAACACAAAGGCCTACAACCTAGATTGCTTTATTCAGCAAGGATATCATTTAAAGTTGATGGAGAGATAAAGAGCTTCCCAGAATAGAATAAGCTAAAGGAATTTATTACCACCAAGCCAGCATTGCAAAAAATACTAAAAGGACTTCTGTAAATAGAAGAAAGATGAAAACAATCTACTACAAATTTAAAAAATGGCAATAACTATGTAACTATCAATAATCGCTTTAAATGTAAATGGATTAAATGCTCCAATCAAGAGACATAGGGTGGCTGAGCAGATAAGAAAGCAAGACCCTTGTATATGCTGTATACAAGAGACTCATCTCAGATCAAAAGGAACACACAGGCTGAATGTGAAGCGTTGGAGTAAGATATTCCATGCAAATAGAAACGAGAAAAAAAGCTGGAGTTGCAATACTTATACCTGACAAAATAGACTTTAAAATGAAGAACATATTAAAAGACAAAGATGGGCACTATATAATAATAAAGGGATCAATCTGACAACAGGACATAACCCTAGTAAACATCTATGCACCTAACATAGGAGCACCTAAATATATAAATCAGGTACTGATGGACATAAAGACAGAGATCAACAGCAACACTATCATAGTAGGGGACTTCAACACACATCTGACAACAAGGGACAGGTCCTCCAGACAGAAAATCAATATGGAAACAACAGCCTTAAATGATACTTTGGAGCAGTTGGATTTAATTGATATTATCAGAGCATTTCACGCCAATGCTGCAGAATACACGTTCTTCTCAAGTGCTCATGGAACATTTTCCAAATTAGATCATATTTTAGGCCACAAAACAAGCCTTGATAAATTTAAGAATATTGAAACATACCAATTGTCTTCTCTGACCACAGTACTACGAAATTAGAAATGAACTACAGGAAAAAAAACTGGAAGACACACCAATTCATGGAGGCTAAAGAACATGTTACTAAATAATGAATGGGTCAAGTGGAGCTCAAGGAAGAAATCAAAACATATCTCGAGACAAATGAGAATGAGAACACGACGACCCGAAATCTATGGGATGCCGCGAAAGCAGTCCTAAGAGGGAAGTTCATAGCACTGCAGGCCTAACTAAAGAAACAAGAAACATCACTAATTGTCAGTTTATATTCACACTTAAGGGATTTGGAAAAAGAACCTCAAAATAAGCCCAAAGGGAACACAAGGAAGGGGATACTAAGGATCAGAGCAGAAATAAATGAAATAGAAACCAGAAAAACAATACAAAAGATCAATGAATCCAAGAGTTGGTTCTTAGAGAAGATAAAGAAAATTGACACACCTTTAGCCAGACTCATTAAAAAAAAGGAGAGAGAGGACCCAAATTAATAAAATCAGAAATGAAAGAGAAGTGACAACAGACACCACAGAAACACAGAAAATTCTCAGAAATTACTATGAGCAAATATATGCCAACAAATTTGACAATCTGGAAGAAATGGGCAATTTTCTAGAGGTGCACAACCTTCTAATGCTAACTGAAGAAGAAACAGAAAGCCTGAACAGTCTGATTACCACCAGGGAAATTGAATCAGTAATCAACAATCTCCCAACAAACAAAAGCCCTGGAACAGATGGCTTTACAGGTGAATTTTTCAAAACGTTCAAAAAAGAATTATCACCTATTCTCCTCAAGTTCTTCCAAAAAATCCAGAAGGAAGGAAGACTCCCAAACACTTTTTACGAAGCCACTATCACCCTGATCCCAAAAGCAGACAAAGACACCACAAAAAAAGAAAACTACAGGCCGATATCTCTAATGAACATAGATGCAAAAATTCTCAACAAAATATTAGCGAACAGAATTCAGCAACACATTAAAATGATCATACACCATGATCAAGTGGGATTCATCCCTAGTATGCAAGGGTGGTTCAACATCCGCGAATCAATTAATGTGATACACCACATTAACAAAATGAAAAATAAAAATCACATGATCATATCAGTAGATGCAGAAAAAGCATTTGATAAAATACAGCAACGATTTATGATAAAAACCCTTAAAAAAACGTGTGAATAGAGGGATCATATCTCAACATAATAAAGGCCATATATGACAAACCCACAGCTAACATCATACTTAATGGGGAAAAGCTAAAACCATTCCCCCTAAGATCAGGAACAAGAAAAGGTTGCCCAATTTCTCCACTTCTATTCAACATAGTGCTGGAAGTTCTAGCCACAGCAATCAGAAAAGAAAAAGAAGTAAAAGGCATGCAAATTGGTAAGGAGGAAGTAAAATTGTCCTTATATGTAGGTAATATGATACTATATATAGAAAACCCTAAAGACTCCACCAAGAAACTATTAGAACTGATAGATGAATTTAGTAAAGTAGCAGGATACAAAATTAATATTCAGAAATCGGTTGCATTTGTATATACCAATGGTAAAATATCAGAAGGAGAAATTAAAAAAAACAACAATTCCATTTACAATTGCTCCAAAGACTATAAAATATCTGGGCACAAATCTAACCAAAGATGTAAAAGTTCTGTACTCAGAAAATTATAAGACACTGAAGAAAGAAATGAAAGAAGACATAAATAGATGGAAACATATTCCATGTTCATGGATAGGAAGAATTAATATAGTGAAAATGTCCGTACTGCCTAAGGCAATATACATATTCAACACAATTCCTATCAAACTACCAATGACGTTTTTCACAGAAATAGAACATATAATCCTAAAATTTATGTGGGACCAAAGAAGACCCCGGATACCTTTAGCAATTTTGAGAAATAAGAACAAAGTAGGAGGTATAATGATACCTGACTTCAAACTATACTACAAGGCTACAATAATCAAAACAGCATGGTACTGGCATAAAAACAGACACAAAGATCAATAGAACAGAATAGAGAGTCCAGAAATAAATCCATGTCTATATGCCCAAATAATCTACGAAAATGGAAGCAAGAATGTACGATGGGGTAAAGACAGTCTGTTCAATATGTGGTGCTGGGCAACCTGGAGAGACACATGCAAGAAAATGAAGCTGGATCACCTCCTTACAACATATACAAAGATAAATTCAAAATGGGTAAAAGATTTAAATGTAAGTTCTGAAACCATAAAATATCTAGAAAAAAGTATAGGAAGAAACTTCATGGACATTACCCGGTGTAAGATTTTCACTGATATATCCACTCGCACAAGGGAAGTAAGAGAAACAATAAACATGTAGGATTGCATCAAACTAAAAAGTTTTTTCCACAGCAAAGGAAACCATGAATAAAACAAAAAGGGATCCTACTGAATCTGAAAGGATATTTGCCAATGATATATCCGATAAGGGATTAATATTAGAAATCTATAAAAAAACTTACTCAACTCAACTCCAAAAAAACAAACCACCCAATTAAAAAATGGGCAAAGGACTTGAGGAGACATTTTTCTAAAAAGGACATACAGAAGGCAAGGAGACATATGAAGAAATGCTCAACCTCACTAACCATCAGAGAAATGCAAATAAAATCCACAATGAGATACCACCTCACCCCAGTCAAAATGGCTATCATCAATAAATCAACAAACAACAAATGCTGGCGCGGATGTGGAGAAAAGGGAACGCTAGTACACTGTTGGTGGGATTGCAGATTAGTGCAGCCACTATGGAAAACAGTATGGAGGTATCTCAGGAATCTGAAAATGGTACTACCCTATGATCCAGTAATTCCACTCCTAAGCATCTACCCGGAGAAATCCAAAACTCCAATTCAAAAATCTGTATGCACTCCTATGTTTATTTCAGCACTTTGCACAATAGCCAAGACATGGAAACAGCTGAAATGGCCATCGTTAGATGACTGGATTAAAAAACTGTGGTACATTTATACAATGGAGTATTACGCATCCATAAAGTAGAAAGAAATCTTATCATTTGCAACAACATGGATGGATCTAGAGAACATTATGTTAAGTGAAATAAGTCAGAAAGAGAAAGACAAGTACAATATGATCTCACTTATATGCAGAATCTAAAGAAAAGAATAAGTGAATGAACTAATCAGAAACAGTTTTGGGGATAAAAAGGAAAACTGAGAGTTGTTAGATGGGCAGGGAGGGTGGGGATAAGGGGAAAGGCGATGGATTAGGAAACATTTGGTCACCACAAGATGGCCTCAGAACACCTAATTACTTAATCTCAACAGGACTTCTCCAAGGCACATTGTATTGAAGCTGTCTAAAATCAACGACAAGAAAGAATTCTCAAGGCAGCCAGGGAAAAGAAGACGATAACCTACAAAGGAATGCCCATTAGATTATCGTCAGATTTTTCAGCAAAAACTCTACAAGCCAGGAGGGAGTGGAACCAAATATTCACACTATTGAAAGAGAGAAATTATGAGCGAAGAATAATATATCCAGCAAAGATATCCTTTAGATATGAAGGTGGAATAAAGAACTTTCCATACATACAGAAGTGAGTGAATTTTCTAATGCACCACCTTCACTACAAGAAATAATAAAGGAGGCTATTCGACCACCATCAACAGGGACAATTTTTGGCAACATAAAAAAGGGGAGAGTAAGGCCTGAAAAGGAATATGTGAGTGGAGAAAGTAAACGTGCTGAAAAAAAATGGAACACGCTAAATATCCCACTTTCTTTTACATAAACTTAAGGTTAACCACTGAAAAAAAGTCCAGAACTTAAATATATACTGTAAGAAAAGAAGAAACACAGGGAAACATCATAGAATAACACGACACAGAAATAATAGACAACAACAAAATGGCAAAGAAACAATGGAGACACAGCCTTACCAGAAAACTAAAGACAGAATGACAGGAAATCCTCACATATCAATAATCACTCTAAATGTAATTGTGTAAATTGACTGAATTCATCAATAAAAAGACACAGAGTAGCAGATTGGATCAAAAAACTAAGCCCAACTATATGCAGTCTCCAAAAGACACATCTCAGGTACAAGGGCAAGCATAGACTCTAAGTGAAAGGGTAGAAATTGACACTCCAAGCAAATGGTACCAAGAGAAAATCAAGTGTAGCCATAATAATATCAGGTGAAACAGACTTCAGAGTGAAAAAGATAACAAGAGACAAAAATGGACATTTCATCATGGTAAAGGAGAATATACAAAAAGAAGACATAACAGTCATCAATATTTATGCCCCAATCAGGGAGCACTTAAATATACCAAGCAACTACTAACAGAACTAAAGGGAGAAATTGACCAAAACACAATTATACTAGGGGACATAAATACATCATTGACAACTATGGAAAGATCATCCAAACAGAAAATGAATAACGAAATTGCAGCCCTAAATGACACATTAGATGAAATGGACATAATTGACATATATAGAGCACTTCATCCTAAAACATCAGACTATACATTCTTTTCGAGTGTACATGGAACATTCTCTAGAAAAGACCATATATTGGGACATAAAATCAGCCTCAGCAAATTTAAAAAGACTGAAATCATACGAAGCATATGCTCTGATCACAAGGCTTTAAAATTGGATATCAACTGTGAAAGAAAGCAGGAAAAAACACAAATCATGGAAATTAAACAACATACTCTTAAAGACTGACTGGGTCAAAGAAGAAATTAGACGAGACATTAAAAGGTACATAGAAACAAATGACAATGGAAATACATCCTACCAAAATTTTTGGAATGCAGCGAAAGCAGCTTTATTAGGGAAGTTTATATCATTCCAGGCGTATGTCAAGAAAAAGAAAAATCCCAAATAAATAACCTCAAGTTACAACTTAAAGAACTACAAAAAGAAGAACAAGTGAAACCCAAGGTCAGCAGAAGAAAGGAAATAACAAAAATCAGAGCAGAACTAAATGAAATAGAGAACAAAAAGACAATAAAAAAAATTAATGTGACAAAGAGCTGGTTCTTTGAAAAGATTAACAAAATTGAGAAATGCTTGGCTAGACTCACTAAGAAGAGAGAAGACACTAATTAACAAAATCAGAAATGAGAATGGGGAAGTTATCACGGTCACCACAGAAATACAAAGGATCATGTAAGAATACTATGAAGGACTACATGCCACCAAATTCAATAACCTAGAAGAAATAGACAAGTTCTTAAAAGATATAGCCTTCCAAGGCTGAACCATGAAGAACTGGAAAATCTAAACAGAACGATCATTAGTAACAAAATTGAATCAGTTATCCAAAACCTTCCCAAAAGCAAAAGTCCGGGACCAGTTGGCTTCACTAGTGAATTCTACCAAACCTTCAAACAGGATCTAATACCAATCCTGCTCAAACTCTTCCAAAAATTGAAGAACAGACAGTACTCCGTAACTCATTTTATGACGGCAACATTACCCTGATACCAAAACCTGGTAAGGACAACACAAATAAAGAAAACTACAGAAAAATATCTCTGATGAATACAGGTGCAATTATGCTAAACAAAATTCTAGCAAATCGAATACAACAATGCATTAAAATGATTAATCATGAAGACCAAGTGGGGTTCATCCCCGAGGCAGAAGAATGGTTTAACATCTGCAAATCCATCGATGTGATACATCACATAAAGAAAATAAAGGACAAAAATCATATGATTCTATCAATTGATGCAGAAAAATCATTTGACAAGATACAACACCCATTTATGATTAAAGCACTTAATAAAATAGGTATAGAAGGAAAATACCTTAGCATCATAAAGGCCATATATGACAAGCCCTCAGCTAATGTAATAATTAATTGTGAAAAAACGAAGCCCTTTGCTCTATGTTCAGGAACACGACAGGGCTGTCCCCTATCACCTCTGCTTTTCAACATAGTGTTCGAAGTCCTTGCCAGAGCAATCAGGCAAGTGAAAGAAATAAAAGGCATGCAAATTGGGAATGAAAAAGTTAAATTATCACTCTTTGCAGATAACATGTTGCTATATATAGAAAAAACAAAAGTCTCCACCAAAAAGCTATTAGGAATAATCAACAAATACAGTAAAGTTGCCAACTACAAAATCAACGTACAAAACTGAATTGCGTTCCTATATACTAACAATGAAATCTCAGAAAAAGAAATGCAAAAAACAATTCCCTTTGCAATTGTAGCAAAAAGAATAAAATACCTAGGTATAAACTTAACAAAAGATGTGAAGGACCTATACACTGAAATGTATAAGACATTTTTGAAAGAAATTGAAGGAGACATAAAGAAATGGAAAGACATTCCATGCTCATGGAATGGAAGAATCAAAATAGTTAAAATGGCCATATCACCCAAAGCAATATACAGATTTATTGCAATCCCCATCAAAATCCCAATGGCATTTTTTAAAGAAATAGAACAAAAAATCATGAGATTTGTTTGGAACCACAAAAGGCCCCGAATAGCCAAATCAATCTTAAGAAAAAAGAACAGTGCTGGAGGTATCACACTGCCTGATTTTAGCTTGTAGTACAGGGCTACAATAATCTAAACAGCTTGGTATTGGCGGAAAAACAGACACATAGACCAATGGAATAGAATTGAGAACCCAGAAATAAAACCACATAAATATGGACAGATAATTTTTGACAAAGAAGCGAAAAACATACAATGGATGAAAGACAGCCTGTTCAATAAATGGTGCTGGGAGAATTGGATAGCCAGGAGCAAAAGAATGAAACTGAACTGCTATTTGTCACCATGTACCAAAATTAATTCAAAATGGATCAAGAACTTAAGCATAAGGCCTGCCACAATAAACTGCATAGAAGAAAACATAAGTACTAAACTATTGGACCTTGGGTTCCAAGAGCATTTTATGAATTTGATTTTAAAGGCAATGGAAGTAAAAGCTAAAATAAACGAATGGGACTATATGATACTTAAAAGCTTCTGCACAGTAAAAGAAATCATCGACAAAATAAAGAGGCAATTGACTGAATGGGAGAGATTTTTGCAAACAGTGCCTCCGATAAGGGGCTAATATCCAAAATATACAAGGAACTCATGAAGCTCAACAACAAAAGAACAAACAACCCAATTGAAAAATGGGCAGAGGACCTGAAGAGACATTTCTCCGAAGAGGACATACAAATGTCAAATAGACAAGTGAAAAAATGGTCAACATCACTAAACATCAGAGAAATGCAAATAAAAACCACAATGAGATATCACCTCACCCCAGTCAGAATGGCTATCATCAACAAGACAAATAGTAACAAGTGTTGGAGAGACTGGTGAAAAAGGAACCCTCAGATACTGTTGGTGGGAATGTAGACTGGTGCAGCCGTTATGGAAGGCAGTGTGGAGTTTCCTCAAAAATTTACGAATAAAATTAACATAGGACTCAGCAAGCCCTCTCCTGGGCATCTACCCCCCAAATTTGAAATCATTTATACATAAAGACACGTGTGCTTCAATGTTCATTGCAGCTGTGTTTACGGTGCCCAAGACATGGAAACAAAATGATAGATGAATGGATAAACATGTTGTGGTATATATATATATACACAATGGAATACTATTCGGCGGTATGAAAAGATGATATAGGAACATTTGTGACAACTTGGATGTATCTGGATAGTGTAATGCTAAGCGAAATAAGTCGGACAGAAAAAGGAGAGAACTCTATGATTTCACTGATATGTGGTATATAAACTAAAAACAGCAAAAGAACAACATAAACAAATGAGAAACAAAACTCATAGACACAGACAATAGTTTAGTGGTTACCAGAGAGTAAGGGGGGTAGGGGGTGGGAGATGAGGGTAAGGGGGATTAAATATATGAAGATGGAAGGAGAACTGACTGTGTGGTGAACACACAAATGGATTTGTACATGATGTTGTACAGAATTGTAGACCTGAAATCTGTGTAATTTCGCTAACATTTATCACTGCCATAAATTTAAAAAAAAATTTCTGTATATCTGTGATATTTGTTGTCACTTCTCCCTTTTCATTTCTAGTTTTATTAATTTTCATTTTCTCTCTAGTTTGTTTGGTGAGTCAGAATAAGGGTGTGTTGAATTTGTTTATCTTTTCAAAACACTGTCTCTTGGTTTCATTGATCTTTTGTATTGTCTTTTTAGTCTCTATTTCATTTATTTTTGCTCTGATCTTTACTATTTCCTTCCTTGTACTCCCTTTAAGCTTGTTTTCCTGTTCTTTTTCAAGTTTTCTTGGGTGTAAAGATAGCTTGTTGATTTTAGATTTTTCTGGTTTCTTTAGATAGGTCTGCATTGCTATGAATTTCTCTATTAGGACTGCTTTCACTGCATCCTGTAGATTTCAGATAGTTTGGTTTTCATTTTCATTTGTCTCAGTCTATCTTTTGATTTCTTCCTTGATCTCCTTATTGATCCACTCGCTATTTAGTAACATGTTATTGAGCCTCCATTTATTTGTGTGTTTTTGGATTTCTTATTATAATTGATTTGTAATTTCATAGCATTGT
Organism: Rhinolophus hipposideros; assembly: GCF_964194185.1. Lineage (NCBI taxonomy): Eukaryota > Metazoa > Chordata > Mammalia > Chiroptera > Rhinolophidae > Rhinolophus > Rhinolophus hipposideros. The sequence continues at coordinate 44,387,119 of NC_138046.1, forward strand.
GGTCAGAGAAGACACTTGATATGATTTCAATCTTCTTAAATATATTGAGACTGATTTTGTGACCTCGTATGTGGTCTATCTTGGAAAATGTTCCATGTGCACTTGAGAATAATGTATATTCTGCTGCGTTGTGGTGAAATTCTCTAAAAATATTGGTTAAATCCAACTAATTTAAAGTGTCAATTAAGGCCACTGTTTCCATGTTGATTTTCTTTTTGGAGTATCTGTCCGGTGGTGACAATGGGGGTTGCAGTCCCCTACTATGATAGTGCTACTGTTGATCTCTGAATTTATGTCCATCATAAACTGTTTTATATATTTAGGATCTCCTATGTTGGGTGCATACATGTTTACTTGGGTTATGTCCTCTTGCTTGAGCGATCCCTTTATAATTATGTAGTGCCCTTCTTTGTCTTTTACTGCAGTCTTCATCTTAAAGCCTAGTTTTTCCAAAATGAGAATTGCTACCCCAGTTTTTTCTCATTTTCCTTTTTGTGAAATATCTTATTCCATCCCTTTACTTTCAGTCTCTGTGTGTCTTTTAATCTGAGATGAGTATGTTGTAAACAGCATAGGCAATGGGTCCTCTTTCCTTTTCCACTCAGCAACTGTATGTCTTTAGATTGGAGCATTTACCACATTCACCATTTTTTAAAATTTATTTTTATTTAATTTATTAGTTTCAGGTGTACAAGACAACGTAATACTTAGACATTCATCATTTATATCCCTCACACTGTGAACCCCCCAACCCCCATCCACTAACCCTCTGACCTCACACCGAGCCATCACATTATATATATAAAATTATAGTTGGCATTCATTAAAGTTTAGCTTCTGGTACCACATTCACCTTTAAAGTGATTATTAATAGGTGCATATTTATTGTCCATTTATTATTCATATTTCTGGTCTTCCTTTGTTAGTTTGTTTTCCCTTTTTTTCTGTTCAGAAAAGCCCTTTTAACATTTCCTGCAATGCTGCTTTGTGGCAATGAATTCCTTTAGAGTATTTATTCTAAGAAGCAAGAGCTGCTTCTGAGTGGCTGTGGCGCAGGCTTGGGGTCACTGAACACCACCAAGATGTCCCCTGGGCTCTAGGGACCATCTACTTTTGTCAAAAATCTTTTCCACAGTTTGTAGGGGTGGGTCCATTCACCCAGGCACCCAGAGTGCCCCTTGCAATAGCTGTAGGTGGGCTAGGTGGTGTTATAAGTGGGTAAAGGCTGTGGTCAGTGGTTTCTACAAATTCAGTGTAGTCTCAGCTTCTGGACAAGTCCTAGGTCCATGTCCACTTCAAAAAACAAAAACAAAGCAGGACAAACCAACAACACCAAAAAAACCAAATACACCCTCACAAAAACTCGATAAACAACGATCAGAGAGGAGAAACAAAAATATATAAAAGAGACAAAAACAAGAGTGTAAGACAGAAAAACTGTAACCAAAGTAATAACAGGACAAACTTGGGAAATGACAACAACAAAAAGAAAATAGAGGAAGGAAAAAGAAGAAAAGGAACAAAAAGATGAAAGAGAAGGAAAAGAAAAAAAAGGATAAAAAGAAAAAGGGAAAATGGTAATAATAAAAAAAAATTAAAAAGTGGGGGAAGAAAAAAGAGAAGAACTAAAAGAAAGGAACACATCCTCCCCCCAAAAAAACCAAGGCTCTCCACTCTCTTTAATCTGCAGGCCGCTTGCTCAACAATAGAGAGTCTTTGGGTGACTGCCCCAGCTGTGATGAGGGGAAGGGCCCAGCACATCATGGGCCAGCCTCCCTCTCAGGTTCACAGTGAGCTGTCCACAATTGGCCGCTGTGAGATCTGGGGTGATGCTAATCACCAAAAATCCCCATAGTTTGCTGCGGCTGTCAGCTGCTGCAAAAACCCTCTATGGCGTGTGGAGGTGGGGCTGGGCACCAGGGACCTAGGATGCCCCAGCAACGCAGCTGTAGGTGGATGGTGCAGGCCCCAAGGCACAATGGTGTGTGGTCAGTGGCCCCCATCAAGTCTAAGCAGCGTGTGCTCCTCCATCAGCAACCAGTCCACACAAACAGGCCATGAATATCTTGGCCAGATTGTACTGCTACACAGCTCCCAACCCAACACTCTCAGGGAAACTCTCAGTCTCTGCCTGTCCCAATCAGCAGCCTGCGGATGAGGCAGAACAGCGCTGACAGCCAGGCACCATCCTGGCAATACTGCACACGCAGTGTATAGAGTGGGGACCCAAGGCAGCGGGCACACATGTCCACGTCTCAATCAGCCGCCCGTTGGAGCCAAAGCTTGCCTGACATTCAGGACGCTCCCTAGCAAGCCCTGTGCCCAGCCCGAACCCAAGGCAGCATGTGCATGCCTGAGCCGATTCCAGCAGACCAATGTGGTCCCAAACCTGACCATCTGTGGAAGGGCTTAACCCTAAAAATATGGCACCCTCCTGTATACCACTCATGTGTAAGCTCCACACAGGGGGAACAATGGTCCAAAAACCTCCAGCTTCCGCACCACAGACGCTCAGTTCAGTCTTTTCCCGATGGCTCCTTGGCCCCCACACATGGAGTAACTCCCTCCACCAGGGACTGGGTGAGTGCTCACCAGTGAGTGAGTCTGTGTGCCTGATCCACAGGAGGGCGACTGGGTCTCCATTCACACTCCATCCCTCTGAGTTGAACAAAGGAAGTCCTCTGTGATTTCTACTGCCAGCTCTTGTGGAACTCCCCTTCCTGGCAAAGGGATTCTGGGCAGGGGATCCCAATGTGTTGCCAGAGGGTTCCTCACCCAACAGCGGAAGTCTCCACCACTGAGATGGTCTTTGTCGTGTTTGCCCTCTCTCCATGGGACTAGAGTCAATCTACCTCACATCTCTGCCCCTCCTACCAGTCTCAACATGGTGGTGTCTTCTTTAAATCTTTAGTTTAGAGGTTTTGTTCAGCTAGTGTTCAGATGAATTCCAAAGTTGAATGTTGTATAAGTTATTTGTAATTTTGGTGTGATCCTGGGAGGCAGTTGGCACAGCGCCCGTCTATTCCACCATCTTATCTCTTTCCCCTTTACCCTTTGTTTTATGTTTAAGTGTATAGTGCCTTATTTTGTGTAGTGGTTGCCATTTCCTGCTTCTGTCTGTCTTTCATAATATTGCTCATGGGTTTTTAATCTTTTGCTTTTTGGTTTCAGGTTGAATAGTCTCCTTCAGTATTTCCTGTAATGCAGGTCATGTGTTAGAAAACTCCATCAGCTTCTGTATGTCTGGAAATGTCTTTATTCCTCCTTCATATCTAAAGGATATCTTTGCTGGACATATTATTTTTGGCTCACAATTTCTCTCTTTCAATAGCTTGAATATTTGATTGCACTGCCTCCTGGCTTTTAGAGTTTCTGCTGAAAAATCTGATGATAATCTAATGGGTTTCCCTTTAGGTTACTGCTTTTTATACCCTGGCTGCCTTGACAATTCTTTCTTTTTCATTACTTTTTACAGCTTCAATACAGTGTGTCTTGGAGAAGGCCTGTTGTGATTGAGGTAATTAGGTGTTCTGTTTGCTTCTTGGATTCAAGGACCTAGTTCTTTCCACATGTTTGGCAAGTTCTCCTCGACTATTTGTTTGAATAGACTGTTCCCTTCTCCCTCACTTCTCGTTCTGGCATACCAATCATTATTTTTTTATTATTATTATTAAATTTATTGGGGTGACAATTGTTAGTAAATTTACATAGATTTCAGGTGTACAATTCTGTATTACATAGTCTATAAATCCCATTGAGTGTTCACCACCCAGAGTCAGTTCTCCTTCCATCACCATATATTTGATCCCCTTTAACCTCATCACCCACCCGCCACCCCCTTACCCTCTGGTAACCACTGAATTATTGTCTGTGTCTATGAGTTTTTCTTTCTCATTTGTTTGTCTTGTTCTTTTTGGTTTATATACCACATATCAGTGAAATCATAGGGTTCTCTGCTTTGTCTGTCTGACTTATTTCACTTAGCATTATACTCTCAAGATCCATCCATGTTGTCACAAATGCTCCTATATCATCTTTCCTTAATGCGGAATAGTATTCCATTGTGTATATATACCACAACTTCATTATCCATTCATCTATTGAAGGACATTTTGGTTGTTTCCATGTCTTGGCCACCGTAAACAAAGGTGCAATGAACATTGGAGTACACATGTCTCTATAGAGAAATGCTTTCAGATTTTTTGGGTAGATACCCAGGAGAGCGATTGCTGGGTCATATGGTAATTATATTCGTAATTTCTATTTTTTTATTATTAAATTTATTGGGGTGACAATTGTAAGCAAATTTACATAGATTTCAGGTGTACAATTCTGTATCACATCGTCTATAAATCCCATTGAATGTTCACCACCCAGAGTCAGTTCTCCTTCCATCACCATATATTTGACCCCCTTACCCTCATCACCCACCCCCACCCCCTTACCCTCTGGTAACCACTAAATTATTGTCTGTGTCTATGAGTTTTTCTTTCTCATTTGTTTGTCTTGTTCTTCTGTTGTTTTTGGTTTATAGACCACATATCAGTGAAATCATAGGGTTCTCTGCTTTTTCTGTCTGACTTATTTCACTTAGCATTATACTCTCAAGATCCATCCATGTTGTCACAAATGCTCCTATATCATCTTTCCTTAACGCTGAATAGTATTCCATTGTGTATATGTACCACAACTTCTTTATCCATTCATCTATCGAAGGACATTTTGGTTGTTTCCATGTCTTGGCCACTGTAAACAAAGCTGCAATGAACATTGGAGTACACGTGTCTCTATAGAGAAATGCTTTCAGATTTTTTGGGTAGATACCCAGGAGAGCGATTGCTGGGTCATATGGTAATTCTATTCGTAATTTCTTGAGAAATCTCCACACTGCCTTCCATATCGGCTGCACCAGTCTGCATTCCCACCAACAGTGTATGAGAGTTCCTTTTTCTCCACAGCCTCTCCAACACTTGTTACTATTTGTCTTATTGATGAAAGCCATTCTGACTGGGGTGAGGTGATATCTCATTGTGGTTTTCATTTGCATTTCTCTGATGATTAGCGATGTTGAGCATTTTTTCATATGTCTATTTGCCATTTGTATATCTTCTTTGGATATGTGTCTCTTCAGGTCCTCTGTCCATTTTTCAATTAGGTTGTTTGTTTTCTTGTTGTTGAGTTTCATGAGTTCCTTGTATATTTTGGATATTAGCCCCTTATCAGAGGCACTGTTTCCAAAATCTTTTCCCATTCAGTTGGTTGCCTCATTATTTTGTCAATAGTTTCTTTTGCTGTGCAGAAGCTTTTCAGTTTCATATAATCCCATTCGTTTATTTTAGTTTTTACTTCCATTGCCTTTGGAGTCAAATTCATAAAATGCTCTTTGAACCCAAGGTCCATAAGTTTAGTACTTATGTTTTCTTCGATGCAGTTTATTGTGTCAGGTCTTATGCTTAAGTCTTTGATCCATTTTGAATTAATTTTGGTACATGGTGACAGATAGCAGTCCAGTATAATTCTTCTGCACGTGGCAATCCAATTCTCCCAGCACCACTTATTGAAGAGGCTGTCATTTTTCCATTGTATGTTTTTCGCTTCTTTGTCAAAAATTATCTGTCCATATTTATGTGGTTTTATTTCTGGGTTCTCAATTCTATTTTATTGGTCTATGTGTCTGTTTTTCTGCCAATACCAAGCTGTTTTGATTATTGTAGCCCTGTAGTACAAGCAAAAATCAGGTAGTGTGATACCTCCAGTATTGTTCTTTTTTTTAAATATTGCTTTGGCTATTCGGGGTCCTTTGAAGTTCCAAACAAATCTGATGATTTTTTGTTCTATTTCTTTAAAAAATGCCATTGGGATTTTAATGGGGATTGCATTAAATCTGTATATGGCTTTGGGTAATATGGCCATTTTGCCTATGTTGATTCTTCCAATCCATGAGCACAGAATGTCTTTCCATTTCTTTGTGTCTTCTTCAATTTCTCTCAAAAATGTCTTATAGTTTTCAGCATATAAATCCTTCACATCCTTGGTTAAGTTTATTCCTAGGTATTTTATTCTTTTTGCTGCAATTGCAAAGGGAATTGTTTTTTCTATCTCTTTTTCTGAGATTTCATTGTTGGTATATAGGAAAGCAATGGACTTTTGTACGTTGATTTTGTAGCCAGCAACTTTACTGTATTCATTGATTGTTTCTAATAGCTTTTTGGTGGAGTCTTTAGGGTTTTCTATATATAGCATCATGTCATCTGCAAAGAGTGACAATTTAACTTCTTCATTCCCAATTTGGATGCCTTTTATTTCTTTCTATTGCCTGACAGCTCTGGCGAGGACTTCCAACACTATGGTGAAAAGCAGAGGTGACAGGGGACAACCTTGTCGTGTTCCTGAACGTAGAGCAAAGGGCTTCAGCTTTTCACCATTAATTATGAGATTAGCTGAGGGCTCGTTGTATATGGCCTTTATTATGTTGAGGTATTTTCCTTCTATACCAATTTTAGTAAGTGTTTTAATCATAAATGGATGTTGTATCTTATCAAATGTTTTTTTGCATCAATTGATAGAATCATATGATTTTTGTCCTTTATTTTGTTTATGTGATGTATTACATTGATGGATTTGCAAATGTTGAACCATCCTTGTGCCCCGGGGATGAACCCCACTTGGTCATGATGAATAATCTTTTTAATGCATTGTTGTATTCGATTTGCTAGAATTTTGTTTAGGATTTTAGCATCTGTATTCATCAGAGATATTAGGTCTGTAGTTTTCTTTTTTTGTGTTGTCCTTACCAGGTTTTGGTATCAGGGTAATGTTGGCCTCATAAAATGAGTTAGGGAGTACTGACTCTTCTTCAATTTTTTGGAAGAGTTTGAGCAGGATTGGTATTAGATCCTCTTTGAAGGTTTGGTAGAATTCACTGGTGAAGCCATCTGGTCCAGGAGTTTTGCTTTTGGGAAGGTTTTTGATGACTGATTCAATTTCGTTACTGGTGATCGGCCTGTTTAGATTTTCCACTTCTTCTTGGTTCAGCCTTGGAAGGCTATATGTTTCTAAGAACTTGTCCATTTCTTCTAGGTTGTTGAAGTTGGTGGCATATAGTCCTTCTTAGTATTGTTGAATGATCCTTTGTATTTCTGTGGTGTCCGTGATAACTTCCCCTGTTTCATTTCTGACTTTGTTAATTAGTGTCTTCTCTCTTTTTATTTTAGTGAGTCTAGCCAAGGTTTTGTCAATTTTGTTAATCTTTTCAAAGAACCAGCTCTTTGTCACATTAATTTTTTCTATTGTCTTTTTGTTCTCTATTTCATTTAGTTCTGCTCTGATTTTTGTTATTTCCTTTCTTCTGCTGACCTTGGGTTTCACTTGTTCTTTTTTTTCTAGTTTTTTAAGGTGTAACATGAGGTTATTTATTTGGGATTTTTCTTGTTTCTTGAGATAGGCCTGTAATGATATAAATTTCCCTCTTAAAACTGCTTTTGCCTCATTCCAAAAATTTTGGTAGGATGTATTTTCATTGTCATTTGTTTCTATGTATCTTTTGAGCTCTCCTCTAATTTCTTCTTTGACCCAGTCGTTCTTTAAAAGTATGTTGTTTAATCTCCATGTATTTGTATTTTTTCCTGCTTTTTTTTTGCAGTTGATATCAAATTTCAAAGCTTTGTGATCAGAGAATATGCTTGGTATGATTTCAATCTCTTAAATTTGCTGAGGCTGATTTTGTGTCCTAATATATGGTCTATCCTTGAGAATGTTCCATGTTCACTAGAAAAGAATGTATAGTCTGATGTTTTAGGAAGAAGTTCTCTATATATGTCAATGATGTCCATTTCATCTCATGTGTCATTTAGGGCTCCTCTTTCGTTCTTTGTTTTCTGTTTGGATGATCTATCCATAGCTGTCAATGATGTATTTAAGTCCCCTAGTATAATTGTGGTTTGGTCAGATTCTCCCTTTAGTTCTGTTAGTAGTTGCTTGGTATATTTTGGTTCTCCCTGATTGGGGGCATAAATAGTGATGACTGTTATGTGTTGTTTTTGTATACTCCCCTTTACCATTATGAAATGTCCATCTTTGTCTCTTGTTATCTTTTTCAACCTGAACTCGGTTTCATCGTAAATCATTATGGCTACACCTGATTTTCTCTGGGTACCATTTGCTTGGAGTGTCAATTTCCACTCCTTCACTTTGAGTCTATGCTTGTCTTTGTAGCTGAGATGTGTCTTTTGTAGACTGCATATGGTTGGGTTTAGTTTTTTGATGCAATCTGCTACTCTGTGTCTCTTTATTGGTGAGTTCAGTCCATTTACAATTAGGGTGATTATTGATATGTGAGGATTTCCTGTCATTCTGTCTTTAGTTTTCTGGTAAGGCTGTGTCTCCATTGTTTTTTTGACATTTTGTTGTTGTCTATTATTTCTGGGTGGTGGTATTCTATGATGTTTTCCTCTGTTTCTTCTTTTATTACAGTATATATTTCAGATCTGGATGTTTTTTGAGTGGTTACCCTTGAGTTTATGTAAAAGAAAGTTTGATATTTAAAGTATTCCAGTTTCTTCAGTACGCTTACTTTCTCTATTCCCATATTCCAGTTCAGGCCTTTATGCTCCCTCTTTTTATGTTTCGGTTGCCACAAGTTGTCCCTGTTGATGGTGGTCTAATAGCCTCCTTTAGTATTTCTTGTAGTGCAGGTCGTGTATTAGAAAATTCCCTCAGCTTCTGTATGTCTGGAAAGGTCTTTATTCTTCCTTCATATCTGAAGGAGATCTTTGCTAGATATATTATTCTTGGCTCATGATTTCTCTCTTTCAATAGTTTGAAAATTTGTTTCCATTCCCTCCTAGCTTGTAGAGTTTCTGCTGAAAAATCTGATGATAATCTAATGGGCTTTCCTTTGTAAGTTACCGTCTTCTTTTCTCTGGCTGCCTTGAGGATTCTTTCTTTGTCATTGATTTTAGACAGCTTCAATACAATGTGCCTTGGAGAAGGCCTGTTGGGATTGAGGTAATTAGGTGTTCTATTTGCTTCTTGGATTCGAGGATCCAGTTCTTTCCACAAGTTTGGGAAGTTCTCATCGACGATTAGTTTGAATATATTGTCTGTTTCCTTCCCTCTTTCTTCGCCTTCTGGTATGCCCATTATTCTTATGTTGCTCTTACTGATGGAGTCAGAAAGTTCTTTTAGAGTTCTTTCATTTCTTTTAAGTCTCAAGTCTCTTTCTTCTTCCATCTGTGTAAATTCCAGGTTCCTATCTTCGATGTCACTGATTCTTTCCTCCATCTGGTCAACTCTACTACCTAAGCTGGATATTTTATTGTTAATTTCTTCTATTGAGTTGTTAATCTCCAGAAATTCTATTTGGTTCTTTTTCAAAATTTCAATCTCTTTTGTAAAATGCTCATGGTGTTCTTTGATTGTGTTTCTGAGTTCATTAAACTGCCTTTCTGTGTTTTCTTGCATCTCGTTCAGTTTTTTCAGAATTGCAATCTTGAATTCTCTGTCATTTAAATCACAAATGTCCATATCTCTAAGTTCCTTTTCTGGAGACTTTTCACTTTGTTTCTGAGCTATCTCGTTGCCTTGGTTATTCATGGCAATCACTGATTTACTATTTCTCTTCCTAGACATCTACAGGAGTGGCTTCTGCAACAGGTTGATAGGTATACGAAGAGCTTTTGAAGTTCCAAAGCTCTTTCTGCACCAGATTCAGAGCCCGTATGTTTCAGCAGTTTTGTTTACTCCTGCAGGGATCCACCCAGATAGGTGGGGCCAGTGGCGCGGTGAGTTGTGAGAGGTGGCCCAGAGCAATGGCAGCGACCACCACCACAGCCAGTCCTGCTTCCACAGCTCCCTCCCCTTTGCCGGAACTAGTTGAGCTGTGAATCTGTGTCTGCGGTCCACAGTTCTCAGAGCAGCAAATATTCTGTCCTTTGATCCGACACTGCTACTTTGTCCCTTCTAGCACCAGGCAGGTGGGGGCGGGGCGAGCTCTGGGAGGGTAGCGAGGAGGCGGCTAGTCTCCGTGCCTAAGGCTTCCATTCCCCACTCTGCAATGAGGGCTTAAACCACGGATTTCAGCCCTCATCTTTCAGTCTTTGCTACCGGGAGTGTTGGGTTCAGCCATGCTATATGCTGCCCCCTCAGCCCTGTGGGCTGTAAGCGGAGCCCTAGCAGTCAGAGTCCTTTCCTCTCCCGCAGCTGCGGAAGATTCAGGAGCAGCGGGCTCCGAGCACTGAGCTAGGTCTGTGTCCTGCGCCCGCGCAGCTTCGTCTCCGCACTTCTCCTCTCCCTCCTCCCCCGCTCGCACGATTTACCCACCTGGAGGTGAATTCAGTAGTGGACCTCTTCATCTTGCCTGTCTGCTGTGCAAAGAGTCCTTTGTGGAGTTATTGTCAGATTCGTTGTAAATTCCAGGGGAGCGTTACAGAGGCTCACCTCACGCCGCCATTTTTTTCCTGATCCATACCAATCATTCTTATGTTGCTCTTTCTTATGGAGTCAGAAAGTTCTTGTAGAGTTCTTTCATTTCTTTTAACTCTCAAGTTTCTCTCTTTCTCCATCTACTCTATATCCAGATTTCTATCTTCAATGTCACTGATTATTTCCTGCATCTGGTCATCTCTATTACCTAAGCTGGCTATTTCATCTTCATTTCTTTTATTGAATTCTTCATTTCCCAATTTTCTGTTTGGTTCTATTTTAAAATTAAAAAAAAAAATCAATCTTTCGTTGAAATATTCATTTTGTTAATTGATTTTGTTTATGAATTCATTAAATTGTCTTTGTGTGTTTTCTTGCATCTCATTGAGTTTTTTCAGAACTGCAATTTTGAATTCTCTGTCATTTAAGTCAAATATTTCCACGTCTTTAAGTTCATTTTCTGGATACTCTTCATTTTCTTTCTGAGCTGCCTTGTTACCTTGGTTATTCATGGCAATTAATGAATTGTTTCTCTTTCTGGACATCTATAGGAGTGGGTTTTACAGCAGGTTGAGATGAACACGTCTTTCTTTGCTTTTCAGTAGGTGTTGCTAGAATTTTTTTTTATTTTCTCTTCCTCTGCAGACTTTTACTTTCTCTCACACTGTAGCAATTTATTTTTTCTTGCACTGTTCTGGCTTCTCACTCAATGGGGGGTTCTGTGGAAGGTGGGCTTCTCTGCGAACAGGTCAACTGGGTCTCTGGGTACTGCCTCCATGGGAGGATGTGGAGGGTAATAGAGTTCTGAGCTTCTGAAATCCCACTACTGTTTCTTCAGCCTGAAGCAGAGCCTGTGTGTTTCAGTGGCTGTGGTTCCCCCACAGGGATCCACCCAGAAAGGTTGGAGCAGTGTGGGCTGTGAGAGGCTGCTAGTGTGTTTGTGGCTCTGAGCTATGGCAACTACCAGCCCACAACTGTCTTGCCCCTACATTTGTTTCCCTGTCTCTTGGAATCAGTCAGTCATGCTGTGTGTCTGCAGCTACAGGACCATGACTTCAGTTCTCAGGGCTCTAGATATTCTGTTCTTTGACACTGCGACCGTTTCTTCTGGAGCCTGCTTCTCACACTACAAGGGTGGGGTTAGACAGAGCTCTGGGAGGGTGGGGGTGAGTCAGCTGGACTCTGTGTCTTTGTTTTCTGTTTTCTACCTGGCCATGAGAACTTAAACCACAGGTCTCACCCAAGGTCTCTGCCCCAAATGCTGGTTCAGCTGTATTGTATGCTGATCCCACAGGCAGGACCATGGGCCACAGGGAGAATGTCTGCTCCCTGGATTCTTCCCTCTCCTGAGCCTGCAGTGAGCCCTGGAGTGCATCCTGCATACAGCAGCCAGTAGCCCCCTGTCTCTGCACTTCTCTCTTCCCTCTTCTTCTGCTCGCCCAATTTGCCCACCTTCAGGTGATTCAATGCTCGGATTTCTCAAATGTGCTTGTGTGTTTCTTAAATTATCCTTTGTTGAATTATAGCAGTTTAATTTGTTGTAATTTCCAAGAGAGATTTCAAGAAGCACTCCTCATGCTACCATTTCTGTGACATCTCTCTCAGATTTTAAATATTGATTCCAGAACAGCTCCTGGCTCATGTGAAGTGCTCAATAAATTTAACTGTTACTGTTATTAGACACTAAATTCTCGTCATTTCAAATTTCTTGAAGTTACCAAAAACAATCAGGCATTTTGATACTTCTGTGTCTTTGTGAAAGCTGTTTATCCTGCCTGGAATGCTCTATCTTAAGTTCTTCACCTGTTAATCTCCAATTATCCTTTAAGACCTACCTTAAATATCACCTGCTATTTGAAACCTTCCTCATTACCAGGAGTTATTTTCTTGTTTGTGGCACTGTGCACAAATTGTAGTACAGTTACTCTTGTTTGTGTATGAGACCCTGTAGCAATGCCGATGCTCGTGGGCTGTATATATTTTTCTATTATGTGGTGCCAGGATCATCTTACTGGGGTCCACTTTTCTCAATTGTGTTTAGCTTTGAGAGAAACAGATTCCAATTGTGGCTTAATTTATATGTCTGTTTTCTCCATTACACTCTTAAATTCAATAGAAACAAGGGCTTCCCTGCTGGTATCTTCAGAGTTTAGTACAACATTTGCCCTATTACAGACACTCAATAAATATTCCCCAAACTGAAAATAGAATTATCTAATCGAATTAACTATCTTTACAAATGAAGAAACTAAAACTCAGGGGAGTGATGAGACTTTGGAGATGAGATCACACTTTGGATCCCAGTGAACTGGGGGACTTTTCTCTTAAAAGAACATGAAAAAAGTGACCCCAGAATATTAATGTAACTAGAACTAGAACTTAGATTAACCCAGATCCGTCAGTTTCTCTACCTTGAGGGGAAAAAAATATTATGAGAGTGAATCTCAAGCCCTGATACTCAATTAAGCATATAATCTATATTAAAACTCCCACCAGGTTTTTGGGTATATACCCAGGAGAGGGATTGCTGGGTCATATGGTAATTCTAGTCTTAATTTTTTGAGGAACCTCCACACTGCCTTCCATAGTGGCTGCACCAATTTGAATTCCGACCAACAGTGTACGAATTCTGACAATTACACTTGTGAACTTGTTGCAATAATGTTGCTAATGTTTTCTGTTTTATAAACTTTTTAAATAAAATTTTATTGGGGAAGGGGAACAGGACTTCATTGGGGGAACAGTGTGTACTTCCAGGACTTTTTTCCAAGTCAAGTTGTTGTCCTTTCAATATTTTTTTGTGCAGGGTGCGGTTCAGCTTCATGTTGTCGTCCTTTCAGTCTTAGTTGTGGAGGGCGCAGCTCAGCTCCAGGTCCAGTTGCTGTTGCTAGTTGCAGGGGGCACAGCCCACCATCTCTTGTGGGACTCAAGGAATCGAACTGGCAACCTTGTGGTTGAGAGCCCGTGCTCTAACCATCTGAGCCATCTGAAAGCTCAGCGGCAGCACAGCTAAAGGTGCCGTGTTCAATCTTAGTTGCAGGGGGCACTGCCCACCATCCCTTGCTGGACTCAAGTTGTTGAACTGGCAACCTTGTGGTTGAGAGCCCACTGGCCCATGTGGAAATCGAACGGACAGCCTTCGGAGTTAGGAGCATGGAGTTCTAACCGCCTGAGCCACTGGGCGGGCCCGCTAATGTTTTCTTGATATCAGAGGGATTATTCATTATGAATTTGTATCAACTGGACAAGAAGTTAACCATATTTACTGTTTGGAAGTGCTGAAAAGGGTGCATGAAAAAGTTAAACAACCTGAACTTTTCACCAACAATTCGTGCCTGTTGCATCCCGACAATGCACAAGCTCACATGGCACTATCTGTGAGGAAGTTTTTAGCCAGTAAACAAATAACTGTATTGGAATGCCCTCCCTACTCACCTGATCTGACCCCAAATTACTTCTTTCTTTACCCAAAGATAAAGAAATTATTGAAAGAAAGACATTTTGATGACATTCAGGACATCAAGGGCTCAGGATATCGACAGCTCTGATGGCTGTTCCCTAAAAAGAGTTCCAAAATTGCTTTGAACACTAGACTAAGAGCTAGTGGCAGTGTATAGGTTCCCAAGGAGAGTACTTCAAAGGTGACTGTAGTGATATTCAGCAATGAGGTATGAAGCACTTTTTCTAGGATTTTGCAAACTCAATTGTCTGACCTTGTATAAGGGTGTAGGATATAAAACTGAATGCAACAAAGGAACAAAACAAACAAATTAAGAAACAAAAACTCATAGACAACAGTTTAGTTGTTACCAGAGGATAAGGGGGGAAGGGTTAGTACATGAGGGTAAATGGGATCAAATATATGGTGATGGAAGATGAACTGACTCTGGGTGGTGAACACACAATGTGATATATAGATGATGTATTACAGAATTGTACACTTGAAACCTATGTAACTTTACTAATCATTTTCACCGCCAATAAACTTTATTAAAAAAAACTCGCACTAGTTTCTGATCTCAGGATTTGTTTAAGATAATTTTCCTGGGGAAAGGGATCAAAATGGCGGTGTGAGGTGAGCCTCTGTAAAGCTCTCCTGGAATTTACAACTAATCGGACAACAATAACTCCACAAAGGACTCCCTGCACAGCAGACAGGCAAGACGAAGAGGTCCACTACTGAATTCACCTCCAGGTAGGTGAATCGCGCGAGCGGGGGAGGAGGGAAGGGAGAAGAGCGGGGTTGGAGACGCTCGGGCGCAGGACGCAGACCTAGCTCAGTGCTCCGAGCTCGCTGCATCCCGGAAGTACCGTACCTGCGGCAGAGGGAAGAACTCGGACTGCTAGGGCTCCACTTACGGCCCACAGGGCTGAGGGGGCAGCACATAACACGGCTGAACCCAACGCTCACGGCAGAGACCTCGGAGCAAAGACTGAGGGAAGAAGGCTTAAAAACTGTGGTTTAAGCCCTCACTGCCGAGCAGAGAATGGAAGCCTTAGGCACTGAGACTAGCCGCCCCTCCCTACCCTCCCAGAGCTCGCCCCGCCCCCAACCTGCCTGGTGCTAGAAGCGATAAAGTAGCAGTGTCAGATAAAAAGGACAGGATTTTTGCTGTTCTGAGAATTGTGGACCGCAGAAACAGATTCGCAGCCCAACTAGTTCCGGTAAAGGGGAGGGAGCTGTGGAAGCAGGACCGGCTGTGGTGGTGGTCACCACCATTGCTCTGGGCCACCTCTCACAACTCACCCCACCCCTGGCCCCACCTATCTGGACGGATCCCTGCAGGAGTAAACAGAACTGCTGAAACATACCGGCTCTGAATCGGGTGCAGAAAGAGCTTTGGAACTTCAAAAGCTCTCTGCACCCTCACAGGGACGTGGCGCCCTATGACCCAGGTGAACTGTTAACAGAGGAGAGGCCCGTCTGCCAGGGAATACCCCCATTGTGTGAGAAGCTGGAAAAGTGCAGAGAAAATATAGCACTACTGTGTCAGAGAAAAAAAAAATGCTGCAGTCAGAGAGAAAATAAAACATTCTTCCAACAAGTATTAGAAAACAAAAGAAAGACATCTTCCGAGCAACCTGTTGCAGAAGCCACTCCTGTAGATGTCTAGGAAGAGAAATAATAAATCAGTAATTGCCATGAATAACCAAGGCAACAAGACAGCTCAGAAAGAAAGTGAAAAGTCTCCAGAAAAGGAACTTAAAGATATGGAAATATGTGATTTAAATGATAGAGAATTCAAGATTGCAGTTCTGAAAAACCTCAAATAGATGCAAGAAAACACAGAAAGGCAATTTAATGAACTCAGAAACGCAATCAAAGAACAGCATGAGCATTTTACAACAGAGATTGAAATTTTGAAAAAGAACCAAGTGGAATTTCTGGAGATTAAGAACTCAATAGAAGAAATTAATTATGAAATAACCAGCTTAGGTAGTAGAGTTGACCAGATGGAGGAAAGAATCAGTGACATCGAAGATAGAAACCTGGAAATGACACAGATGGAAGAAAAAAGAGACTTGAGACTTAAAAGAAATGAAAGAACTCTACAAGAACTTTCTGACTCCATCAGAAAGAGCAATATAAGAATAATGGGCATACCAAAAAAGAAGGAAGAGAGAAGGGAACAGAGAATATACTCAAAGAAATTGTTAATGAGAACTTCCCAAATTTGTGGACAGAACTGGATCCTGGTATCCAAGAAGCAAATAGAACACCTAATTACCTCAATCCCAACAGGCCTTCTCCAAGGCACATTGTATTCAAGCTGTCTAAAATTAACACCAAAGAAAGAATCCTCAACGCAGCAAGGGAAAAAAAGACGGTAACCTACAAAGGAAAGCCCATTAGATTATCATCAGATTTTTCAGCAGAAACTCTACAAGCCAGGAGGGAGTGGAACCAAATATTCAAACTATTGAAAGAGAGAAATCATGAACCAAGAATAATATATCCAGCAAAGATATCCTTTAGATATGAAGGAGAAATAAAGACCTTTCCAAACATACAGAAGCTTAGGGAATTTTCTACTATATGACCTGCACTACAACAAATACTAAAGGAGGCTATTCGACCACCATCAACAAGGACAATTTCTGGCAATCGAAACGTAAAAAGGGGGAGCAAAAAGGCCTGAATCGGAATATGGGAGTGGAAAAAGTAAGCGTGCTGAAGAAAATGGAATACTCTAAATATCAAACTTTCTTTTACATAATCTTAAGGGTAACCACTCAAAAAAAAATCCAGATCTGAAATATACACTGTAATAAAAGAAGAAACAGAGGGAAACATCGTAGACTACCACCACACAGAAATAATAGACAACAACAAAAAGGCAAAGAAACAATGGAGACACAGCCTTACCAGAGAACTAAAAATAGAATGACAGGAAATCCTCACATATCAATAATCACTCTAAATGTAAATGGCCTGAACTCACCAATGAAGAGACACAGAGTAGCAGATTGGATCAAAAAACTAAACCCAACCATATGCTGTCTACAAGAGACACATCTCAGTTACAAGGACAAGCATAGACTCAAAGTGAAAGGGTGGAAATTGGCACTCTAAGTAATGGTACCCAGAGAAAATCAGGTGTAGCCATAATGATATCAGATGAAACAGATTTCAGGGTGAAAAAGATAACAAGAGACAAAGATGGAAATTTCATAATGGCAAAGGGGACTATACAACAAGAAGACATAACAGTCATCAATATTTATGCCCCCAAACATGGAGCACGAAAATATACCAAGCAACTACTAACAGAACTAAAGGGAGAAATTGACCAAAAAAGAAAAAATACTAGGGGACTTAAATACATCATTGACAGCTATGTC
Source organism: Rhinolophus hipposideros (assembly GCF_964194185.1). NCBI lineage: Eukaryota > Metazoa > Chordata > Mammalia > Chiroptera > Rhinolophidae > Rhinolophus > Rhinolophus hipposideros. The sequence goes on from NC_138046.1 coordinate 44,404,384, forward strand.
TAGATCATCCTAACAGAAAATAAATATCGAAATAGCAGCCCTAAATGACACATTAGATGAAATGGACATCATTGACATATACAGAGCACTTCATCCTAAAACATCAGACTATACATTCTTTTCGAGTGTACCTGGAACATTCTCAGGGATAGACCATATATTGGGGCATAAAAGCAGCCTCAGTAAATTTAAGAAGGTTGAAATCATACCAAGCATATTTTCTGATCACCAGGCTTTGAAATTGGATATCAACTGCGAAACGAAAACAGGAAAAAACACAAATACATGGAGATTAAACCACATACTTTTAAACAACGACTGGGTGAAAGAAGAATTTAGAGGGGAGATCAAAAGATGTATAGAAACAAATGAGAATGAAAATACATCCTACCAAAATTTTTGGGATGCAGCGAAAGCAGTTTTAAGAGGGAAATTTATATAATTAAAGGCCTATGTCAAGAAACAAGAAAAATCCCAAATAAATAACCTCATGTTACACCTCAAAGAACTAGAAAAAGAAGAAAAAGTAAAACCCAAGGTCAGCAGAAGAAAGGAAATAACAAAAATCATAGCAGAGCTTCATGAAATAGAGAACAAAAAGACAATAGAAAAAAATAATGTGACAAAGAGCTGGTTCTTTGAAAAAATTAATGAAATCGACAAATCCTTGACTAAACTCACCAAGATAAAAAGAGAGAAGACACTCATTAACAAGATCAGAAATGAGAATTGGGAAGTTATCACGGACACCACAGAAATACAAAGGATTATTTAAGAATACGATGAAGGACTATATTCCACCAAATTCAATAACCTAGAAGAAATGGACAAGTTCTTAGAAACATATAGCCTTCCAAGACTGAACCATGAAGAACTGGAAAATCTAAACAGAACGATCATTAGTAACAAAATTGAATCAGTTATCCAAAACCTTCCCAAAAGCAAAAGTCCGGGACCAAATGGCTTCACTAGTGAATTCTACCAAACCTTCAAACAGGACCTAATACCAATCCTGCTCAAACTCTTCCAAAAAACTGAAGAAGAGTCAGTACTCCCTAACTCATTTTATGAGGCCAACATTACCCTGATACCAAAACCTGGTAAGGACAACACAAAAAAAGAAAACTACAGACCTATATCTCTGATGAATACTGATGCAAAAATCCTAAACAAAATTTTAGCAAATGAATAGAACAATGCATTAAATAGATTATTCATCATGACCAAGTGGGATTTATCCCTGGGGCACAAGGATGGTTCAACATCCGCAAATCCATCAATGTGATACATCACATAAACAAAATGAAGGACAAAAATCATATGATTATATCAATTGATGCAGGAAAAGCATTTGACAAGATAGAACATCCATTTATGATTAAAACACTTAACAAAATAGGTATAGAAAGAAAATACCTTAACATAATAAAGGCCATCTATGACAAGCCCTCAGCTAATCTCATAATTAATAGTGAAAAACTGAAGCCCTTTAATCTACCTTCAGGAACAAGACAGAGCTGTCTCCTATCACCTCTGCTTTACAAGATAGTGTTAGAAGTCCTTGCCAGAGCCATCAGGCAAGAGAAAGAAATAAAATGCATCCAAATTGGGAATGAAGAAGTTAAAATATCACTCTTTGCAGATGACATGATGCTATATATAGAAAACCCTAAAGACGCCACCAAAAAGCCGTTAGAAACAATCAATGAATACAGTAAAGTTGCTGGCTACAAAATCAACGTACAAAAGTCCATTGCATTCCTATATACTAACAATGAAATCTCAAAAAAAGAAATACCAAAAACAATTCCTTTGCTATTGCAGCAAAAAGAATAAAATACCTAGGAATAAACTTAACCAAGGCTGTGAAGTATTTATATGCTGAAAGCTATAAGACATTTTTGAAAGAAATTGAAGATGACACAAATAAATGGAAAGACATTCCGTGCTCATGGATTGGAAGAATCAACATAGTTAAAATGGCCATATTACCCAAAGCAATATACAGATTTAATGCAATCCCCATTAAAATCCCAATGGCATTTTTTAAAGAAATAGAACAAAAAATCATCAGATTTGTTTGGAACCACAAAAGACCCCGAATAGCCAAAGCAATATTAAAAAAAAAAAAAAGAACAATACTGGAGGTATCACAGTGCCTGACTTTAGCTTGTAGTACAGGGCTACAATAATCTAAACAGCATGGTATTGGCAGTAAAACAGACACATAGACCAATGGAATAGAATTGAGAACCCAGAAATAAAACCACATAAATATGGACAGATAATTTTTGACAAAGAAGCTAAAAACATACAATGGAGGAAAGACAGCCTCTTCAATAAATGGTCATGGGAGAATTGGATAGCCACGTGCAAAAAATGAAACTGGACTGTTATCTGTCACCATGTACCAAAATTAATTCAAAATGGATCAAAGACTTAAGCATAAGACCTGACACAATAAACTGCATAGAAGAAAACATAGGTACTAAACTTATGGACCTTGGGTTCAAAGAGCATTTTATGAATTTGACTCCAAAGATAATTGAAGTAAAAGCTAATATAAACGAATGGGACTATATGAAACTTAAAAGTTTCTGCACAGCAAAAGAAACCTTCAACAAAATAAAGAGGCAACCGACTGAATGGGAGAAGATTTTTGCAAACAGTTCCTCCGATAAGGGTTTAATATCCAAAATATAGAAGGAACTCATGAAAGTCAACAACAACAAAACAAACAACCCAATTGAAAAATGGGCAGAGGACCTGAAGAGACATTTCTCCAAAGTGGACTTACAAATGGCAAATAGACATATGAAAAAATGCTCAACATCACTAATCATCAGAGAAATGTAAATAAAAACCACAATGAGATATCACCTCACCCCATTCAGAATATCTATCATCAACAAGACAAATAGCAGCAAGTGTTGGAGACACTGTGGAGAAAAAGGAACCCTGATACATTGTTGGTGGGAATGCAGACTTGTTGAAGCCGCTATGGAAGGCAGTGTGGAGGTTCCTCTGAAAATTACAAATAGAAGTGCCATATGACCCAGCAATCCCTCTCCTGTGTATCTACCCGCAGAATTTGAAATCATTTATACATAAAGACACGTGTGCTCCAATGTTCATTGCAGCTTTGTTTACAGTGGCCAAGACATGGAAACAACCAAAATGTCCTTCGATAGACGAATGGATAAAGAAGTTGTGGTATGTATACACAATGGAATACTATTCGGCATTAAGAAAAGATGATATAGGAACATTTTTGACAACATGGATGGATCTTGAGAGTATAATGCTAAGCGAAATAAGTCAGACAGAAAAAGCAGAGAACCCTATGATTTCACTGATATGTGGTATATAAACCAAAAACAAGACAAACAAATGAGAAACAAAAACTCATAGACACAGACAATAGTTTAGTGGTTACCAGAGAGTAAGGGGGGTGGGGTGAGGGAGATGAGTGTAAGGGGGATCAAATATATGGTGATGGAAGGAGAACTGACTCTGGTAGTGAACACACAATGGGATTTATAGATGATGTAATACAGAATTGTACACCTGATTTATGTAATTTCATTAACAATCGTCACCCCAATAAATAAATTTAAAAAAAAAGATAATTTTTCCCCATTTGTTATCCTTCTTTGGCTGGCAATACAGGAGGACCTGCAATTAATTGTAATATCCAATATTAATGTGCCCTCGGTGGTAACAATACTGTGAGTCCAATGACCTGGATGTGAGTTATTATTCTACTGCTAACTTTTAGTTCAGTTACTTAAAATTTCAGCAACCATTTCCACATCTGTACAATGAGGGTGTTAGATCAGGTGATCTCTAAAGTCTAAAACACTTCCTGTGACTGTGACTATGACAGGACACTTCATAGAGACTGTGTCTTATTTTTAGAACTTCCTAGATTAAGTATACATTTCCCTTAGGAATCCATTTTGTTGTCTTACATCTCTGAAGTCAGCAAATGAATATGGAAACAATGTTGTAGATTGGAATAGTTTGTAGATTGCAAGTTACTTTCACATTCAATATTTCAGTTTGTTAAACCTCTGTGGAAAAGTAGGCTGTTTTTTACACCAATTCTGCAGATAATCATGGTGATGATGATGATGATGATGATGATGATAAAGAAGAATAAAGAAGGTGACAGAGACAGCAACAGTGACAGAGAAGAAGAAGAAGCAGAAGGATAAGGAGAAGGAGAAGAAGGAGGAGGAGGAGGAAGAGAAGGAGGAAGAGAATGAGTAGAAGAATGACAAGGAGAAGGAGAGGAAGAAGAAGAAGGAGTTAGTATTTTCTTGTGTGTGCCATATGTTGTTCTTAGAACTCATCATGTGTTACCATCTTGAGTTATTCTAGATAAAAATGTTAAAGCTCCATAAAATTCAATGACCAAGTTGGTGATGACAGAACCAGGATTTAGATCCAAATTGGCTCTAATTTGTATGTTCTATACCAGTCACTCATCTTCCTGCAGTAGGCTGTTTCACTTGTTTTGTGCACAAATTAAGTAAATAATGAGTAAACACCATCTTTTATAATAGCCCTTCACAATAGGAATGTACCACTCTTTATCCTTTTAACTTTCTGTTTTCTTCTGGATAAATTACATTTCTGGTCACAGAGCTGGAGCCAGTTCATATCATCTCGTGAGAGCTAATTCTGTGCATCTCTTCCTGACTCCTGATTCAGTGACGTCATTTTGGTGGCTTGAAATTGACCACGGTGGGGGATTTGTACACCATGGAAATATGTAGATGCTACAAATGAAGACACATTTTCCCTCTGGAGAGCCAGTTGTTGAACATTTACCAGCACATGTCTGGTTGTGGATGGAAAAGAGAAATGCCTGAATCTTGTTCTGGATTCCATTGAATAGAGCTGTCATTCGTATTTGAATAAAGAGAGCAGTTTAGAACACAACATCCTCCTTAGTGTGAATAAAGAGAGCAGTTATTCTTTCTTTACTATATTTTCAGACATATCTAGACTTGAAGAGAGCCGATAGAGGCAAGATAGAATTTACTGCTTCAAATTGTTACTATTCTCCTTTTTGTTCGATCCTGAAAATTGCAAAAGTTCGAGATCTGATCCATTATAAAATTGTCAAAGATTGTTAGGTAACCTGCTGTAAGCAACTTTTTTTGGCTTAGAGTGACACAGACAGTGAATGGTAATGCTTGGGTTTCTCGCCCAGTTCATAGCTCTTGTCACCCATCACTATACCTGTACAAGGTATTATTTGTAAATATTTGCAATGTGTACTTATTGTCAGTCAGTGGCACATGAATACACTTACATCTTATAAATCATCACTCTGAACATCTTTACTTGGTGTGCACACTGTTTAGTCATCAGCATCCCTGTATCTCCATCTGTTACACATACTCCTTTCTATGGAAACCTCAGTGCCTTTTATAACATTTTGGAGCTGCAACAATTTCTGTCATTCTCTTGAAGAAAGGAATAATGAAAGGTCTGATCTGATGGTGCACAGCATTGACAACATGAGCATGTCATAAATCCAGCTGACTGAGTTATGCTCATTTTCATAAGTTGAACTTCAGATTCCTCAGGAAAACTAGCTTATACCTGCTCCCTGGAAACCAAAAACTTTGGATCCCCCAAGGTAGCCTCAATTCCAAAAGCTCTGTCTGGCTTTAAATCCTTATCAGAAAATGTGCCCTCCTTCATGGTTCATGAAAATACTACCATTGCATATTCTGGAAGTGGAAATATTTTCCATCATTGCATATACCTGAAGTGGAACTATTTATCACTATTTATACATTTAATTAGGGCACTATTTTTGGGAGCTACTGTATTGTCTGAAAGAGTGGACAGAGCTATTGAACTGTACTGATGGTGACTTGAGGGAAACCAGACGAAAGTCACAAGAGTTCAGGCCTCAGGCATGCCTCTTCTTAGCAGCTCCCCCTGAGGAGATGTGTCCATGACCTACTCCCCAGGATCTGCGTGTCTAGCCACATGTGTGTCCTGAGGGGAAGGCTGCCTATTGGACGCAGAGCAGGCAGTATTCACAAAGCTCCTTGCTCCAAACCCAGTCCTTCGTTGTCATTGCTACAACCCCTGAGCAGTTTTTTCTCAGGGCTTGTCTGGTCCCAGGGCTCTGAAGGAGAGGCTAGACAACGTGGTCTATGGTAAAAACAGAAGCCTGAGCCTGAGGGCTGTGAGAGCTAGTTGAGAAAAAAATCAAGAACTGGCATAGACTGTGATTGGTTGAAAGAAAACTGAGTAGAATTCCCCTCTCCACGAATTTCTGCAAGGGCAAGGGCATGAGGACAGAATATTCTGAAAGAAGCAAATGGTGAGGTGCAAGGTCACATGTGTTTGGTGGAAGGATAGCTGAACAAAGCCCTCTCCCCTGGTGTTTCTCTGAAGGTACAAAACTAAGGACAAAACTTTCTGGAAAAGCTCTATGTGATAAAAGGCAGAGCCGAACAGAGGCTGTTTCTGGATAAGGGGACTAATTATCATACATGATTGTGATTCTCAAGGATCTAAATCGAAAGAAAACAAATTGCCTTTACTATATGCTGCCTACGTCAGCAATGTTCTTTCCTGTACTGCCTGTAGGCCTAAATTGGAAATGGTTAGGAAACTTGCTTATCTGTCTTTAGACTGGAGGAAATGGGGTCCAACTCAAAGTTCACTTGTTGTTTTTTTAAGATTTTTATTAAAATATAACTAACATACAATATTATATTAGTTTAAGGTGTACACCATAGTTATTTAATCTTTGTATACCTAAAGAAGTGATCACCATGGTATGTCCAGCAACCATATAACACTATGCCATGCTATCACAATATTATTAACTATATTCCTTATGTTGTACATTACATTCCCATGACATACCTGTTTTGTACCTGGAAATTTGAACCTCTTATAACCCTTCACCACTCCCCCATTTTTAAATTTTTAAATTATAATTGACATTCAATATTACTTTATATTAATTCCAGATACACAATATAGTGGTTATACATTTATGTAATTTAAGAAAAGATTCCCCTGACTAGTCCAGAACCCACCTGGCACTATCTATAGTTATTACCATATTATTGACTATATTCCCTATGCTTTACACTACCATGACAATTTTGTAATTACCAATTTGTAATTCATAATCCCTTTACCTTTTGTATCCTGCCCCAACCCCCTCCCATCTGTCATCCTAAAAAATCAAGTACCCATCTGACACCATACATAGTGATTACCATATTATTGAATATATTTCTTATGCAATACCCTACATCTCCATGACAACCTTTTTTTAAATTAAAGTTTATTGGGGTGACAATTGTTCGTAAAGTTACATAGATATCAGGTGTACAATTCTGTAATACATCATCTATATATCACATTGTGTTTTCACTACCTAGATTCAGTTCTCTTTCCATCACCATATATTAAATTCTGTTTACCCTCTTCAAGAGCCCTTCCCCGCTTACCATTTGGTAACCCCTAAACTATTGTCTATGTATATGAGTTTTTGTTCCTTCATTTATTTGTCATGTTCTTCTCTTGTTTTCAGTTTTATATACCACATATCAGTTAAATCATATAGTTGTCTACTTTTTCTGTCTTACTTATTTCGTTGAGCATTATACTCTCAAGATCTATCCATGTTGCCACAAATGGTACTATTTTATCTTTTCTTACCGCTGAATAGTATTCCTATGTATTCCTAGTATACCTATATTTTCTTCTATGCAGTTTATTGTTTCACATCTTTTGCTTAGGACTTTGATCATTTAAAATTAATTTTGGTACATGATGACAGATAGCAGTCTAGTTTCATTGTTTTGCACGTGGCTTTCCAATTCTCCCAGCACCATTTATTGAAGAGGTTGTCTTTTCTCCATTGTATGTTTTTTTTTATTTTGCTTCTTTGTCAAAAATTATCTATCCATATTTATGTGAATTTATTTCTGGGTTCTTCATTCTATTTTGTTGGTCTGTGTTTCTGTTTTTCTGTTAATACCGTGCTGTTTGGATTATAGTTGCCCTGTAGTACAAGCTAAAGTCAGGGAGTGTGATACCTCCAGCATTGTTCCTTTTTCTTAGGATTGCTTTGGCTATTCGGGTCTTTTGTGGTTCCATACAAATCTCATGGTTTTTTTGTTCTGTTTTTTTAAAAAACGCTATTGGGATTTTGATCGTGATTGCATTAAATCTGTATATTGCTTTGGGTAATATGGCCATTTTAACTATGTTGATTCTTCCAATCCATGAGCATGGAATGTCTTTCCATTTCTTTGGGTCTTCTTCAATTTCTTTTAAAAATGTCTTATAGTTTTCAGCATATAGGTCTTTCACATCCTTGGTTAAGTTTAATCCTAGATATTTTATTCTCATTGTTGCAATTGCAAACATAATTTTTTAAAATTTCTTTTTCTAAGATTTCATTATTAGTATATAGGAATGCAATGGACTTTCATATGTTGATTTTGTAGCATGCAACTTTACTGTATTCATTTATCGCTTCTAATAGCTTTTTGGTGGAGTCTTTAGGGTTTTCTATATATAACATCACGTCATCTGCAAAGAGTGGCAATTTAACTTCTTCATTCCAAATTTGGTTGTATTTTATTTCTTTCTCTTGCCTGATAGCTCTGGCGAGGACTTCCAACAATATGTTGAAAACCAGAGGTGATGGGGACAGCCCTGTCGCGTTCCTGAATGTAGAGCAAAGGGCTTCAGTTTTCTTTTACCATTAATTATGATATTATCTGAGGGTTTGTCATATGTGGCCTGTATTATGTGAAGGTATTTTCCTTCTATATTTATTTTATTAAATGTTTTAATCATAAGTGGATACTGTATCTTGTCAAATGCTTTTTCTGCATCAGTTGATGTAATCATATGATATTTGTCTTTTATTTTGTTTATGTAATGTATCACATTGATAGATTTGTGTATGTTGAACCGTTCTTGTGCCCCTGGGATGAACCCCACTTAGTCGTGATGAATAATCTTTTTACTGCATTGTTGCATTCGATTTGCTAGAATTTTGTTTAGGAATTTTGTGTCTGTATTCATCAGAGATATTGGTCTGTAATTTTTTTTTTCTGCTATCCTCACCATGTTTTTGTATCAGGGATATGGTTGGCCTCATAAAATGAGTTAGGGAGGACTGTTTCTTCTTCAATTTTTTGGAAGAGTTTGAGTAGGACAGGTATTAGATCCTCTTTGAATGTTTGGTAGAATTCACTAATGAAGCCATCTGATCCCAGACTTTTGCTTTTGTGAAGGTTTCAGATGACTGATCCAGTTTCCTTACTGGTGATTGGTCTATTTAGATTTTCCAGTTCTTCATTATGTAGCCTAGGAAGGCTATATGGTTCTAAGAAGTTATCAGTTTCTTCTAGGTTATGTAATTTAGTAGCACATAGTCCTTCATAGCATTCTAGGATTACCCTTCGTATTTCAGTGGCATCCATGATAACTTCGCCTCTTTCTTTTCTGATTTTGTTTATTCCTGTCTTTTCTCTTTTTATCTTAGTGAGTCTAGCCAAGGGTTTGTCAATTTTATTAATCTATACAAATACCAGTTCTTTGTCACGTTAATTTTTTCTATTGTCTTTTGTTCTCTATTTCATTTAGTTCTGCTCTGATATTTATTATTTCCTTTCTTCTGCTGGTCTTAAGTTTCATTTCTTCTTCTTTTTCTCATTCTTTAAGGTGTAACGTGAGGTTACTTATCTGGGATTTTTCTTGTTTCTTAAGATAGGCTTGTAACAATATAAATTTCCCTTTTAAAACTGCTTTTGCTGCCTCCCCAAAATTTTGGTAGGATGTATTTTCATTCTCATTTGTTCCTATATACCTTTTCATCTCTCCTCTTATTTCTTCTTTAACCTGGTCTTTTTTTTAATACTGTGTTGTTTAATCTCAACATATTTGTGGTTCTTTTTCTGCTTTCTTTTGTAGTTGATATCCAATTTCAAAGCCTGTGATCAGAGAATATGCTTGGGATGAGTTCAGTTTTCTTAACTTTGCTGAGACTAGTTTTATGTCCCTATATATGGTCTATCCTTGAGATGTGCCCTGTACACTAGAAAAAAATGTATTGTCTAATGTTTTAGGATACAGTGCTGTACAAATATCAATTATGTACATTTCATCTAATGTGTCTTTTAGGGCTGCTGTTTTTTTTTTTTTAATGTTGTTTTGATGATATTTCCATAGCTGCCAATGATGTATTTGGGGCCCCTAATATAACTGTTTTGGTCAATTTCTCCCTTTAGTTCTGTGAGTAGCTGTTTGGTATATTTCGGTGCTCCATGTTTGGGGGCATAAATATTGATGACTGTTATATCTTCTTATTGTATAATCCCCTTTACCATTATGAAATGTCCATCTTTGTCTCTTGTTATCTTTTTCACCCTGAAGTCTGTTTCATCTGATATCATTATGGCTATGCCTGATTTTCTCTGGGTACCATTTGCTTGGAGTGTCAATTTCCCCCCTTTGCCTTTGAGTCTACGCTTGTCCTTATAGCGGAGATGTGTCTCTTGGAGACAGCATATGGTTGGGTTTAGTTTTTTTTTATCCAATCTGCTACTCTGTGCCTTTTTATTGGTGAGTTCAGTCCATTTACCTTTAGGGTGATTATTGATACGTGAGGATTTCCTGTCATTCTATCTTCAGTTTTCTGGTAAGGCTGTGTCTCCATTGTTTCTTTGCCTTTTTGTCCTTGTTGATGGTGGTTGAAAGCCTCCTGTAGTACTTCTTATAGTGCAAGTAGTGTGTTAGAAAATTCCCTCAGCTTCTATATGTCTGGAAAGGTATTTATTCCTCCTTCATATCTAAAGGATGTCTTTGCTGGGTATTTTATTCTTGGCTCATAATTTCTCTCTTTCAACAGTTTCAATATTTGGTTCCACTCCCACCTGGCTTGTAGAGTTTCTGCTGAAAAATATGATGATAATCTAATAGGCTTACTTTTGTAGGTTACTGTCTTCTTTTCCTTGGCTGCCTTGTGGATTCTTTCTTTGTGGTTGATTTTTGACAGCTTCAAAAAATGTGCCTTGGAGAAGGCATGTTGGGATTGAGGTAATTAGGTGTTCTATTTGCTTCTTGGATTTGAGGATCCAGTTCTTTCCACATGTTTTGGAAGTTCTCTTCAACTATTTGTTTGAATATACTCTCTGTTCCCTTCTCCCTATTTTCCCCTTCAGGTATGCCAATTATTCTTGTATTGTTCTTTCTGATGGAGTCAGAAAGTTCTTGTAGAGTTCTTTCATTTCTTTTAAGTCTCAAGTCTCTTTCTTCTTCCATCCGTGTCATTACCAGGTTTCTGTCTTTGATGTTACTGATTCTTTGCTTCATCTGGTCAACCCTACTACCTAAACTGGCTCTTTCATTCTTCATTTCTTTTATTGAGTTCTTAATGTCCAGAAATTCTATTTGTTTTTTTCTTTTTTTTTAATTTCAATCTCTTTCAAAAAATGCTCATGTTGTTCTTTCATTGTGTTTCTGAGTTCATTAAATTGCCTTTCTGTGTTTTCTTGAATCTCCTTGAGTTTCTTCAGAACTGCAATCTTGAATTCTCTGTCATTTAAGTCACATATTTCCATATTTTTAAGTCCCTTTTCTGGAGACTTTTCAATTTCTTTCTGAGCTGTCTTGTTGTCTTGGTTATTCATGGCAGTTAATGATTTATTATTTCTCTTTCTAGACAGGTACAGGAGTAGTTTCTGCAAAAGGTTGACAGGAAGAGTTCTTTCTTTTGTTTTCCAGTACATGTTGGTAGAATGTTTTATTTTCTCTCTGACTGCAGCCTTTTTTTTCTCTCTCACACTGTAGTTTTATGTTTTCTTTGCAGTATTGCAGCTTCTCACACAGCGGGGGGATTCCCTGGAAGGTTGGCTTCTCCTCTGTTAACACTTCACCTGGGTCATAGGGCACCGTGTCCCTGTGGGGATGCAGAGAGCTTTTGAAGTTCCAAAGCTCTTCCTGCACCAATTTCAGAGCCAGTGTGTTTCAGCAGTTCTGTTTACTCCTGCAGGTATCCGCCCAGATAGGTGGGTACAGGGCCGTGGTGCGTTGTGAGAGGTGGCCCAGAGCAATTGTGGCGACCACCACCATAGCCAGTCCTGCTTCCACAGCTCCCTCCCCTTTGCTGGAATTAGTTGGGGTGCAAATCTGTGTTCATGGACCACAGTTCTCAGAACTGCAAATATTCTGTTCTTTTGATCTGACACTGCTACTGTTCCACTTCTAGCACTGGATAGGTGGAGGCGGGGTGAGCTCTGGGAGGGTAGAGTGTGTGAGGTTACTCTCAGTGCCTGAGGCTTCCATTCTTTGTGGCATTGAGGGCTTAATCCACCGTTTTCAGCCTTCTTCTGTATGCTGTCCCCTCAGCCCTGTGGACCATAAGCGGCGCCGTAGCAGTCCAAGTTCTTCCCTCTCCCCCAGCTGAGATAGGGCCAAGATGCAGCTTGCTCGGAGCACTGAGCTATGTCTGTATCCTGCGCCTGTGAGTCCCCGTGTCCGCACATGTCACTTTTCTCCATCCCTTCTCGCGCAATTTGCTCACCTTTTCTGAATTCAGTAGTGGTCCTCTTCGTTTTGCCTGTCTGCTGTGCAGGGAGTCTGTTGTTGAGTCATAGTTGTTCGATTTGTTGTAAATTCAAGGGTAGATTTCCAGAGGCTCACCTCGCACTGCCATTTTGATGACATCCCTGTTTTTTTGTGTGTGTTTTTTCTATCTGCAATTCCACCAACAGTGCATGAGGGTTCCCTTTTCTCCACATCCTCACCAACACTTACTTTTTGTTGTTTTATTGATGACAACCTTTCTGATCGGAGTGAGGTGATAGCTCATTGTGGTTTTTATTTGCATTTCTCTAATGATTAGTGACATTGAACATTTTTTCATGTGTTGGTTATCTCTATGTCCCCTTTAGAGAAATGTCTCTTCATGTCCTCTGCCCATTTTTTTTTAAATTAAAGTTTATAAGGGTGTCAATTATTAGTAAAGTTACACAGAATTCAGGTGTACAATTCTGTAATACATTAGTCGAGAACCATATGATTTCACTGAATATGTGGTATATAAATATGATAACAACAAGAGAACAAAAGAAATAAATGAAGAAACAAATACTCATAGACACAATCAATAGTTTAGTGGTTACCAGAGGGTAAAGGGGGTGAAGGATGGTAGAGGACAATAAAGGGGATCAAATATTTGGTGATAGAAAGAGAAGTGGCTCTGGGTGTTGAACACACAACATACTGTGATATATATAGATGACTCTTTACAAAATTGTACATCTGTAATCTATGTAACGCCACCTTTTTTTTTTAATTGCAGTGTTTTTTATTTTTTTTTTGTAGTTGAGTTGTATGAGTTTTTTTTTTCATTTGTTTGTCTGTTTTGGATGTTAACCCTTTATCAGGTGTATCATTGGCAAAAATCTTCTCCCTTTCGGTAGGATGCCTTTCTGTTTTATTTATGGTTTACTTTGCTGTGAAAAAAAACTTTTTAGTTTGATGTAATCCCTCATGTTTATTTTTTATTTTCCTTCTCTTGCCCAAGGGGTTATATCAGTAAAAATATTACTGAAGATAATGTCAGCAAATTTACTTTTTATATTTTCTTGTAGGAGTTTTATGGTTTCAGGTCTTACATTTCAGTTTTCAATCCATTCTGAATTTATTTTCATATATTGCATAAAGATGGTGGACCAGTTTCATTTTTTTGCATGTGTCTGTCAAGTTTTCCCAGTACCATTTATTAGACTGTCTTTACTCCAATGTAAATAATTGCTTCCATTGTCATAGATTGAGTGACCATAAAGGCATGGTTTTATTTATGGGCTCTCTATTCTTTTCCATTGATCTACCTGTCTGGTTTTATTCCGGTACCATAGTCTTTTGATTACTGTAGCCTTGTAGTGTGATTTGATGTCAGGTAGCATGATACCTTCCACTTTATTCTTATTTCTCAAGATATCTGTGGCTATTCAGGATCTTTTATGGTTCCATATAAATTTTAGGATTACACGTTCTAGTTCTGTAAAAAATGTTATTGGTAATTTGATAGAGATTGCACTGACTCTATATATTGCCTTAGAATGCACAGACATTTTAACTATATTAATTCTTCCTCTCAATGAGCATGGTATATGTTTCCACTTATTTGTATCTTTTTAATTTCTCTTTTCAATGTCTTATGATTTTCTGAGTATCGGCCTTTTACTTCCTTGGTTAAATTTATGCCTGAGTGCCTTATTTCCCTGAAAATAAGACCTAGCCGGACAATCAGCTCTAATGCGTCTCTTGGAGCAAAAATTAATATAAGACCAGGTATAATATAACATAATATAATACCAGGTCTTATATTAATTTTTGCTCCAAGAGACGCATTAGAGCTGATTGTCTGGCTAGGTCTTATTTTTGGGGAAACATGGTATTTTATTATTTTTGAAGCAACTGTTAATGGAATTAAAAAAAAATTTCCTTCTGATAGTTTCTTATTTGTGTATACAAATGCAACTGATTTCTGAATATTAGTATTTTTGGGTCCTACTCCTTTACTAAATTCATTTACCAGTTCCAATACGTTTTTGGTGACATCTTAGGTTCTGCGTATATAGTATCATGTCATTGGCAAATATTGACAATTTTACATCCTGCTTTCCAATTTGGATGCCTTTTATTTCTTTTTCTTGTCTGACTGTTGTGGCTAGAACTTCCAGAATAATGTTCAATGAAAGTGGTTAAATTGGGCAACCTTGTGTTGTTCCTGATCTTAATGGTTTTAGCTTTTCCCCATTGAGTATGATGTTAGCTCTGGTTTTATCATATGTGGCCTTTATTATGTTGAGATACAATCCCTCTATTCCCACTTTGCTAAGAATTTTTATCATAAGTGGCTGCTGGATTTTGTCCAATGCTTTTTCCTGCATGTATTGATATGACCATATGATTTTTATTTTTCATTTTATTAATGTGGTGTATCAGAGTAATTGATTTATGGCTATTGAACCGACCTTGCCTACCAGGAATGAATCCCACTTGATCATGGTGTATGATCTTTTTAACGTATTGCTGAATCCAGTTTGCTAATATTTTGTTGAGAATTTTTGCATCTACGTTTATTAGGGATGTCGGTCTGTAGTTTTCTTTCTCTAATGTCTTTGTCTGGTTTTGAGATCAGGGTGATAGTGGCTTCATGAAATGAGCTTAGGAAGCTTCCATCTTTCTGAATTTTTCAGAATAATTTGAGAATAGGTAATAATTCTTTTTTGAATGTTTGGTGAAATTCACCTGTGAAGTCATCTGTTCCAGGTCTTTTGTTTGTTCAGAGTTTGTTGATTGATGATTTTATTTCATCGCCAGTCATTGGTCTGTTCAGATTTTCTGTTGCTTCTTGATTCAGCCTTGAAGATTGTATGCTTCTACAAATGTATCCATTTCTTCCAGATCGTTTATTTTACTGACATATAGTTCCTTGTAGTATTTTCTTAATTTTTTTGTACTTCTCTTGTTTCTCTTGTCACTTCTCCTTTTTCATTTCTGATTTTATTAATTTGTGTCTTCTATCTCTTTTTCTTGATGATTCTGGCTAAAGATTTGTCAATTTTGTTTATCTTAAATTAAAACAGTTCTTGGTTTCATTGATTTTTTTTTGTATTTTTTTTCGGTCTCTATTTCATTTATTTCTGCTCTGATCTTTATTATTTCCTTCCTTGTACTCCCTTTGGGCTATTTTGCCTTTCTTTTTCCAGTTCCCTTAGATGTAAAGATAGAGTGTTGATTTGAGATTTTTCTTGTTTCTTTAGGTAGGCCTGCATTTCTATGAATTTGCCTCTTAGAGCTGCTTTCACTGCATCTCGTAGATTTTGGGTCATTGTGTTTTCAGTTTCATTTGTCTTGACATATCTTTTTGTTTCTTCCTTGATCTCACTGTTTACCCATTCATTATTTAGTAGCATGTTATTCAATCTCCATGTGTTTAAGTATTTTCTAGTTTTCTTCTTGTAATTGATTTCTAGTTTCATAGCACTGCAGTCAGAGAAGATGCTTGATATGATTTCAATCTTCTTAAATTTATTGAGATTTGTTTTGTGGCCTATCCTATGGTCTATCTTGGAAAATGTTCCATGTGCACTTGAAAAGAATGTATATTCTGCTGCCTTGGGGTGAAATGCTCTCAAAATATTGATTAAATCCAACTGGTCTAATGTGTCATTTAAGGCTGCTGTTTCCAGATTGATTTTCTGTCTGGAGGATATGTCCCTTGTCAGTGGTGTGTTGAAATCCCTTACCTTGATAGTGTCACTGTTGATTTCTGTCTTTATGTCAGTCAATATTTGTTTTATATGTTTAGTTGCTCCTATGTTGTGTTCATAGATGTTTACTCAGGGTATGTTCTCTTGTTGGATTTATCCCATTATTATTATGTAGTGCCCTTCTTTATTGTAGTCTTTGTTTAAAAGTCAATTTTGTCTGCTGTAAGTATTGCTACCCCAGATTTTTTCTCATTTCCATTTCTGTGAAATATCTTATTCCATCCCTGAATAACCAAGATAGCAAGGCAGCTCAGAAAGAAAATTAAAAGTCTCCAGAAAAATGAACGTAAAAACATGGAAATATGTGATTTAAATGACAGAGAATTCAAGATTGCAGTTCTGAAAAAACTCAATGAGATGCAAGAAAACACAGACAGGCAGTTTAATAAACTCAGAAACATAATCAAAGCACAAAATGACCATTTTACCAAAGAAATGGAAACTTTAAAAAAGAACAAAATAGAAAAGAACCAAATGAAACAAATCTACAAGAACTTTCTGACTCCATTAGAAAGAGCAATATAAGAATAATGGGCATACCAGAAGGAGAAGAAAGGGAGAAGGGAACAGAGAGTATATTCAATCAAATAGTCAATGAGAACTTCCCAAACTTGTGGAAAGAACCGGATCCTCCAATCCAAGAAGCAAACAGAACACCTAAACACCTCAACCCCCACAGGCCTTCTCCAAGGCAGGCAAATTGTATTGAAGCTGTCAGAAATGAATGACAAAGAAATAATTCTCAAGGCAGCCAGGGAAAAGAAGACGGTAACCTACAAAGGAAAGCCCATTAGATTATCATCAGATTTTTCAGCAGAAGCTCTACAAGCCAGAAGAATGTGGACTCAAATAATCAAACTCTTGAAAGAGAATTTATAAGTCAAGAATAATATATCCATCAAAGATATCCTTTAGATTAGAAAGAGGAATAAAGACCTTTCCAGACATATAAAAGCTGAGGGAATTTTTTGACACACTAACTGCACTGCAAGAAATATTGAAGGCAACTATTTGACATGAAACAAAAAAGCAAAAGAATACAAAGCCATGAGTAGTATTACGAACAGATACACAGGAGCAAGAAATGGCAACTCCTACACCAAATAAGACACTATACACTTAAACATAGCATACAGGGTAAAGAAGAAGAAGAAGAAAAAAAAAAACCCTGTAAAAGGGAAGGAAGACAACTTGCCACTGCAGCACAGAAATCAACTCACAGTGTGAATAGGGACAATTTTTGACAACAAAAACATAAAAGGTCAGAGAGTAAAGGTCTGAACTGGCACAAGGGAATGAAGAAAGTAAGCATCCTGAAGAAAATGGGACACTCCAAATATGAAACTTTCTTTTACATATACTTAATGGTAACCACTCAAAAAAAATCCGAAACTAAAATATATATCCTAAAAAAAGAAGAAACAGAGGGAAAAAGCATAGCATACCACCACACTGAAATAATAGACAGCAATGAAAAAGCAAAGAAACAATGGAGACACAGTCCTACCAGAAAACCACAGATAGAATGAAAGGAAATCCTCATATATCAATAAAAACCCTAAATGTAAATGGACTGAACTCACCAATGAAAAGGCACAGAGGAGCACATTGGATCAAAAAACAAAACCCAGCCATATGCTGCATCCAAGAGATACATCTCAGCTATAATGACAAATAATAGACTCAAAGAGAAAGGGAGGAAATTGACACTCTAAGCAAATGGTAGTCAGAGAAAAGCCTATGTACCCATACTGATATCAGATGAAACTGACCAATTTTAGAATATGTGCTGAGTGGTTACCAGAGGGTAAAGGGGGTGGGGGGGGGTGGGAGATAAGGGTAAGGTGGATCAAATATATGGTGATGGGGACGTCATAGGAATGGCGGCAGCAGGGCACATTTTCTGAGTTCTCCTCTGGATCTTATTACAAACGGGACATATAACCCATCAAACAACTCTTTGCTCATCACGCAGAATAGCTAAGAGACTCCTAAGAGACTCGTGGAAGGATTACTTGAAGGTGCGCAAATGGGGCGAGCAGGGGAAGAAGGAAGGGAGCGGAGTGGAAACGCGCGGTCTTGTGGTGGAATCAGGCCGTTGGCGTGAGAAGAAGCAAGGGATTGAGAACATATTTGAGGTAATAATGTACAAAAACTTCCCTAACCTGATGAAGGAAACCAACATACAAGCCCAGGAAGTGCAGAGAGTTCCAACCAGGATAAACCCAAACAGGCCCACACCAAGACACATTATAGTTAAAATGGCAAAGCTTAAAGACAAAGAGAGAATCTTGAAAGCAGCAAGAGAAAGGCAGAAGGTTACATACAAGGGAACTCCCATAAGACTATCAAATGACTTTTCCTCAGAAACATTGAAGGCCAGGAGGGAGTGGCAGGAGATACTCAAAGTGATAGAACACAAAGGCCTACAAACTAGATTGCTTTATCCAGCAAGGCTATCATTTAAAGTTGATGGAGAGATAAAGAGCTTCCCAGAAAAGAACACACTGAAAGAATTTATTACAACCAAGCCAGCATTGCAAGAAATACTAAAAGGACTTCTGTAAATAGAAGAAAGATGAAAACAATAAACTACAAATTTAAAAATGGCAATAACTATGTACCTATCAATAATCACTTTAAATGTAAAGAGATTCAACACTCCAATCAAGAGACATAGGGTGGCTGAGTGGATAAGGAAGCAAGACCCTTGTATATGCTGTATACAAGAGACTCATTTCAGATCAAAAGACACACACAGGCTGAAAGTGAAGGGTTGGAGTAACATATTTCATGCAAATGGAAGCGAAAAAAAGCTGGAGTTGCAATACTTATATCTGACAAAATAGACTTTAAAATGAAGAACATATTAAAAGACAAAGATGGCACTATATAATAATAAAGGGATCAATCCGACAAGAGGACATAACCCTAGTATACATATATGCACCTAACATAGGAGCACCTAAATATATAAAACAGGTACTGATGGACATAAAGACAGAGATCAACAGCAACACTATCATAGTAGGGGACTTCAACACACCTCTGACAACAAGGGATAGGTCCTCCAGACAGAAAATCAATATGGAAACAACAGCCTTAAATGATACTTTGGAGCAGTTGGATTTAATTGATATTTTCAGAGCATTTCACCCCAATGCTGCAGAATACACGTTCTTCTCAAGTGCACATGGAACATTTTCAAAGATAGATCGTATGTTAGTACACAAAACAAGCCTTGATAAATTTAAGAAAATTGAAATCATACCAATTGTCTTCTCTGACCACAGTGCTATGAAATTAGAAATGAACTACAAGGGAAAAAAACCAGGAAGATACACCAATTCATGGAGGCTGAATAACATGTTGCTAAATAATGAATGGGTCAAGCAGCAGATCAAAGAAGAAATCAAAAGATATCTTGAGACAAATGAGAATGAGAACACGACGACCCAAAATCTATGAGATGCTGCGAAAGCAGTCCTAAGAGGGAAGTTCATAGCACTGCAGGCCTACCTAAAGAAACAAGAAACATCACTAATTGACAGTTTATCTTCACATTTAAGGGATCTGGAAAAAGAATAGCAAAATAAGCCCAAAGGGAGCATAAGGAAGGATAATAAGGATCAGAGCAGAAATAAATGAAATAGAAACCAGAAAAACAATACAAAAGATCAATGATTCCAAGAGTTGGTTCTTAGAGAAGATAAACAAAATTGACAAACCTTTAGCCAGACTCATTAAAAAAAGGAGAGAGAGGACCCAAATTAATAACATCAGAAATGAAAGAGGAGAAGTGACAACAGACACCACAGAAATACAAAAAATTTTAAGAAATTACTATGAGCAACTATATGCCAACAAATTTGACAACCTTGAAGAAATGGACAATTTTCTAGAGGTGCACAACCTTCCAAGGCTAACTCAAGAAGAAACAGAAAGCCTGAACAGTCTGATTACCACCAGGGAAATTGAATCAGTAATCAATAATCTCCCAACAAACAAAAGCCCTGAACCAGATGGCTTTACAGGTGAATTTTTCAAAACGTTCAAAAAAGAATTATCACCTATTCTCCTCAAGCTCTTCCAAAAAATCCAGAAGGAAGGAAGACTCCCAAACACATTTTACGAAGCCACTATCACCCTGATCCCAAAAGCTGACAAAGACACCACAAAAAAAAAAAAAAAAAAAAAAAACAAAAAAAAAAACTACAGGCCGATATCTCTAATGAACACAATGCAAAAATTCTCAACAAAATATTAGCAAACAGAATTCAGCAATACATTAAAAAGATCATACACCATGATCAAGTGGGATTCATCGCTGGTATGCAGGGGTGGTTCAACATCCGCATATCAATTAATGTGATACACCACATTAACAAAATGAAAAATAAAAATCACATGATCATATCAATACATGCAGAAAAAGCATGTGATAAAATACAGCAACCTTTTATGATAAAAACCCTTAAGAAAGTGGGAATAGAGGGATCATATCTTAACATAATAAAGGCCATATATGACAAACCCACAGCTAACATCATACTCAATGGGGAAAAGCTAAAACCATTCCCCCTAAGATCAGGAACAAGACAAGGTTGCCCACTTTCTCCACTTCTATTCAACATAGTGCTGGAAGTTCTAGCCACAGCAATCAGAGAAGAGAAAGAAATAAAAGGCATCCAAATTGGTAAGGAGGAAGTAAAATTATCATTATATGCAGATGATATGATACTATATATAGAGAACCCTAAGGACTCCACCAAGAAACTATTAGAACTGATAGATGAATTTAGTAAAGTAGCAGGATATAAAATTAATATTTGGAAATCAGTTGCATTTCTATATACCAATGATAAAATATCAGAAGGAGAAATTAAAAAAACAATTCCATTTACAATTGCTCCAAAGACTATAAAATATCTGGGAATAAATCTAACCTAACCAAAGATGTAAAAGATCTGTACTCAGAAAATTATACAACACTGAAGAAAGAAATGAAAGAAGACATAAATAGATGGAAACACATTCCATGTTCATGGATAGGAAGAATTAATATAGTTAAAATGTCCATACTGCCTAAGGCAATATACATATTCAACGCAATTCCTATCAAACTACCAACGACGTTTTTCACAGAAATAGAACATATATCCTAAAATTTATATGGGAACATAAAAGACCCCAGATAGCCTCAGCATCTTGAGAAATAAGGACAAAGTGGGAGGTATAAGGATACCTGATTTCAAACTATACTACAAGGCTTCAGTAATCAAAACAGCATGGTAGTGGCATAAAAATAGACACATAGATCAATGGAACAGAATAGAGAGTCCAGACGTAAATCCATGCCTATATGCCCATCTAATCTACGACAATGGAAGCAAGAATGTACGATGGGGTAAAGACAGTCTGTTCAATAAGTGGTGCTGGGAAACCTGGACAGACACATGCAAGAAAATGATGCTGGACCACCTTCTTACACCATATACAAAAACAAATTCAAAATGGCTTAAAGACTTAAATGTAAGATCTGAAACCATAAAATATCTAGAAGAATATATAGGAAGAAACTTCATGGACATTACCCGGAGTAACATTTTCACTGATATATCCCCTCGCGCGAGGGAAGTAAGAGAAAAAATAAACATGTGGGATTACATCAGACTAAAAAGTTTTTTCACAGCAAAGGAAACCATCAATAAAACAAAAAGGGATCCTACTGTATGGGAAAAGATATTTGCCAATGATATATCTGATAAGGGGTTAATATCAGAAATCTATAAAAAAAACTTACTCGACTCAACTCCAAAAAAACAAACAACCCAATTAAAAAATGGGCAGAGGACTTGAGACATTTTTCTAAAAAGGACATACAGAAGGCAAGAAGACATATGAAGAAATGCTCAATCTCACTAACCATCAGCGAAATGCAAATAAAAACCACAATGAGATACCACCTCACTCCAGTCAAAATGGCTATCATCAATAAATCAACAAGCAACAAATGCTGGCGCGGATGTGGAGAAAAGGGAATGCTAGTGCACTGTTGGTGGGATTGCAGATTAGTGCAGCCACTATGGAAAACAGTATGGAGGTATCTCAGGAATCTGAAAATGGAACTACCCTATGATCCAGTAATTCCACTCCTAGGCATCTACCCAGAGAAATCCAAAACTCCAATTCAAAAATCTGTATGCACTCCTATGTTTATTGCAGCACTTTACACAATAGCCAAGACATGGAAACAACCGAAATGCCCATCGGTAGATGACTGGATTAAGAAGCTGTGGTACATTTATACAATGGAGTATTACGCAGCCATAAAGAAGAAAGAAATCTTATCATTTGCAACAACATGGATAGATCTAGAGAACATTATGTTAAGTGAAATAAGTCAGAAAGAGAAAGACAAGTACCATATGATCTCACTTATATGTGGAATCTAAAGAAAAGAATATGTGAATGAACTAATCAGAAATAGTTTTGGGGACACAAAGAAAAAACCTAGAGTTGTTAGATGGGTGTGTGGGGAGGTTGGGGATAAGGGGAATGGTGAAGGGATTAGGAAGCAGCTGGTAACCACAAGATGGCCTCAGGGTTTTTTGAAAATTAATTTGGGCAACGTATTCAATAATGTTGTAAAGATTTTGTTGGGTATCCGATGGACATGCGTCCTATTTGGGAGACCACCTCAGGGATACTGTGGATACCTGATCATGGCATTGTACACCAGAAGTTAAAGATTAATGAATGCCAACTATAATTTTATATATATAATGTGATGGCTCAGTGTGAGGTCGGAGGGTAGTGGATGGGGGGAGGGGGGTTCACAGTGTGAGGGATATAAATGATGAACGTCTAAGTATTACCTTGTCTTGTACCCCTGAAACTAATAAGTAAATAAATAAATAAATAAATAAATAAATAAATAAATAAATATATGGTGATGGAAGGAGAACTTACTCTGGATGGTGAACACACAACAGGATTTATAGATGATGTAATACAGAATTGTACACCTGAAATCTATGTAATTTTACTAACAATTGTCACCCCCAATGAATTAAAAAATAAATAAATAAAATAAAATAAATGTCACTCCAGATTAAAAAAAAAAATGGAACTGACCAAAACACAATTATCATAGGGGACCTAAATACATCATTGACATTATGGACAGATCATTCAAACAGAAAATAAATAAAGAAATGTCAGCCCTAAATAACACATTAGATGAAATGGACATAACTGACATTTACAGAGCATCCCCAGAGCATCCCTAACTGACATCCCCATCCTAGAATATCAGACTATACATTCTTTTCTAGTGTACATGGGATATTCTCAAGGATACACCATATATTGAGACATAAAACCAGCCTCAGCAAATTTAAGAAGATTGAAATCATACCAAGCATATTCCCTAATCACAAGTCTTTGAAATTGGATGTCAACTGTAAAAAGAAAACAGGAAAAACCGCAAATATGTGGAGACTAAAAAACATACTTTTAAAGAATGACTGGGTCAAAGAAGAAATAAGAGGAGAGATCAAAACATACATAGAAAGAAATGAGAATGAAAGTACATCCTACCAAAATTTTTGGGATGTACTAAAAGCAGTTTTAAGAGGGAAGTTTATATCATTGCATGCCTATCTCAAGAAAGAAGAAAAATCCAAGAGAAATAATCTCACATTACACGTGAAAGAACTAGAAAAAGAGGAATAAATGAAACCCAAAGTCAGCAGAAGGAGGCAAGTAATAAAAATCACAGCAGAACTAAATGAAATAGAGAAAAAAAAAAGATAATAGGAAAAATTTATCAACAAAGAGCTGGTTCTTTGAAAAGATTAATGAAATTAGCAAATGCTTGGCTAGACTCACTGAGATTAAAAGAGAAAAGACACAGATAAAAAAATGGGAAATGAAAAAGGGGAAGTTACCATGGATGCCATACAAATACAAAGCATTACCCAAGAATATAATATACCACCAAATTCAATAACTTAGAAGAAATGGACATATTCTTAGAAACATATAGCCTTCCTAGGCTGAATCACAAAGAATTGGCCAACATTATCATGGAACCAAAACTTGGTAGAGATAAAACACTAAAAAGAAAATTACAGATCAATATATCTGATGAACATAGATACAAAAATCCTAAACAAAATTCTAGCAAATAGAATGCAAGAATGCATTAAAAAATTATACATCATGACTGAGTGGGCTTCATCCTAGGGGCACAAAGATGGTTCAATATACACAAATTGGTCACTGAGATACACCACATAAAGAAAATGAAGGACAAAGATCATATGATTTTTTTAAATTAAAGTTTATTGGGTGACAATTGTTAGTAAAGTTGCATAGGTTTCAGGTGTACAATTATGTAATACATCATCTATATATCACATTGTGTGTTCACCACCCAGAGTCAGTTCTCCTTCCATTGCCATATATTTGATCCCCTTTACCCTCACCTACCACCCGCTGCCCCCTTACCTTCTGGTAACCACTAAACTATTGTCGGAAGACAGCTGTAGTCACACAGCAGCCTAGCAGTCTGTCCCCTCCAATCTTTCCTTAGGGAAAGGTGACCCTGCGGGATTGTCCCTCATTGGGGTTGAGTTTATGTTACCCTAAGTCTCCATGTTTGGTCCTTGTGAGCAGGGTCTGCAGTCAAAGATGAGTAAGTTTCCTAATGGGAGGAATGACTTAAGCCAGACGCGACCCCACTACGTCCCCCATGAGCTAATGTAAAGTTAGGAGGTAGCTGTGCCCCTCCTCTTCTGACAAGCTGCTGAAGCATGTCTCAACTATTGTCCTATACCCTCAGGTGTAATGGACCCATTAGAGCGATAACATCTCGCTCCTCCTGTTTGGCTCCTGGGATAATCTTATCTTGTGAAACTTGTTTCCCCAGGGATTGTATGCACCACACCTTGGTCATTTGGGGGATGGTATGCATCGGTTGCTTTGGGACAATTATGGGATTTGGAATGAATGATTATTGTATGGTGTAAGAGTTTCACAGACCCTGCCCCTAATATTGTGATTTCCATTGTAAAAAATCAATAAATACCCAGGGTGACATGATTCGAGGCTCCAGTCCTTTGAGGCTGTGAGTCCCTTGGTCCTCTGTGATTTAATTGTATTTGAGTCTTTGTCTCTTTATTATAGTTTAACCCTCGCTGCCTCCCTCACCTTCCCACGGCTTGTGTTGTGCAGGTCGCAACAGACAGCCTTTTCAATAAATGGTGCTGGGAGATTGGAAAGCCACCTGCAAAAGAATGAAATTAGAATGCTGTCTATCAACATGTAACAAAATTAACTCAAAATGGGTCAAAAACGTAAACATAAGACCTGAAACAATGAACTGCCTAGAAGAAAACATATGTACTAAAATTACGGACCTTGGGTTCAAGGGAAGATTTTATGAATTTGATTCCAAAGGCAAGGAAAGTAAAAGCTAAAATAAATGAATGGGGCTATATCAAACAAAAAAAATCTCCTGCACAGCCAAAGAAACCATTGACAAAAATAAATAACCAAACAACCGAATGAGAGAAGATTTTTTGCTAACAATGCCTCTGATAATAGGCTAATATCCAAAATATATAAGGAACTCATACAACTCAATAATAAAAAAACAAATAACCCAATTGAAAAATTGGCAGAGAACCTTAATAGACATTTCTCCAAAGAGGATAAACAGATCTCAATAGACATATGATAAAATGGTGAACATCACTAATCATCAGAGAAATGGAAGTAAAAACCACAATAAGATATCATCTCACACCAGTTAGAATGACTATCATCAACAAGACATCTAATAACAAGTATTGGAGTGGCTGTGGAGAAAAAGGAACACTCATACACTGTTGGTGGAAATGCTGAGTGGTGCAGCTGCTATAGAAGGCAGTGTGGAGATTCCTCAAAAAATTAAGAATAGAATTACCATATGACACAGCAATCCCCCTCCTGAGTATCTATCCCAATAATCTGAAAAACTTATCCATAAAGATATATGTGCTCAGATGTTCATCACAGCTTTATCTATTGTGGCCAAGACATGGAAATAACCAGTGTTTTTCTTTAGATGATTGGATAAAGAAGTTATGGTATATATACACAATGGAATACTATTCTGCCATAAGAAAATATGAAATGGCACCCTTTGCAACAACATGGATGGATCTTGAGATTATTATGCTATGCGAAATGTCAGACAGAAAAAGTAGAGAACCATATGATTTCAGTGATATGTGGTATATAAAACTGAAAACAACAGAAGAACAAGACAAAAAAACGAAAAAACAAAACCTCATTGACACAGACAATAGCTTAGTGGTTACCAGAGGGTAAGGCGGGAGTGTGGTGGTAGATGAGGATAAAGAGGATCGAATATATGGAGAAGTGACTCTTGGTGGTGAACACACAGTGTGATATATACATGATGTATCACAGAATTGTACACCTGTATCTGTGTAACTTTGCTAACAATTGTCACCCCAATAAATTTAATTAAAAAAATTGCTGATGGAAAACAACAAGACAGACAAATTTATGCATGCATGTATATAAGGCAATATGACAGATAAAAGATAGGATGCCTGCTTGTGTCCACAGCAGAAAGGAAAACATTTTATCACCTTCATTAAATAATCAGGATACAACGAATGTGTTAAAGTGATAGTTCATTTACTCTCATATTTTGAATTATTGCTCCAAAATCCTAGAAAACAGGCATGTTAACTTTTATAGAATTCTGGGAAGGCAACTGACCATTATGGAATCAAAGTTGCTATAAATCAATTGTGTGTGTTCTATTAAATTAAGCTAGTAACCATTCCTCTTTCCAACTCATTTTGTTCAGCAAAATTCCCTGTTTTCAAGGCTCCTAAGAAATGACACACACACACACACACACACACACACACACACACACACACACAAACAAAACAAAACCAAAAAAAAAGCTACTACAAGGTAGAAAGTGATAAATTTCCTCAAATAAATATGAAGTGCCAGGGACATTCATAGGTGGGAGAGATTACATCAGGTTGGACCACAGTGTCAAGAAATCTCCATTAATTTCTAGGCCTCTCAGCTCTTTTTCCAGGCACTAAAGCAATTATTGATATTTTGGGATAACTTAGACACTGCCTTTTGGCAGTACTGTTATTTCTTTTCTTTTTTTTTTAATTAATTTTATTGGGGTGACAATTGTTAGTAAATTTACATAGATTTCAGGTGTACAATTCTGTATTACATCGTCTATAAATCCCATTGTGTGTTCACCACCCAGAGTCAGTTCTCCTTCCATCACCATATATTTGATCCCCTTTACCCTCATCACCCACCCCCCACCCCCTTACCCTCTGGCAACCACCAAATTATTGTCTGTGTCTATGAGTTTTTGTTTCTCATTTGTTTGTCTTGTTTTTTTTGGTTTATATACCACATATCAGTGAAATCATAGGGTTCTCTGCCCTTTCTGTCTGACTTATTTCACTTAGCATTATTCTCTCGAGATCCAGGAACTCATGAAACTCAACAACAAAAAAACAAACAACCCAATTGAAAAATGGACAGAGGACCTGAAGAGACATTTCTCCAAAGAGGATATACAAATGGCAAATAGACATATGAAAAAATGCTCAACATCGCTAATCATCAGAGAAATGCAAATGAAAACCACAATGAGATATCACCTCACGCCAGTCAGAATGGCTTTCATCAACAAAACAAATAGTAACAAGTGTTGGAGAGGCTGTGGAGAAAAAGGAACTCTCACACACTGTTGGTGGGAATGCAGACTGGTGCAGCCGCTATGGAAGGCAGTGTGGAGGTTCCTCAAGAAATTACGAATAGAATTACCATATGACCCAGCAATCGCTCTCCTGGGTATCTACCCCCAAAATATAAAAGCATTTCTCTATAGAGACACGTGTACGCCAATGTTCATTGCAGCTTTGTTTACGGTGGCCAAGACATGGAAACAACCAAAATGTCCTTCGATAGATGACTGGATAAAGAAGTTGTGGTACATATACACAATGGAATACTATTCGGCGTTAAGGAAAGATGATATAGGAGCATTTGTGACAACATGGATGGATCTCGAGTACTGTTATTTCTAAAACAGTATTATTTAGCCTTCTCAATGTCTGATTTTAAGTTTCTTAAATGTGAACTTGGAGCCATCAATTGCTCTGTTAAAGCACCTTCCTCATAAGACAGTGGAAATTAGTTTGGGAAAAAGAGTGTGTTCTGTCTTACTCCATCCAGGCATGTATTTTCTGAGTCATTTCCAGCCACATAGGTCTGCTACTTAATATACATGATGGAGGTTATTTAGTGCTTTGGAGGAAAGTTAGGGACAACCTAACTGTTCCTCCGCAGACATTTGGGCAGCAGATGAGGAAGTGGATAGATATGCAATTTAAGTGTGGGTGTGCTTGCACACACACACACACACGCACACACACACACTCACATACAGCTGACTTGGCAGCTGTGAGGATGTAGGTGGTGTGCGACTCAGTGCCCACTAAGCTACTTCAAGTGCATGCTTGTCTGTGTCTGGATTTGACGCCTCCAGTGTGTTAATTCCCATTAGGTTGGATTCCTCCCCTTTTTCTCAAAGTTAAAGCAAAGTTTTCAGGCAGGCATCACTGCAAAGAGCAGCTGGGATTCCTATCCACTTCTGACAAGCTGTGAGGGGAAGTTGTTTCTCATATGAGTTGGGAGAGAGGGAATAATCAATCAATCTTCCTAGTCAGAAGGTAAATTTGCGACTTGGACCAAATGCAATTGAAACAGCTTGATAAGAAACTGCTTTGCTCTCCCCTTGCTCAGCCACCCCCCACCATCTCACCTTCCTTTATCAGGCTTCCTGTCCTTTCATCTCACAGTTCAGAATAGCTTTTTTCTTCCCAAACGCATCCTGGTCCATTTTTCTTGACTCATAGTCTGTTGTTTGCGCAGAGACTAAAAGGAATCAGTGCTGGATTCGTTTCATATTGACATGGTTTGAGGATCTCTGTGTTAAATGCTAGTTGGTTTCCCCCAGAAGAACTGGTAACTTGAGGAGAGAAACTGCATGTCTCTGGAAGTAGAGGGAGGGATTTTGTTCTGACCTGTCAATAGAAGTAAAAGTGGAACTGGTGTGCTGATATACTGGGTTGATCTCTTAGACTTGTCTAAATTGAGGTTATGGGACTGAAATGGGGTGACAGCATTAAACTGAAAGGCAGATGTTGAAGTCAGTTGGGCTGGAAATAAGAGAATGCACTCCTCAATAAATATTTGTGAGTTCCTACTATCATGTGCCAAGAATGATGATTAAAAAAATAAACAAAACCCTGAAATAGTTTAACTATAAATCCATTCTTGAAAAGAACACTGGGTCAAATGGTTTTGCTTTGTGATGGGAAACTGAGAGCAGAAGGAAACCTAAAGGTGAAGAGAAATTGATGAGTGGTTGGGGAATAGAGAGAGAGGAATGATGTTCTACTTGTTGAGTGACTTCAAGTCTTTTCTATTACTTATGGGAGAATGGAGTCTTGTCCAGTAGGTGAGAGAATTGACACCTATCCTTATGTTAGGTATACCACAGATATAATTTTGTTTCAACTTCACATTCCATCATCTGCATTTTATAGATGAAACTGAAACTCAGAGGTTTTAAGTCATCCTCTCAAGTTCACACAACATGTAAGGGAGAGACCTCAGGACCTTATTCCAGATCTGATTCCAAAATCTGGACTCTTCTACTAAAATAGTATTTCTCAATCACTAGTTCCTTTCATAATCAATTGAGGATTTTTTTAAAGAAAGGCAAATCCCATAAATTCTAATTCAGTGAATCTGAAAGGAGTGTAATAGGCTACATTCTGAACAAGCATTAAAGGTGATTCTGATTCAGAGGGGTTAGGATCCCCCAGTTTGAGAAACAGTCTTATTATGACATGCTGCCTTTCACGTCTGCTGAACTGGTTGGAGAAGCATTCAGCTCACCTTTGTGGATGGAAAAGGGGCCACATATTAAACCTGACAAGCTCAGGAGACTGAAAACAACCACATGAGATGGCATGAGCATAAAAATTTTTCATAACTAAGTGGACTGTGATGGGAAATCACATCTACAGTCAAAAGCTTCCTTCATAAAGTTAATCTGTGCCTTTAAGTGGGCCTGTCTATTGTCTTTTGCACCTAAGATGATATCCTTGGAATGTCAATAATCCCTTTTTCTGGACCAGGGCAGGAAAGTACAGAATCCGTCATTATTATTCTTGTCCCTTGATTAACATCTCTATGTGAACTATCAACTATCCTGTATACACCTGTGTGAAAGAGTACCTGTCTTTCCAATTAACTTTTATCCAATCCCAGAGATTTCCCTGCTTTTTTTCTCCTACCCCCTTAATCTATTACCAATGGATTTCATGTAACCCTCCTCATTTGATTCTATGTATAAAAAAAAGCTGCAAACCGCCATTTCATGGAGCATTTTCTGAATCCTGTGAGATTTTACTTACCAGCAATTGGAGTCAGTTTGGCTCAAATAAATTCTTATAAGCTTTCTCTTAGGCTGGATGCTTTTGTCTACACCTTCTTCCTACACTGGCCAGATTTACTGAATGGAGGTGGTCAGCTCCAGTGGCATTTTATTCCCTGTTGAGGCCATGGGTAGAGGGACTAATGGGACAACAATCGCAAGGGTGTGGGGAGGTGGTTTACCGGATAGCCCAGGGGTGTCCAAACTGCGGCTCGTGGGCCAACTGCAGCCCTCAATCCATTTTTAATTGGCCTGCAACAAATTCCAAAAATATATTTAGTTTACTTAAATAAACCAGGTGAGGCAATATGTACTTCACCTCGAGTGAGTGTCCCGGCTGTTTGTGTATTTTACCACATATGGCCCTTGGTAAAATTACTGTGAAAAAAGTTTAGACACCCCTGGGTTAGCCCATTATTGATAAGACTTAGTAGTGTCTTGCCAGAGCAGGCTGGTAAGAATAGATTCTGACTGGTGGATGGTACGAGATAGAACTCCCAGCCAACCAACTGAGCACTGAAGGTGGTGGTACCCATCCATACAGAATAAGAACTGGGATGAAGATCTCCATTTGGCACCCCACTGTCCAGAGCAGAAGTCAGACAGGGAGCTCAGTGAGCAGCATTTTATTTTCAGGAAAGGGAGGAGCTCATAGAAAACTTAGGGGAATCATTCTAATGCTTACCTTTCTAACTTCAAACTCTGGAGAAAGGGACCTGACATGGAGGTTCTTTTTATGGGCTTTCTCTGTCTCTGCATGACCAAAGTTATTACATAGAATTGGCCTCCTAGATGGTCATCGACTTGTGGTGCTCTCTCTCCACTTACTCTCTGGCATCCTGTCTTCTAATGCCTTACCTGCTTGGATTATCTTGACCTCAGGATGGAAAGATGCAAATAAATAAACAAACAAATCAAACACAGCTAGTTTTGCTAGTCTTTCTACCCCAGAATAAAAAAGGAGGGAAGGAAGAAGAAATCTTAGAAAGAACATCAGCAAACATGATAGCTGAGGAATTTGAAAAAGAAGGCTTAGGTTAAAAGTGAGGTCTTCTACTATGGGAATGAACTAATCAGAGACAGTTTTGGGGACGCAGAGAAAAAACCGAGAGTGGTTAGATGGGTGTGTGGGAGGGGGTTGGGGATAAGGGGAAAGGTGAAGGGATTTGGAAGCAGCTGGTAACCACAAGATGGCCTCAGGGTTTTTTTGAAAATTAATTTGGGGAAGGTATTCTATAATGTTGTAAAGATTTTGTTGGGTATCCGATGGACATGCGTCCTATTTGGGAGACCACCTCAGGGATACTGTGGATACCTGATCATGGCATTGTACACCAGAAGCTAAACATTAATGAATGCCAACTATAATTTTATATATATAATGTGATGGTTCAGTGTGAGGTCGGAGGGATAGTGGATGGGGGGAGGGAGGTTCACAGTATGAGGGATATAAATGATGAACGTCTAAGTATTACCTTGTTTTGTACACCTGAAACTAATAAATAAATAAATTAATTAAAATTAAAAAAAGTGAGGTCTTCTTAAGCAGAGTAGAATGGTGGTTGCCAGGGGCTGGTTGAAGGGGGGCATGCATAATTTTTTCTCAATGAGTGTAAAGTTTCAGTTATGTTGATGAGTAATTTTTAGAGCTATTCTATACAACTTTGTGCCTGTAACTAACAATACAGTATTGGGCACTTTAAAATACATTAAGAGGATAGCTCTTATATTAAGTGTTCTTAAGAAACACACAAATTCACAAATTAATGTAAGGAATTTTTTTAAGGTTATGAATATCTTTAGTACCTTAATTGTGACGATGGTATTACAGATGGAGGCATATGTCTATACTCATCAAGATGTATACATTAACTGTGTACAATTTTTCATATTTCAATTGTACCTCAATAAAGCTTGAAAAAAGTGAGGTATTCTTCGACTCACCAAGATACAAATGGGAAATAAAGCCCTTGAAGTAGCTACATCTTGAGATGATTTCAGGCATGGGAGAACCTAGGGCAGTTCCCTTCGTGGTGATGCACAGAGGAGTAGAAACTTCTGAGCGACTCAGGTGGCAAAAAAAAAAAAACAAAAAAAACAAAAAACGAGGATAGAAATGTTTGGGAAGTGGTAATAGATACATTTTGAGGTTGTGTCTGAAGCAGAATGATTTAAGATGGTCAGGCTGCTTATATACCCAACTTGATACAAGGAGTCACACTGGGAAAAGACAATTCTCTGGAATAGGATTCTATGCACTGGAAAAATGCCTGTATATCTTGCTCATTTACTAGGGAAGTCTGAACACTAAGTATAATGTATTTGTAACAGGGTTGCAAGGTAGGCAATGCACACTATCTGATGAGGTGAGGAGAAAGGCCTGTTCATATTCCTTTGCCCAAACCAATGCCAGCAAATCACCTCTTGCAGACCAGCCTGATCTCCGTAGTCTTAGAGCCACATGTTGCTCAGCAGCTGCAAGTCAGAGACTCCCTTTCTGATCACTTCATGTTCTGGTTATTAACTCATGGGCTGCTTTGCCTGGACCCTGTTACCCTTGGTAAGATAGTGTTTTCCTTAACTCTAAAGTTGTATTACAAGCTCAAGTAGGAACAAAAAGATTTGATTCTCTTTCTGTGGGGACAGGGGAGGCGGGGAGGTAGAGGAAGGATTTGGTTTGTTTTTCCCTACCAAGAAGAGTATAAGAGCAATGTTTCCAGTTTTACTGATACTAAGTAAGTGCCCACATATGAGTAGGTACACATGGGAGTGAAAGGGTGAGAACAAATGATTAAAGGCCTGACAATGAGACACCACAGTGAGAAGTACACTGCTCATCTGGGGGGGAAATGCTACCAATAAGCTACCAGTAATCTGAGTTGATGAAGAGCTCTCATTGGGAGGACAGTGGCCAAGCTTTTATCCAACTTCTCTGAGGAACTAACCAAAGGAATTGAACATAAATTGCAGCAGAAAAGGTTTAAAATGAAACATAACCAATGATTTATTGATAGTGAGAGTTGTTAAGCTACTGAGAAAAAATGTAGAATTCCCTTCTTTAGAGTTTTTTAAAAGGCAGTATAGATAACCATTTGACTAGGTGGCTTTCCTGCCTCATATAGGTTGAAGTGAGACCCATAATCTGTGTTAAGATAAATGCCATATCTCTAAAGATTAATGAACATTAGTCTTTAGTAAGGACAATAAATTCAGAAGAGACCTCATGCTTCCACCCTAGTTTTTACAATTTTCTGGCCACACTCACTGCATCTCACATAACCACTATCAGAAACAGGCATATGACCCATTTAGGAGATGAAGAAACTAAAGAGAGAGGGTCAGTAGCAATTCTATCATTACCTGGTTACTGGAGCACTAGGCAGGAGCACCAGGGTTAGTTCTTGCTTTCTGAAATCCAGTGTGGCTAGACATTCCAGGACAGGGAAACAAAACTGTTGCATACATGAAATACACAAGAGGAATAAAGATAGAATGAAGTTAGCATTGTGTGTGACTTTTATTTATGTGAATGCAAAGAGACTTGGCTAGTTCCTGGGAATGAACATGGATTGCTTGAGAGGGCTGTCACGAAGGGAGATTACTCTATTGTAGGCAATGCAGAAACAAAAAGCATTTTAAAAATATTTTCTTTTTATTAGTTTCAGGTGTACAAAACAACATAGTGATTATACATTTATATACCTCACAAAATAATAACCCCAATAAGTGTATTACCCATCTGACACTGTACATAGTTATTACAATATCATTGACTGTGTTCCCTATGCTGTCCTTTACATCCCCGTAACTTAACTTTTTTTTCAATTATAGTTGACATTCAATATCATTTTGTACTAGTTTTAGGTATACAGCATAGTGGTTAGACATTTCTATAATTTATGAAGTGACCCCCTGATAAGTCTAGTACCCATCTGACACTATACATAATTTTTACAATATTATTGACTATATTCCTTATGCTATACTTTACATCCCCATAACTCTTCTGTGACAACCAATTTATACTTCTTAATCCCTTCACCTTTGCCACCCAGTCCCCAACCCCCTTCCCGTCTAGTAAGCATCAGTTTGTTCTCTGTATCTATGAGTTTGATTCTGTTTTGTTTGTTCATTTATTTCGTTTTTTAGATTCCACATATAAGTGACATCACATGGAATTTCTATATCTCAGTCTGACTCATTTCATTTAGCACAATACCCTCTAGGTCTATCCATGTTGTCCTAATGGTAAGATTCTTTATTTTTTATGGCAGAGTAATACTCCATTGTATAAAGGTACCACAATAACTTTGTCCAATTGTCTATTGATGGGCATTTTTGTTGTCAACAAGTGTTGACAAGGATGTGAAAAAAAGGGAACCCTCAAGGACTGTTGGTGGGATTGCAAATTGGTACAGCCACTATAGAGAAGAGTATGGAGGTTCCTCAAAATAGTAAAAATAGAACTAAAAGCATTTATTCGTGATTCCTATGGCGTCACTGCCCTTCCTTTATTTTGTATCTTCTTCAGTATCTTTTTAAAAATTTATTGTGGTGACAATTGTTAGTGAAATTACATAGATTTCAGGTGTACAATTCTGTATTACATCATCTATAATCCCATTGTGTGTTCACCACCCAGAGTCAGTTCTCCTTCCATCACCATATATTTGATCCCCCTTACACTGAACTCCCTCCCCCCATACCCCTTACCCTCTGGTAACCACTAAACTATTGTCTATGTCTATGAGGTTTTGTTTCTCATTTGTTTGTCTTGTTCTTTTGTTGCTTTTGGATTGTACACGACATATCAATGAAATCATAGGGCTCTCTGCTTTTTCTGTCTGACTAATTTCGCTTAGCATTATACTCTCAAGATCCATCCATGTTGTCAAAAATGTTCCTATATCATCTTTTCTTACTACCAAATAGTATTCCATTGTGTATATATACCACAACTTCTTTATACACTCATCTCTCGAAGGATATTTTGGTTGTTTCCATGTCTTGGCCACCATAAACAAAGCTGCAATGAACATTAGAGCACATGTGTCTTTATGTATAAATGTTTTCAGATTTTTTTGGGTAGATACCCAGGAGAGGGGTTGCTGGGTCACATGTTAATTCTATTCGTATTTTTTTGAGGAAACTCCACACTGCCTTCCATAACGGCTGCACCACTCTGCATTCCCACCAACAGTGTATGAGGGTTCCTTTTTCTCCACAGCCTCTCCAACACTTGTTACTATTTGTCTTGTTGATGATAGCCATTCTGACTGGGTGAGGTGTTATCTCATTCTGGTTTTTATTTCCATTTCTCTGATGATTAGTGATGTTGAGCATTTTTTCATATGTCTGTTTGCCTTTCTATGTCCTTTTCGAGAAATGTGTCTTCAGGTCATCTGCTATTTTTCAGTTGGGTTGTTTGGGTATTTTTTGTTGTTGAGCTTCATGAGTTCCTTGCATAATTCGGATATTAGCCCCTTATCAGAGGCACTGTTTGCAAAAATCTTCTCCCATTCAGTTGGTTGACTCTTAATTTTGTCAATACTTTCTTTTGCTGTGCAGAAGCTTTTCAGTTTCATATCCCATTCATTTATTTTAGTTTTTACTTCCATTGCCTTTGGAGTCAAATTCATAAAATGCTCTTTGAACCCAAGGTCCATAAGTTTAGTACCTATGTTTTCTTCTATGCAGTTTACTGTGTCAGGTCTTATGCTTAAGTCTTTGATCCATTTTGAATTAATTTTGGTACATGGTGACAGATACCAGTCCGGTTTCATTCTTTTGCACATGGCTATCCAATTTTGCCAGCACCATTTATTGAAGAGGCTGTCTTTCCTCCATTGTATGTTTTTAGCTTCTTTGTCAAAAATTATCTGTCCATATTTATGTGGTTTTATTTCTGGGTTCTCAATTCTATTCCATTGGTCTATGTGTCTGTTTTTCTGCCAATACCAAGCTGTTTTGATTATTTTAGCCCTGTAGTACAAGCAAAATTCAGGGAGTATGATACCTCAAGTATTGTTCTTTTTTTTTTTTTTAATATTGCTTTGGCTATTCGGGGTCTTTTGTGGTTCCAAACAAATCTGATGATTTTTTGTTCTATTTCTTTAAAAAATGCCATTGGGATTTTAATGGGGATTGCATTAAATCTGTATATGGCTTTGGGTAATATGGCCATTTTAACTATGTTGATTCTTCCAATCCATGAGCACGGAATGTCTTTCCATTTCTCTGTGTCTTCTTCAATTTCTTTGAAAAATGTCTTATAGTTTTCAGCATGCAAATCCTTCACATTCCTTGGTTAAGTTTATTCCTAGGTATTTTATTCTTTTTGCTGCAATTGCAAAAGGGATTGTATTTTCTATTTCTTTTTCTGAGATTTCATTGTTGGTATATAGGAAAGCAATGGACTTTTGTACGTTGATTTTGTAGCCAGCAACTTTACTGTATTCATTGATTGTTTCTAATAGCTTTTTGGTGGAGTCTTTAGGGTTTTCTATATACAGCATTATGTCATCTGCAGAGTGACAATTTAACTTCTTCATTCCCAATTTGGATGCCTTTTATTTCTTTCTCTTGCCTGATTGCTCTGGCAAGGACTTCCAACACTATGTTGAAAAGCAGAGGTGATAGGGGACATCCCTGTCGTGTTCCTAAACGTAGAGCAAAGGGCTTCAGCTTTTCACCATTAATTATGAGATTAGCTGAGGGCTTCTCGTATATGGCCTTTATTACGTTGAAGTATTTTCCTTCTATACCAATTTTATTAAGTGTTTTAATCATAAATGGATGTTGTATCTTGTCAAATGCTTTTTCTGCATCAATTGATAGAATCATATGATTTTTGTCCTTTATTTTGTTTATGTGATGTATCACATTGATGGATTTGCAAATGTTGAACCATCCTTGTGCCCCGGGGATGAACCCCACTTGGTCGTGATGAATAATCTTTTTAATGCATTGTTGTATTCGATTTGGTAGAATTTTGTTTAGGATTTTAGCATCTGTATTCATCAGAGATATTGGTCTGTAGTTTTCTTTTTTTGTGTTGTCCTTACCAGGTTTTGGTACCAGGATATTGTTGGCCTCGTAAAATGAGTTAGGGAGTACTGACTCTTCTTCAATTTTATGGAAGAGTTTTAGCAGGATTGGTATTAGATCCTCTTTGAAGGTTTGGTAGAATTCACTAGTGAAGCCATCTGGTCCAGGACATTTGATTTTGGGAAGGTTTTTGATGACTGATTCAATTTCGTTACTGATGATCGGCCTGTTTAGATTTTCCAGTTCTTCATGATTCAGCCTTGGAAGGCTATATGTTTCTAAGAACTTGTCCATTTCTTCTAGGTGATTGAATTTGGTGGCATATAGTCCTTCATAGTATTCTTGAATGATCCTTTGTATTTGTGTGTTGTCCATGATAACTTCCCCTTTCTCATTTCTGATTTTGTTAATTAGTGTCTTCTCTCTCTTTATCTTAGTGAGTCTAGCCAAGGGTTTGTCAATTTTGTTAATCTTTTCAAAGAACCAGCTCTTTGTCACATTAATTTTTTCTATTGTCTTTTTGTTCTCTATTGCCCGGGGCTGGCCTGCCCGGACCCGCCCAGACATGCCCGGACATGTTTGCACCTGGTTGCCCCTGGGCCAAGCTTAAGTTTCGATTCTATTGTTTAAGTTTAAGTTTCGATTTCTCAGCCAGCCCGCCATGATGAAGCACCCTCTGATTGGTCGGTCCCCATATTGGGAGACCAGGCGTTTCTTTGATGTGCCTAAATCTATATATACAAGCTGTTACCTTCAATAAAGAGAGACTTGATCAGATTCCTGTCTTGTCTCCATTTCTCGCGTACCCCTGTTCCCCCAGCCCCTATTTCTCCCCCAGGTCTTCCGTTGTCGATCCTGCAGGTCGGGACAACCTGGCGTCCAACGTGGGGCCTGGGTACGAGAAAATCTCTAGAGGGAGAGGACGCCTCATCAAGGCCGGCGAATTAAAAGTAAACCGTTCTGCCGCCGCGGGAGCCTGCCACGCCGAGACAGAAGGTAAGAGGATCAGCGTCCGAAATGGGACAGGAATTAAGTCATCATGAGGTCTATGTTAAGCAGTTAAAAGATGCACTCAGGACGCCAGGAGTAAAAGTTAAGAGTCAGGATCTTTTTAAGTTTTTTGTCTTTGTTAAGGAGACATGCCCTTGGTTTCCTCAGGAAGGCAACATTGACTGTAGACGATGGAGGAGAGTAGGGGATGCACTCAATGATTATTATAAGGTCTTTGGACCTGAAAAAATTCCTGTAACCGCCTTCTCATATTGGAATTTAATTAGTGAAATGATAGGAAAAAGGGAAGGTTGTCCGGAGTTTGAAAACGCTATTCATCACACTGAAAAATTGCTAAAGGAGGACCCCGGAAACGATCCCGGTGAAACCTAGGTAAAAGCCGAGGAAGACCTGATCTCCTTAGAAAGTGATACAGAGGGGGCAAAAGCCACCCCTCCTCCTGGTAAAGACACCCCGCCAGTGGATGTTAGACCCAAACTTTACCCCCCTTTAAAGACCATCGCTAATGATTCAGAGGAGGAAGTAAAGAGGTCAGGGGCATACAAAACTAAAACAAACTTACAGGATTCCTCCTCTTCTGATGATGAAAAGAGACAAAACAGACATTCCCATAAGACAAAAATCCGTAGACAACAAAATAAAGAGAAGAGGAGAGATAAGCGATCGCCTCAGATATTCCTAGCACGGGAGGTAGATCCCGACCCTTCTGAGGTAGATTGGGATGATTTGGCTGATAGAGCGGCAAAATACCATGACCCTGACTGGCCGCTCCGCCCTCCCTCCTACAATGAGGCTTTCGCCCCGCCTGCGGCCCCGATGGATCCTAATCGAGATCTAAAAACCCAGATTGTAGCCTTGGAAGAAAGGGTCCGCCTCCAAGCCAGGCGCCAGTCCTTAGTGGCACAACTGAGAGGGATGAATCTAAAAGATCATAACAATGCTAGACAGGTTACAGCCTGTAATCAGGCCATCACCATCCTGCCTCCTTTTGTACCCCCTACACCCGATGCGCCTGTCTCGAACATCTTTGAGAGACAGTCCTGCACGCTGGGAGGTGTCGACGCCTTCCCGGTTGTTGAAGCTCAAGATGCTCAGGGCCAGCCCCAATGCTACCACCAACCACATAACTACCAACACCTGAAGGAATTAAAATCAGCCGTCTCTCAGTACGATGCCAGTGCCCCTTTTACCCTTACCATTTTAGACTCTATTGCTGAACAATGGCTGACTCCCCAAGATTGGCAGACCTTAGTAAAGGCCATGCTCGCTGGAGGTGACCACCTCCTGTGGAGAACAGAGTTCCAAGACCTTTGCCGAGATTTAGCCCGAGCCAATGCTAGGGCAGGCACCCCCTGGACTTTTGAAATGCTCACTGGTACTGGAATTTATGCCACCATGAATGCCCAGCTTCAGGCTGACCCAGGGCTTTTTGCACAAATCTCATCTGCAGCCACGAGGGCCTGGAGAAAACTCCCCTCCAAGGAGAACGCCGGAGTTTCTCTTGTTAAGATTAGACAGGGATCCAACGAGGCCTTCTCTGATTTTGTTGATAGATTACAGACTGCGGCAGAGCGGTCCCTCGGCACTACCGCTGCCGCCATGGACTTGGTCCGAGAGCTGGCTTTTGAAAATGCTAACCCGGCTTGCCAAGCCGCTATCAGGCCTTTCAAAAAGAGAACAACTGATGTAACTGAGTTTGTTCGTATTTGCTCTGAGATTGATCCTTCTTACCAACAAGGGCTTGCCATAGCAGCTGCATTTAGCGGTCAATCGGTCACAGAGTACATAAAAAATAAGACAGAAACTAAAAGAGGCTGTTACAAGTGTGGAAAACTGGGTCATTATTCTAAAGAATGCCCATCAAACAATGGATCTTCCCCTGATACGGCCCCCACTAAGCTCCCTGGCCTCTGCCTCCGATGCAAGCGGGGAAAACATTGGGCTCAAGATTGTAAATCCAAGACCGACGCCCAAGGTCAGCCTTTGCCACAGCAGTAGGGAAACGGGAGGAGGGGCCAGCCTCAGGCCCTGAAAGAAGCTTATGGGGCAGTCAGCTTTGTTCCAGCAACACCCAACAATCCTTTACAGGACTTAGTAGAGCAACCCCAGGGAGCGCAGGACTGGACCTCTATTCCACCTCCCACACAGTATTAACCCCCGAAATGGGAACACAAGCCTTAAACACAGGCGTATATGGCCCCTTACCACCTGAAACATTTGGATTAATTCTAGGAAGGAGCAGTGTTACCATGAGAGGCCTCCAAATTTACCCAGGAGTTATTGATAATGATTATACTGGGGAAATTAAGATCATGGCTAAAGCTGACAGTAATATTCTCTCTATCCCACGTGGGGAAAGAATTGCCCAGCTAGTCTTGTTGCCTTTGGTCAAGACGGCCAACAAAAGCCAACGGCCCAAAAGAGAAACAGGTAGTTTTGGGTCATCTGATGTCTATTGGATACAACCAATTACAAGTCAAAAGCCCTCTTTGATATTATGGCTAGATGATAAACCCTTCACTGGTCTAATAGACACAGGGGCTGATGTAACTATTATTAGATCAGAGGATTGGCCCTCCCATTGGCCCACCTCAGAGACATTAACTAATTTGAGAGGAATTGGACAAAGTAGCAATCCTCGACAAAGCTCCAAATATCTCGTTTGGAAAATTAGAGAAGGCAATTCAGGCCTCATAAAGCCCTTTTATCATTCCTCAACTGCCCGTCAATCTCTGGGGTAGAGACTTGCTTTCCCAAATGAAAGTTATGATGTGTAGTCCCAATGAAGTTGTTACTGCACAAATACTAGCACAGGGGTTTAGCCCTGGTAAGGGGCAGGGTCTGCGAAACTCTTACACCACACAATAATCCTTCATTCCAAATCCCATAATCGTCCCAAAGCAACCGATGCATACCATCCCCCAAATGACCAAGCTGTGGTACATACAAGTCTCACAAGATAAGATTATCCCATGAGCCTAACAGGAGGGGCGAGATGCTATTGTTCTAATGGGTCCATTACACCTGAGGGTAAAGGACAACAGTTGAGGCATGCGTCAGCAGCTTCTCAGAAGAGGAGGGGCACAGCTACCTCCTAACTTTACATTAGCTCATGGGGGTCCTATGAGCTAATGGGGGTCCTATGAGTCTGGCTTAGGTTGTTTCTCCTGTGAGAAATCTTACCCGTCTTTGACTGCAGACCCTGCTTACAAGGACCAAACATGGAGACTTAGAGTAGCATAAACTCAACCCCAATGAGGGACAATCCCATAGGGTCACCTTTCCCTAAGGAAAGATTGGAGAGGACAGACTGCTAGGTTGCTGTGTGACTACAACTTACAATCTGCTTAACACCTCCAATTCCGCCCTTGCAGAAGAGTGCTGGCTTTGCATGCAGATGGGGTACCCTGTTCCCCTTGCCGTACCCAGCCTCCCTGGAAACTATTCCATAAACGGCAGTTGCCCGCTCACTGCCCCTCTTTTAGTCCAACCAGTCCAGTTCTATAACTCCACTTGCTTTAGTTCCCCCTCCTCTAATGATTCCTTTACGCTTGATGTAGGGTTCGTAGCTTTCACTAACTGCATAAAAACAATCAATATATCCATGTCCTTGTGTGCTCCTAATGGTTCAGTTTTTGTCTGTGGAAATAATAGAGCTTATACGCAGCTACCTAGCAACTGGACAGGATTATGTGTATTAGCCTCCCTTCTACCTGACATAGACATCATCCCTGGGGAAGAGCCAGTCCCGATTTTAGCCATAGATCACATGTTTTTGGGAGATCCAAACGGGCTGTGCAAATTATCCCCTTGCTTGTAGGCCTGGGAGTTAGTACAGCTGTAGCCTCCGGGACTGCTGGCCTGGGGGTCTCCTTAACCCAGTATACCAAAATATCTAGACAACTTATCTCAGACATCCAGACCTTATCTAGT
The DNA here is from genome assembly GCF_964194185.1 of Rhinolophus hipposideros. NCBI lineage: Eukaryota > Metazoa > Chordata > Mammalia > Chiroptera > Rhinolophidae > Rhinolophus > Rhinolophus hipposideros. The sequence goes on from NC_138046.1 coordinate 44,447,308, forward strand.
ACCATTCAGGACCTTCAAGACCAGGTAGATTTTTTAGCAGAAGTAACCTTACAAAATAGAAGGGGTTTAGATCTATTAACTGCTGAACAGGGAGGCATCTGTTTAGCATTACAGGAGAAATGCTGTTTCTACGCGAATAAATCCGGGATCGTCAGAGACAAGATCAGACAGCTGCAAGATGACCTAGAGCGAAGAAAAAAAGAATTGGCTGCCAATCCACTATGGATGGGATTGAATGGACTATTGCCATATCTCCTCCCCTTTTTGGGCCCGTTACTATCCCTATTGCTGATTGCCTCACTTGGGCCTTTCTTATTTAACAAACTTATAGCCTTCATTAAACAACAGATCGAAGCCATCCAGGCCAAACCCATACAGGTCCATTACCACCGTTTGGAAATGAGAAACAAGGGTGGCTCATATTTGTCATTGAATGATATATGATAAGTCCCCCTTCCCCTGTGAGATGGACTGGACAGTCAACGACGGGTAAGACCAGGAGTCGGGTTCATGGTGATGTCTGGTGACAGGGTCACATAAATGCTAAGAGTCATGGTTGACTCACTGCTCACCCCACATCCTGGCAACCTAAGACAGACGCAGTCCCCGAGGGGCCATCTCTCTATTCCTCAAAACAAAATAAAAAAGGAGGACCTGTCCGGGGCTGGCCTGCCCGGACCCGCCCAGTCATGCCCGGACATGTTTGCACCTGGTTGCCCCTGGGCCAAGCTTAAGTTTCGATTCTATTGTTTAAGTTTAAGTTTCGATTTCTCAGCCAGCCCGCCATGACGAAGCACCCTCTGATTGGTCGGTCCCCATATTGGGAGACCAGGCGTTTCTTTGATGTGCCTAAATCTATATATACAAGCTGTTACCTTCAATAAAGAGAGACTTGATCAGATTCCTGTCTTGTCTCCATTTCTCGCGTACCCCTGTTCCCCCAGCCCCTATTTCTCCCCCAGGTCTTCCGTTGTCGATCCTGCAGGTCGGGACACTCTATTTCATTTAGTTCTGCTCTGATTTTTGTTATCTCATTTCTTATCCTGTTCTTAAGTTTCACTTTTTCTTCTTTTTCTAGTTCTTTAAGTTGAAACATGAGGTTATTTATTTGGGATTTTTCTTGTTTCTTGAGATAGGCCTGTAATAATATAAATTTCCCTCTTAAAACTGCTTTCGCAGCATCCCAAAAATTTTGGTAGGATGTATTTTCATTGTCATTTGTTTCTATGTATCCTTGTTATCTATTCTAATTTCTTCTTTGAACAAGTCTTTCTTTAAAAGTATGTTGTTTAATCTCCACGTATTTGTGTTTTTTTCCTGCTTTCTTTTCGCATTTGATATCCAATTTTGAAGCCTTGTGATCAGAGTATACACTTGGTATGATTTCAATCTTCTTAAATTTGCTGAAGCTGATTTTATGTCCCAATATATGGTGTATCCTTAAGAATATTCCATGTACACTCGAAAAGAATGTATAGTCTGATATTTTAGGATGAAGTCCTCTATATATGTCAATTATGTCCATTTCATCTCATGTGTCATTTAGGGCTGCTCTTTCGTTCTTTGTTTTCTGTTTGGATGATCTATCCATAGCTGTCAATGATGTATTTAAGTCCCCTAGTATAATTGTGGTTTGGTCAGATTCTCCCTTTAGTTCTGTTAGTAGTTGCTTGGTATATTTTGGTGCTCCCTGATTGGGGGCATAAATAGTGATGACTGTTAATTGTTGTTTTTGTATACTCCCCTTTACCATTATGAAATGTCTATCTTTGTCTCTCATTACCTTTTTCACCCTGAAGTTTGTTTCATCTGATATCATGATGGCTACACCTGATTTCTCTGGGTACCATTTGCTTGGAGTGTCAATTTCTACCCTTTCAGTTTGAGTCTATGCTTGTCTCTGTAGCTGAAATGTGTCTCTTGGAGACAGCATATGGTTTGGTTTAGTTTTTGATCCAATCTGCCTTTGGATCAAAAGGCAGATTTCTGATCACTGTGTGCCTTTTTATTAATGTGTTCAGTCCATTTACATTTAGGGTGATTATTGGTATGTGAGGATTTCCTTTCATTCTACCTTTAGTTTTCTGGTGAGCCTGTGTCTCCATTGTTTCTTTGCCTCTTTGCTGTCTATTTTTTCTGTGTGGTGGTATTCTATGATGTTTCCATCTCTTTCTTCTTTTATTACAGTATATATTTCAGTTCTGCATTTTTTTTTCAGTGGTTTCCCTTAAGTTTATGTGAAAGAAAGTTTGATATTTAGAGTATTCCATTTTCTTCAGCACGCTTACTTTCTCCATTCCCATATTCCGGTTCAGGCCTTTACTCTCCCCGTTTTTATGTTGCCACAATTGTCCCTGTTGATGGTAGTCGAATAGCCTCCTTTAGTATTTCTTGTAGTGCAGGTCGTGTATTAGAAAATTCCTTCAATTTCTGTATTTCTGGAAAGGTCTTTATTCCTCCTTCATATCTAAAGGATATCTTTGCTGGATATATTATTCTCGGCACATAATTTCTCTCTTTCAATACTTTGAATATTTGGTTCCACTCCCTCCTGGCTTGTAGAATTTCTGCTGAAAAATCTGATGATCATCTAATGGGCTTTCCTTTGTAGTTTACCGTCTTCTTTTCCCTGGCTGCCTTGAGGATTCTTTCTTTGGCTTTGATTTTAGACAGCTTCAATACAATGTACCTTGGTGAAGTCCTGTTGGGATTGAGGAAATTAGGTGTTCTATTTGTTTTTTGGATTCGACGATCCAGTTCTGTCCACAAGTTTGGGAAGTTCTCATTGACGATTTGTTTGAATATATTCTCTGTCCCCTTCTCTCTTTCTTCTCCTTCTGGTATGCCCATTACTCTTATATTGCTCTTTCTGATGGAATCAGAAAGTTCTTGTAGAGTTCTTTCATTTCTTTGAAGTCTCAAGTCTCTTTTTTCCTCCATCTGTGTAATTTCCAGGTTTCTATCTTCGATGTCACTGATTCTTTCCTCCATCTGGTCAACTCTACTACCTAAGCTGGTTATTTCATTCTTAATTTCTTCTATTGAGTTCTTAATCTCCAGAAATTCCATTTGGTTCTTTTTTAAAATTCAATCTCTTTCGTAAAATGCTCATGTTGTTCTTTGATTGCATTTCTGAGTTCATTAGGTTGTCTTTCTGTGTTTTCTTGCATCTCTTTGAGGTTTTTCAGAACTGCAATCTTGAATTCTCTATCATTTAAGTCACATATTTCCATATCTTTAAGTTCCTTTTCTGAAAACTTTTCACTTTTTTTTTTGAGCTGTCTTGTTGCCTTGGTTATTTATCACAATTACTGTTTATTATTTCTCTTCCTAGACATCTACAGGAGTGGCTTCTGCAATGGGTGATAGGAACAGGTCTTTCTTTTGTTTTCCAATACTTGTTGGTAGAATGTTTTATTTTCTCTCCGACTACAGCCTTTTTTTTCCTCTCTCACACAGTAGTGCTATATTTTCTCTCCACTATTCCAGCTTCTTATTCTTAATGGGGGAATTCCCTGTGAGATGGGCTTTTCCTCTGTGACAGTTCTCCTGCGTCATAGAGCGCCACATCCTTGTGGGTGTGCGGAGAGCTTTTGAAGTTCCAAAGCTCTTTCTGCACCCGATTCAGAGCCGGTATGTTTCAGCAGTTCTGTTTACTCCTGCAGGTATCCACCCGGATAGGTGGGGCCAGGGGCAGGTAGAGTTGTGAGAGGTGGCCCAGAGCCATGGCGGTGACCACCACCACAACTGGTCCTGCTTCCACAGCTCCCTCCCCTTTGCCAGGAGTACTTGGGCTGCGAATCTGTGTCTGCCTTCCACAGTTCTCAGAACAGCAAATATTCTGTTCTTTTGAACTGACACTGCTAGTGTTCTGCTTCTAGCACTGGGCTGCTGGGGTCATGGCGAGCTGTGGGAGGGTAGGAAGGGGCCGGCTAGTCACAGTGCCTAAGTCTTCCTTTCTCTGCTCGGCAATGAGGGCTTCAACCACAGTTTTCAGCCTTCTTCCCTCAGTCTTTGCTCCGAGGTCTCTGCCATGAGCGTTGGGTTCAGCCGTGTTATATGCTGCCCCTTCAGCCTTGGGGGCCGTAAGCTGAGCCTTAGCAGTCCAAGTTCTTCCCTTTCCCGCAGGTGCGGTAGCTCCGCAAATCAGCGAGCTCACAGTACTGAGCTAGGTCTGCGTCCTGTGCCTGCGTGGCTCCGTCTCCGCACTTCTCCCTTCCCTCCTTTCCCACTGGCGCGATTCTCCCACCTGGAGGTGAATTCATTAGTGGGCCTCTTCGTCTTGCCTGTCTGCTGTGCAGGGAGTCCTTTGTGGAGTTATTGTTGTTCGATTAGTAGTAAATTCCATTGGAGCTTCACAGAGGCTCACCTCATGCTGCCATTTTGGTGACGTCTCTGCCCAGTTTTTAATTGGATTGTTTTTCTGTTTTTGAGTTGCATGATTCTTTATATATTTTGGATATTAGCTCCTTATTGGAGGCATCATTTGCAAATATCTTCTCCCACTCCCTTTATTGCCTCTTTGTTTTGTTAATGGTTTCTTTTGCTGTACAGAACCTTTTTGGTTTGATATAGTCCCATTCATTTATTTCACCTTTTACTTCTCTTGCCTTTGAGGTCAAATTCATAAAATACTCTTTGAACTAAAGGTCCTTAAGTTTAGTACCTATGCTTTCTTCTATACAGTTTATAGTTACAGGTCATATTTTTATTCCTTTGATCCATTTTGAGTTAGTTTTGTTATATGACAGATAGCAGTGTAGTTTCATTCTTTAGTGCATGGGTTTCCAATTTTCTCAGCACCATTTATTGAAGAGGCTTTCTTTCCAATAAATGGAGAACATTGTATGTTTTTGGCTTCTTTGTCGAAAATTATCTGCCTGTATATATGTGGGTTTATTTCTGGGGTTTCAATTCTATTCTGTTGGTCTCTGTGTTTGTTTGTCTGCCAATACCAAGCTATTTTGATTACTGTCACTTTGTAGTATAAGCTGAACTCAGGGAATGTCATACCTCCAGGCTTTTTTTTCTCTTAGGATTGCTTTGGCTATTTAGGGTCTTTCATGACTCCATACAAATCTGGTGATTTTTTTTTGTTCTATTTCTTTAAAAATGGCCATTGGGATTTTTTAAAATTCAAATATATTGGGGTGACAATGGTCAAGAAAACTACATAGGTTTCAAGTGTATAATTCTATAATACATCATCTATATATTGCATTATGTGCTTACCACCCTAGTCAGTTCTCCTTCCAACCGAAGGCAACAATGGAAAGAGAGAAAGAAATAAATAAACAAAAACTCATAGACACAAACAACAGTTTAGTGGTTACCAGAGGGAAAGGGAGGAGGTTATATGATAGAAGATGGTAAAGGGGTCAAATATATGGCCATTGGGATTTTGATGGGGATTGCATTTAATCTGTATATTGCTCTGGGTAATATGGCCATTTTAACTATGTTGAGTCTTCCAATCCATGAACACGGAATGTCTTTTCATTTCTTTGTGTCTTCTTCCATTTCTTTAAAAAAATGTCTTATAGTTTTCAGTGTATAGGTCCTTCACGTCCTTTGTTAAGTTCATTCCTAGGTATTTTATGGATTTTTGTACATTGATTTTTTTTATCCAGAAACTTTCCTATATTTGTTTATTGTTTCTAGTAGCTTTCTGTGGAGTCTTTAGAGTTTTGTACAGAAGGAATCATATCATCTGGAAAAAAGTGACAATTTATCTTCTTCATTCCCTAGTATTTTAATTTTTTGAACAGCCTGATTTGTCACAGATGACAATAACCTTATGTCAGAACCCCTCTCCTTATTACTAATATATTCTAAGTACCACTCACTAATACAGTTTCTTTCTCTGCCTTAAGTTCTCTGCCTTTCTACTGATTGTCATACAGGGCCTTTTGATATCAAGGTGATAGTGTTTTGGGGGAACATATTGGTTTAGTTCTGACTATAATTGCTGAGGTTGAAATAACTAATGCTCCCGTTATGTTTGTTTACATGCTGCTTAGAGAAAGTGTCCTTGTCCCTACTGTTCCTGTCTTCCCCTTTAATTCTTTCACCATCCTTAAACACTTTTGGGAATCCTGAGTCAGAGGCCACGGAACGTTTTAATTGTAATATTAGTGGAGTCATGAGAGAAAATATGGGGGAAGGTTTCAGGTGAAGGAGAAGTAGGATATGATGGCTCTTCCATTGAATCGATGCGTAACCTTAGACAAGTAACTTAGCTTTTTGACCCTCAATTTGCTCATTTGTAAATTGGGGTAATTCTTTTCTTACTAACCTAAGGAGATTCGTGGGAAGAGCACCTGAAATAGTGGACTTAGAAGGGGGACTATGATGATGCATCCACACCTGTTTATCAGCTTGTTTCCTCCCATCTTCTGGCCTGGGCTTCTTTACCGGGAAGTGAGTCCATAACAGAGGGCTGCTTGCACATTTCATAATCTTACTAACTCTAATATAACATGCAGAGGGATTACCTCATTGTGGCCAAGCATACTTTCTCTCTAACAGCAATTACTCAAAATGAATTCCACATCTCTTGTTGGCTTTCAATCCCTCATCACATCTTTCTTTCATTCCCCCCACTCTCAAGCACAAACCTCATCCCTAAAGGCCCAAGTCAGGGCACTTTCTTCCTTAGTCCCAGCATTCCAAAGTAAGCACCTGCAATTTATGATCTCTCATCTCTTTCTGCACAAAACACATAGCATACAATACATATGTATCAGGAGGGGAATTGTGGTGAAGTGGAAAAAGAGCATTATACTGAGACTCAAATAACTGTGCTGTGGTCTGGCCAGTGTACCTCACTAGCCTTTTACCCTTGGGTAAATCACTTCCTCTCTGTGTTCCAACCTGTAAGTGATAGCAGGTGGGTTAGCACTGTGTGGTAGAAAAGTACTGGCTGCAGATCAGGTTGCTTATTCTGGTGTTTTTGCTTGCTAACATACTCTATAAGTTGGGAGAAATCATTTCCTTCTTCACGAGGCCATACTTCCCCATATGGAAAACAAGAAGGTTGAATTATAAGATTCATTAAGGCCCCTGCCAGCCTGGAAATTGAATACATTTATGAAATGAGTTTCATTAAATAAACGTGACTTGGAGTGTCATCTCTGTGCCAAACACTGTTTGATGATGGTTGTGAAAGCGCTCATGGCTGGGCAAGTTCCATGAGACCCTGAGTACTATTGCTGCTTGCTTCTGACAGTGTTACAAATTAGCACTGTGTTGGCTCCATAGAACCATTTCCTGCACTTTTCTTGACCTGGGTGTCCCAACCCTGGACCTCTCTCCCACCACCTGTAATTTTAACCAATGTTGATGAATCATGGTGAAGTGTCTGAAACATATTCCACCATCTGCCTGATGGAGACATTCACAGTGCTGTCATCAAGCTGCAGTGTGGTCTCTGGCTGCCCTAATTGAGAAACAGGCCAGAAAACAGTGGCAGATTAATAGAGTTGGGAGGAAAATGGTTGATTTTTTACAGAGGAGTCTGTGAAAACCATTTGTGAGCTCGGCCAAGGAGATTAGATCTGAAATGACTCTCAGCATATTGAATCTGAGGTTACTTGTTCCAAAGGCGCCTTGAAAGGTCCTCACAGCCATATATATGTGTGTATATATATATATATATATATATATATATATATATATATATATTATATATATATATATTCCTGCTGCAAGGCAGGGGGTACCTGATCCATTTTAGAAAGATGAGAAGTTTTCTGGATTATATTCAGCAAAGAAAGAGGCAGATTTTCTTAGTAGCCAGTCTAGAGTTAAACGACTTCTTTGGTTAGAAAGTTGCTGATTTTGGGAGAAAGTGACTGAATGGTGCTCCCTCAGTGATAAGCATAGGGTGTGAGACTAGGCACCACTTATTGTATTTTACCCATTTTAACCTGGATGATATACCCCTGTGAAAAGCCAACATGAATACACTATTGGGCATCCTACCTAGGTCACATAAGCACATCCTCTAACTCCACGGTGAGGTCTTATTCTCTCTTCTCCATTATAGTAGGGACAGGCCCTGTAAATTGTCTTCCTTGTTCCTTCACTCACTGAAAACAGCTTGGTTCCTGATGTTCTTGAGATATCACCCCCTTCCAGGCCTCCAGGTCAGCAAGACCATTTCACTGGAAGCTAGGTCTCTCCAGGCTGCCTGGCTTTCATTCACTTTTTCCATGCTGGATGTTAAGAGTTAAAAGCTATCTGAACAAGGCTACATTCGAGTTGGCAGAGCAGTCACTGATTCAGTTCTATGGTTTTTTCATTGCAGCCTAGAGACCATAGAACTTTAAATAAGGCAGAAGAAAGTGATGATAGAAAAAGTGCTGGAAAGCAGAATTCCATAAGGACACAAATGGTCCTCAAGAGAATAATCTTATCCAGAAACAAGGGAGAAGTAACGCACAAATGAGCCCTAGGACTGGCCAGCCAGATGAAAAATAGGCCAATGGAACCTATATGATAACGTTCTGCATTTGGTGATGTGATCCATCTCATCTCCCCATCCCTACAGAGAAACCTGGGACCAAGAGGAACAGCCTGACCCTGGTGGGGACCCTCTGGGCCTTCCTGTCCCTTGTTACCACTGTGGCCAGTTCTACCAGTTACTTCCTGCCTTATTGGCTCTTTGGATCCCAGTTGGGGAAGCCAGTGTCATTCAGCACATTCCGGAGGTGCAACTACTCCGTGTGGGGAAAGGGGCAAAGACTGATCATGGTGGAAGAGTGGGCGCTATGCCAGCTTCAGTGCCATCCCAAGCCGCCTTGCCTGGAAGATGTGCACAGTGGTGACAGGTGCCGGCTGTGCTCTGCTGCTCCTGGTGGCACTGGCTGCTGTCCTGGGCTGCTGCATGGAGGAACTCATCTCCAGAATGATGGGACGTTGCATGAGAGCAGTGCAGTTTCTGGGAGGTAAGACTGCGTTGCTGGAATTGGGTAGGTTGGAGAGCTTTTTTGAGGGGGCAGGGAGGGAGTGGAAATCCACTTTCACCCTTCCCCTATGTCCAACTCTAAGTCTACATATAAAAGGGCTTGCCTTTCAGCACCTTGCCTACAGGGTGCGTTTTTAGGAATATTATCCAGGTGTGCTTTACAGGGGCAGCAACATATACTCTAGTATTATTGCTCTAAAATAAACTTGATCTTTAAAAGACCTGAACTCTGGTAGTTATCTTAGAGGACAGTGATCTAATAAACACATACACATAAGTGCTAATTACTAACAAGAGTTCAATGTACAACCCTTACCAAAGAAACACATCTCTAATGCTAGCTACCAGACTGTAAGTGACTGCTTATTTGGCAACATCTAAGGCTAACCCTGTCTGGTATCCATTAACAGGCTATTCAGATTTCTTATGGCCCTTTCCCATCTTACTTATCTTTTTCTTCATTCAGACTCCCTCTAAATTAGTGCAGGTGACCTGGGATGCTGGCAGTGTATGAATGGACTAGGAAAGACCAAATGCAAAAAACTTCCAACTGCAGGAAGACATGGGAGTAGTTTACTTTGAACTGTATAAGGAATAAAAGTAAGTTTAGACAGACAAGCAAATATATGTGTGATATGTGAGCTATTTTTTACACCTGCATGGGGCCCTAAGAAAAAGTGCTGATAGAAGCTATTGTTGAAGTATGTTGTTGCTCATGAAGTTTTGGAGTCATTATTCAATTAATTATTATTGTCTTTATTAGCAATACAATATGAGTGACTGGAGCCAAGAAACTTGGATTCCACTTCTGTATCATCCACTAAGTTGTGCTGTGACTATAGGCAAATGACAGTGACCTCTCCTGTTTTCACTTCCCTTCTTTCCTTGAATTTGTTCATTGGCAAGATAGTCCAGATCCTAGTTTTCTTTCCTCTCACCAATGACTGCATTCAGATGGCTTAGGGTGAGATGATAGTGATGAGCTAAGACAATGGTTCTCAACAGGGGCTCATTTTTCACCCCCTCTTCAGGGGAACATTTGGTAATGTTTTTGAGACATTTTTGGTTATCACAACTTGAAAATAGTGCTACTGATATCCAGTGGGTAAAGGCAAGGGATGCCATTAAATATACCACAATGCACAAGAACAAGACAGCTCCCCACTGCCAACAACAACAACAACAAAAAACACGTAACTGGTCCAAAATATCAATAGTTCCAAAGTCGAGAAACCCTGAGCTGAGGCATCATGGTTTCCTGGCCTGCTTATGAAAAGCATCGGATTCTTTCTGTTGAATCACAGTTAAGGTGATGTTTTCAGATTCTCTCTTTCCTCAGACTCATTGTAAAAGTTTTAAATCTGAATTAACATTCTAACTTCCCTTATCACTAAATTTTTCCACTCTTTAGCTATTAATGGTTTTCTGGCCATATTGGAAAGTCATTAAATTGGTTTGTTTCTTCCCCTTCAAAACCATGGTACAGAAACAGTTACTAAGGCTAGTCTAAGCCAATGACTTAATCCTCCTTTAGGGGATCCCCAGATATATTAACCTTAAGCAGGCTCACTTTTCAGTTACCTGGCAGGAGTAAGCGATGCTTCTTGAAACACATATTTATAGCTCCAGGGTCCAGCTCAGTGCCTGGCACAGAGTAGGGGGTTAGTAACTGTAGAAGGAATGAACACATGGCTAAGGTAATGTCTAGTGTACGTGGGGATAAGATGCACATATGAGAGCTAGGTTAATTCACATCCTTTCCTTTTTTTCCCAGGCTTCCATTTAAGAGTATTAATATCCAGAGTTCTCTTCTGTCTTGAGAGTGACAACTTAGGTTCACTTGTGTTTCTAAGAATTTCTGGCAGATTGAGGAGGTACTAACTGGTAGGAATCAGAAGGCCAGTAGTAATAGCCGGTATCAGACTACAAGCATTAACAGTGGCTCTTACTCCCAGCTCACTTCCTATCTTGAGGTTGGCTGAGACTTTTACAAAACCTTAAAGTTCTCCATATTACATATTTTAGTTAATCCCACCTCTTAGGTCTAGAAATTCAAAGGAAACTTTTGAGGGAAGATGTGGGTAGGTAATGGACATTTAGACATTCATGCATTGAATGGGGATGAACTTAGGCTGAGTGTCAGGTGTCATACTGAGGAAGTCAAAATATTAGTGCCATTTTTATCTCATATGATCCTGCCATTCTATATTCCTCACTGACCCTTGCTTATAGGAACATGGTCACAGTATTTACACTTAGATGAGGGTCTTCAAAGTTCAAGAATAAAATGCTGTTTCTCAGTAGTCATGGAAGGAGTCAAGACCCAGGCAGGTATGCTACAAGGTTTATCCCTGAGCAAGGGAATGATATTGGACAGAATGCTAAATTTTCACAGCTTTCACATCTATAATAATAGCCAACTAAGAGTCATTCCCACCTCTGTTTTAGAAACTGATGCTTGTTAAGGTTTCATAAGCTGTGAAAGAATGGTGAAGACTGCTTCGATGTATCGTATTTTCTAGGAGCCCCTTGGCACATAACTGTTACCCAAGGCTCTTCAGGATCTCAGGTCTTACCTCTCAGAGCGAGGCTCTGTCACTGGCAGGCAGCAAAGCCTGAACAGCATTTTGAGCTCCATGAATAAAAGACACAGGAGAAAGAGTTGTGGGATTTAGTTTAAGCTTGTTGTTCAGTGGAGGGGAATTGATTTTCTTGCTCTAGGTGGGGCTGCTTCTCGGCAGCTAGTGCATTAACCAAAATACATTAAGTGGAGTAGCCAATTTATTTCAGGTCTGGTTTATCTCTGCCAGACCCCAAACCACTGAAGAGATGGAGTATCCATTAAGAACTACCCCTTTCCCTGCTTTACTCTTGTTCCCCAGTTTAGTGGCTCCCCACAGAGATGAGCAATGGGAAGTGGGAGAGACAGGAAGAAATAAAGAGCTGCTTGCCTGAGTCATACTCAGCAAGGTGACCTGATGGGGCCCTTGGGTCCAATTTGCTCCACTTGCAGCTGGACCAGCTGGACAAGCCTAGGGTCCAGAGAGCCTTCCACTGGAACCTTCATGCCCTGCTTCAACCAGTGAAGGAAACATCTGGCCAGGAGATTATTTCAACCCTGGGGATGGTGATATTTCCAACCAGCTGGCCCCCAGTCCCTGAGAACAGGGTCATTATTCATATTCCCCTGTGTATACATATACAAGATACTTGTGAATTATTCTCTATATTCAGTGATATCTAAACAATGAAGAAATAGGTGAGAAGTAAATATAAGGAACTTCCTGGCAGAAAAAAGTGTAAGATGTTGGATCAGGTTACTTGAGGGAGACCAAGAATCTTTCAAGAACAGGGAATGTATCAGAATCGCCTGGAATACTTAAAGATGTGAACTCCACAACTCTCCAGTCCTGTTTCCCATTCTGATACACATAGCAACAGGTGGAAAGCTACGTGTTTTGAAAAATCTCCCTAGTGACTCTGATGAGTACGCTGTGTTCCTGCTCCCCAACCCAAGTGAAAACAACCATCCTGCATGTATACATATATATTTTGGTTGAGGGGATAAAATTCAATACACTCAGAGATGCGCCAGTGTTTTTGTCCATGTGAGGTCCTAATGCTATATGATTCAAGCTGGATAAATGTTGCCATTGAAAAACAGATAACTGAAAACTTAATTCAAAGAAAGGGTGCTATTTTTTCCCCTAAAAATAACCATTGTCTTCTGTGGAAATCATTCATTTCCTGAAAAGTCCTCTAAAGTTTCATCAGGCATCATTTCAATTATCCTTACCATGCTGAACAAGGATTACAAAAGTGGTTTATGTTTGGGAAAATGATATTTAAAGACGTTAACCTGCTTGCAAAAACTCATGTAGCAAATTGGAGCAGAGAAGAGAATATGGTCCAGGGCTTCTGACTCTCAGCTCTGGGCTTTGTACATTGGTGCTATTAATTTTTCCTTTTCCCTTTGGATAAAAGTTAATTTATCATAATGTTTTTCACAATGGTCCATGAACCACTTGTATCAGGATTACCTGGGGTGCTTGTTAATGCAGATTACTTAGTGTCAGTCTAAGTCTACTGAATCAGAGCTGATGCCTGGCACTCTGCATTTTACACAGCATCTCATGATGATTTATTTAATTAATTTATTTTTAAAGACTTTTATTAAAATATAGCTAACATATATTATATTAGTTTCATGTGTACACCATAGTTTTTCAACATGTAAATACCTAAAGAAGTGATCAGCATGATAAGACTAGCAATCATCTGAAACCATACAACACTATCACAATATTATTGACTATACTCCCTATGCATTAGTTTATATCCCCATGACTATTTTGTGACTATTTTTAATCCCTTTGACTTTTTCACCCTGCTCCCTAATCTCCCTTCCATCTATCACCTCTGATAAATCTAGTACTCATCCAACACCATAAATAATTATTACAATATGATTGACTATATTCCTTATGCTATACCATACATTCCAATGAATACTTTGCAACAACCAATTTGTATTTCTTAACCCTTCACTTTTTTCACCCACCCCAACCCCCCATATCATCTGGCAACCATCAAAATGTTCTCTGTATCTATGAATTTGTTTCTGTTTTGTTTGTTCAATTTATTCCTTAGATTCCACCTATAAGCAAAATCATATTGCGCCTATCTTTTGCTGTCTGACATAATCCACTCAGCACAATTCCCTTCAGGTCCATCCATTATGCTACAGATGGCAAGAACCCATTCCCTTCCATGGGTGAACAATATTCCATTGTATATATGTACCACCTACTCTTTATCTATTCATCCATTAATGAACACCCAGGCTGCCTCCATATTGGACCATAGTAAACAATGCTGCAATTAACATATGAATGCATATGTCCCCTCAGATTATCATTTTGGGTTTCTTCGGATATTTATCCAAAGTGGGATTACTGGGTCCTTTATTGTCTCAGTTATAGTGCTTGCTTTAAAGTCTATTTTGGAGATACGGTGAAAATGACGAAGTAGGTAAATGCTGAGCTTACCACTTCTCATGACCATATCAAAACCACAGTGAAACTATGGAACGACCATCATTGAGAATTGCCTGAAGACTAGCTGAACCCAAGCCCTACAACTAAGGACATACAGAAGAAGCTACCTTGAGAATGGTAGGAGGAGCAGAGATGCAGAAAAGGGCTGATCCCACATCCGCATGTGACTATTAAATATCGGGAGGGAGATCTCAGCTGTGGAGTTACTCCCAGAGGAATGAGAGATCACAGCCCCACACCAGGCTTCCCAGCTGAGGTTTGCAGTGCTAAGGAGAACAGTTCCCATAACTTCTGGCTGTGAAAACCAGCGGAGGATATGGCTGAATAAGGCAAGTGTGGCTATAGTCCCAGGCAGTCTTCTTAAAAAGTCCATGGATGTACATACTTATTGATGGACTAACTCTCTCTGAGCTCCAGCACTGGGGCAGCAGCTCTAAAGGTGCCAAGGACATACACAGCAGAACTGAATTATCTGGCTGCAAGGGTGAAGGCTGCATGGGCACATTTCTCTTGGACAAAGGAGCTGGTGGTAGCCATTGTTTCTTTGTTGAGCCCACCTCCTTCCCGGCATGCCAATGCAGGCAGCGAGCATATCTGAGGCACCATCAACATGGCTAACACTATTCGTTTTTCCTGATTCCCTGAAACCTGATCCCACCCCACTTTCTGGCCTACTCAAGTCGCTTCCAGTGGCTTTTCCATATAAACAGCTTGCCTTGGCTCATGATGCAGACTTTCCTAAAATCTCTCAAAGCTTCACAACACCCCCAAAAGCAGCAACTGACTTAAGCATTTCCCACACCTCTGGCTGAGCAACCCTAAGCCCAACTCTAGTAGAACCTGACCTTGGTTCACAGCATGGATTTTTGAAGCACCTCCAAGACCACCATGGGCAGCAACCATCTGTGGATTGCCTTATGGCTCTGCCAGGGGGCATGGGAAGAGCATAGGCTATGGTTAAACTGGGTCTGAAGTTCGGTCCATCCCAGGAGGCCCCAAGGCTGACACACCAGTGGCAAGCATCAGACCCAGCCAGAACATCACCTGGCTACATTTAAGGATTACACACCAAAATGGCAGACTGTGCAGGCAACAGAAACATGCTAATGTGAATTGTGTTCCGTAGGGTCAACCCCTGTACAATAGTTTCTCAACTGTAGTAACGTCCTGTCCTCACAACCAATAAGCCTGAGGATCAAACTCTCTGACTGATGTGCAAAGAGCAACCAAGGCTCAAGTACTACAGGAAGGCATGCACAACCCACACAGGGGACACACCTGGAGTACCTGGCTCAGGTGACCAGGAAAACTGTGCCACTGTGCCCCACAGCACACTCACTGTATGAAGTCATTCTGCTAAGACCAGGATACATAGCAGTCCTACTTAGTACATAGAAACAAACACAAGGAGGCAGCCAAAATTGGGACACAAGAAAACATGTTCCAAATAAAAGAACATAACAAAAGTCCAGAAAAAGAATGAAAGAGAAGGAGACAAGCAAGTTACTAGATGCAGAGTTCAAAACACTGGTTATAAGGATGACCAGTGATATCAGGGAGAAGTTTAACAAAGAGATAGGACACATAAAAATGGAGACAGAGAACATTAAAAAGAACCAGCCAGAAATGAAGAATACACTAACTGAAATGAAGAATACATTAGAGCAAATCAACAGTAGATTAAATGAAGCAGATAGTCAAATCAGTGATTTAGAAGATAAGGTAGCAGAAAACACCCAATCAAAACAGCAAAAAGAATCCAAAACAATGAGGATCATTTAAGGGGCCTCTGGGACAACATAAAATGTACCAACATTTGCATCATTGGAGTACCAGAAGGAGAAGAGAGAAAACAAGGAATTGAAAACCTATTTGAAAAACTAATGACGGAAAACTTCCCTGACAGGGAATAGAAATACAAGCTCAGGAAGCACAGAGTCCCAAGCAACATAACCCAAAAAGGACCACACCAAGGCACACTGTAATTAAATTTCAAACGTTAAAGAAAAAGAAAGAATCTTAAAAGCATCAAGAGAAAAGCAGTCAGTTACCTATAAGGGAGCTCTCATAAGACAGTCAGCTGATTTCTCAATAGGAACTTTGCATGCCAGAAGGAACTGCCTCAAAATATTCAAAATGATGAAAAGCAAGGACCTACAACCAAGATTACTCTACCCAGCAAAGCTGTCATTTAGAGTTGAAGAACAGATAAAGAGCTTTCCAGACAAGAAATAGCAAAAGGAGTTCATCACCTCTAAACCAGTATTACAAGGAATCTTTGAGGAACTTTTAAAGACAAAGGAAAAAAAGATTAAAAATAGGTCTGTTATCACCATTGTCTCACGGAGCCAATATCTCCACGGTTTTACACAGGCAGAAGTTATGGGGACTGCTCTCCCTGGTACTAGAATGCTGGCTTGGGGAGCCTGGTGTGTCACTTGGACCCCTCATTCCTCTGAGGCAGCCTCTGCAACTGAGATATCCCTCCCAATTTTTAATGGTCAAATGCATGTGTGCAATCAGCTTGTTCTGTGTTTCTGCCCCTCCTACAAGTCTTGAGGTGGCTTCGTTTTTTTAATTTATTGGGGTGACAATTGTTAGTGAAATTACATAGATATCAGGTGTACAATTCTGTATTACATCATGTATAAATCCCATTGTGTGTTCACCACCAGAGTCAGTTCTACTTCCATCACCATATATTTGATCCCCCTTACCCTAATGTCCCACCACCAGCCCCATTTCTCTGGTAACCACTAAACTAATGTCTCTGTCTATGAGTTTTTGTTTCTCATTTGTTTGTCTTGTTCTATTGTTTTTCTTGGTTTATATACCACATATCAGTGAAATCATATAGTTCCCTGCTTTTTCTGTCTGACTTATTTCGCTTAGCATTACACTCTCAAGATCCATCCATGTTGTCACAAATGTTCCTATATCATCTTTTCTTACCACCGAATAGTATTCCATTGTGTATATATATACCACAACTTCTTTATCCATTCATCTATCGAAGGACATTTTGGTTGTTTACATGACTTGGCCACTGTAAACAATGATGCATTGAACATTGGAGCACACATGTCTCTATGTATAAATGTTTTCAGAATTTTTGGGTAGATACCCAGGAGAGCGATTGCTGGGTCGTATGGTAATTCCATTCGTAATTTCTTGAGGAACCTCCACACTGCCTTCCATAGCAGCTGCACCAGTCTGCATTCCCACCAACAATGTATGAGGGTTCCTTTTTCTCCAGAGCCTCTCCAACACTTGTTGCTATTTGTCTTGTTGATGATAGCCATTCTGACTGGGGTGAGGTGATATCTCATTGTGGTTTTTATTTGCATTTCTCTGATGATTAGTGATGTTGACCATTTTTTCATATGTCTATTTGCCATTTGTAAGTCCTCTTTGGAGAAATGTCTCTTCAGGTCCTCTGTCCATTTTTCAATTGGGTTGTTTGTTTTTTTGTTGTTGAGTTTCATGAGTTCCTTGTATATTTTGGATATTACACCCTTATTGGAGGAACTGTTTGCAAAAATCTTCTCCCATTCAGTCGGTTGCCTCTTCATTTTGTCGATGGTTTCTTTTGCTGTGCAGAAACTTTTAAGTTTCATATAGTCCCACTTGTTTATTTTAGCTTTTACTTCCATTGCTTTTGGAGTCAAATTCATAAAATGCTCTTTGAACCCAAGGTCCATAAGTTTAGTACCTATGTTTTCTTCTATGCAGTTTATTGTGTGAGGTCTTATGCTTAAATCTTTGACCCATTTTGAATTAATTTTGGTACATGGTGACAGATAACAGTCCAGTTTCATTATTTTGCACATGGCTATTCAATTCTCCCAGCACCATTTATTGAAGAGGCTGTCTTTCCTCCATTGTATGTTTTTAGTTTCTTTGTCAAAAATTATCTGTCCATATTTATGTGGTTTTTTTTCTGGGTTCTCAATTCTATTCCATTGGTCTATGTGTCTGTTTTTCTGCCAATACCATGCTGTTTTGATTATTGTAGCCCTGTAGTACAAGCTAAAGTCAGGCAGTGTGATACCTCCAGCATTGTTCTTTTTTCTTAAGATTGCTTTGGCTATTCGGGGTCTTTTGTGGTTCCAAACAACCCTGATGATTTTTCGTTCTATTTCTTTAAAAAATGCCATTGGGATTTTGATGGGGATTGCATTAAATCTGTATATGGCTTTGGGTAATATGGCCATTTTAACTATGTTGATTCTTCCAAACCATGAGCATGGAATGTCTTTCCATTTCTTTGTGTCTTCTTCAATTTCTTTCAAAACTGTCTTATAGTTTTCAGCATATAAATCCTTCACATCCTTGGTTAAGTTTATTCCTAGGTATTTTATTCTTTTTGCTGCAATTGCAAAGGGAATTGTTTTTTGTATTTCTTTTTCTGAGATTTCATTGTTAGTATAGAGGAATGCAATGGACTTTTGTACGTTGATTTTGTAGCCAGCAACTTTACTGTATTCATTGATTGTTTCTAATAGCTTTTTGGTGGAGTCTTTAGGGTTTTCTATATACAGAATCATGTCATCTGCAAAGAGTGATATTTTAACTTCTTCATTCCCAATTTGGATGCCTTTTATTTCTTTGTCTTGCCTGATGGCTCTGGCAAGGACTTCCAATACTATGTTGAAAAGCAGAGGTGATATGGGACAGCCCTGTCGTGTTCCTGAACGTAGAGCAAAGGGCTTCAGTTTTTCACCATTAATTATGATATTAGCTGAGGGCTTGTCATAGATTGCCTTTATTATGTTCAGGTGTTTTCCTTCTATACCTATTTTATTGAGTGTTTTAATCATAAATGGATGTTGTATGTTTTCAAATGCTTTTTCTGCATCAATTGATATAATCATATGATTTTTGTCCTTTATTTTGTTTATGTGCTGTATCACATTGATGGATTTGCGGATATTGAACCATCCTTGTGCCCCAAGTATGAACCCAACTTGGTCGTGATGAATAATCTTTTTAATGCATTGTTGTATTCGATTTGCTAAAATTTTGTTTAGGATTTTTGCATCAGTATTCATCAGAGATATAGGTCTGTAGCTTTCTTTTTTTGTGTGTGTTGTCCTTACCAGGTTTTGGTATCAGGGTAATGTTGGCCTCATAAAATGAGTTAGGGAGTACTGACTCTTCTTCAATTTTTTGGAAGAGTTTGAGCAAGATTGGTATTAGATCCTGTTTGAAGGTTTGGTAGAATTCACTAGTGAAGCCATCTGGTCCCGGACTTTGCTTTTCGGAAGGTTTTGGATGATCGATTCAATTTCTTTACTGGTGATTGGTCTGTTTAGATTTTCCAGTTCTTCATGGCTCAGCCTTGGAAGCTATATGTTTCTAAGAACTTGTCCATTTCTTCTAGGTTATTGAATTTGGTGGCATATAGTCCTTTATAGTATTCTTGAATGATCCTTTGCATTTGTGTGGTGTCCGTGATAACTTCCCCTTTCTCATTTCTGATTTTGTTAATTAGTGTCTTCTCTCTTTTTATTTAGAAAGTCTAGCCAAGGGTTTGTCAATTTTGTTAATCTTTTCAAAGAACCAGCTTTTTGTCACATTAATTTTTCTATTGTCTTTTTGATCTCTATTTCGTTAAGCTCTGCTCTGATTTTTGTTATTTCCTTTCTTCTGCTGACCTTGCGTTTCACTTGTTCTTCTTTTTCTAGTTCTTTGAGGTGTAAATGAGGTTATTTATTTGGGATTTTTCTTGTTTCTTGAGATAGGCCTGTAATGATATAAATTTCCCTCTTAAAACTGCTTTTGCCTCATCCCAAAAATTTTGGTAGGATGTATTTTCATTGGCATTTGTCTCTGTGTATCTTTTGATCTCTCCTCTAATTTCTTCTTTGACCCAGTCGTTCTTTAAAAGTATGTTGTTTAATCTGCATGTATGTGTGTTTTTTCCTGCTTTCTTTTCGCAGTTGATATCCAATTTCAAAGCCTTGTGATCAGAGAATATGCTTGGTATGATTTCAATCTTCTTAAATTTGCTGAGGCTGATTTTATGCCCCAATATATGGTCTATCCTTGAGAATGTTCCATGTACACTCGAAAAGAATGTATAGTCTGATGTTTTAGGATGAAGTCCTCTATATATGTCAATTATGTCCATTTCATCTAATGTGTCATTTAGGGCTGCAATTTTGTTATTTGTCTTCTGTTTGGATGATCTATCCATAGCTGTCAATGATGTATTTAAGTCCCCTAGTATAATTGTGTTTTGGTCAATTTCTCCCTTTAGTTCTGTTAGTACTTGCTTGGTATATTCTGGTGCTCCCTGATCGGGGGCATAAATATTGATGACTGTTATGTCTTCTTGTTGTATAGTTCCCTTTACCATTATGAAATGTCCATCTTTATCTCTTGTTATCTTTTTCACCCTGAAGTCTGTTTCATCTGATATCATTATCGCTACACCTGATTTTCTCTGGGTACAATTTGCTTGGAGTGCCAATTTCCACCCTGTCACTTTGAGTGTGTGCTTGTACTTGTAGCTGAGATGTGTCTCTTGGAGACAGCATATCGTTGGATTTAGTTTTTTGATCCAATCTGCTATTCTGTGCCTTTTTATTGGTGAGTTCAGTCCATTTACATTTAGGGTGATTATTGATATGTGAGGATTTCCTGTCATTCTATCTTTAGTTTTCTGGTAAGGCTGTGACTCCATTGTTTCTTTGCTTTTTTGTTGTTGTCTATAATTTCTGTATGGTGGTATTCTATGATGTTTCTCTCTTTTTTTTTTTATTACTGTATATATTTCAGTTCTGGATTTTTTTTTGAGTGGTTACCCTTAAGATTATGTAAAAGAAAGTTTGATATTTAGAGTATTCCGTTTTCTTCAGCACGCTTACTTTCTCCATTCCCATATTCCGGTTCAGGCCTTTACACTCCCCCTTTTTATGTCTCGGTTGCCACAAGTTGTCCCTGTTGATGGTGGTCGAATAGCCTCCTTTAGTATTTCTTGTAGTGCAGGTCGTGTATTAGAAAATTCCCTCAGCGTCTGTATGTCTGAAAACGTCTTTATTCCTCCTTCATATCTAAAGGAGATCTTTGCTGGATATGTTATTCTTGGCTCATGATTTCTCTCTTTCAATAGTTGAATATTTGGTTCCACTCCCTCCTGGCTTTTAGAGTTTCTGCTGAAAAATCTGATGATAATCTAATGGACTTTCCTTTGTAGGTTACCGTCTTCTTTTTCCTGACTGCCTTGAGGATTCTTTCTTTGGTGTTAATTTTTGACAGCTTCAATACAATGTGCCTTGGAGAAGGCCTTTGGGATTGAGGTAATTGAGTGTTCTATTTTCTTCTTGGATTCGTGGATCAAGTTCTGTCCCCAAATTTGGGAAGTTCTCATTAACAATTTCTTTGAGTATATTCACTGTTCCCTTCTCTCTTTCCTCTCCTTCTGGTATGCCCATTATTCTTATACTGCTCTTTCTGATGGAGTTCAGAAAGTTCTTGTAGAGTGCTTTCATTTCTTTTAAGTCTCAAGTCTCTTTCTTCTTTTATCTGTTTCATTTCCAGGTTTCTATCTTCGATGTCACTGATTCTTTCCTCCATCTGGTCAACTCTACTTCCTAAGCTGGTTATTTCATTCTTAATTTCTTCTATTGAGTTCTTAATCTCTAGAAATTCCATTTGGTTCTTTTATGAAATTTCAATCTCTTTCGTAAAATGCTCATGTTGTTCTTTGATTGCATTTCTGAGTTCATTAAATTGCCTTTCTGTGTTTTCTTGCATCTCTTTGAGGTTTTTCAGAACTGCAATCTTGAATTCTCTGTCATTTAAGTCACATATTTCCATATCTTTAAGTTCCTTTTCTGGAGACTTTTCACTTTCTCTCTGAGCTGTCTTGTTGCCTTGGTTATTCATGGCAATTACTGATTTATTATTTCTCTTCCTAGACATATACAGGAGTGGCTTCTGCAATAGGTTGATAGGAAGAGGTCTTTCTTTTGTTTTCCAATACTTGTTGGAAGAATGTTTTATTTTCTCTCTGACTGCAGCATTTTTTTTCTCTGTGACACAGTAGTGCTATATTTTCTCTGCCCTTTTCCAGCTTCTCACACAATGGGGGGATTCCCTGGGAGACGGGTCTCTCCTCTGTTAACAGTTCACCTGGGTCATAGGGCACCACGTCCCTGTGGGGATGCAGAGAGCTTTTGAAGTTCCAAAGCTCTTTCTGCCCTCGATTCAGAGCCCGTATGTTTCAGCAGTTCTGTTTACTCCTGCAGGGATCCGTCCAGATAGGTGGGGCCAAAGGTAGGGTGAGTTGTGAGAGGTGGCCCAGAGCAATGGTGGCGACCACCACCACAGCCGGTCCTTCTTCCACAGCTCCCTCCCCTTTGCCGGAACTAGTTGCGCTGCGAATCTCTTTCTGCGGTCCATAGTTCTCAGAACAGCAAAACTCCTGTCCTTTTGATCTGACTGCTACTTTATCGCTCTAGCACCGGGCAGGTGGGGATGGGGCGAGTTCTGGGAGGGGAGGGAGGGGCAGCTAGTCTCAGTGCCTAAGGCTTCCATTCTCTGCTCGGCAGTAAGGGCTTAAACCACAGTTTTCAGCCTTCTTCCCTTAGTCTTTGCTCCCAGGTCTGCTGGGAGCGTTCGGTTCAGCCGTGTTATATGTTGCCCCCTCAGCCCTGTAGGCTGTAAGCGGAGCCCTAGCAGTCCGAGTCCTGCCATTTCCCGCAGCTGCGGTAGTTCCGGGATGCAGCGAACTCGGAGCACTGAGCTAGGTCTGCGTCCTGTGCCAGTGCGGGTCCGTCCCTGCACTTCTCCCTTCCCTTCTCCCACGCTCGCGTGATTCGCGCACCTGGAGGTGAATTCAGTAGTGGACCTCTTCTTCTTGCCTGTCTGCTGTGCAGGGGGACCTTTGTGAATTTATTGTTGTCCGATTAGTTTTAAATTCCGGGAGAGCTTTACAGAGGCTCACCTCATGCCGCCATTTTGATCCGGAATCTAGGCAATGGACTTTTGTACGTTGATTTTGTAGCCAGCAACTTTACTGTATTCATTGATTGTTTCTAATAGCTTTTTGGTGGAGTCTTTAGGGTTTTCTATATATAGCATCATGTCATCTGCAAAGAGTGATATTTTAACTTCTTCATTCCCAATTTGGATGCCTTTTATTTCTTTCTCTTGCCTGATGGCTCTGGCAAGGACTTCCAATACTATGTTGAAAAGCAGAGGTGATAGGGGACAGCCCTGTCGTGTTTCTGAACGTAGAGCAAAGGGCTTCAGTTTTTCACCATTAATTATGAGATTAGCTGAGGGCTTGTCATAGATGGCCTTTATTATGTTAAGGTATTTTCCTTCTATACCTATTTTATTGAGTGTTTTAATCATAAATGGATGTTGTATGTTTTCAAATGCTTTTTCTGCATCAATTGATACAATCATATGATTTTTGTCCTTTATTTTGTTTATGTGCTGTATCACATTGATGGGTTTGCAGATATTGAACCATCCTTGTGCCCCAAGTATGAACCCCACTTGGTCGTGATGAATAATCTTTTTAATGCATTGTTGTATTCGATTTGCTAAAATTTTGTTTAGGATTTTAGCATCTGTATTCATCAGAGATACAAGTCTGTAGTTTCCTTTTTTTGTGTTGTCCTTACCAGGTTTTGGTATCAGGGTAATGTTGGCCTCATAAAATGAGTTAGGGAGTACTGACTCTTCTTCAATTTTTTGGAAGAGTTTTAGCAGGATTGGTATTAGATCCTCTTTGAAGGTTTGGTAGAATTCACTAGTGAAGCCATCTGGTCCCAGACTTTTGCTTTTCGGAAGGTTTTGGATGATTGATTCAATTTCTTTACTGGTGATTGGTCTGTTTAGATTTTCCAGTTCTTCATGGCTCAGCCTTGGAAGCTATATGTTTCTAAGAACTTGTCCATTTCTTCTAGGTTATTGAATTTGGTGGCATATAGTCCTTCATAGTATTCTTGAATGATCCTTTGTATTTCTGTGGTGTCCGTGATAACTTCCCCTTTCTTATTCTGATTTTGTTAATTAGTGTCTTCTCTCTTTTTATCTTAGTGAGTCTAGCCTAGTGTTTCTCGATTTTGTTAATCTTTTCAAAGAACCAGCTTTTTGTCACATTAATTTTTTCTATTGTCTTTTTGTTCTCTATTTCGTTAAGCTCTGCTCTGATTTTTGTTATTTCCTTTCTTCTGCTGACCTTGGGTTTCACTTGTTCTTCTTTTTCTAGTTCTTTGAGATGTAACATGAGGTTATTTATTTGGGATTTTTCTTGTTTCTTGAGATAGGCCTGTAATGATATAAATTTCCCTCTTAAAACTGCTTTTGCCGCATCCCAAAAATTTTGGTAGGATGTATTTTCATCGTCATTTGTTTCTGTGTATCTTTTGATCTCTCCTGTAATTTCTTCTTTGACCCAGTCGTTCTTTAAAAGTATGTTGTTTAATCTGCATGTATGTGTGTTTTTTCCTGCTTTCTTTTTGCAGTTGATATCCAATTTGAAAGCCTTGTGGTCAGAGAATATGCTTGGTATGATTTCAATCTTCTTAAATTTGCTGAGGCTGATTTTATGCCCCAATATATGGTCTATCCTTGAGAATGTTCCATGTACACTCGAAAAGAATGTATAGTCTGATGTTTTAGGTTGAAGTCCTCTATATATGTCAATTATGTCCATTTTATCTAATGTGTCATTTAGGGCTGCAATTTCGCTATTTATCTTCTGTTTGGATGATCTATCTATAGCTGTCAATGATGTATTTAAGTCCCCTAGTATAATTGTGTTTTGGTCAATTTCTCCCTTTAGTTCTGTTAGTAGTTGCTTGGTATATTTCGGTGCTCCCTGATTGGGGGCATAAATATTGATGACTGTTATGTCTTCTTGTTGTATAGTCCCCTTTACCATTATGAAATGTCCATCTTTGTCTCTTGTTATATTTTTCACCCTGAAGTCTGTTTCATCTGATATCATTATGGCTACACCTGATTTTCTCTGGGTAGCATTTGCTTGGAGTGCCAATTTCCACCCTTTCACTTTGAGTCTATGCTTGTCCTTATAGGTGAGATGTTTCTCTTGGAGACAGCATGTGATTGGGTTGAGTTTTTTGATCCTATCTGCTACCCTGTGCCTTTTTATTGGTGAGTTCAGTCCATTTACATTTAGGGTGATTTTTGATATGTGAGGATTTCTTGTCATTCTCTCTTTAGTTTTCTGGTAAGGCTGTGTCTCCATTGTTTCTTTGCCTTTTTGTTGTTGTCTATCATTACTGTGTGGTGGTATTCTATGATGTTTTTCTCTATTTCTTCTTTTATTACAGTGTATATTTCAGTTCTGAATTTATTTTGAGGGTTTACACTTAAGTTTATGTGAAAGAAAGTTGGATATGTGGAGTATTCCATTTTCTTCAGCACGATTACTTTCTCCATTCCCATTTTCCGGTTCAGGCCATTTCTCTCCCCCTTTTTATGTTGCCACAAATTGTCCCTGTTGATGGTGGTCGAATAGCCTCCTTCAGTATTTCTTGTAGTGCAGGTCTTGTATTAGAAAATTCTCTCAGCTTCTGTATGTCTGGAAAGTTTTTATTCCTCATTTATATCTAAAGGATATCTTTGCTGGATATATTATTCCTGGCTCATAATTTCTCTCTTTCAATAGTTTGAATACTTGGTTCCACTCCCTCCTGGCTTGTGGAGTTTCTGCTGACAAATCTGATGATATTTTAATGGGCTTTCCTTTGTACTTTACTGTCTTCTTTTCTCTGGCTGCCTTGAGGATTCTTTCTTTGTCATTGATTTTAGACAGCTTTAATACAATGTGCCTTTGAGAAGGCCTGTTTGGAGTGAGGTAATTAGGTATACTATTTGCTTCTTGGATTCGAGAATCCAGTTCTGTCTACAAGTTTGGAAAGTTCTCATCAACAATTTGTTTGAATATATTATCTGTTTCTTTATCTCTTTCTTCTCCTTCTGGTATGCCCAAAGTTTTTTTTGAGTTCTTTCATTTCTTTTAAGTCTCAAGTCTATTTCTTCTTCCATCTGTGTAATTTCCAGGTTTCTATCTTCGATGTCACTAATTTTTTCCTCCTTCTGGGCAACTCTGCTACCTAAGCGGGTTATTTCATTCTTAATTTCTTGTATTGAGTTCTCTATCTCCAGAAATTCACTTTGGTTCTTTTTTAAAATTTCAATCTCTTTCGTAAAATGCTCATGTTTTTCTTTGGTTGTCTTTCTGAGTTCATTAAACTGCTTTTCTGTGTTTTCTTGAATCTCATTGAGCTTTTTCAGAGCTGCAAATTTGAATTCTCTGTCATTTAAGTCTCATATTTCCATATCTTTAAGTTCCTTTTCTGGAGAGTTTTCACTTTCTTTCTGAGCTGTTTTGTTGCCTTGGTTATTCATGACAATTACTGATTTATTATTTCTCTTCCTAGACATCTGCAGGAGTAGCTTCTGCAACAGGTTGATATGAAGAGGTCTTCCTTCTGTTTTCCAGTAATTGTTTTTATAATGTTTTATTTTCTCCCTGACTGCAGCCTTTTTTTCCCTCTCTCACACAGTTGTGCTATGTTTTCTCTGCACTATTCCAGCTTCTCACACAATGGGGGAATTCCCTGGGAGACGGGCTTATCCTCTGTTAATAGTTCATCTGGGTCAGAGGGCGTAGTGTCCGTTTGGGTGTGTGGAGAGCTTTTGAAGTTCCAAAGCTCTTCCTGCACCAGTGTCAGAGCCCGTATGTTTAAGCAGTTCTGTTTACTCCTGCAGGGATCCACTCAGATAGGTGGGGTCAGGGGCGGGGTGAGTTGTGAGAGGTTTCCCACAGCAATGGCTGCGACCACCGCTTGCTCCCTCCCCTTTGCCGGAACTAGTTGGGCTGCAAATCTGTGTCTGTGGTCCACAGTTCTCAGAACAGAAAATATTCTGTTCTTTTGATCTGACACTGGTACTGTTCTGCTTCTAGCACCGAGCAGGTGGTGTGGGGCGAGCGCTGGGAAGGTAGGGAGGGGGCGGCTAGTTTCAGTGCCTAAGACTTCCGTTCTCTGTGGCAGTGAGGGCTTAAACCACCGTTTTCAGCATTCTTTTCTCAGTGTTTTCTTTAGTCTCTGCCATGAGCGTTAGGTTCAGCCGTGTTATATGCTGCCCCCTCAGCCTGTGGGCCATAAGCTGAGCCCTAGCAGTCTGAGTTCTTTCCTCTCCAGCAGCTGTGGTAGTTCCGGGATGTAGGACTAGAAGCCAGGTCATCTTACTTATAATCTAATGCTTTTTTAACATCTCAGCTTGCCCTACATATGAGAAACCTGATACTAAATGAGCATTTTACAAGCAGAATTTAACTCTTTAGGAGTATATATTCAATGTCATATTCCTAAGGCTTTTGAGGGCTGGGAGGGGCAACAAATGGGCAAGATTGGATGATCATTAAGGTCCTCATAAAGGTACCTCATGCCTAGCAAATTATTTCTGTTATCAAGAAAATTTGTATTGTTGGCCTGTCAGTAATGAGTAAAGCAGAGGTGGAAGATAAGACCAGGGAAGGAAGTGTCTACTGTTTAGTAGGATTGGGTTACTACAGACTCATTAATTATTAGTGTTTGGTTTCTATGATGTCAGCTATCTTTTGGCTTGTATACTATGAGGTATAGATGGTAAATTTCACATGCCAAATCCAATCAATCAGTAGTAGTCATTTGCAGTGCTTTATCAATATGATTCTGAGATTGATTCCAGACAACAACAAAGAGTGCTTTGATTTATTTTCAATGTCTAGAATGGGCACAGGAATGGGGGAGAGGCAGCACCTGTGCCAGGCATCTTCAATTTTTGAATGAGCATAAGCCCATGTAAAAAGATCATAAAATAAGGTAGTTTTACAGGAGAAGAATCAACCCAGTCAGACCATTAGGCTGGACTGAAAACAAGAATTCTTTAAGAAACAATTGTAGGCTATCACCTTAAAATGGTTCCTATACCTCTAGGTAAAGTCATTGCAGTGAGTCTCCAAGTTTGTGCTCTATAAATCTCATACTGAACAACTGTAGTTACTTTATGTATTGTTTTATTGACTTCTTGTTTGAACCTTTCTTTTCTTTTTAAATTCTTGTTTCAGGAGATCCATGTTTTTCCTATAAAGATCTTTTTAGTTCCACGCAAAGAATCATACCCTCTCTATTTATCATTCTCATGTAGAAAAAATACTTTCAGAGTGTGAGGCTGTTGGTTTGGATCCAATATGTCATTTAAACTTTGGATTAGTTTTTGTTAGCCAAGACTTCATTATCCTGGTTATTCTATTGTGAGTTGGTAATGCTTTTCTCTTCACAAATTATTTTCTAGATATGAGGCTATAAATAATATTCTCAAACATCTCTGTCTAGTTCCTCTTATGGTAGAACTTTCTTTCAGGTTTGTTGACTTGCTCTTTTTGGTGAAGAGTCATCTTCCATCAATTACTAGCTGTGTGAATTTGAGCAAATGAATTCACCTAAGCCTCATCTTTTAAATCCATGAATTGAAAATAATTACCATGTCACAAGTTTGTTGAAAAGATTAAATAAGACAGAACACAGTACATAGAAAGCATTCAGAATTATGCCTATCTTATAGTGTTTTTTGTAAAAGTATTAATTTTTGCTATTCTGTTTCTTAGGAATAATATTTTTCACCCTAATTACCTGACAGCTAAACACCTGAGTATTTCCACTCAGATTGGCTATTTTGAGAAAAAGAGTGCATAAGAGAACTTCATAAGTGACAAAGCATTATAAAAAATGCTCCCAATAATAAAATTTTATATTATTACCATATTTTATAAAACTGGTTCTGAGATTCATCCAACTATGCATTTAATGTTTTTGTTGAGTCTAAAATGATCTTTTAACTTATTTATTCTATGTACAACTTCTTTATATTTTTTCCTAAATTCAGTTAAGTTCCACCACTACTTACCAAGAGTTCCCAATGCTTTCAGCAACTATGCTAAGCACTGCTGTGTATGACACATAAATAGAAAACCAGGTCCCTGAAATGGACTCGAATTATGAAATTGTGTAATCAAAGGCAAGATCAGACTTACACAAAAAAACATGAATGAAGAATGAAAGTGTACAGGGAATCAAGCCTCAAACTGAAGAACATCATCATATATGTGTATTACAGGCAGGAATTACAGTATGTGCTCCAGAAAGAGCACCATTGTGTCACTCAAGGCATCATGCTAGCCTTTGCTGTGGATGCTGATGGTAGGTAGGCTGCTAACTTTTCCACTTTTTCTTGTATACATCAAAAGTGCATTTCTCCAGAGGGGTTGGGGATTGTAACTGTATCAGTTATGTTGTCCATAAATTTTCCAATACCAAGGAATCAGAACACATTTTAAATAAAATTTCGTGATAATTCAGAAGTCAATCCATGAGCTAGAAATGCACTGAGATCAGTAATATGTATATGATTATCATTTGATGGGAGTTGAGAAGAATTCTTTCTATTTTAAACTTTCCAGTTTAAATTCTGGGTAATGAATCCCTTACATTTATATAAAATTTTACATTTTTTAGTGCTTTCATGTATGTTCTTACACTTTTTCCTCATGGCAACCTATTATGAAATAGATGGAATAGGTATTACTAAGCCCCTTGACAAACTCAGTTCTAGTCAATGAATTTTAATGAGTATGTACTGTGTGCCAGTTACTGTGACGGTGATGTAAAAATACATACAATAGAGCCCTTGTTCTCACATGGTCATAGGTATTACTAAAAGGTACAGTTTATAATGCTAGTTTGGCACTTAACACACTAAATAAAGAATGAAATGGGAATACAAGGAGACAAGGTTTAATCCTCTCTAGATTGAAGAAAAGGGTAAGCTTCACAAAAGTGGTGGAACATTAGCTGGGGACTGATGGAACAATAAGACTTTTAAGTGGGTAGTAAAGAGAGAAAGGGCATAGTAGGCAGAAAGATCATCACAAACTGAAAAGGAAAAGTGTGGACATATGTGATGAAATCTGAGACTGGTGAACAGTCCTGCAGTCCCTGTGTGGCCAAGCATAAGATATGTGGCAAAGAGCAATGGGAAATGAAACATGAAATATAGGCATGAGATAAATTGAGAAGGACTTTAAATGCCATGTTGACAAGCACATAATAACTACTTTTAATTTTAACACTTCCCATGTTCCAGGAAGTATGGTACATACATACTTTAAGTATACAACCTTATTTTCTCCTCATAAAGACTGCATAAGATCATTATTATTTTCACCCCATTTTTCAATTAGCTTAGAATATCAGTGGCAGAGCCCAAATATAAATCACCTGTCAATGCCAGAGCCCATGGATTTAACCACTCTACAACACTGCCTAACATAAATATTTCCCTGTTGGCAGGATACCCCTCCCTTCTTGTCAAGTCCCATTAATACTTATACCTTATTCCCCATCTCTCAGATCCTTCCTTTGACTCTTTCCTATTAAAACATCTCTTGACATAACAAAATGAGTCAGAAGGAGCTGCTGGTGACTACTTCCTTAGTCCACCAGTTCCAACTAGAAGCATGTGTTGGGTAACATAGGAGATCAGTTTGTCCCTCAAGCCTTAGTACTCCCAGACCTGATCTGAACTGAATGTGTCTGTCCTTGGTTCATCAAGGTGACACAACAACTCCTTCACTAGCACAATGTCCCTGCTTATATCCTATCCAATGGATGAATTATCTGAAGTTATCTGGACAGCTCTGTGTGTTGGGGGAGATACAACAGGGTTAATTAATTTCTAAAGATTTCTTATAATTTTATGGAGATTCATAAAGAACTTGAGAAGAAAAAAATGTCACAGCCACCTACTCACTCTCCTAATGACAGCTTAGCTCTTCCCAGAGAAGAAATTTCCCATTTCTGGGTGTGAATGTAATTTTCTCTGCTTTGGAGCCCTACCCCATAATCTCAGGAAGCTGACATTTTCAATTCTGTAATAGGGTGAAGACATTGGTTTGATGATTTTTCTTTTCCAGAAGCTCTTTTTCTCCACGGCATATGGTAGCCCGGGCTGCATCTGTTCTGATTGCCAAGATCTTCACAATTCTCTGGGGAATCTTTACAAAGATAATGAATCTAAAAGTAGGAAGCTATCCCCAAGGCTTTTTCTTGTTACAACTAGAATCTCACCCCCCTTAGTCTTTCCATGGGAGTACATTTGTCACCTGATTAAAGTCAGTGATGTATATACTTGAATAAGCACACCTTACCTTAATTTTGTACCACTACAAGTAGTTTCATGCTTTCTTTCTTATTTGGTCTGTAAGGTAAGCAGGGTAAATAACATTGTGCTTCAATATGTATGGAAACTAAAGCACACACAAAAAGTAATATTCTTTATGGGGAATCCAATTTAGAGTAGAAGCAAACTTAGAATTCATGTTTCCCTACTCTCTGTACTATGGAGTTTCTACTACGTCACATTCCTTGAACAAGGCACAAACAGGCTGTCTGTCTCCACTTCCCTAGAAACTCCAGTATTTATATGCTATGTTTTCTTCCATTGCTTAAAAGCCTCTAAGGCTCCTAGAGTTCTGGCTGATGATCTGTAGCCACACAGAATCAACTACACATTTGGAGAGGCTCCAGGAAGAGCTGCTCCATGGTTCAGGGTACTGGCAGGGTGCACAATTCCAGTGTTGTTTGGTTAAGTGTTGTTAGGTCTCTTCTGTGCCATAGTAGCCAATAATGCCTAATACACACTCAGTGCTACCATGTACCAGGTAGGGTGCTATGCGTTTTGCAGGAATTATCTCATTTAGTCTTCCTAACAACCTATGAAGCAGGTACTATTTTTAATCCTTATTTTTCATGCTCTTAACCACTTGAGTCTCCTGCCACAACTCTCTAATTCTTTA
Source organism: Rhinolophus hipposideros (assembly GCF_964194185.1). NCBI lineage: Eukaryota > Metazoa > Chordata > Mammalia > Chiroptera > Rhinolophidae > Rhinolophus > Rhinolophus hipposideros. The sequence continues at coordinate 44,479,223 of NC_138046.1, forward strand.
GTTTTTCTCAAGAATTATAATTACTAACATTTACTGAGTTCTTACTATGTGTCAAATGCTGCAATTTATGATTCCTATTTTATACTAACAACCCTATGAGGTGGACACTATTCTCACCTTTCCTTATAGAAGAGGGGTTTAATCTTCAGGGAACTTAACTATCTTATTCAAGGTCACATGTCAGGTCTGTTTATAAGCTCTAAGCATAGCTATTATATCATTTTACCTTCCCAATTTTAGGAGAAATAAATAACAGTTACCATTTAATGGGAGCTTACAATGTGCTTGGAATTGTACTAAATATTCTACATAAATTATTGCATTCAATGTTCAGAACAACACTGTGAGGTAGCTTAATGACTGTTGTTATTACTTTTGAGAGATGAATGAACTGAAGCAGAAGGGGTTAGTGATATGACTAAGGTTATTCAGCTAATAAGTGAAATACCCAGGGTTTAAACAAGTTTATCTCTATATTTCAGACCCTGTGTTCTTTATTCTAAATCATATAGCCTAATAGAGTGGCTGAGTAAATAAATAAATAAAAAACTGCATGATGCCTAGAAAAAGACTCACTTCAGCTTCAAGGACCTATATAGGCTCAAAATGAAGGGATGAAAAATGATTGTCTATACAGATGGAAACAAAAAGAGAGCAACAGTAGCTATACTTATATCAGACAAAATAGAATTTAAGTCAAAAATTGTAACAAGAGATGAAGAAGGGATCAATTAATCAAAAAAATGGGGTCAATAATTCAAAAGGACATAACAATCATAAATTCATATGCACCTGTCATTGGGAACCCTAAATGTATTAAAAAATAATAACAGTTCTACAGTCAGTAATAAACAATAATACAATAATAGTAGGGGACTTTAGTAACCAATTTTTAACAATGGGTAGATCATCTAGACAGAAAGTCAATAAGAAAACATTGGACTTCATGTATGTTTAGACCACATAGTCCAAACAGAGAAGAGATATAAAGAACATTCCATCCAACAGTAGCAAAATATAAATTCTTCTCCAGCTCAGATGAAACATTGTTCAGGATAGTTTATGTTAGGTTAAAAAACAAATCTCAGGAAACTTAAAAAGACTGAAATTATACCAAATGTCTTTTCCAACTACAATGTTATGAAACTAGAAATCAATAACAGGAGGAAAACTAGAAATTTCACAATTATGTGAAAATTAAACAACACACTCCTGAACAACTAATGAATCAAAAAAAGAAATCAAAGGAGAAATATAAAGTATTGCAACAAACAAAAATGAAAGCAAAACATATTAAAACTTATGTGTTGCAGAAAAGCAATGCTAAGAGAGAAATTTCTAACAATAAATCCCTGCATTTTTAGAAAAAGAAAGATCTCAAATAAGCACCTTAACTTTATACCTCAAGGAACTAGCCAAACAAACTGAGCCCAAAGTTAGTACAAGAAAGAAGATAACGGAAGATGGCGGCCACCTTAGTAGCTGCTGGAAGAGCGGGGCCAGCACCAGCCTGGGGGCCGGAGGCCATCAATCCCGACTGGGAAAACCGGGAAGTCTCCACAGGGACCACTATCATGGCCGTGCAATTTGACGGGGGCGTGGTTCTGGGCGCCGACTCCAGAACAACCACTGGGTACTACATCGCCAATCGAGTGACTGACAAGCTGACCCCTATTCATGATCGTATTTTCTGCTTCCGCTCAGGCTCTGCAGCTGATACCCAGGCAGTAGCTGATGCTGTTACCTATCAGCTTGGTTTCCACAGCATTGAGCTGAATGAGCCTCCACTGGTACACACAGCAGCCAGCCTCTTTAAGGAGATGTGTTACCGATACCGGGAAGACCTAATGGCAGGAATCATCATTGCAGGCTGGGACCCCCAAGAAGGAGGACAGGTATACTCAGTGCCCATGGGGGGTATGATGGTAAGGCAGTCCTTTGCCATTGGAGGCTCCGGGAGCTCCTATATCTATGGCTATGTTGATGCTACTTACCGGGAAGGCATGACTAAGGAAGAGTGTCTGCAATTCACTGCCAATGCTCTCGCTTTGGCCATGGAGCGGGACGGCTCCAGTGGAGGGGTAATCCGCCTAGCAGCCATTGCAGAATCAGGGGTAGAGCGGCAGGTACTTTTGGGAGACCAGATCCCCAAATTCACTATTGCCACTTTACCACCTCCCTGAATCCTGGGATTCTAGGACACAATGAGAGACATCCCATACTGATGCAAAATTCAATAAACAGTTTGTCAAAGAGAAAAAAAAAAAAAAAAGAAAGAAGATAACAAACATTAGAGCAGAAATAAATGAAATAGAGAATAGAAAAACAATTTAAAAATAACAAAAATAAGTTATTTTTTGAAAAGTAAGCAAAATTGACAAACATTGAGTTACACTAACCAATAAGAAAGAGAGAGGACTTGAATAAATGAATCTATAAATGAACACAGGAACATTACAATTGATACCACAGAAATACAAAGGATCATAGGAGCATAATATGGACAATGATATGCCAAACAAATTGGAAAATAGTGAAGAAATTAATAAATTCCTAGTAACGTTCAACCTAACAAGTGTGAGTCATGAAGAAATAGAAAATTTGAACAGACCATAATAAATAAAGAAATTAAATCAGTAATCAAAACCCTCCCAAAAATAAAAAGGTGAGGATCAGATCACTTCATGGATGAATTCTACTAAACATTTAAAGAATCAAGGCCAAAACTTTTCTGAAAATCTTTCAAAAATACTGAGGAAAAGGGAACACTCCTAAACTAATTTTATAGACCAGAATTATCATAATACCAAAGATAAGATTAGCATAAAAAATAAAACTACAGGAAGAAATGGATAAATTCTTACAAACATAATTTTCTGACACTGAATGAAGAAGAGACAGAAAATCAGAACACACCAATTACTGAAAATAAACTTAAATCACTAATCAAAAAACTCCTAACAAACAAAAGTCCTGGAAATGATGTTTTCACAGTTGAATTTTACCAAACATTCAAAGAAGAATTAACACCTATCCTTTTCAAACTATTCCAAAATTCAAGAGAAGGGAATTTTCCCAAGTTCATTTAAAAGGCCACTATTACCTTTATTCCACCCCCCTCCAAAATAAAGACATTACAAAATAGAAAATTATAGGCTGATAGCACTGATGAACATAGATACAAAAATTCTCAACAAAATATTAGTAAATCAAATTTAGCAATACATTGAAATACGCCCCTGGAAAGCAAGGTTGGTTCAATATCTGCAAATTGATTAATGTGATACACCACATTAACAAAATGAAAGATAAAAATCATATGATCATATCAATAGATGTAGAAAAAGCATATGATAAAATCCACCATCAGTTTTTTATAAGAACTCTCAGCAAAGTGAGAACAGAGGGAACATACCTGAACAAAATAAAGGTGATATATGAGAAATCCACAGCTAACATAATACTAAACAGGAAAAGTTAAAAGCATTCTCCTTAAGATCAGAAAGAAAACAAGGTTGTTCACTTTCACCACTTTTATACAACATAGTACTGGAAGTCCTTTTATACAACATAGTACTGGAAGTCCAATAATATAAATAACATTGAATGTCAACTCTAATTTTAAAAAATAGTCATGGAGATATACAGTATACCATAGGGAATGTAGTCAATAATATTATAATGACTCTGTACAGTGTCAGATGAGTCATAGACTTATGGGGGTTATCACTTTGTGGGGTATATAAATGTGTAATCACTATGTCTTATTGTATACCTGAAACTAATTTAAAAACAAACAAACAAAAAAAAAACCAAAAAAGAACCCTCATACACTCTTGGTGGGAATGTAAATAGGCACAGCTGCTATGGAAAACAGTTGGAAGTTCCACAAAAAATTAAGAATAAAATTACCATATAACCCAGCAATCCCTCTTCTGGGTACCTATCAAAAAAATCTGAAAACGTTTATCCATAAAGACATATGTGCTCCAACGTTCATTGTAGCTTTATTTACAGGGGCCAAGATAGATGAATGGATATAGAAATTCTGGTACATATACACAATGGAATGCTATTCTGCCATAAAAAAAAAGATGAAATAGTACCATTTGCAACAAGATGGATGGATCTTGAGATTATAATGCTAAGCAAAATAAGTCAGACAGAAAAAGTCGATAACCATATGACTTCACAGATATCTGGTGTCACATCCAGCGCAACACGGACAGTGAGGGTGCGAGAATGGGTGGATTTAAATTAAGTTTTTAAGAAAGAAACAAACAGGACTTAATGCAGTTTAAATCTCAGAAGGCCAGGGGGGCCTCCAGTCTTGAAAGACTGGAGCCCAGAATGAAGCAAACTGGTGGTTTTTATTGACAAGCATACAAGGGAATGATATTGTTTTTGACATGGTCTGTAAGACTCATTTATTACGTTTAAGAAATAACCCAAACAAATTATGTCAATCTTCAAACAGCTGAAGCAGAAGGTCCTTGAGGAGAGATATGTGACTCTTTTGAGGGACAAATATTACATGTTGAAATTGTTTTACAGAGCTGAGCAGAGAGCTTAATCTTATCGCTCTAAAGACTCTTCTCACAATTAAGTGAGAGGGGAAAGTCAGAGTAGCAGTGGCTTTTCCAAGGCTTTTCCAAGGGGGAAGGGGGGACAAGGCCTCTTCCCAGATCTTTCTAATGCAGCTCATTGTGGGTCCCCGCTCGGTTCCGCCTGGCTTGGGTTGTATCTCACATGAAATATCTTATCCGTCTTTGGCTGAAAACTCTCTTTTGGAGACCAGACAGAGAGACATGAGGTGTAAAACATTGAGATAAGCAAAGTCTCAAAGAGGCACAGTCTCACAAACTTTTCTCTAATCAAGGAAAGACACGGGTGTGGGGGGCAATTGACTAGGCTGTTGTGTGACAACATCGTGGGATATAAAACTGAAAGGAACAAGAGAAGCAAACAAAAACAAAAACTCATAGACACAGACAACAGTTTAGTGGTTAGCAGAGGGTAAAGGGGTTGGGGGTACTAGAAAAGGGAGAAGGGGATCAAATATATGGTGATGGAAAGATACATGACTTTCAGTGGTGAATACACAATGCAATATATAGATTATGTATTACAGAAATGTACATTTGAAACCTATGTAATTTTACTAATGATTGCCATCACAATAAAAGAAAGAAAGAGAGAGAGAGAGAGAGAGAGAGAGAGAGAGAGAGAGAGAGAGAGAGAGAGAGAGAAAGACAGAAAGAAAGAAAGACAGAAAGAAAGACAGAAAGAAAGAAAGAAAGAAAGAAAGGAAGGAAGAAAGAAAGAAAGAAAGAAAGAAAGAAAGAAAGAAAGAAAGAAAGAAAGAAAGAAAGAAAGAAAGAAAGAAAGAAAGAAAGAAAGAAAGAAAGAAAGAAAGACAAAATAAACTATTCAGTCAAAGTTGACATTTGGATAACGAAAGGATAATTTTTTACTATAAATATGTTTAAACTTTAATACAGGAATTTTTGTTTATCTGAAATTCAAATTTAACTGAGTATCTGGTATTTTATCTTCCAACCCTTGTGACAAAAGAAGGCTTTATAACTACTCTCCTACATGTACCACTTATTGCAAGAGGGATGAGATTATGGTAAGGCACCTCTCTGAAGCTGAGGGAAACTTCTGGGGGTGAAAAACAAAAACCAATACCCCACAGTCACCAAGACTCCCAGAACCTAGGGGAGTGAGTTTATTAGTCCTGAAGAAGGAGATATGGGCAGCACACCGCAGTTTTCACTTCAACCAGGAGTAAATTTAGCACAAGATATGCAAGGTATCTACACAGAAAACTTTTTTAAAAATTGGAGATAAAATCCAAAAAGCTTTAAAAAATGGAGGGATTTTTCCGTGTGCATGGATTGGAAGTCTCATACTGTAAACATGTATCATTCTGAAATTGATTTATAAATCAATGAAAGTTGCAGCAGCTTTTGCATAGAAAAATGACAAGCTAATTGTAAAATGTATAAAGAAATACAAAGGATCAAGAACAGCTAAGAAAATCATGAAGAGGAACAAAGTTGGATGACTTATACTAACCTAATTTCAGATTTTACTATACAGCTATAATCAAGGCAGTATGGTATTGGCATAAAGACAGGCAGATAGAGCAATACAACAGAATACAAAGTACTGAAACACAAACATTTGGACCACTGATTTATAACAAATGTGACACTGAGTAAAGAGGATTTTTTTTCAATAAATGGTGTATGTTAGGTAATTTAAATATCTATATGAACAGGAAACATGCCTACTACCTTAATACTGACTCAACAACTAATCCCAGATATTTTTGTCTGCCAGTAAGAGATAAAACATCAAACTTGTAGAAGATAACATAGGAGACTGTCTTCATGAACTTAGAGGTAGGCAAACATTTCTGACACTCAAAAAGGACTCAAAAACACTAACAATAAAGAAAATGATTGATAAATTGACCTAATTTATATTAGGAAAATATTATAATATTATATAAATCAAAAGTCAACATTAAGCGATTTTGAATTTATTTTTGTATATGGTGTAAGGAGGTGGTCCAGCTTCATTTTCTTGCATGTGTCTGTCCAGGTTTCCCAACAGCACTTATTGAACAGACTGTCTTTACCCCATCGTACATTCTTGCTTCCATTGTCATAGATTAGATGGGCATATAGGCATAGATTTACTTCTGGACTCTCTATTCTGTTCCATTGATCTATGCGTCTATTTTTATGCCAGTACCATGCTGTTTTGATTATTGTAGCCTTGTAGTACAGTTTGAAATCAGGTATCCTTATGCCTCCCACTTTGTTCTTATTTCTCAAGATTACTGAGGCTATCCGGGGTCCTTTATGGTCCCATATAAAATTCAGGATTATAGGTTCTATTTCTGTGAAAAACGTCGTTGGTAGTTTGATAGGAATTGCGTTGAATATGTATATTGCCTTAGGCAGTATGGACATTTTAACTATATTAATTCTTCCTATCCATGAACATGGAATGTGTTTCCATCTATTTATGTCTTCTTTCATTTCTTTCTTCAGTGTCATATAATTTTCTGAGTACAGATCTTTTACATCTTTGGTTAGATTTATTCCCAGATATTTTATAGTCTTTGGAGCAATTGTAAATGGAATTGTTTTTTTTTTAATTTCTCCTTCTGATATTTTGTCATTGGTGTATACAAATGCAACTGATTTCCGAATATTAATTTTATATCCTGCTACTTTACTAAATTCATCTATGAGTTCTAATAGTTTCTTGGTGGAGTCTTTAGGGTTCTCTATATATAGTATCATATCATTTGCATATAGTGATAATTTTACTTCCTCCTTACCAATTTGGATGCCTAGAAGAAAATATAGGAAGAAACTTCATGGTCATTACCCGCAGTAAGATTTTCACTGATATATCCCCTCACGCGAGGGAAGTAAGAGAAAAAATAAATATGTGGGATTACATCAAACTAAAAAGTTTTTTCACAGCAAAGGAAACCATCAATAAAACAAAAAGGGATCCTACTGAATGGGAACAGATATTTGCCAATGATATATCTGATAAGGGATTAATATCACAAATCTATAAAAAACTTACTCAACTCAACTCCAAAAAAGTAAACAACCCAATTAAAAATGGGCAAGGGACTTGAGGAGACATTTTTCTAAAAAGGACATACGGAAGGCAAGAAGACATATGAAGAAATGCTCAACCTCACTAACCATCAGAGAAATGCAAATAAAAACCACAATGAGATACCACCTCACTCCAGTCAAAATGGCTATCATCAATAAATCAACAAACAACAAATGCTGGCGCGGATGTGGAGAAAAGGGAACGCTCGTGCACTGTTGGTGGGATTGCAGATTAGTGCAGCCACTATGGAAAACGGTATGGAAGTATCTCAGGAATCTGAAAATGGAACTACCCTATGATCCAGTAATTCCACTCCTAGGCATCTACCCGGAGAAATCCAAAACTCCAATTCAAAAATCTGTATGCACTCCTATGTTTATTGCAGCACTTTACACAATAGCCAAGATATGGAAACAACCGAAATGCCCATCGGTAGATGACTGGATTAAGAAGCTGTGGTACATTTATACAATGGAGTATTACGCAGCCATAAAGAAGAAAGAAATCTTATCATTTGCAACAACATGGATGGATCTAGAGAACATTAAGTTAAGTGAAATAAGTCAGAAAGAGAAAGACAAGTACCATATGATCTCACTTATATGCGGAATCTAAAGAAAAGAATATGTGAATGAACTAATCAGAGACAGTTTTGAGGGCACAAAGAAAAAACCGAGAGTTGTTAGATGGGCGGGGGTGGGGGGGGTTGGGGATAAGGGGAAAGGTGAAGGGATTAGGAAGCAGCTGGTAACCACAAGATGGCCTCAGGGTTTTCTGAAAATTAATTTGGAGAAGTTATTCAATAATGTCGTAAAGATTTTGTTGGGTATCCGATGGACATGCGTCCTATTTGGGAGACCACCTCAGAGATAATGTGGATGCCTGATCATGGCATTGTACACCAGAAGCTAAACATTAATGACTGCCAACTATAATTTTATATATATAATGTGATGGCTGGGTGTGAGGTCAGAGGGATAGTGGATGGGGGTTGGGGGGTTCACAGTGTGAGGGATATAAATGATGAACGTCTAAGAATTACCTTGTCTTGTACACCTGAAACTAATAAAAAAAATAAAAATAAATAAATTAGTTTTTTTCAATAGACATTAATGTTTGCTCCCCTTAAAGAAATAAACCCCTATTTGTATGCAAAAATAAAAGTCAACATTAATCTACACAGAAATGAAAAGAACTAACTACTGATACAATGAGTGAATCTCAAAAATATTTTGGTGAGAAAACAAGAAAGAAACAAAGCAAAATACACAAGATAATTTCGTTGATGAGAAACTCTAGGAAAGATAACCTAAAGCATAATGACAGAAAGCAGACCAGTGTTGAGCTAGAGTAACAGCTGGCAAATAAGGATTGACTGGAAAGAGGGAATAGGAAAGTTTTTGGAGTGATAGAAATATTCTACACCTTGATTGTGGTGGTGTATCTATTTGTCAGAACTCACGGCACAGTACACTTAAAATGGGTACATTTTGTTGTGTGTATTGCATTAGATTTGTATGTTATTTACACTTCAATAAACTTGACTTGTTCAAAGAGCACCATTAAGGGATCAAAGAAGAGGGACACATCATCAAAGTGGCGGCATGAAGTGAGCCTCTGGAAAGCTCCCCTGGAATTTACAACTAATAGAACAACAACTCCACAAAGGACTCCCTGCATAGCAGACAGGCAAGACGAAGAGGCCCACTAATGAATTCACCTAAAGGTGGGCGAATCCCGCAGGCCAGGGAGGAGGGAAGGGAGAAGTGCAGAAACGGAGCAGCGCGGGAGCAGGACGCAGACCTAGCTCAGTGCTCTGAGCGAGCTGGATCCCGGAACTACAGCAGCTGCGGAAGAGGGAATTACTCGGACTGCTAGGGCTCCGCTTATGGCTCACAAGGCTGAGGGGGCAGCATATAACACAGCTGAACCGAACGCTCCTAGCAGAGACCTAGGAGAAAAAATTAAGTGAAGAAGGCTGAAAACGGTGATTGAAGCCCTCACTTCTGAGCAAAGAACAGAAGCCTTACGCACAGGGACTAGCTGCCCCCTCCTTACCCTCCCAGAGCTCACCCGACCCCACCAGCAAGGTGCTAGAAGTGAAATGGTAGCAGTGTCAGATTAAAATAACAGAATATTAGCTTTTCTGAGAACTGTGGACGGCAGACACAGATTCACAGCCCAACTAGTTCCGCCAAAGGGAAGGGAGATGTGGAAGCAGGACCGGCTGTGGTGGTCGTAGGTGCCATGGCTCTGGGCCACCTCTCACAACTAACCCTGCCCCTGACCCATGAATCTGGGTGGATCCCTGCAGGAGTAAACAGAACTGCTGAAACATACGGGCTATGAATCTGGTGCAGGAAGAGGTTTGGAACTTCGAAAGCTCTCCGCATACCCACACGGACACTGCACCCTGTGACCCAGGTGAACTATTACAGAGGAGAAGCCCATCTCCTGGAAAATCCCCCTAATGTGTGAGAAGCTGGAATACTGCAGAGAAAACACAGCCCTACCGTGTGTGACAGAGAAAAAAAAAAGGCTGCTGTCGGAGAGAAAATACAACATTCTACTACTAAGCACTGGAAAACAAAAGAAAGACCTCTTCCTATCAACCTGTTGCAGAAGCCACTCCTGTAGATGTCTAGGGAGAGAAATAATAAATCAGTAATTGCCATGAATAAACAAGGCAATAAGACAGCTCAGAAAAAAAGTGAAAAGTCTCCAGAAAAAAAACTTAAAGATATGGAAACATGTGACTTAAATGAGAGAGAATTCAAGATTGCAGTTCTGAAAACCTCAATGAGATGCAAGAAAACACACAAAGACAATTGACTGAACTCAGAAACACAATCAAACAACAACATGAGCGTTTTACAAAAGAGATTGAAATTTTAACCCAGAACGAAATAGAATTTCCGGAGATTAAGAACTCAACAAAAGAAATTAAAATGAAATAACCAGTTAAGGTAGTAGAGTTGACCAGATGGAGGAAAGAATCAGTGACATCGAAGATAGAAACCTGGAAATTACACAGATGGAAGAAGAAACATAATTGAGACTTAAAAGAAATGAAAGAACTGTACAAGAACTTTCTGACTCCATCAGAAAGAGCAATATAAGATGAATGGGCATACCAGAAGGAGAAGAAAGAGAGAAGGGAACAGAGAATATATTCAAAAAAACTGTTGATTAGAACTTCACAAATTTGTGGACAGAACTGGATCCTAGAATCTAAGAAGCAAATAGAACACCTAATTACCTCAATCACAAAAGGTCTTCTTCAAGGCACATTGTATTAAAGCTGTCTAAAATCAACGACAAAGAAAGAATCTCAAGGTAGCCAGGCGAAACAAGGCAGTAAGGTACAAAGGAAAGTCCATTAGATTATCATTAGATTTTTCAGCAGAAACTCTACAAGCCAGGGGGGAGTGGAACCAAATATTCAAACTATTCAAAGAGAGAAATTATGAGCCAAGAGTAATATATCCAGCAAAGATCTCCTTTAGATATGAAGGAGGAATAAAGACCTTTCCATACATACAGAAGCTGAAGGAATTTTCTAATACACATCTAGCACTACAAGAAATACTAAAGGAGGCTATTCGACCATCAGCAACAGGTACAGTTTGTGGCAACCAAAACATAAAAAAGGGGGAGAGTAAAGTCCTGAACCAAAATATGGGAATGGAGAAAGTAAGCGTGCTGAAGAAACTGGAATACTCTAAATATAAAACTTTCTTTTACATAAATTTATGGGTAACCATTCAAAAAAAATCCAGAACTTAAATATATACCCTCAACAAAATATTAGCAAACAGAATTCAGCAATACATTAAAAAAATCATACACCATGATCAAGTGGGATTCATCCCTGGTATGGCAGGGTGGTTCAACATCCCCAAATCAATTAATGTGATACACCACATTAAGAAAATGAAAAATAAAAATCACATCATCATATCAATAGATGCAGCAAAAGCATTTGATAAAATCCAGCAGCCATTTATGATAAAAACCCTTAAGAAAATGGGAATAGAGAAATCATATCTCAATATAATAAAGGCCATATATGATAAACCCACAGCTAACATCATACTCAATAGTTGCCCACTTTCGCCACTTCTATTGAACATAGTGCTGGAAGTTCCAGCCACAGCAATCAGACAAGAAAAAGAAATAAAAGGCATCCAAATTGGTAAAGAGGAAGTAAAATTATCATTATATGCACATGATATGATATTATATATAGAGAACCCTAAGGACTCCACCAAGAAACTATTAGAACTGATAGATGAATTTAGTAAAGCAGCAGGATGCAAAATTAATATTCAGAAATCAGTTGTATTTGTACATACCAATAATAAAACATCAGAAGGAGAAATTTCAAAAAGCAATCCCATTTATATTTGCTCCAAAGACTATAAAATACCTGGGAATAAATTTAACCAAAGAAGTAAAAGATCCGCACTCAGAAAATTATAAGACACTGAAGAAAGAAATGAAACAAGATATAAATAGATGGAAACACATATCATGTTCATGGATGGGAAGAATAAATATAGTTAAAACGTCCATACTGCCTAAGGCAATATACATGTTGAAAGAAATTCCTATCAAACTACCAACGACGGTTTTCACAGAAATAGAACATATAATCCTAAAATTTATATGGGAACATAAAAGACCCCGGATAGCCTCAGCAATCTTGAGAAATAAGAACAAAGTGGGAGGTATAACAATACCTGACTTCAAATTATACTACAAGGCTACAGTAATCAAAACATCATGATACTGGCATAAAAACAGACACATAGATCAATGGAACAGAATAGAGAACCCAGAAATAAATCCATGCCTATATGGCCATTTAATCTATGACAATGGAAGCAAGAATGTACGGTGGGGTAAAGACAGTCTATTCAATAAATGGTGCTGGGAAACCTGGCCAAACAAATGCAAAAAAATGAAGCTGGACCACCTCCTTACACCATATTCAAAAATAAATTCAAAATGGCTTAAAGACTTAAATGTAAGATCTGAAACCATAAAATATCTAGAAGAAAATATAGGAAGAAACTTCACAGACATTACCCGGAGTAGGATTTTTACTAATATATCCCCTCGCGCCAGAAAGTAAGAGAAAAAAATAACATGTGTGATTACATCAAACTAAACATTTTTTCACAGCAAAGGAAACCATGAATAAAACAAAAAGGGCAGTCGGTAACCACAAAATGGCCTCAGGGTTATTGAAAAGTAATTTGGGGAACGTAATCAATAATGTTGTAAAGATTTTGTAGGATATCTGATGGACACAGGTCCCATTTGTGAGACCACTTCAGGGAAGATGTAGATGCTTGATCAATGTGCTGTACACCTGAAGCTGAACAATAATGAATACCAACTATAATTTTATATATATAATGTGATGGCTTGGTGCAATCTAAGAGGGATAGTGGAAGGGTTGATGGGGGAGGGGGGTTCACAGTGTGAGGGATATAAATGATGAACGTCTAAGAATTACCTTGTCTTGTGCACCTGAAACTAATAATAAATAAATAAATAAATAAATGAATAAATAAAAAGGGACCTTACTGAATGGGAAAAAAAATATTTGCCAATGATATATCTGATAAGGGATTAATATCACAAATCTATTAAAAACTCACTCAACTCAACTCCAAAAAAACAAACAACCCAATTAAAAAATGGGCAGAGAACATGAACAGAAATTTTTCTAAAAAGATTATACAGATGGCAAACAGACATATGAAGAAATGCTGAACCTCACTAATCATCAGAGAAATGCAAATAAAAACCACAATGAGATACAACCTCACCCCAGTCAAAATGGCTATCATCAATAAATCAACAAATAACAAGTGCTGGCGTGGATGTGGAGAAAAGGGAACACTAGTGCACTGTTGGTGGGATTGAAGATTGGTGCAGCCAGTATGGAAAACACTATGGAGGTATCTCAAAAATATGAAAATATAACTACCCTATGATGCAGTAATTCCACTCCTAAGTATCTATCAGGAGAAACCCAAAACTCCAATTCAAAAATCTTTATGCACTCCTATGTTTATTACAGTACTATACACAATAGCCAAGACATGGAACCAACCGAAATGCCCATCGGTAGATGACTGGATTAAGAAACAATGGTACATTTATACAATAGAGTATTATGCAGCCATAAAGAAGAAAGAAATCTTACCATTTGCAACAACATGGATGGACCTAGAGAACATTATGTTAAGTGAAATAAGTCAGACAGAGAAAGACAAGTACCATATAATCTCACTTACATGCGGAATCTAAACAAGAGAATAAGTGAATAAACTAATCAGAAACATATTTGAAGACAAAGAAGTAGAACTGAGGGTTGTTAGGTGTGCGGGGGTTGGGGATAAAGGGGAAAATAAGGGGATTAGAAAACAGTCGGTAACCAAAAGGTCGATAGAGGGTTTTGAAAATTAGTTTGGAGAACATAATCAATAATGTTGTAAGATTTTTAGGGTACCCGATAAACACGGGTCCCATTTGGGAGACCACCTCAGGGAAGATGTAGATGCCTGATCACTGCAATGTACACCTGAAGCTGAACAATAATGAATGCCAACTATATTTATACATTTGTATATGTGTGTGTGTGTGTGTGTGTGTGTGTGTATGTGTGTGTGTGTATGTATGTACATACTTACAAGTGGCGGAGTACAGCATTGGGAGGGGAGACAATGGAAATATGGTGGCTCAATGCGATGTCAGAGATAAAGTGGATAGGGTGAGGGGGGTCCACAGGGTAAAAGATATAAATGATAAACGTCTAAGTATTACTTTGTCTTGTGCACCTGAAACTAATACAAAAATTGAAAAAAACAATAATAATAGCAAAAATGATACATAGAAACAAATGACAATGAAAATACATCCTACCAAAATTTTGGGGATGCAGTGAAAGCAGTTTTAAGAGGGAAATTCATATCATTACAGGCCCATCTCAAGAAACAAGAAAAATCCCAAATAAATAACCTCATGTTACTCCTCAAAGAACTACGAAAAGAACAAGTGAAACACAAGGCCAGCAGAAGAAAAGAAATAACAAAACTCAGAGCAGAACTAAGTGAAATAGAGAACAGAAAGACAATAGAAAAAATTAATGTGACAAAGGGCTGGTTCTTTGAAATGATTAACAAAATTGAAAATCCCTTGGCTAACTCACTAAGATAAGAAGAGAGAAGTCACTAATTAACAAAATCAGAAATGAAAAAGGGGAAAAAAATGGCGGCGTGAGGTGAGCCTCTGTAACGCTCCCCTGAAATTTACAACGAATCGGACAACAATAACTCCACAAAAGACTCCTTGCACAGCAGACAGGCAAGACGAAGAGGCCCACTACTGAATTCACCTCCAGGTGGATGAATCGCGCGAGCGGGGGAGGAGGGAGAGGAGAAGTGTGGAGGCGGAGCCGCGCAGGAGCAGGACACAGACCTAGCTCAGTGCTCGGAGCCCGCTGCTCCCGGATCTTCCACAGCTGCAGGAGAGGGAAGGACTCGGACTGCTAGGGCTCCGCTTACGGCCCACAGGGCTGAGGGGGCAGCATACAAAACGGCTGAACCCAACGCTCGCTCACGGCAGATCTCGAAGCAAAGACTGAGGATAGAGGGCTGAAATCCGTGGTTTAAGCCCTCACTGTGGAGCTGAGAACGGAAGCCTTAGGCACAGAGACTAGCCGCCCCCTCCCTACCCTCCCAGAACTTGCCCCGCCCCCACCTGCCCGGTGCTAGAAGGGATAAAGTAGCAGTGTCGGATCAAAAGACAGAATATTTGCTGCTCTGAGAACTGTGGACCGCAAACACAGATTCGCAGCTCAACTAGTTCCGGCAAAGGGGAGGGAGCTGTGGAAGCAGGACTGGCTGTGGTGGTGGTCGCCGCCATTGTTCTGGGCCACCTCTCACAACTCACCCCGCCCCTGGCACCACCTATACGGGCGGAACCCTGCAGGAGTAAACAGAACAAACGAACGGGCTCTGAATCTGGTGCAGAAAGAGCTTTGGAACTCCAAAAGCTCTTAGCATACCTATCAACCTGTTGCAGAAGGCACTCCTGTAAATGTCTAGGAAGAGAAATAGTAAATCAGTGATTGCCATGAATAACCAAGGCAACAAGATAGCTCAGAAAGAAAGTGAAAAGTCTCCACCAAAGGAACTTAGAGATATGGACATTTGTGATTTAAATGACAGAGAATTCAAGATTGCAATTCTAAAAAAACTTCTGGGTGGTGATCACACAATGGGATTTATAGACGATGTAATACAGAATTGTACACCTGAAATCTATGTAAATTTACTAACAATTGTCACCCCAATAAAATTAATTTAAAAAAAAAGAAATTAACAAATAATTACCAAAACAATGAAGACAGCTAAAAAAAAAAAAGAAAAAGAAAAAAAAAGAAAAAACTGAACGAGATGCAAGAAAACACAGAAAGGCAGTTTAATGAACTCAGAAACGCAATCAAAGAACAACATGAGCATTTTACAAAAGAGATTGAAATTTTGAAAAAGAACCAAATAGAATTTCTGGAGATTAAGAACTCAATAGAAGAAATTAACAATAAAATATCCAGCTTAGGTAGTAGAGTTGACCAGATGGAGGAAAGAATCAGTGACATCGAAGATAGGAACCTGGAATTTACACAGAGGGAAGAAGAAAGAGACTTGAGACATAAAAGAAATGAAAGAACTCTACAAGAACTTTCTGACTCCATCAGAAAGAGCAATATAAGAATAATGGGCATACCAGAAGGAGAAGAAGAGGGAAAGGAACAGAGAATATACTCAAATAAATCGTCGATGAGAACTTTCCAAACTTGTGGAAAGAATTGGATCCTCGAATCCAAGAAGCAAATAGAACTCCTAAGTACCTCAATCCCAACAGGCCTTCACCAAGGCACATTGTATTGAGGCTGTCTAAAATCAATGACAAAGAAAGAATCCTCAAGGCAGCCAGGGAAAAGAAGACAGTAACTTACAAAGGAAAGCCCATTAGATTATCATCAGATTTTTCAGCAGAAACTCTACAAGCTAGGAGGGAATGGAACCAAATATTCAAACTATTGAAAGAGAGAAATCATGAGCCAAGAATAATGAATCCAGAAAAGATCTCCTTTAGATATGAAGGAGGAATAAAGACCTTTCCAGACATCCAGAAGCTGAGGGGATTTTCTAATACACGACCTGCACTACAAGAAATACTAAAGGAGGCTATTAGACCACCATCAACAGGGACAACTTGTGGCAACCGAAACATAAAAAGGGGGAGCGTAAAGGCCTGAACTGGAATATGGGAATAGAGAAAGTAAGCGTACTGAAGAAACTGGAATACTCTAAATATCAAACGTTCTTTTACATAAACTCAAGGGTAATCACTCAAAAAACATCCAAATCTGAAATATATACGGTAATAAACGAAGAAACAGAGGGAAACATCCTAGAATACCACCACACAGAAATAACAGACAACAACAAAAAGGCAAAGAACCAATGGAGACACAGCCTTACCAAAAAACTAAAGACAGAATGACAGGAAATCCTCACATATCAATAATCACCCTAAATGTAAATGGACTGAGCTCACCAATAAAGAGACACAGAGTAGCAGATTGGATCAAAAAACTAAACCCAACCATTTGCTGCCTACAAGAGACACATCTCAGCTACAAGGACAAGCATAGACTCAAAGTGAAAGGGTGGAAATTCACACTCCAAGCAAATGGTACCCAGAGAAAATCAGGTGTAGCCATAATGATTTACGATGAAACAGACATCAGGGTGAAAAAGATAACAAGAGACAACGATGGACATTTCATAATGGTAAAGGGGACTATACAACAAGAAGACATAACAGTCATCAATATTTATGCCCCCAATCAGGGAGCACCGAAATATACCAAGCAACTACTAACACAATTAAAGGGAGAAATTGACCAAAACACAATTATACTAGGGGACTTAAATACATCATTGACAGCTATGGATAGATCATCCAAACAGAACATAAATAACGAAATAGCAGCCCTAAATGACACATTAGATGAATTGGACATAATTGACATATATAGAGCACTTCATCCTAAAACATCAGACTATACATTCTTTTGTAGTGTACATGGAACATTCTCAAGGATAGACCATATATTGGGACACAAAATCAGCCTCAGCAAATTTAAGAAGATTGAAATCATACCAAGCATATTCTCTGATCACAAAGCTTTGAAATTCGATATCAACTGCAAAAAGAAAGCAGGAAAAAGCACAAATACATGGAGATTAAACAACATACTTTTAAAGAACGACTGGGTCAAAGAAGAAATTAGAGGAGAGCTCAAAAG
Organism: Rhinolophus hipposideros; assembly: GCF_964194185.1. Lineage (NCBI taxonomy): Eukaryota > Metazoa > Chordata > Mammalia > Chiroptera > Rhinolophidae > Rhinolophus > Rhinolophus hipposideros. Next base: position 44,497,275 of record NC_138046.1, read on the forward strand.
ATACATAGAAACAAATGACAATGAAAATACATCCAACCAAAATTTTTGGGATGCCGCGAAAGCAGTTTTAAGAGGGAAATTTATATCATTACAGGCCTATCTCAAGAAACAAGAAAAATCCCAAATAAATACCTCATGTTACACGTTAAAAAACTAGAAAAAGAAGAACAAGCGAAACCCAAGGTCAGCAGAAGAAAGGAAATAACGAAAATCAGAGCAGAACTAAATGAAATAGAGAACAAAAAGACAATAGAAAAAATTAATGTGACAAAAAGCTGGTTCTTTGAAAAGATTAACAAAATCGACAAACCCTTGGCTAGACTCACTAAGATAAAAAGATAGAAGACACTAATTAACAAAATCAGAAATGAAAAAGGGGAAGTTATCACGGACACCACAGAAATACAAAGGATTATCCAAGAATACTATGAAGGACTATATGCCACCAAATTTAATAACTTAGAAGAAATGGACAAGTTCTTAGAAACATGTAGCCTTCCAAGGCTGAATCATGAAGAACTGGAAAATCTTAACAGGCCGATCACCAGTAACGAAATTGAATCAGTCATCAAAAACCTTCCCAAAATCAAAAGTCCTGGACCAGATGGCTTCACCAGTGAATTCTACCAAACCTTCAAAGAGTATCTAATACCAATCCTGCTCAAACTCTTCCAAAAAATTGAAAAAGTGTCAGTACACCCTAACTCCTTTTATGAGGCCAACATTACCCTGATACCAAAACCTGGTAAGGACAACACAAAAAAAGAAAACTACAGACCAATATCTCTGATGAATACAGATGCAAATATCCTAAACAAAATTCTAGCAAATCGAATACAACAATGCATTAAAAAGATTATTCATCACGACCAAGTGGGGTTCATCCCTGGGGCAGAAGGATGGTTCAACATTCTCAAATACATCAATGTGATACATCACATAAACAAAATAAAGGACAAAAATCATACGATTCTATCAATCGATGCAGTAAAAGCATTTGATAAGATACAACATCCATTTATGATTAAAACACTTACTAAAATTGGTATAGACGGAAAATACCTCAACATAATAAAGGCCATATACAACAAGCCCTCAGCTAATCTCATAATTAATGGTGAAAAGCTGAAGCCCTTTGCTCTACGTTCAGGAACACGACAAGGTTTGTCCCCTCTCACTTGTGCTTTTCAACATAGTGTTGGAAGTCCTCGCCAGAGCTATCAGGCAAGAGAAAGAAATAAAAGGCATCCAAATAGGGAATGAAGAAGTTAAATTGTCACTCTTTGCAGATGACATGATGCTATATATAGAAAACCCTAAAGACTCCACCAAAAAGCTATTAGAAACAATCAATGAATACAGTAAAGTTGCTGGCTACAAAATCAATGTACAAAACTCCACTGCTTTCCTATATACCAACAATGAAATCTCAGAAAAAGAGATAGAAAAAACAATTCCTTTTGCAATTGCAGCAAAAAGAATCAAATACCTAGGAATAAACTTAACCAAGGATATGAAAGATTTTATGCTGAAAACTATAAGACATTTTTGAAAGAAATTGAAGAAGACACAAAGAAATGGAAAGACATTCCGTGCTCATGGATTGGAAGAATCAACATAGTTAAAATGGCCATATTACCCAAAGCCATATACACATTTAATGCAATCCCCATCAAAATCCCAATGGCATTTTTTAAAGAAATAGAACAAAAAATCATCAGATTTGTTTGGAACCACAAAAGACCCTGAATAGCCAAAGCAATATTAAAAAAAAAGAACAATACTGGAGGTATCACACTCCCTGATTTTTGTATGTACTACAGGGCTACAATAATCAAAACAGCTTGGTATAGGCGGAAAAACAGACACATAGACCAATGGAATAGAATTGAGAACCCAGAAATAAAACCACATAAATATGGACAGATAATTTTTGACAAAGAAGCTAAAAACATACAATGGACGAAAGACAGCCTCTTCAATAAATGGTGTTTGCAGAATTGGATAGCTACGTGCAAAAGAATGAAACTGGACTGCTATCTGTCACCATGTACCAAAATTAATTCAAAATGGATCAAAGACTTAAGCATAAGACCTGACACAATAAACTGCATTGAAGAAAACATAGGTACTAAACTTATGGACCTTGGGTTCAAAGAGCATTTTATGAATTTGACTCCAAAGGCAATGGAAGTAAAAACTAAAATAAACAAATGGGATTATATGAAACTGAAAAGCTTCTGCACAGCAAAAGAAACTATTGACAAAATAATGAGGCAACCAACTGAATGGGAGAAGATTTTCGCAAACAGTTCCTCTGATAAGGGGCTAATATCCAAAATATACAAGGAACTCATGAAACTCAACAACAAAAAAAACAAACAACCCAATTGAAAAATGGACAGAGGACCTGAAGAGACATTTCTCCAAAGAGGATATACAAATGGCAAATAGACATATGAAAAAATGCTCAACATCGCTAATCATCAGAGAAATGCAAATGAAAACCACAATGAGATATCACCTCACCCCAGTCAGAATGGCTTTCATCAACAAAACAAATAGTAACAAGTGTTGGAGAGGCTGTGGAGAAAAAGGAACTCTCATACACTGTTGGTGGGAATGCAGACTGGTGCAGCCGCTATGGAAGGCAGTGTGGAGGTTCCTCAAGAAATTACGAATAGAATTACCATATGACCCAGCAATCGCTCTCCTGGGTATCTACCCCAAAAATATAAAAGCATTTCTCTATAGAGACACGTGTACGCCAATGTTCCTTGCAGCTTTGTTTACGGTGGCCAAGACATGGAAACAACCAAAATGTCCTTCGATAGATGAATGGATAAAGAAGTTGTGGTACATATACACAATGGAATACTATTCGGCGTTAAGGAAAGATGATATAGGAACATTTGTGACAACATGGATGGATCTCGAGAGAATAATGCTAAGTGAAACAAGTCAGACAGAAAAAGCAGAGAACCCTATGATTTCACTGATATGTGGTATATAAACCAAAAAGAACAAGACAAACAAATGAGAAACAAAAACTCATAGACACAGACAATAATTTAGTGGTTACCAGAGGGTAAGGGGGTGGGGGGTGGGTGATGAGGGTAAAGGGGATCAAATATATGGTGATGGAAGGAGAACTGACTCTGGGTGGTGAACACACAATGGGATTTATAGACGATGTAATACAGAATTGTACACCTGAAATCTATGTAAATTTACTAACAATTGTCACCCCAATAAAATTGATTAAAAAAAAAATTGAAGAAGAGACCGTACCCTTAACTCATTTTATGAGGCCAACAGTACCCTGATACCAAAACCTGGTAAGGAGAATACAAAAAAAAAAAAAAAAAAAAAAGAAAAAAGGAAAACTACAGACCAATATCTCTGATGAATACAGATGCAAAAATCCTAAACAATATTCTAGCAAATCAAATACAACAATGCATAAAAGGGTTATTCATCACGACCAAGTAGGATTCATCCCCGGGGCACAAGAATGGTTCAACATCCGCAAATCCATCAATGTGATACATCACATAAACAAAATAAAGGACAAAAATCATATGATTATATCAATTGATGCAGAAAAAGCATTTGACAAGATACAACATCCATTTATGATTAAAACACTTAATAAAAGAGGTATAGAAGGAAAACGCCTTAACGTAATAATGGCCATATATGAAAAGCCGTCAGCTAATTTCATAATTAATGGTGAAAAACTGAAGCCCTTTGCTATACGTTCAGAAACCCAACAGGGCTGTCCCCTATCACCTCTGCTTTTCAACATTGTGCTGGAAGACCTGCCAGCGCAATCATGCAAGAGAAAGAAATAAAAGGCATCCAAATTGGAATGAAGAAGTTATCACTCTTTGCAGATGACATGATGCTATATATAGAAAACTCTAAAGACTCCACCAAAAAGCTATTAGAACCAATCAACGAAAACAGAAATTTGCTGGCTACAAAATCAACATAGAAAAGTCCATTGCATTCCTGTATACTAACAATGAAATCTGAGAAAAAGAAATGCAAAACAATTCATTTTGCAATTGCAGCAAAAAGAATCAAATACCTGGCAATAAACTTAACCAAGGATGTGAAGGACCTATATGCTGAAAACTATAAGAAATTATTGAAGGAAATTGAAGAAGACAGAAAAAAATGGAAAGTCATTCCGTGCTCATGGATTGGAAGATTTAACATAGTTAAAATGGCCATATTACCCAAAGCAATATACAGATTTAATGCAATCCCCATCAAAATCCCAATGGCATTTTTTAAAGAAATAGAACAAAACATCATCAGATATGTTTGGAAACACAACAGACCCCAAATAGCCAAAGCAATCTTAAGAAATAAGAACAATACTGGAGGTATCGCACTCCCTGACTTTTGCTTGTACTACAGGGCTACAATAATCAAAACAGCATGGTATTGGCTGAAAAACAGACACATAGACCAATGGAATAGAATTTGAACCCCAAAATGAAACCACATAAATATGGACAGATAATTTTTTACAAAGAATCTAAAAAACATTCAATAGAAGAAAGCCTCTTCAATAAATGGTCCTGGGAGAATTGGCTAGCCACGTGCAAAAGAATGAAACTGTACTGCTCTCTGTCACCATGTACCAAAATTATTTCAAAATTGATCAAAGACTTAAGCATAGACCTGACATAGTAAACAGCATAGAAGAAAACATAGGTACTAAACTTACGGACCTTGGTTTGAAAGAGCATTTTATGAATTTGACTCCAAAGGCAACGGAAGTAAAAGCTAAATTAAACAAATGGGACTATATGAAACTTAAAAGCTTCCGCACAGCAAAAGAAACCGTCGACAAAATAAAGAGGTAATCACCTGAATTGGAGAAGATTTTTGCAAACCGTGCCTCCGATAAGGGGCAAATATCCAAAATATACATGGAACTCATGCAACTCAACAACAAAAACACAATCAACCCAATTGAAAAATGAGCAGAGGACCCGAAGAGATATTTCTCCAAAGAGGACATACAAATGGCAAATAGACATATGAAAAAATGCTCAGCATCGCTAATCATCAGAGAAATGCAAATGAAAACCACAATGAGATATCACCTCACCCCAGTCAGAATGGCTTTCATCAATAAGACAAATAGTAACAAGTGTTGGAGAGGCTGTGGAGAAAAAGGAACCCTCATACACTGTTGGTGGGAATGCAGACTGGTGCAGCCGCTATGGAAGGCAGTGTGGAGGTTTCTCAAGAAATTACGAATAGAATTACCATATGACCCAGCAATCGCTCTACTTGGTGTCTACCCCAAAAATATAAAAGCATTTCTCTATATAGACTTGTGGACGCCAATGTTCATTGCAGCTTTGTTTACGGTGGCCAAGACATGAAAACAACCAAAATGTCCTTCAATAGATGAATGGATAAAGAAGTTGTGGTATATATACACAATGGAATACTATTCCGCGTTAAGGAAAGATGATATAGGAGCATTTGTGACAACATGGATGGATCTTGAAAGTATAATGCTAAGTGAAATAAGTCAGACAGACAAAGCAGAGAACCCTATGATTGCACTGATATGTGGTATATAAACCAAAAAGAACAAGACAAACAAATGAGAAACAAAAACTCATAGACACAGACAATAATTTAGTGGTTACCAGAGGGTAATGGGGTGGGTGGTGGGTGATGAGGGTAAAGGGGATCAAATATATGGTGATGGAAGGAGAACTGACTCTTGGTGGTGAACACACAATGGGATTTATAGACGATGTAATACAGAATTGTACACCTGAAATGTATATAAATTTATTAACAATTGTCACCCCAAAAAAATTAATAAAAAAAAAGAAGAACACACACTTGCCCAGTAGCTTACTTCTATGGATGTCTGCAGGTGTTTGTGAAGAAGATTGGAAGCAGTGCGAGAGATTAAAAGACCTCCCCTCCCCTTCGTGGTGTAATATGTGATTACTGCTTGACAGATAGGCAAGAAGCCCAATTGCTTCCCAGCATCCTTCTTTCCTACAAAGTGAAGGTTAAGGTGTTGGTGGTGGGGCAACAAAGACTTTCCGTCTTTAAGTTTCAGGTAAAAATCCATTGCTTCTGGCGCCGGAGTAGAAGAAATTCACATCTGCCTCTGGGGTAGGAGTAGAAAATCCTCTTATTCCCATGACACAAGCATATTAGCATTATTTGTAATAACCCCAATCTGGAGACATCTCTATTGCCCATCAATGATAGAACTGTTAAATCAAGCATGTTATATTCATACAATAGAATAGTACATAGCAATGGAAATACATGGATTCTGCCACACTCAACAACACGGATGAATCTCTCAAATATAATGTTAAATAAAATAAATGAGGCTTACTAGAATACATGCCATATGATTCAGTTTAAATAAAAGTTAAAAAATAGACAAATTTATGCTCTTTGAAGTCAGAAGAATGGTCAACTATAAGGAGAAAGAATGACATAGTGATTGGAAATCTCAAGGGGCCTTCTGTAGTACTGGAAATGTTTTTAATTTTGATTTGTTATGTGGGTCTATTCACTGTGGGGTAATTTATAAAGATAAACATTTATTTGTTTGAATATTTTTCTGTGTGTATATTATGTATAAATAAAAGCAATTGATTTATAAAAATGAAAGCATTATGGGTTATATATGTAACTCTTTCACCTAAAGACACCTTGTCTATGGTGCTAAACATAAAATTGGGGAATAAAAAATAACTCATAGAATTTAAAAGTGTGCATATTATGTTTTTTTCCCATAGGCTGGGAATTAGGATCTAAATATTTAACGCTAAATTGTAATTTCTAACATAGATGGTTTCAAAGTGCCTTTAAAGGGCATGAGAGATGAATAGAGAGATGGACATTTGAGAATTATTATACATAGATAAGTCAATAATTTCATTTCATGGTTGAAAACAATTTGATAGAAATAGAACTAATTGGACAGGGAGAAATTAACCCTAACCCTAATGAAGTAAAACTGATAATCTAAAGTTCAAGTCATTACATACTAGATTACACATTTTGGAAACATTTTGTGTTACTTCTCTATTAAGTAGATGCTATGCTTTTAAGACTTTAGTTTAATGTCCTTTGTGGAAATTAATACCAAGAAGAAGTTAAGGTATTTGGCTAATAGTAAATGCAGAACTTACAAAAGGCATTCCTTACCAAGGTTATATTTTTATATTACATTCACTAGGCCCTCTATCCAGAATGTTACATTCTTTTCCAATAGTTGAAGGATGGACTACATTATACAGTGTTTCCCCGAAAATAAGACCTAGCTGGACCATCAGCTCTAATGCATCTTTTGGAGCAAAAATTAATATAAGGCTCGGTCTTATTTTAATATAAGACCAGGTTTTTAATATAATATAATATAATATAATATAATATAATATAATATAATATAATATAATATAATAATATAATATAATATAATACAATACAATATTATATAATATAATACTGGGTCTTATATTGATTTTTTCTCCAAAAGACACATTAGAGTTGATGGTCCAGCTAGGTCTTATTTTTAGGGACACACGGTAGTAATTCAGGATGGGTGAGGGGTATGCCTTTCTTTTGTGAACAGGAAAAGAGTGACTTTGAAAGAAGAAATATAAGAGGAACTAGCATGACAATCCAACTACAGATCTATTTTTAGGAAAAAGCAATTATGAAAATTGAGAATCTGGGAAACAATTTTCTTAAAACTGTGTCTGTGTATTCCTTAGAAATCTTCATATATCCCCAAGGGTACATATCTTAAACAGCATGTCTGCCCCTACACCAAGAGCTTTGTGTGAATTATCATAGTCACCATAGCCATAAAACTTAGAAATCAAGATTGATTTACTCTAATTATAATGTGAAATAAACCTAAACAGTTTCAAGGGAATTAGGACCAATTCTGGATGCAGTCCTATCTGAGAGACAGAGCAGGGAACATGGTAAACTCGGACCAATGCTTCAGCCCATTATTTGCTGCTTCTCCTTTTCCAGTACCTCCGTTAGAAATCAATGATGCCATCTTTGTGTCTACTCCCCAAGAGGAGTTAAGCTGAGCAACATTTCTCTCAAAGCAAAAGAAGTGTCCTTGGAAGGATGACAAATACTGTGCAATTGCAATGGGAGTGTATCTTCCACCTAAAGTAGCACCTACCACATTAGACTTTCAGCCTATGAACAATTAGTTGAAGATGTGTGGAGCAAGGCAAATGATTGCTCTTGTCAGAATTCAGGGACAATGATGTGTTCCCTTGCCTTGCAAAAAGAAAACTGACAGGTGGCAGCTTGCATTTAAACTGCTTTTCAAAATATTTATATAAATTATGCAGAGAAAAAAATCTCCTTATCCTGGTAAGAATTGATTCTTATTCAGTGAGGATTAATAATCATATTAGTCTGAAGAAAATGATAAACATAACCAAGCAACCCTTTGAAATTTAAATATCACATGGAGGATTTAGCTGTTGCTGTCATAACAGGAATGCACAATGGGACATAGTCTAGACAGCTAAAGTTCTAAGGTCCCAAAACCCTTTCTGGAGGTTTCTGGGGCCAGGTTGGCTCTACCTTCAAAACACATCTAGAATCTATACATTTCTTGCCATATTCACTACTGGCATGCTGGTTTTGACCACCATTATTGCTTGCCTCTGATTACTACAATGAACTCCTAGGTGTTCTTCTAGCTTCTAGCCAAAGGGATTATATTAAAGCATAAGTCAGTGTCTTAGTTTGTTTGGGCTGTTATGACAAAAATGCCATAGACTAGGTGGTTTATAAACAACTAAAATTTGTTTTTCACAGTTCTTGAGGCTGAGGAGTCCAAGATAAAAGCTCCAGAAGATTTAGTGTCTGGTGAGGACCTACTTCCTGTTTTGTAAGTGATCGACTTTTGGCTGTGTCCTTACATGGATAAATGGTTAGGGAGCTTTGTGGGCCCTCTTTTATAACGACACTAATCCCATTCACGAGGGCTCCCTCCTCATGACGTGATTACTTCCCAAAGGCCCCACCTCCTAATACCACTGCATTGGGGATTAATTTTCTACAAAAAAAAAATTTGGTTGGGGGGGGGACACAAATATTCATTCTATAGCAGTCAGATTTGAAAATCCTTAAGCACTTTGAACAGTGTTGTCACATAGTGAGCCCTCAGTAAATATCTACTAATAAAATGCAAAATTGTTTTTCTCCTTTTTTCCTTCCATGAAACCCAGGGGATCTTCTTTGCCACCCAAAAATGTAGGAACCTCATTCAATCATTCAGCAAGCATTTACTTATTGAATGCCTACTATGTGTTGTGAAGGACTGTGATAAGGACCTCATTGCCTAGCTGTCTGTGGAAGACTCTGAGTAGGAGCTTCATAGCCTTACAGAGAAGGCCTGAGGCTTATTCCCTTTCTATGAGGAATCCCCTGAATAGTCCAATTCTGAGAGTGGGAGACTCACCTTCAGGAAGAGTGTTTCTGAATACAGAACTGGATAGCAGCACCTGGTATCACAATTTAAGCTACACCCTAAAACCAAAACTTAAAAAATATCTTGGCCTAGGGTAGATACTCTGTGGGACTCTGCCCATGGTCCTATACATGGGAACTAAAGCTACACAAACAGGGCTTCTGGTACCAAGGATAATTCTAGGAGATATACAGCTCATGTAGAGCTGCCATAGCCCCATCATTTCTTTCCTATTCCTTTTCCCTAAAGTACAAGTGGGCACATTGCATGTTGGACTAAAAGAACATGGGCAAGTGGCACTCTAGGTCTCTGGAAGATCAGAATAAGTTTGCAAATGCACTCTAAGCACCACGTGCACCTATACTCCAAATACTAGCAGCACTTGATTCACCCCAATACAACCGAAAATTGGCTTAGGTTATTGATATTTCATACACCAAAATCTGTATATTAATAATCGTATAATTTTAGTAATGCTTTATTTATCCAGCTGGTCCACAGAAAAGTCTTTCAGGTCATTAAAGCTGATCCACTAAAGTATCAAAATGTACATAACCACCCTAGCTTGTAAATTAATAAGCTTTGAAGAGACCTCTGAGTTTATCTAGTCCAAATCCTTTATATTATCTAGCCCAGGTTTTCACAACTTTGGCACTATTGGTATATTGTACTAAGTAATTCTTTGCTGAGGGGAAAGGACTTTCCTGTGCACTGCAGGATCTTTAGCAGAATCTCTAGTGTCTACCCACTAAATGCTGTAACACCCCTTTGTCCCAGATGTGACAACCAAAATGTCTCCAAACACTGCCAAATGTACCCTGGGTGAGGGACAAAATCTCCATTTTTAAAAATCAATGATCTAGTCCATATTTCTCATTTTACCACTGAGGAAACTGAATTTGATTTCAAAAATAGTGTGTGGCTAAATAGGAGCTACTAAAAGAAATAGCCACTGTACCATTGTTGCCCATGCTAGAAAATATGACATTATCCTTGATTCCTCTCTCCCCGTCACCAGACATTCACAATACCCTATCAATATAATTTCTAAATCTCTTTCAAATCCATCACCTCCCCATTGTTACAGCCACTGTCTTAGAGCAGGCTTCCATTTTCTTTCAACTGGGTCACTAAAATAGCCACCCAACTACAATATTTGTCTCTAGACTTTCTCCCTCCTGTCTCTTATCTACACGGTAGCCAGAGTAAACATTGTAACATTAAAAAATTGATTCAGCCTCTCCAACACTTACAATTTGTCTTGTTGATGATAGCCATTTTAACCGGTGTGGGCTGATATATCTCATTCTTTTTATTTGCATTTCTCTGATGGTTAGTGATGTTGAGCTTCTTTTCATATGTCTATTGTCCATCTGCATATCTTCTTTGGAGAAATGTCTATTCAGGTCCTCTGCCCATTTTTTTTAAATTGGATTGTTTGTTTTGTTGTTGTTGAGTTGTATGAGTTCCTTACATATTTTTGATATTAGCCCCTTATCAGAAGCATTGTTTGCAAGAACCTTCCGCCATTTGGTTAGTTGCCTCTTAATTTTATCAATGGTTTCTTTAGCTGTGCAGAAGCTTTTTAGTTTGATATAGAGAAAATGGAACCCTCATACACTGTTGGTGTGAATGTAGATTGGTACAGCCACTATGGAAGGCAGTGTGGAGGTGCCTCAAAAAAAATAAGAATGAAATTACTATATCACTCAGCAATCCCTTTCCTGGGTATATACCCCAAAAATCTGAAAACATTTAACAATAAAGATATATGTGCTCCGATGTTCACTGCAGCTTTATTTACAATGGCCAAGACGTGGAAATAACTAAAGTGTCCTTTGATACATGATTGGAAAAAGAAGATATGGTATATATACAAAATGGAATACTACTCTGCCATAAGAAAAGATGAAATAATGCCATTTGTGACAACATTGATGGATCTTGAGATTATTATGCTAAACAAAGTAAGTCAGACAGAAAAATTCTGGAACCATATCACTTCACAGATATGCAGGATATAAAACTGAAAGCAACAAAGGTATGAGAAAAACAAATAAAAAACCAAAAATTCATAGATACAGACAATAGTTTAATGGTTACAGAGGGTCGGGGGGGGGGTGGTAGAAGAGGGTAAACAGGGTCAAACATATGCTGATGGAAGGAAAACTCTGGGTGGTGAACATACAATGTGATATATAAATGATGTATTACATAATTGTACACTCAAAACCTATGTAATTTTAGTAAACATTGTCACCCAATAAATTTTAATTTAAAGAAAATGATTCATATAAAACTGAAATACTTAAAACTCTTCAGTGGCTTCCCATTGTCTTCATGAAAAATGTCAAACATCTTTACCTGTTATTTGGCACTTACACGTTTTCTCCTCCCACTGAACTCCCTGTGTTTCCACAAATATGCCATACGTTTTTTTCATTTTCAGTCTATCATACATGATCTTCCCTATGTATAGAACTAGTCATCTGTCCCTCATTTCTGTCTAAATAAATTAACTTAAATATCATATCATCCAGTAAGCCTTCCTTGAATGCTCATGTCTAGGCATTGTCTCTCCTGTGTTGTTTCTTAGCTCCCTGTTAAACGTTTCTTACCTTGCATTTTAATCACCTGTTACCTTGTCAGTTTTTATCACTAAAATGTAATTTCCGAGGTGATTTTGGTTATGTATTATTTACCATTCTATCCCCAGTGCCTTGCAAAGAGCTGAGTGCTCAAACATATTTCTTGACTAAAACAATGGAAGAAAAAAGATTTCACGTTCAGGGTTTAAATGTTGTTTTCATTGCAATATTCTTCCTTTCTTTAAAATTACATCTCTATCAACCTATGCTTAAGTAAAGAGAAGATATCTAATATGTATACATATTAGATATATACATATATATACACATACTTCTTATTTTTTAAAAATATATTGGGGTGAAAATTGTTAGTAAAATTACATAGATTTCAGGTGTACAATTCTGTATTACATCATCTATAAGTCCCACTGTTTGTTCACCACCCAGAATCAGTTCTCCTTCCATCACCATATATTTGATCCCCCTTACCCTCATCTCCGCCCTTACAATCTGGTAATCACTAAAACATTGTCTGTGTCTATGACTTTTTGTTTCTCATTTGTTTGTCTTATTCTTTTGTTGTTTTTGGTTTATATACCACATATCAGTGAAATCATATGGCTTTTTCTGTCTGACTGATTTCGCTTAGCATCATACTCTCAAGATCCATCCATGGTGTCACAAATGGTCCTATATCATCTTTTCTTACCGCTGAATAGTATTCCATTGTGTATATAAACCACAACTTCTTTATCCATTCATCTATCGAAGGACATTTTGGTTGTTTCCATGTCTTGGCCACCGTAAACAAAGCTGCAATGAACATTGGAGCACACGTGTCTTTATGTATAATTGTTTTCAGATATTTTGGGTAGATACCCAGGAAAGAGATTGCTGGGTCATATGGTAACCTCCACACTGCCTTCCACAGCGGCTGCACAAGTCTGCATTCCCACCAACACTGTATGAGGGTTCCTTTTCCTCCACAGCCTCTCCAACACTTGTTACTATTTGTCTTGTTGATGGTAGCCATTCTGACTGAGGTGAGATGACACCTCATTGTGGTTTTTATTTGCATTTCTCTGATGATTAATGATGTTGAGCATTTCTTCTTTTTTTTAAATTTTTTTAATTTATTAGTTTCAGGTGTACAAGACAAGGTAATATGTAGACGTTCATCATTTATATCCCTCACACTGTGAATCCCCCAACCCCCATTCACTATCCCTCCGACTTCACACTGAGCCATCACATTATATATATAAAATTATAGTTGGTATTCATTAATGTTTAGGTTCTGGTGTACAATGCCATGATCAGGCATCCACAGTATCCCTGAGGTGGTCTCCCAAATAGGACGCATGTACATCGGATACCCAACAAAATCTTTACAACATTATTGAAGACGTTCCCCAAATTAATGTTCAGAAAACCCTGAGGCCATCTTGTGGTGGCCAGCTGCTTCCCAATCCCTTCACCTTTCCCCTTATCCCCAACCCCCTCCCCGCCCATCTAACAACTCTTGGTTTTTTCTTTCTGTCCCCAAAACTGTTTCTGATTAGTTCATTCACATATTCTTTTCTTTAGATTCTGCATATCAGTGAGATCATATGGTACTTGTCTTTCTCTTTCTGACTTATTTCACTTAACATAATGTTCTCTAGATCCATCCATGTTGTTGCAAATAATAAGATTTCCTTCTCCTTTATGGCTGCGTAATACTCCATTGTATAAATGTACCACAGCTTTTTAATCCAGTCATCTACCAATGGGCATTTTGGTTGTTTCCATATCTTGGCTATTGTGTAAAGTGCTGCAATAAACATAGGAGTGCATACAGATTTTTGAATTGGAGTTTTGGATTTCTCCGCGTAGATGCCTAGGAGTGGAATTACTGGATCATAGGGTAGTTCCATTTTCAGATTCCTGAGATACCTCCATACTGTTTTCCATAATGGCTGCACTAATCTGCAATCCCACCAACAGTGCACTAGCGTTCCGTTTTCTCCACATCCCCGCCAGCATTTGTTGTTTGTTGATTTATTGATGATAGCCATTTTGACTGGAGTGAGGTGGTATCTCATTGTGGTTTTTCTTTGCATTTCTCTGATGGTTAGTGAGGTTGAGCATTTCTTCATATGTCTTCTTGCCTTCTGCATGTTTTTTTTAGAAAAATGTCTCCTCAAGTCCTCTGTCCATTTTTTAATTGGGATGTCTGTTGTTTTGGAGTTGAGTTGAGTAAGTTTTTTATAGATTTGTGATAGTAATCCCTTATCAGATATATCATTGGCTAATATCTTTTCCCATTCAGTAGGATCCCTTTTTGTTTTATTGATGGCTTCCTTTGCTGTGAAAAAACTTTTTAGTTTGATGTAATCCCACATGTTTATTTTTTCTCTTATTTCCCTCGTGTGTGGGGATATATCAGTGAAAATCTTACTCCGGGTAATGTCCATGAAGTTTCTTCCTATATTTTCTTCTAGACATTTTATGGTTTCAGATCTTACATTTAAGTCTTTAAGCCATTTTGAATTTATTTTTGTATATGGTGTAAGGAGGTTGTCCAACTTCATTTTCTTGCATGTGTCTGTCAAGGTTTCCCAACACCACTTATTGAACAGACTGTCTTTACCCCATCATACATTCTTGCTTCCATTGTCGTAGATTAGATGGGCATATAGGCATGGATTTACTTCTGGACTCTCTGTTCTGTTCCATTGATCTATGTGTCTATTTTTATGCCAGTACCATGCTGTTTTGATTATTGTAGCCTTGTAGTATAGTTTGAAATCAGGTATCGTTATACTTCCCACTTTGTTCTTATTTCTAAAGATTGCTGAGGCTATCCGGGGTCTTTTATGGTGCCATATAAATTTCAGGATTATATGTTCTATTTCTGTGAAAAACGTCGTTGGTAGTTTGATACGAATTGCATTGAATATGTATATTGCCTTAGGCAGTATGGACATTTCAACTATATTAATTCTTCCTATCCATGAACATGGAATGTGTTCCATCTATTTATGTCTTCTTTCATTTCTTTCTTCAGTGTCGTATAATTTTCTGAGTACAGATCTTTTACATCTTTGGTTAGATTTATTCCCAGATATTTTATAGTCTTTGGAGCAATTGTAAATGGAATTGTTTTTTTAATGTCTCCTTCTGATATTTTATCATTGGTATATACAAATGCAACCGATTTCCAAATATTAATTATATATCCTGTTGGGATAAAAAAAATGGCGGCGTGAGGTGAGCCTCTGTAATGCTCCCCTGGAATTTACAACGAATCGGACAACAATAATTCCACAAAGGACTCCTTGCACAGCAGACAGGCAAGACGAAGAGGCCGACTACTGAATTCACCTTCAGGTGGGTGAATCGCGCGAGCGGGGGAGGAGGGAGAGGAGAAGTGCGGAGACGGAGCCGCGCGGGCGCAGGACACAGACCTAGCTCAGTGCTCCGAGCTCGCTGCATCCCGGATCTTCCGCAGCTGCAGGAGAGGGAAGGACTCGGACTGCTAGGGCTCCGCTTACGGCCCACAGGGCTGAGGGGGCAGCATACAAAACCGCTGAACACAACGCTCGCACACGGCAGACCTCGGAGCAAAGACTGAGAGAAGAGGGCTGAAATCGGTGGTTTAAGCCCTCACTGCCGAGCGGAGAACGGAAGCCTCAGGCACGGAGACTGGCCGCCCCCTCCCTACCCTCCCAGAGCTTGCCCCGCCCCCACCTGCCCCGTGCTAGAAGCGATAAAGTAGCAGTGTCGGATCAAAGGACAGAATATTTGCTGCTCTGAGAACTGTGGACCACAGACACAGATTCGCAGCTCAACTAGTTACGGCAAAGAGGAGGGAGCTGTGGAAGCAGGACTGGCTGTGGTGGTGGTCGCCGCCATTGCTCTGGGCCACCTCTCACAACTCACCCCGCCCCTGGCCCCACCTATCTGGGCGGATACCTGCAGGAGTAAACAGAACTGCTGAAACAAACGGGCTCTGAATCTGGTGCAGAAAGAGCTTTGGAACTCCAAAAGCTCTTCGCATACCTATCAACCTGTTGCAGAAGACACTACTGTAGATGTCTAGGAAGAGAAATAGTAAATCAGTGATTGCCATGAATAACCAAGGCAACAAGATAGCTCAGAAACAAAGTGAAAAGTCTCCAGAAAAGGAACTTAGAGATATGGACCTTTGTGATTTAAATGACAGAGAATTCAGGATTGCAATTCTGAAAAAACTGAACGAGATGCAAGAAAACACAGAAAGGCAGTTTAATGAACTCAGAAACACAATCAAAGAACACCATGAGCATTTTACAAAAGAGATTGAAATCTTGAAAAAGAACCAAATAGAATTTCTGGAGATTAAGAACTCAATAGAAGAAATTAACAATGAAATATCCAGCTTAGGTAGTAGAGTTGACCAGATGGAGGAAAGAATCAGTGACATCGAAGATAGGAACCTGGAATTTACACAGAGGGAAGAAGAAAGAGACTTGAGACTTAAAAGAAATGAAAGAACTCTACAAGAACTTTCTGACTCCATCAGAAAGAGCAATATAAGAATAATGGGCATACCAGAAGGAGAAGAAAGAGGGAAGGGAACAGAGAATATATTCAAACAAATCGTCGATGAGAACTTCCCAAACTTGTGGACAGAACTGGATCCTCGAATCCAAGAAGCAAATAGAACACCTAATTACCTCAATCCCAACAGGCCTTCACCAAGGCACATTGTATTGAAGCTGTCTAAAATCAATGACAAAGAAAGAATCCTCAAGGCAGCCAGGGAAAGAAGACGGTAACTTACAAAGAAAAGCCCATTAGATTATCATCAGAGTTTTCAGCAGAAACTCTACAAAGTATGAGGGAATGGAACCAAATATTCAAACTATTGAAAGAGAGAAATCATGAGCCAAGAATAATATATCCAGCAAAGATCTCCTTTAGATATGAAGGAGGAATAAAGACCTTTCCAGACATCCAGAAACTGAGGGTATTTTCTAATACAAGACCTGCACTACAAGAAATACTAAAGGAGGCTATTAGACCACCATCAACAGGGACAACTTGTGGCAACCGAAACATAAAAAGGGAAAGCGTAAAGGCCTGAACTGGAATATGGGAATAGAGAAAGTAAGCGTACTGAAGAAACTAGAATACTCTAAATGTCAAACTTTCTTTTACATAAGCTCAAGGGTAACCACTCAGAAAACATCCAAATCTGAAATATATACTGTAATAAAAGAAGAAACAGAGGGAAACATCATAGAATACCACCACACAGAAATAACAGACAACCACAAAAAGGCAAAGAAACAATGGAGACACAGCCTTACCAGAAAACTAAAGACAGAATGACAGGAAATCCTCACATATCAATAATCACCCTAAATGTAAATGGACTGAGCTCACCAATAAAGAGACACAGAGTAGCAGATTGGATCAAAAAACTAAACCCAACCATTTGCTGCCTACAAGAGACACATCTCAGCTACAAGGACAAGCATAGACTCAAAGTGAAAGGGTGGAAATTGACACTCCAAGCAAATGGTACCCAGATAAAATCAGGTGTAGCCATAATGATTTCCGATGAAACAGACTTCAGGGTGAAAAAGATAACAAGAGACAAAGATGGACATTTCATAATGGTAAAGGAAACTATACAACAAGAAGACATAACAGTCATCAATATTTATGCCCCCAATCAAGGAGCACCGAAATATACCAAGCAACTACTAACAGAACTAAAGGGAGAAATTGACCTAAACACAATTATACTAGGGGACTTAAATACATCATTGACAGCTATGGATAGATCATCCAAACAGAAGATAAATAACGAAATCGCAGCCCTAAATGACACATTGGATGAATTGGACATAATTGACATATATAGAGAACTTCATCCTAAAACATCAGACTATACATTCTTTTCTAGTGTACATGGAACATTCTCAAGGATAGACCATATATTGGGACACAAAATCAGCCTCAGCAAATTTAAGAAGATTGAAATCATACCAAGCATATTCTCTGATCACAAAGCTTTGAAATTGGATATCAACTGCAAAAAGAAAGCAGGAAAAAACACAAATACATGGAGATTAAACAGCATACTTTTAAAGAACGACTGGGTCAAAGAAGAAATTAGAGGAGAGCTCAAAAGATACATAGAAACAAATGACAATGAAAATACATCCTACCAAAATTTTTGGGATTCCGCGAAAGTAGTTTTGCGAGGGAAATTTATATCATTACAGGCCTATCTCAAGAAACAAGAAAAATCCCAAATAAATAACCTCACGTTACACCTTAAAAAACTAGAAAAAGAAAAACAAGCGAAACACAAGGTCAGCAGAAGAAAGGAAATAACAAAAATCAGAGCAGAACTAAATGAAATAGAGAACAAAAAGACAATAGAAAAAGTTAATGTGACAAAAAGCTGGTTCTTTGAAAAGATTAACAAAATCGACAAACCCTTGGCTAGACTCACTAAGATAAAAAGAGAGAAGACACTAATTAACAAAATCAGAAATGAAAAAGGGGAAGTTATCACGGACACCACAGAAATACAAAGGATTATCCAAGAATACAATGAAGGACTATATGCCACCAAATTTAATAAAGTAGAAGAAATGGACAAGTTCTTAGAAACATATAGCCTTCCAAGGCTGAATCATGAAGAACTGGAAAATCTTAACAGGCTGATCACCAGTAACGAAATTGAATCAGTCATCAAAAACCTTCCCAAAATCAAAAGTCCTGGACCAGATGGCTTCACCAGTGAATTCTACCAAACCTTCAAAGAGGATCTAATACCAATCCTGCTCAAACTCTTCCAAAAAATTGAAGAAGAGTCAGTACACCCTAACTCATTTTATGAGGCCAACATTACCCTGATACCAAAACCTGGTAAGGACAACACAAAAAAAGAAAACTACAGACCTAATATCTCTGATGAATACAGATGCTAAAATTCTAAACAAAATTCTAGCAAATCGAATACAACAATGCATTAAAAAGATTATTCATCACGACCAAGTGTGGTTCATCCCCGGGGCACAAGGATGGTTCAACATTCCCAAATCCATCAATGTGATACATCACATAAACAAAATAAAGGACAAAAATCATATGATTCTATCAATTGATGCAGAAAAAGCATTTGATAAGATACAACATTCATTTATGATTAAAACACTTACTAAAATTGGTATAGAAGGAAAATACCTCAACATAATAAAGGCCATATACGACAAGCCCTCAGCTAATCTCATAATTAATGGTGAAAAGCTGAAGCCCTTTGCTCTACATTCAGGAACACGACAAGGTTGTCCCCTATCACCTCTGCTTTTCAACATAGTGTTGGAAGTCCTCGTCAGAGCTATCAGGCAAGAGAAAGAAATAAAAGGCATCCAAATTGGGAATGAAGAAGTTAAATTGTCACTCTGCAGATGACATGATGCTATATATAGAAAACCCTAAAGACTCCACCAAAAAGCTATTAGAAACAATCAATGAATACAGTAAAGTGGCTGGCTACAAAATCAACGTAGAAAAGTCCATTGCTTTCCTATATACCAACAATGAAATCTCAGAAAATGAGATAGAAAAAACAATTCCTTTTGCAATTGCAGCAAAAAGAATAAAATACCTAGGAATAAACTTAACCAAGGATGTGAAGGATTTATATGCTGAAAATGGCATTTTTTAAAGAAATAGAACAAAAAATCATCAGATTTGTTTGGAACCACAAAAGACCCCGAATAGCCAAAGCAATATTAAAAAAAAAGAACAATACTGGAGGTATCACACTCCCTGATTTTTCCTTGTACTACAGGTCTACAATAATCAAAACAGCTTGGTATTGGTGGAAAAACACACACATAGACCAATGGAATAAAATTGAGAACCCAGAAATAAAAACACATAAATATGGACAGATAATTTTTGACAAAGAAGCTAAAAACATACAATGGACGAAAGACAGCCTCTTCAATAAATGGTGCTGGCAGAATTGGATAGCTACGTGCAAAAGAATGAAACTGGACTGCTATCTGTCACCATGTACCAAAATTAATTCAAAATGGATCAAAGACTTAAGCATAAGACCTGACACAATAAACTGCATTGAAGAAAACATAGGTACTAAACTTATGGATCTTGGGTTCAAAGAGCATTTTATGAATTTGACTCCAAAGGCAATGGAAGTAAAAACTAAAATAAACAAATGGGATTATATGAAACTGAAAACCTTCTGCACAGCAAAAGAATCTATTGAAAAAATAATGAGGGAACCAACTGAATGGGAGAAGATTTTCGCAAACAGTTCCTCTGATAAGGGGCTAATATCCAAAATATACAAGGAACTCATGAAACTCAACAACAAAAAAACAAACAACCCAATTGAAAAATGGACAGAGGACCTGAAGAGACATTTCTCCAAAGAGGATATACAAATGGCAAATAGACATATGAAAAAATGCTCAACATCGCTAATCATCAGACAAATGCAAATGAAAACCACAATGAGATATCACCTCACCCCAGTCAGAATGGCTTTCATCAACAAAACAAATAGTAACAAGTTTTGGAGAAGCTGTGGAGAAAAAGGAACTCTCATACACTGTTGGTGGGAATGCAGACTGGTGCAGCCACTATGGAAAGCAGTGTGGAGGTTTCTCAAGAAATTACGAATAGAATTACCATATGACCCAGCAATCGCTCTCCTGGGTATCTACCCCAAAAATATAAAAGCATTTCTCTATAGAGACACGTGTACGCCAATGTTCATTGCAGCTTTGTTTACGGTGGCCAAGACATGGAAACAACCAAAATGTCCTTCGATAGATGAATGGAGAAAGAAGTTGTGGTACATATACACAATGGAATACTATTCCGCGTTAAGGAAAGATGATATAGGAACATTTGTGACAACATGGGTGGATCTCGAGAGAATAATGCTAAGTGAAATAAGTCAGACAGAAAAAGCAGAGAAACCTATGATTGCACTGATATGTGGTATATAAACCAAAAAGAACAAGACAAACAAATGAGAAAGAAAAACTCATAGACACAGACAATAATTTAGTGGTTACCAGAGGGTAAGGGGGTGGGGGGTGGGTGATGAGGGTAAAAGGGATCAAATATATGGTGATGGAAGGAGAACTGACTCTGGGTAGTGATCACACAATGGGATTTATAGACGATGTAATACAGAATTGTACACCTGAAATCTATGTAAATTTACCAACAATTGTCACCCCAATAAAATTAATTAAAAAAAAAACAATGCCACCAAGAATATATGCCACCAAATTCAATAGCCTAGAAGAAATGGACAAGTTCTTAGAAACATATAGCCTTTCTAGGCTGAACCATGAAGAACTGGAAAATCTAAACAGACGGATCACTAGTAAGGAAATTGAATCAGTCATCCCAATCCTTCCGAAAAGCAAACGTCCGGAACCAGATGGCTTCACTAGTGAATTCTACCAAATCTTCAAAGAGGATCTAATACCAATCCTGCTCACACTCTTCCATAAAATTGAAGAAGAGACAGTACTCACTAACTCATTTTATGAGGCCAACATTACCCTGATACCAAAACCTGATAAGGACAACACACAAAAGTAAAACTACAGGCCTATATCTTTGATGAATACAGATACAAAAATTCTAAGGAAAATTCTAGCAAATCAAATGCAGCAATGCATTAAAAACATTATTTCTCATGACCTAGTGGGGTTCATACCTGGGGCACAAGGATGGTTCAACATCCGCAAATCCATGAATGTGATACATCACATAAACAAAATAAAGGACAAAAATCATATGATATCAATTGATGCAGAATAAGCCTGTGACAAGATACAACATCCATTTATGATTAAAACCCTTAATAAAATAGGTATAGAAGGAAAATATCTTAACATAATAAAGGCCATATATGACAAGCCCTCAGCTATTCTCATAATTAATGGTGAAAAACTGAAGTCCTTTACTCTATATTCAGTTACATGTCAGGGCTGTCACCTATCACCTGTGCTTTTCAACATCGTGTTGGAAATTCTCACCAGAGCAACCAGGCAAGAGAAAGAAATAAAAGGCATCCAAATGGCGAATGGAGATGTGAAATTGTCACTCTTTGCAGATGACTTGTTGCTGTACATGGAAAACCCTGAACACTCCACCAAGTAGCTATTATAAACAATCAATGAATACAGTAATGTTGCAGGCTACAAAATTAATGTAGAAAAGTCCATTGCATTCCTATATACTAACAGTGAAATCTCAAAAAAAGAAATAAAAAAACAATTCCTTTTGCAATTTCAGTAAACAGAATAAAATACCTAGGAGGTAAATTAACCAAGGATGTGAAAGACCTATATGCTTAAAACTACAAGACGTTTTTAAAAGAAATTGAAGAAGGCTCAAAGAAATGGAAAGATGTTCTGTGCTCATGTATTGGAAGAATCAACATAGTTAAAATGGCCGTATTACACAAAGCAATATACAGATTTCATGCAATCCCTATCAAAATCCAAATGGCATTTTTTAGAGAAATAGAACAAAAAATCATCAGATGTGTTTGGAACCTCAAATGACCTCTTATAGCCAAAGCAATCTTAAGAAAAAAGAACGATGTTGGGGTATCACACTCCCTGACTTTAGTTTGTACTACAGGGCAACAATAATCAAAACAGCATGGCATTGGCAGAAAAACAGACATGTAGACCAATGGAATAGAATTGAGAACCCAGAAATAAAACTCCATAAATATGGACAGATAATTTTTGACAAAGAAGCAAAAAACATACAATGGAGAAAAGACAGCCTCTTCAATAAATGTTGCTGGCAGAATTGGATAGCTACGTGCAAAAGAATGAAACTGGACTGCTATCTGTCACAATGTACCAAAATTAATTCAAAGTGGATGAAAGACTTAAGCATAAGACCTGACACAATAAACTGCGTAGGAGAAAACTAAGGTACTAAACTTATAGACCTTGGGTTCAAAGAGCATTTTATGAATTTGACTCCAAAGGCAATGGAAGTAAAAACTAAAATAAACAAATGGGATTATATGAAACTGAAAAGCTTCTGCACAGCAAAAGAAACTATTGACAAAATAATGAGGCAACCAACTGAATGGGAGAAGATTTTCGCAAACAGTTCCTCTGATAAGGGGCTAATATCCAAAATATACAAGGAACTCATGAAACTCAACAACAAAAAAACAAACAACCCAATTGAAAAATGGACAGAGGACCTGAAGAGACATTTCCCCAAAGAGAACATACAAATGGCAAATAGACATATGAAAAAATGCTCAGCATCACTAATCATCAGAGAAATGCAACTAAAAACTACAATGAGATGTCACCTCACCCCAGTTAGAATGACTATCATCAACAAGACAAATAGTAATAAATGTTGTAGAGGTCGTGGAGTAAAAAAAAACCCTTATACACTACAGGTGGGAGTGCAGACTGGTGCAGCCTCTATGGAATGCCATGTGGAGGTCTCAAAAAACTACAAAAAGAATTACCGTATGACCCAGCCATCCCTCTCCCCAAAAATCTGAAAATATTTATCCTTAAAGACATCTGTACTCCAATGTTCATTGCAGCTTTATTTACGGTGGCCAAGACATGGAAACAAGCAAAATATCTTTCAATAGATGAATGGATAAAGAAATTGTGGTGTACATACACAATGGAATACTATTCAGCGGTAAGAAAAAATAAAATGGGACCATTTGTGACAACATGAATGGATCTTGAGATTATGATGCTAAGCGAAATAAGTCAGACAGAAAATGCAGTGAACCCTATGATTTCACTGATATGTGGTATATAAACCAAAAACAACAAAAGAGCGAGACAAACAAATGAGAAACAATAACTCATAGAGTTAGTGGTTATGAGAGGGTAAGGGGGGAGGGGCGTGGTAGATGAGGGTAAGGGGATCAAATACATGGTGATGGAAGGAGAACTGACTCTGCATGGTGAACACACAATGGGATTTATAGATGATGTAATAGAGAATTTTACACCTGAAATCTATGTAACTTTACTAACAATTGTCACCCCAATAAACTTTAGTTAAAAAATATTAAAAGGACTTCTTTAAGAACAAGAAAGGAGAAAACAGACATCCAAATGAAAATATACATATGAATAACAAAATATAAAAAAATCATGAGAAAAAAGCTAGGATAGCATTACCTATTTAAAACAAAATAGACTTTATTTATTTTTTATTATTTTTTAATTTATTGGGGTGACATTTGTTAGTGAAATTACATAGATTTCAGGTATACAATTCTGTATTACATCATCTATAAATCCCACTGTGTGTACACCACCCAGAGTGAGTTCTCCTTCCATCACCATATATTTGATCCCCCTTCTACCCTTATCTCCCACCCCCTCCCCCCTTACCCTCTGGTACCCACTAAACTATTGTCTGTGTCTATGAGTTTTTGTTTCTCATTTGTTTGTCTTGTTCTTTTGTTGTTTTTGGTTTATATACCACATATCAGTAAATCATATGGTTCTATGCTTTTACTGAATGACTTATTTCACTTAGCATTATACTCTCAAGATCCAACCATGTTGTCACAAATGTTCCTATATCATCTTTTCTAACCGCCAAATAGCATTCCATTGTGTATATATACCACAACTTCTTTATCCATTCATCTATCGAAGGACATTTTGGTTGTTTCCATGTCTTGGCCACCGTAAACAAAGCTGCAATGAACATTGGAGTACACCTGTCTTTATGGATAAATGTTTTCAGATTTTTGGGGTAGATACCCAGGAGAGGAATTGCTAAGTCATATGGCAATTATATCCGTAATTTTTTGAGGAACCTCCACATTGTCTTCTATAGCGGCTGCACCAGTCTGCATTCCCACCAACAGTGTATGAAGGTTCCTTTTTCTCTCCTGTCTCTCCAACACTTGTTACTATTTGTCTTGTTGATGATAGCCATTTCTGACTGGAGTGAGGTGATATCTCATTGTGGTTTTCATTTGCATTCCTCTGATGATTAGTGATGTTGAGCGTTTTTTGATATGTTTATTTGCCATTTCTATGTCCTCTTTGGAGAAATGTATCTTCAGGTCCTCTGCCGATTTTTCAATTGGGTTATTTGTTGCCTTTTTGTTGTTGAATTTCTTTTTTTTTTCTTTTTAATTTATTAGTTTCAGGTGTACAAGAGAAGGTAATACTTAGACGTTCATCATTTATATCCCTCATGCTGTGAACCCCCCTCCCCCATCCATCATCCCTCCGACCTCACACTGAGCCATCACATTATATATATAAAATTATAGTTGGCATTCATTAATGTTTAGCTTCTGGTGTACAATGTCATGATCAGGCATCCACAGTATCCCTGAGGTGGTCTCCGAAATAGGACGTATGTCCATCGGATACCCAACAAAATCTTTACAACATTATTGAATACCTTCCCCAAATTAATTTTCAAAAAACCCTGAGGCCATCTTGTGGTTACCAGTTGCTTCCTAATCCCTTCATCTTTCCCCTTATCCCCACCCCCCCCCCCCCGCCTATCTAACAACTCTTGGTTTTTTCTTTGTGTCCCCAAAACTGTTTCTGATTAGTTCATTCACATATTTTTTTCTTTAGATTCCTCAAATAAGTGAGATCATATGCTACTTGTCTTTCTCTTTCTGACTTATTTCACTTAACATAATGTTCTCTAGATCCATCCATGTTGCTGCAAATGATAAGATTTCTTTCTTCTTTATGGCTGCGTAATACTCCATTGTATAAATGTACCACAGCTTCTTAATCCAGTCATCTACCGATGGGCATTTCGGTTGTTTCCATATCTTGGCTATTGTGTAAAGTGCTGCAATAAACATAGGAGTGCATACTGATTTTTGAATTGGAGTTTTGGATTTCTCCAGGTAGATGCCTAGGAGTGGAATTACTGGATCATAGGGTAGTTCCATTTTCAGATTCCTGAGATACCTCCATACTGTTTTCCTTAGTGGCTGCACTAATCTGCAATCCCACCAACAGTGCACTAGCATTCCCTTTTCTCCACATCCGCGCCAGCATTTGTTGTTTGTTGATTTATTGATGATAGCCATTTTGACTGGAGTGAGGTGGTATCTCATTAAAACAAAATAGACTTTAAAACAAAGACTACACTAAGAGACAAAGAAGTACATTATAGAATAATAAGGCAATCAACCTCACAAGAAGACATAACCCTAGTAAACATTTACACACACAACATAGGAGGAACTAAATATATAAAATTAATATTGAACAACCTAAAGGCAGAGATCACCAGTAACACAATCAATGGAGAAGACTTTGATACCCTACTGACACTAACGGACAGAAAATCAGCACAAAAACAGTCACCTTAAATGACATACTGGACCCAATGGATATAATTGATATTTGTAGAGCATCTTATCCTAAAGCAGCAGAATACACACTATTTTTAGGGCACATGAAACACTCTAGAAGATAGACCATATGTTAGGCAAAAAAACAAATCTCAATAAATTTAAGAAGATTGAAATCACATCAAGAATCTTCTCTGACAACAATGGTATGACACTAGAAATAAAAATTTAAATAAACCCCAGAAAATCATACAAACACATGGAGGCTAAAAAACATGCTACTCAATAATGAATGGGTCAACTATGAGATCAAGGAAAAAATCAGAAGATACCTTGAGACAAATGAAAATGAAAATACAATTACCCAAAATCTATGGGACACAGTATAAGCAGTCCTAATAGGAAAATTCATAGCAATACAGGCTAAAGAAACATGAAAAATGTCAAGTAAACAGTCTAACTTTACACCAAAGGGAACTGAAAAAAGAACACCATATAAAGCTCAAAGTGAGGACTAGGAAGGAAATAATAAATATCAGAGCAGAAATAAATGAAATAGAGGCTAAAAAAAGGCAAGAAACCAAGAGCTTCTTTTTTTGAAAAAATAAACAAAATTGACAAACATTTAACCATACTTATCAATAAAAATGGAGGACTCAAATAAATAAAATCAGAAATGAAAGTAGATAAGTGATAATGGTCATCACAGAAATACATAAAAATTTAAGAAAATTCTATGAGCAAATATGCCAATAAGTTGGACAAACTGGAAGAAATGGATAAATTCTTAGAAACATAAAATCTTCCAACGGTGAAACAAATAGAAACAAAAAATCTGAAGAGACCAATTACTATGAATGAATTGAATAAGTAATTAGCAAGCTCCCAATAAACAAAAGTCCTAGGTCAGATGGCATTAAAGGTGCATTTTACCAAACATTCAAAAAAGAATTAACACCTGTACTTCTCAAACTATTCCAAAAAATTTAAGAGGAGGAAAGGCTCACAAGCACATTTTACGAGGTCACCATTATGCTGATTCTAATACCAGACAAAGACATTACAAAAAAGAAAACCATAGGCTGATATCCCTAATGAACATAGATGCAAAAATCTTCAACAAAATATCAACAAACTGAATTCAGCAATACATTATAAAGATCATTCACCACGATAAAGTGGGATTCAATTCTGGTATGCAAGATGGTTTCAATATCCTGAAATCAATTAATGTGCTACACCACATAAACAAAATGAAAAAATAAATATCATATGTTAATGTCAATAGATGCAGAACAGTGTTTGAGAAAATCCAGCATCTTTTTATGATAAAGACTCTCAGCAAAAGCATATCTCAACATAATAAAGGCCATACATGACAAACCCACAGCTAATATCATATTCAATGGGAAATATACAAACCACTCCTCTTAAGATCAGGAAGAAGACAAGGATGCCCAGTTTCACCACTTTTATTCAGCATAGTATTGGAAATCCTAGCCACAGCAATCAGACAAGAAAAAGAAATAAAAGGCATTCAAATGTTAATGAGAGAAGTGAAATTGTCATTATTTGCAGATGACATGATTCTGTACATAGAGAACCCCAAAGATTCCACCAAAAAACTATTAGAACTGATAAATGAGTTTAGTAAAGTAGCAGGATACAAAATTAATATTCAGAAATTGGTTGCATTTATATACACCAATAACAAACTATCAGAAAGATAAATGAAAATATCAGTTCAATTACAGTTCCATCAAAAATTAAAAAATAAATATAACCAAGGAAGTAATAGACATGTACTCAGCAAATTATAAGACATTGAAGAGAGAAATTATAGAAGATACAAGTAAATGGAAAATTATACCATTCCCATGGATAGGAAGAATTAATATATTTAAAATGTCTATACTACCCAAAGCAGTATATAGATTCAATGAATCCCTATCAAAATACCAATGGCTTTTTTTCACAGGACTAGAACAAATAATCTTAAAATTTATATGGAAAGACAAAAGACCCTGAGTAGACACAGCAATCTTGTTAAAGTCTTCAGACTTACCTCAAGGCTGAAGGTATTGCACTATCTTATATCAGATTATACTACAAGGTCATAGTAATCAATACATCATGGTATTGGCATAAAGACAGACACTTAGATCAATGGAACAGAATAGAGAGTCCAGATATAAGTACATGCCTATACGGTCATTTAATCTATGAAAAAGGAAGCAAGAATTTACACTGAGAAAAAGACAGTCTGTTTAATAAATATTGTTGGGTAAACTAGACATATAACATGCATAAAATGAAATCATACCACCCTCTTATGCCATATACAGGAATGAACTAAAAAAATGGATTAAAGACTTAAATGTAAGACCTGAAACCATAAGACTCCTAGAAGAAAATACAGGAAGTGAACTCTCAGACCCTTAGTAGTATTTTTACTGATATATCTCCTTAGGTAAGGGAAACAAAAGAAAAAATAAACAAATGGAAGTACATCAAACAAAAAAGTTTTTGCACAGCAAAGGAAACCATCAACAAAATGGAAAGACATCCTACTAAATGGGAGAAGGTATTTGCCAATGATATATCTGATAATGAGTTAATAGTGAAAATTTATAAAAAGCTCCTCCAGCTCAAGACCAATTAAAAATGGACAAAGGACCTGGATAGACATTTCTCCAAAGAGGACATACAGATGGCCAATACATATGAAAATATGCTCAACATCAGTAATCATCAGAGAAATGCAAATACAAACCACAATGAGCTAGCATGTCACTCCTGTAAGGATGGCTATCATCAGTAAATTAACAAGCAACAAGTTTTGGCGAGGATGTGGAGAAAAGGGAACGGTTGTGCATTGTTGGTGGGATTGAAAATTTGTGTAGCCACTATGGAAAACAGTGTGGAGGTTCCTCAAATATTTAAAAATAGAACTACCTTACAGGCCAGCAATTTCACACCTGGGTATTTATTCAAAGCACTAATTTGAAAAATATATATATTCACCCCTCTTTTTACTGCAGTGCTATTCACAATAGCCAAGATATGGAAACAACTGAAATGCTCATCAGTAGAAGACTGGATAAAGAAATTGTGGTACATTTATACAATGGAACATTACTCTGCCATAAAAAGAATGAAATCTTACCATTTACAACAACATGGATGTATCTAGAGGATATTATGCTAAGTGAAATCAGCCTGACTGAGAATGAAAAATACCATATGATCTCACTTATATGTGGAATCTAAAAAACAGAATAAACAAACAAAACAGAAATAGACTCATAGATACAGAGAACATACTGATGGTTGCTAGATGGGAGGAGGTTTTGGGGGATGGGTGAGGAAGTATCAATTGGCAGTCACAAAATAGTCACAGGGATGTGAAATACCATATGGAGAATATAGTCAACAATATAAAAACTATTCATGGTGTTAGCCTGGTACTAGATTTATCAGGGGGATCACTTCATAAATTATACAAATGCCTAACCATACACTGTACACCTGAAGCTAATATGAAATAATAATAAATGCCAATTATATATATTTTAAAAATATACATATAGTCATGGGATGTAATTACTGCAAAGGGAATATGGCCAATGGTATTATCATAGATATGTACATTGTCAGATGGGTAGCAGACTTGGTGAGGTTATCACTTTGTGAGGGGTGTAAACGTCTAATTATTATGGTTTTTTTTGTACACCTGAAACTTATTTTAAGAAAGTGAACACAATTCTATGACAGCACAGCATGTAAAAAGGAGCCTGAATGAGATTAAATATTTATATCTCTGTTTACTTATTAATCCTATGTATCTGAATACTTAGAAAAATACATATTTTTAACAATGTAGCTAATGCAGGAAGAAATCCTAACCTGACTCAATTTGGGCAAAGGTGAAGAAAAGGCAAGATCCTTTTCCTTCCCCTGACACCGGTGTTGGGATACTAAGGCTACCTACTCAACAACAGAGAAACCAGTCGACAAGAGTATAACCATGCACAAGTTGTTTGTACTCCTGAACATTGATAAGAGGATAGTATAAATTGCACTAGATTAGGAATCAAGAAAATTGCCTTATAACCCTAGCTCTACCACTGGTCTGTCATCTAACTCTGTGCAAGTGACTTCCCCTCTCTGAGCCTCATTTCCCCTTTCTAAGATGATATGGCTGGTCTCTATGATCTCTATGACTCCTTCTAGTTCTAGGGTTCTATAACCAGTGGCCTATGAAATTAGAGTCTGAGTTTTCAGCTGAATTAAGAAAACACTTGGGTAATGAGCTGGGAACTTCTGGGTGATTATTTTCAGACTCTTAATAGAAAACAAGATAGCTAACATTTAGGTAGTTTTCCTGGAGCTCCTGAAGAGAAAGAAGGGTTGACTGGGCCAGTTTACCTGGTCATAAACCAGTCTTGTAGTCCCTGTCTAAAGGCCACAAACCATTTCTCTCACCAAGATCTCAAATGAATTCTTGTATTGCAATAAAAAAGATGAACACATTCATTTTGGAGAGGTGATCTTTTCATCCAAAAAGTTCCAGGGAAACTTTTATGAAATAGCTGAATGTGAAAGCAAGACATGATTCAAGGAAACCACATGACCTGCCCAGAGAATGATGAATACTTTCTGCCTTGGCCAGGGAGAAAAACATGAACTAGAATTGACTTGCTCTCTTCCCTTGGGAGAAAGTGGGAATGAGGGCATTAGAAATTCCATTTTAAAGAGTCTGAGTTCAAATTTTTGTATTTCTTGACATGAGTAAGCTAAGAGATATAAAATACTCATCCCATTAAACTGTTTGTAGTTCTGCAGTTTAAACTGAATAAATACACTTTTCTAATTAAATTTTAAAATGATAGATTTATGCAAGTGAGAAATTTAGGTATCATGACTAAGGTTATAATTCCAGCAGCCATCTCTTAAAAAAAGATAACAACTACAGCTTTAGCATTATAACATGAAGCATCTGAATAAGATAACTAAAAAAAACTTGGTGAGAAAAGACTTCTTTTATCATTAAAATGAATGACGTGATTTAAAGAGATTGCTTTCACATCCATGAAGACCAAGGTTTTGAAAATATCTGGATGCAATGAGATCACATTTCTTTGACCTACAAGTCTATAAGGTACACTAACTAATCCTTTTTTTAAATTTATTTATTAGTTACAGGTGTACAAGAGAAGGTAATACTTAGATGTTCATCATTTATATCCCTCACACTGTGAATCCCCCTCCCCCCATCCACTATCCCTCCGACCTCACACTGAGGCATCACATTATATATATAAAATTATAGTTGGCATTCATTAATGTTTAGCTTCTGGTGTACAATGCCATGATCAGGTATCCACAGTATCCCTGAGGTGGTCTCCCAAATAGGACGCATGTCCATCGGATACCCAACAAAATCTTTACAACATTATAGAATACCTTCCCCAAATTAATTTTCAAAAAACCCTGAGGCCATCTTGTGGTTACCAGCTGCTTCCAAATCCCTTCACCTTTCCCCTTATCCCCAACCCCCCCACACACCCATCTAACAACTCTCACTTTTTTCTTTGTGTCCCCAAAACTGTTTCTCATTAGTTCATTCACATATTCTTTTCTTTAGATTCCATATATAAGTGAGATGATATGGTACTTGTCTTTCTCTTTCTGACTTATTTCTCTTAACACAATGTTCTCTAGATCCATCCATGTTGCTGCAAATGATAAGATTTCTTTCTTCTTTATGGCTGTGTAATACTCCATTGTATAAATGTACCACAGCTTCTTAATCCAGTCATCTACCGATGGGCATTTCGGTTGTTTCCATATCTTGGCTATTGTGTAAAGTGCTGCAATAAACATAGGAGTGCATACTGATTTTTGAATTGGAGTTTTGGATTTCTCCGGGTAGATGCCTAGGAGTGGAATTACTGGATCATAGGGTAGTTCCATTTTCAGATTCCTGAGATACCTCCATACTGTTTTCCATAGTGGCTGCACTAATCTGCAATCCCACCAACAGTGCACTAGCGTTCCCTTTTCTCCACATCCACGCCAGCATTTGTTGTTTGTTGATTTATTGATGATAGCCATTTTGACTGGAGTGAGGTGGTATCTCATTGTGGTTTTTATTTGCATTTCTCTGATGGTTAGTGAGGTTGAGCATTTCTTCATATGTCTTCTTGCCTTCTGTATGTCCTTTTTAGAAAAATGTCTCCTCAAGTCCTCTGCCCATTTTTTAATTGGGTTGTTTGTTTTTTTGGAGTTGAGTTGAGTAAGTTTTTTATAGATTTGTGATATTAATCCTTTATCAGATATATCATTGGCAAATATCATTTCCCATACAGTAGGATCCCTTTTTGTTTTATTGATGGCTTTCTTTGCTGTGAAAAAACTTTTTAGTTTGATGTAATCCCACATGTTTATTTTTTCTCTTACTTCCCTCGCGCGAGGGGATATATCAGTGAAAATCTTACTGCGGGTAATGTCCATGAAGTTTCTTCCTATATTTTCTTCTAGATATTTTATGGTTTCAGATCGTACATTTAAGTCTTTAAGCCATTTTGAATTCGTTTTTGTATATGGTGTAAGGAGGTGGTCCAGCTTCATTTTCTTGCATGTGTCTGTCCAGGTTTCCCAACACCACTTATTAAACAGACTGTCTTTACCCGATCGTACATTCTTGCTTCCATTGTCGTAGATTAGATGGGCATATAGGCATGGATTTACGTCTGGACTCTCTATTCTGTTCCATTGATCTATGTGTCTATTTTTATGCCAGTACCATGCTGTTTTGATTACTGTAGCCTTGTAGTATAGTTTGAAATCAGGTATCATTATACCTCCCACTTTGTTCTTATTTCTCAAGATTGCTGAGGCTATCCGGGGTCTTTTATGGTCCCATATAAATTTTAGGATTATATGTTCTATTTCTGTGAAAAACGTCGTTGGTAGTTTGATAGGAATTGCGTTGAAAATGTATATTGCCTTAGGCAGTATGGACATTTTAACTATATTAATTTTTCCTATCCATGAACATGGAATGTGTTTCCATCTATTTATGTCTTCTTTCATTTCTTTCTTCAGTGTTGTATAATTTTCTGAGTACAGATTTTTACATCTTTGGTTAGATTTATTCCCAGATATTTTATAGTCTTTGGAGCAATTGTAAATGGAATTGTTTTTTTAATTTCTCCTATTGCTATTTTATCATTGCTATATACAAATGCAACTGATTTCCGAATATTAATTTTATATCCTGCTACTTTACTAAATTCATCTATCAGTTCTAGTAGTTTCTTGGTGGAGTCTTTAGGGTTCTCTATATATAGTATCATACCATCCGCATATAATGATAATTTTACTTCCTCCTTACCAGTTTGGATACCTTTTATTTCTTTCTCTTGTCTGATTGCTGTGGCTAGAACTTCCAGCACTATGTTGAATAGAAGTGGAGAAAGTGGGCAACCTTGTCTTGTTCCTGATCTTAGGGGGAATGGTTTTAGCTTTTCCCCATTGAGTATGATGTTAGCTGTGGGTTTGTCATATATGGCCTTTATTATGTTAAGATATGATCCCTCTATTCCCACTTTCTTAAGGGTTTTTATAATAAAAGGTTGCTGTATTTTATCAAATGCTTTCTCTGCATCTATTGATATGATCATGTGATTTTTATTTTTCATTTTGTTAACAAAATGTATCACATTAATTGATTTGCGGATGTTGAACCACCCCTGCATACCAGGGATGAATCCCACTTGATCATGGTGTATGATCTTTTTAATGTATTGCTGAATTCTGTTTGCTAATAATTTGTTGAGAATTTTTGCATCTAGGTTCATTAGAGATATCGGCCTGTAGTTTTCTTTCTTTGTGGTGTCTTTGTCTGCTTTTGGGATCAGGGTGATAGTGGCTTCGTAAAAAGTGTTTGGGAGTCTTCCTTCCTTCTGGATTTTTTGGAAGAGCTTGAGGAGAATAGGTGATAATTCTTTTTTGAACGTTTTGAAAAATTCACCTGTAAAGCCATCTGGTCCAGGGCTTTTCTTTGTTGGGAGATTATTCATTACTGATTCAATTTCCCTGGTGGTAATCAGACTGTTCATGCTTTCTGTTTCTTCTTGAGTTAGCCTTGGAAGGTTGTGCGCCTCTAGAAAATTGTCCATTTCTTCAAGGTTGTCAAATTTATTGGCATATAGTTGCTCATAGTAATTTCTTACAATTTTTTGTATTTCTGTGGTGTCTGTTGTCACTTCTCCTCTTTCATTTCTGATTTTATTAATTTGGGTCCTCTCTCTTTTTTTTTCAATGAGTCTGGCTAAAGGTTTGTCAATTTTGTTTATCTTCTCTAAGAACCAACTCTTGGATTCATTGATCTTTTGTATTGTTTTTCTGGTTTCTAATTCATTTATTTCTGCTCTGATCCTTAGTATCTCCTTCCTTGTGCTCCCTTTGGGTTTATTTTGCTGTTCTTTTTCCAGATCCCTTAAGTGTGAAGATAAACTGTCAATTAGTGATGTTTCTTGTTTCTTTAGGTAGGCCTGCAGTGCTATGAACTTCCCTCTTAGGACTGCTTTCGCAGCATCCCATAGATTTTGGGTCATCGTGTTCTCATTCTCATTTGTCTCGAGATATCTTTCGATTTTTTCTTTGATCTGCTGCTTGACCCATTCATTATTTAGCAACATGTTATTCAGCCTCCATGAATTGCTGTATCTTTCTGGTTTTTTTCCCATAGTTCATTTCTAATTTCATAGCACTGTGGTCAGAGAAGACAATTGGTATGATTTCAATTTTCTTAAATTTATCAAGGCTTGTTTTGTGTCCTAACATATGATCTATCTAGAAAATGTTCCATGTGCACTTGAGAAGAACGTGTATCCTGCAGCATTAGGTTGAAATGCTCTGAAAATATCAATTAAATCCAACTGCTCCAAAGTATCATTTAAGGCTGTTGTTTCCATATTGATTTTCTGTCTGGAGGACCTATCCCTTGTTGTCAGAGGTGTGTTGAAGTCCCCTACTATGATAGTGTT
Source organism: Rhinolophus hipposideros (assembly GCF_964194185.1). NCBI lineage: Eukaryota > Metazoa > Chordata > Mammalia > Chiroptera > Rhinolophidae > Rhinolophus > Rhinolophus hipposideros. The sequence goes on from NC_138046.1 coordinate 44,532,837, forward strand.
GCTGTTGATCTCTGCCTTTATGTCCATCGGTACCTGTTTTATATATTTAGGTGCTCCTATGTTAGGTGCATAGACGTTTACTAGGGTTATGTCCTCTTGTCGGATTGATCCCTTTATTATTATAAAGTGCCCATCTTTGTCTTTTAATATGTTCTTCATTTTAAAGTCTATTTTGTCAGATATAAGTATTGCAACTCCAGCTTTTTTTTTGCTTCCATTTGCATGAAATATGTTACTCCAACCCTTCACTTTCAGCCTGGGTGTGTCTTTTGATCTGAAATGAGTATCTTGTATACAGCATATACAAGGGTTTTGCTTCCTTATCCACTCAGCCACCCTATGTCTCTTGATTGGAGCGTTTAATCCATTTACATTTAAAGTGATTATTGATAGGTACATAGTTATTGCCATTTTTAAATTTGTAGTAAATTGTTTTCATCTTTCTTCTATTTACAGATGTCCTTTTAGTATTTCTTGCAATGTTGGCTTGGTTGTAATAAATTCTTTCAGTTTGTTCTTTTCTGGGAAGCTTTTTATCTCTCCATCAACTTTAAATGATAGCCTTGCTGCATAAATCAATCTAGGTTGTAGGCCTTTGTGTTCCATCACTTTGAGTATCTCCTGCCAGTATCTCCCTCCTGGCCTTCAATGTTTCTGTAGAAAAGTCATTTGATAGTCTTATGGGAGTTCCCTTGTATGTAACCTTCTGCCTTTCTCTTGCTGCTTTCAAGATTCTCTCTTTGTCTTTAAGCTTTGCCATTTTAACTATAATGTGTCTTGGTGTGGGCCTGTTTGGGTTTATCCTGGTTGGAACTCTCTGCACTTCCTGGGCTTTTATGTTGGTTTCCTTCATCAGGTTAGGGAAGTCTTCGGATATTATTACCTCAAATATGTTCTCAATCCCTTGCTTCTTCTCTTCGCCTTCTGGTATTCCTATCATGCGCATGTTGTTGCGCTTGATGTTATCCCAGAGGTCTCTTAACCCATCTTCATTGTTTTTTATTCTTTTTTCTTTCTGTTGTTCAGTTTGAGTGATCTCTGCTAACTTGTCTTCTAAGTCGCTGATTCGATCCTCTGCTTCATCTAACCTGCTGGTCATTCCTTCAAGTGAGTTCTTAATTTCGGTAATTGTGTTCTTTAGTTCTAGCTGGTTGTTCATTAAGATTTCTACATCCTTTTTTAGTTCTAACTGGTTGTTCTTTATGATTTCTATATCCTTCTTTATGTCTTCTCTAAGCTCCTTAAACATTCTTATCACCAGTGTTCTGAACGCTGTCTCTGACATGTTGGTTACCTCTGTTTCATTTGGTTCCAGTTGTGGAGGTTTCTTCTGTTCTTTTATTTGGGGCATGTTTCTTTGTCTCCCCATTCTGACTGACTCTCTGTGCTTGCTTTGATGTAGTAGGAAGATCCTCTAGAGCTCTTAGTTCTTGCTGGGTTATCTTATGTAGTATGTGTCCTTTATATTTGACTTGGACTACTTCGTTCTTCTCTGCATGTGCTCCACAGGTGGTTCGTGTGTTTAGTATATTTTCCTGTTCAAGAAGAACTTTGATTGCTTTTTGCTTGTGAGTAGGTGGGTTTAACTTCTAGGCCATCTAGTTGTGAAACTTGGCTCTGCCCACCACAGGGTGTTCTGCTGGGTGAGGGTTGGCCACTTAAATGAGGTTTGGCCTCTATGGGCTCTTTTGCCTTCAGAGAATTCCCTCTGGGTGTGTGACTTGTAGGTCAAACCCGGTAGTACTCTGGTTTGTCCAGAGTTGGCTTCTAAATATGTTGAATCTTGTGCCTCTTAAGCTGGGCTCTGTTAGGGCAGTTTCAGCACAAATCAAGTTGCCAAGTACAACAACAACAACAACAACAAAGAAAACAGATCAAGTACATTCACATGTAAAATACAACCGACAATCCCCACTCAACATAGGCAAAGATATCAAAGACATAAACACAGAACAAAGCAAAGCACAACAAGCAGAAAGAAAAAAAGAAGAAGAAAAGAAAGAAAAAAAGAAAAAGAAAAGAAAAGAAAAAAAGAGAAAAAAAGAGAAAAAAAGAGAAAAAAAAGAGAATAAAAGAAAAGAAAAAAGAGAAAAAAAAAAAGAAACCAAAAACCACCAAGCAAAACAAAACAGAAAGCAGCACCAGTCTTGGCTTAAGCCCACAAAGTAATCTCCAGGTTGTCCTCCGCTGTGCCTAAGAGTTCCCTGCCTAGTGTGCAGGCAGCGTTAGTCACCTGGTGCCCAGAGTGAATTTGGGAGTGTAGATTTAAATGCGAGGGGCTGAGGGGTCTGGATGACAGTTTTCAGAGAGACCGTGCAGTTTCTGTCCTTTCCTGCACAAATGCACGCTGAGAGTAGCTCCACCAGCCCTGTGCCCAGTACTCCTGAGTCTTAGGGACCTCCTCGGTGGGTGTGTGGGAGGGGGTGGGCGGGAGATCTCTAAGCTGCTGAAAGCCGGGAGCTGCGTCTGCCGCTTATTGCTGACCTCAGGGAGTGCTTCCGCGGTTGCCCTTGCCCCGCCCCAGGCCAGCCAGAAAGGGTGGGGGCTGGGGATGGAGGGGTCTTCTCCCTCCCAGGCCAGCCACGTCACACTCCTCCCGCAGGCCTGAAAAGGTGGTGGCTGGAGGTGTGGGAGTCTCCTCTCTCCTCGTCCAGCGAAAATCCCCTCCTCCCAGCCTCTTCCGAAGGTCAGAGCTGGCTGCCAATCTTCCCAGCGCCTGAGCACAGACGCCCCTCTGTAATCTGACACTACTCCTCAGTTCAGGGGTCAGTTTAAGTCTCTGGAAGGGCGGGGGGAGGATTCGAAAAGCGCGGTGAGGGGCCCAGGTGTGGCGTCTGAGTTCTTTGTCTGCCCTAGGGCCCACGAGCTGCCCTCCCCGGCGGGAGCGATCAGCTGTGGGACGCAGGGAAAGAGCCCACCTCCTGGACCCTACGCTCTCCGCTGCATCCTGGGCTCCCGTGGGACTCTAGAGCCCCGAGTGCTGCCTGCTGCTGCTCCTGTGGGCACGCTCCTCTTGCCCTCCTCGCTCCTCCCCCGCTCGCCCAACTAGCGCACCTCAAAGCAAACCTTCCACGAGTCTCCGCTCAGTCTCGGGAGCCACGCAGCGCAGCAGTTGCTGTATGGCCTGGGCTCTGCTGTGGGGGGGTTAGTGTTTTCACTTCACGCCCCTCTTTCCTCCCCTGCTTGCCTAACTAGCGCACTCCAAAGCAAACCTTCCACGAGTCTGCGCTCCGTCGTCCTGGGCTCCGCAGCGGCGGTTGCCGCTGGCCTCGGCTCCGCTGGGGTGTGGGTGGGGGGGCGCGCTTCCACTTCGCTGTCCTGCCTCCTACCATGCTTGCAATCCGCGCACACCTTCAGGTAATTCCTCCACGAGTCTCCCCGCTGTTCTGCGTGTTCTATATCTCCTTGTGTCTTTAGAGCTGCGGTTTACCGCCACTGCCGCAGCCGCCGCCGGCCTGATTCCACCCCGAGACCGCGCCTCATTCTTCATTTCTTTTACTGAGTTCTTAATCTCTAGAAATTCCATTTGGTACTTTTCTTTTAAATTTCGTTCTCTTTGGGGAAATGTTCATTTTGCTCTTTGATTGTGTTTCTGAGTTAATTAAACTGCTTGTCTGTGTTTTTTTGCAAGTCGTTGAATTTTTTTCAAAACTGCAATCTTGAAATCTCATTCATTTAAGTCACATATTTCCATGTCTTTAAGTTCATTTTCTGGAGATTTTTCATTTTCTTTCAGAGATACCTTGGTTATTTATGACAATTAGTGAATTATTTCTCTTCCTAGGCATCTACAGGAGTGGGTGCTGCAACAGGTTGATAGAAGGAGTTCTTTTGCTTTCCAGTAGTTGTTGGTAGAATGCTTTATTTTCTTTCCAGCTGCAGACTTTTATTTTTTCTCATGTTGTGTTGTCGTATTTTCTCTGCACTGTTCTGGCTTCTCACACAATGGAAGGGAGGTTCTCTGGTATGTGTGCTTCTCCTCTGTGGCCAGGTCCCCGGGTCTCAAGGCACTGCCTCTATCAGGGGATTTGGATTTTTAAGTTTGAAGGTCTTCCTGCACCAGATTCAGGCCCTGTGTATTTCAGAGGCTCTGTTTACCCTTGCAGGGATCCACCCAGATAGGTAGGGACAGGGGAAGCATGGGTCGTGAGAGGTGGCTCTGAGCAATGGTGGCGACCACCAGCACAGCTAGTCCTGCACCCAACGCTCTCTGCTCTGCTAGAACTCATTGGGCTTTGAGTCCATGGCTGCAGACTGCAGTTCTCAGAACTGCCAATATTCTGTTCTTTTGGTCTGACACACTTGTTATAGCCTCTGTTTTAAAATTTACTTTGTCTGGTATAAGTATTTATACCCTTGCTTTTTTTACTTTTTTTTTTTTTGGTTTCCATTTTCATGAAATACCTTTTACCATCTTTTAATTTCAGTCTGTATGTGTCTTTTGATCTGAAGTGAGTCTTTTGTAGGCAACATATCTAAAGCTCTTGTTTTCTTATGCATTCAGGCACCCCATCTTTTGATTGGAGCATTTCATCCATTTACATTGGAAGTAATTGTTGACAGATATGTAATTATTGCCATTTTATTATTCATATTTTAAATATTTTTTTATTCTTCTTCTTATAAATATCCCTTTAACATCTCTTCTTTATTAGTATTTTTTTAATTGGGGAATATTGGGGAACAGTGTGTTTATCCAGGACCCATCAGCTTCAAGTCAAGTCAAGTCATTATTCTTCAATCTAGTTTTGGAGGGTGCAGCTCAGCTCCCAGTCCAGTTGACATTTTCAATCTAGTTGCGGGGGGCAGAGCCCTCCATCCCATGCAGGAATTGAACCAGTAACTTTGTTATTAAGAACTTGAGTTCTAACCAACTGAGACATCCTCTCTTCTTTTTTTTAAGATATTAAATTATTTATTATGTTTTTCTTTTTTCTTTTTTAATTAAAGTTTATTGGGATGACAATGGTGAGTAAACATCTACTCTAACACTGGTTTAGTGGTGAATAACTCCTTTAACTTTTTCTTGCTTGCTAAGCTCTTTATCTGTCATTCAATTCTGAATTCCACCTTCTCTGGGTAGAGCAATCATGGTTGTAGGTCCTCACTTTTCATCATTTTGAATATTTTTGCCAATCTCTTCTGACCTGTAAAGTTTCTATTGAGAAAACATCTGACAGTCTTCTGGGAGCTCCCTTGTAGGTAACTAACTGCATTTGTCTTACTGCTTTTAAAATTATCTCTTTGTCTTTAACCTTTAGCATTTTAATCATGATATGTCTGGTGTGGGCCTGTTTGGGTTCATATTGCTTGGGACTCAATTCACTTCCTGGGCTGGTATGTCTATTTCCTTTAGGTTAGGAAAGTTTTCCTTTATTTTTTCAAATATGTTTTCAATTCCTTGCTCTCTTTCTCCTCTTTCTTGTACCCCTATTACTAGAATGTTGGTATACTTGATATTGTCCCAGAGGCCATTAAACTATCCTCATTTGTTTTGATTCCTTTTCTTTTTACTGTTCTGATTGGGTCTTTTCTGCTACTTTGTCTTCTAAATCGCTGGTTTTGTCCTCTGCTTCATCTAGTCTACTGTTTATTCCCTCAAATGTGTTATTCATTTCACTAATTGTATTCTTTGTTTCTACTGGTTCTTTTTCTATGTTTCCTATCTCTTTGTTGAAGTTCTCCCTGAGATCATTGAGCATCCAGTGTTTTGCACCCTGTATCTGGTAGATTGCTTGTCTCCATGTTGTTCATTTCTTTTCCTGAAGTTTTGTTCTGTTCATTTGTTTAGTACATGTTACATTGTCTGCCCATTTTGGCTGCATCTCTGTGCTTCTTTCTATGTATTAAGTAGAGTTGCTATGTCTCCCTGTCTTGGCAGAGTGGCTTTTTATGGTAGGTGTCCTGTGGGGCCCAGGGTCATGTCTCCATTGTCACCTAAGCTGGGTTCTCCAGTTGTGTTTCTTGTGTGGGTGGCATGCTCCTTCCTGTTATAGTTGAATCTTGATTGCTGTTTGCATGATAATAGGAGAGATTATTCCTTGGGTTGATTGGTTGTAAGGACTGCCTATGACTACAGTGAAGATGCTGTTGTGCAGCAGTTGACCCTATGAGAAGAGATTCACTTTAGCAGATCACTGGTGCCTTCCCAGTGTACCCTTTGCATGTGTCACCCTGAGAAGTGGCAGGGCTCAATCTGAACTTGGCCATTGGGCATGCTAGCACTAGGGATTCCTGAGAGAGGTTCCAACGCAGGCCAACTTCAGGCACAAGATGTTCCTTTTCTTTTTACTGGGCAAACTATCATGAGCCACAAAGCAATCTGCAAATGGCTGCCATCTATGCTGGGTTTGGAGGTGTCTAGAGAGGCCAAGCTGTGAATTGAGGCCAGCAGGCACTAGTACCAGGCTTAGGGCTGCTCGGCAAGATGTATGGGACATGCCAAAGCCAGATGCTGTTTGTTCAGGTTTTCTGAACCTTTGAGAGAGTTTTAGGAAAGTCTGTAGCATGAGCCAAAACAGGCCATTTGCATAGAAAAGCCACTGGAAGTGGTTTGGTTGTGCCTGAAAGTTGGGTAGGTTGGGAATCTCAGGGAATTACCAGGGCAAAGTGAATGAATGGTTGATGGAGGTTCAGACATAGCAGCACCTGTGTCTGCCCTCCAGGAACAGGGAGGGCTCAATAAAGAAACAATTAATACTGGCAGCACTTCTGTGTGGGATAAAGCTGCTCTTTCACCCTTTGCCCTGAAGCCAGAGAATTCAGTTCTTCCAGACATGTCCCTGGTGCCTTTCAAGCTGCTGCTGCAGTGCTGGAGGTAAGAGTGAGTGAGTCCGTCAGTGAATAAATCCATGTATGGGCCCTTTAAGAGGTTTGCCTGTGACTGCGGCCACCCTCTGTCTCATCCAGCCACAATCTCCACTGGTTTTCAATGCCATAATTTATGGGGACTTCTCTCCCCAGCGCTGGAACCCTAGGCTTGGGAGCCTTGTGTGGGAATGGGACCGCTCACTTTTCTGGGGAAACCTCCTCAACCAAGATATTCCTCCCAATTTTTAAACATCACACACAGGTCTAGGACCAGTCAATTCTGTGTCTCTGCTCCTCCTACTAGTCTAGAGGTGGCTTCTGTATGTCCTTACAGGTAGGACTTCATTTTAGCTAGAATTCAGGAAATTCTCAATGATGGTTGTTCTGTAGTTTAGTTGTAATTTTGATGTGGTCATGAGAGGAGGCAAACACAGCATTTACCTACTCCACCATATTGACCAGAAATCAAACATATATTTTTTAATTCCCTCCTATTTATCATTTCTTTTCTTCTTCCACAGTTAACATTACAAACCTGTATCCCTTCTTTCACATTCCTTAACATGGTATTCAAAGTCTTTTGTAATCTACTCCTAACTTAACTCTCAGAGCCCTCACCTCTTAACATACACAAACACACACACACGCACACACACACACACAGAACACACATAGGCACACACCCCTCAGTTCCTGTAACATATTCTGAACAGTCATGCTTTCTCTCTCCCTCTATCTTCTATGTAAGTAACCAGCTTATCCAGTTCAAATGTCCACCTCCCTCAAAGTTCTCCCTTGAGGGGATTTGGGAACCTGGGTAGAAATGGTGCAAGGATTAAGAAATACAAATAGATACTTAAAAAATAAGCACATGGATGTAAAGTACACCATAGAGAACATAGTCAATAATGTTGTAACAACTATGTTGCAACAGGTGGGTACTAGACTAATTGGGGGTTCACTACATAAATTCTATAAATGTCTAACTACTACATTGTACACCTAAAACTAATAAAAAATAATATTGAATGTCAACTGTAACTGAAAATATAAATATTTTTGAAAGCTCTCCCCTAAGCTCCCTGCCTCCATGTACCACCCCTACCTAAGCTGAAAGCAGTTATATAGATAGTTGCCACCTAGTTAGTCCTTAAGTGTAACTTTTGCTCCCAATCCCATAGCACTTTGTAATACTTTTGCTACAGCATTTACCAAATTGTGTAATAAGGAACTATGCACATACCTTCTTTTCGAAGTCAGAGACTGATCTCATTCATCTCTGCATCCCCAGTGCCAATCACACTGCTTGACACATAGGTAAATGCTTGTGGAATGAATGAATGAGATGATTACATGAGATTCCCAAAGTAATGTATTAGGTTGCTTACAGATACATGTTTAGAACTGAGGTTTACTTTTTGCAGTGGACTCCCTTAAAGGCACAAACTTTTCAGCACTTACGAAAGTAGAAGGACACAATTAGTGCTTAATATATGTTTTAATGAAATGTTCAACTCCACAAATATCAATCAACACCTACCAATTTACAAGCCTGTGTTCAAAGTTATCCCATACCAATAGGCAAGATATACTGAAGTTCTCTCCCAAACCCTAAGATACTCACCTTCTGCTTGGGGACACAAAACAAAACCACATGCAGTCCTAAGAGGCAGGATGATACAGGAAAGACTACAGTAAAGCAACAGTGTGTGGTCAGGCTTTAAAATATGTGAAAAGGAAAGGATCTATAAAAACTGAGAATGGGAAACTCCATGGTAGTGACCCTCTATCTGGACCCTGGAAGATAGGACATATTTATATAGGCACAGAAAAGGGGAGGAGGAAGAGCATTGCAGATGTGGAGAACAGTGATATCACAGGATTGCTACAGAGAGTGGCACACATGGTATCACTAAGGAGATTAATCTGAATGGAGTATATTTGGGACAGTGGAGAGAGGGCACAGAGCTATATGGATTACTAAGGGTCTTGAATGACAAGCTTGGGAGTCTGGACTTGCTTGGAGACAACAGAAAGTGACTAGAGCTTTATGTGATGAGGAATAAAGTGATAGCGAATAAAGTGATAAAATATTTGCCTTACCTCACCAAGTCAGTTTATTAATAAACATATGAATTTGACCCCCTTTATCCTCTTCTACCACCCCCCTTTCTCCCTTACCGCTGGTAACCGCTAAACTGCTGTCTGTGCCTATTTTTGTTTCTTTGTTTGTCTTGTTCATTTGTTGCTTTCAGTTTTACATCCCACTTGAGTGAAGTCATATGGGTTGCGCCTTTTTCTGTCTGACTTATTTAGCTTAGCATAATAATCTCAAGATCCATCCATTTTGTCACAAATGGCAGTATTTCGTCTTTTTTATGAAAGAGTAGTATTCCTTCTTTATCCAATAATTTATCGAAGAACACTTTAGTTGTTTCCATGTTTTGGCCTGTGTAAATAATGCTGCAATGAATATCGGGTAAGGGGGGAGGGAGGATAGAAGAGAGCAAGGGGGATCAAACATATGGTGATGGAAGGAAAACTGACTTTGGTTGGTGAGCACACAATGTGATATATAGATAATGCATTATAGAAAGGCACACTTGAAACCTGTGTAATTTTACTAACTACTGTCACAATAAATTTAATTATTAAATAAATAAAAATAAACAACAATAAAACAATTCATAAATGGAAGTAAAACCCATTGGCCTGGGCTCCTGAGCAGGCTTTAAAATTATGTGGAGCTAGCCTATTTTTAAATGCCTCTTGAAACTTCCCTTACCCACTCTCCATTTGGCTGTTTAGGAGTTCAAATAATATTTTACTATCTTACTATTTTATTTGTCAATTATACCTCAATAAAGCTGAAAACAAAAACAAGCAAATAAACAAAAAGCCTATTTATAACTGAGCTTAAGGATTCATTTAAATTTAAATACATTGGTATCAAAAACGATATTTTCATTATTCCCCTTTTGAATCTCTTTCAACAATGAGATTACATCTTAACATGACAATATTTGGGAAGATGTGTGTCGCATCTCAGTTCAGCCACTGAACTCCACACTAATTGTGGGTAAGCCACTAAAATTCTCTGGGACATAATTTCATGCTCTCAATCATGTCTATCCTGCCTCTGGGCTTCAGTTCTGACTTACAGTGATGCTGAAATAATAAATGAGCATAAGATTCTATTTCTGCATATAACTAAAAATGCCTATGATGATTACAAGTCAAGTCGTTTCATATCTCTGCTTAACAAAATCTCATTAGAAGATATTACAAATCAATGTGACAAAGACAGACACAGTAACGGGAAAAAATGGGCGCAGGACACAAAAAGTCATTCATAGAAAAAATATGTATATATAAGTGGCCAATAAACATGTAGTAAAATAAAAATCTTAATGGTAATGAAATGGAATGAAAATTAAGAACAAAATAGCACAGTGGTTAGACATTTACATAACTTATGAACTGATCCCCACAATAAGTCTAGTACCCACCTGGCACCATACAATTATTACAAGATTATTGACTATGTTTTCTATGCTGTATTTTACATCCCATGAATATTTTGTAAATACAAAATTGTACTTATTAATCCCTTCACCTTTTTCACCCAGCCCCTTAATCCCCCCCTATGTGGCAACAATCATTTTGTTCTCTGTGTCTATGAGTTTGTTGCTTGCTTGTCAATTTATCTTTTGTTTTTAGATTCCACTTGTAAGTAAAATCATATGGTATGTGTCTTTCTTTGTCCAACCTATTTTCCTTAGGACAATGCCCTCTAGGTCTATCCATGTTGTAGCAAATGGTAGGACTTCATTCCTTTTTATGGTTGAGAAATATTCCATTGTATATATGTACAAACTCTCTACCCATTCTTCTTTTTACTGGAGCATTTAATCCATTCACATTTAAATAAATTATCAGATATGTAGTTATTGCCATTTTATTAATTGTTTTCTGATTGTTTTTGTGGTTCTTCTCTGTTTCTTTCCTATTCTTACTCTTTTCTCTTGTATATTGATGATTTCTGTAGTGTTGTGTTTGGATTGCTTTCTCTTTATTCCTTGTGTATCTCTTGTACATTTTTGGTTTGTGGTTACATTTTTCATATATACCAAGCAATGGTTATTTGTAGCAGTCTGTCTTAGGTTGATTGTCACTTAAGTTCCAACACATTCTGTAATCACTACCATTTTTACTAACTGCTTCCATATTTTTGTTTTTGTCAGGTTTGTTACTTCTTTTATATATGTGTTTGTTTGTACCCCTTAATTTACTGTTGTAACTACACATGATCTTACTACTTGTTTTGTCTTTTAAACTTTGTAGTAACTTTACTGTTGGTTGTCCCGGTGATTTTATTCTGTGTATGCCTTTCTCAGTGAGAATTTTTTTCTTTGCCATATTTTCTTATTCAAAATTTTTCTTTTTCTTCTTCTTAAAGAAGTTCTTTAACACTTCTTTTGTTACTGATTTGGTGGGGATAGACTTCTCCAGCATTGTGTGGTAAGGGAAGCTCTTTAGTCTCCTTATATTCAAATGATAACTTTGCTGGGTAATCTTGGTCATAGGTCCTCATTTTTCATTACTTTGATTATTTCATGCCAATCCCTTCTGGCCTGCAAAGTTTCTGCTGAGAAATCAACTGACAGTCTTATGCGAGCGCTCTCTTGTAGGTAACTAACTGCTCTTCTCTTGCTGCTTTTAAGATTCTCTTTCTGTCTTTTATCTTTCTGTCATTTTAATTATGATGTGTCTTGGTGTGGGCCTCTTTGGGTTCATCTTGTTTGGAACTCTGCACTTCCTGGACTTGTAAGTCTATTTCTTTTTCTAGGTTAGGGAAGTTTTCAGTCATTATTTTTTCTCATAGGTTATTAATCCCTTGCTCTCTCTTTTCTTCTGGTACCCCTATGATATGAATGTGGTTGTGCTTAACGTTGTCCCAGAGATCCCTTAAAGTATCATCATTATTTTTCTGTTCTGGTTTGGTGTTTTCTGTTACTTTGTCTTCCAAATTGGTGATTCAGTCCTCTGCTTCACTTAATCTGCTGTTGATTTCTTTTAATGAATTCTTCATTTCAGTTATTGTATTCTTCATTTCTGACTGGCTCTTTTTATGTTTTCTATCTTCATTGTTATGTTTCCTCTTTGTTGAAGTTATAAGGATTCTGAGATCACTGAGCATCCTTATCACCAGAGTTTTGAACTCCACATCTGGTAGATTGCTTGTTTCCATTTTGTTTAGTTCTCTTTTTGGAGCTTCGTTTTGTTCTTTTATTTGGGACATTTCTTTGTCTCCTCATTTTGGCTGCCTATATGTGTTTGTTTCTATTAGGTATATCTGCTATGTCTCCCAGTCATGGAAGAGTGGCCTTATGTAGTAGGTGTCCTGTGGGGCTAATTGGCACAGTCTCCCTGAGCAGGGTGGTTCAAGAGTATCCCCTGTGTACATTGTGTGTGCTGTCCTGTTGTGTTGTGCTGTCCTGTCATTGCTCTTGGCACATCTGTGCGTGGGATTGATTCTTAGGCAGACTGGCTGTAGGGAATGACTGTGACTACAGCAGACAAGCTATTTTGTGTGTGCTTACTCCACAGAGAAATATTTGCTTTACTGGGGCTCTGGTGCCTGTGAAGTCCACACTTCGGGTGTGTCTTTTGTGGCACTAATTGGGTGGTGCTCTGGTGTGGTCTCAAGTTGGCCACGAGGTATTTTGGTTGGAGTGGAGCTCCAGTGCACTCCAAGTTCAGCTGCCCCCTGTGTCCAGCCTGGAGCCATTTGATAGGAGCTACAAAGTGATATGAACTTGGTAGCATTCCTGTGCTAGGCTTGAAGACACCTGGGATAGTATATGCTGTGAAAAGAGGCCAGTGGCCACTAGTACCGGGCTGGGAGTCACTTAGCAAGAGGTACAGAGCATGCTGAGACCAGGTACTGCTTGTTTTGGGTTTGTGGACTTTTGATGGACTTTAGGAAAGTCTGCAGTGCAGGCCAACATCAGATGTTTGCGAGGAACTGCCACTGAAAGAGGCTCAGGCCAGGTACATAAATTGGATGGGGTGGTGTCTCAGAGAATCACCAGAGTTGGCTGACAGTGGTGTTAACCAATTAATAGAGATTCAGATATGGCTCCCACCTGCCAACTGTTTGGGGGGAAGGCTCCAAAAAGGAACAATGGCACCCACCTGCAGGCTGTGTGTAAGGAGAGTTCAACACAGGAACAATGGTGGCTGCTCCTTCAGCCCTTGCCCTGAAGTCAGACAATTAACTTCCTCCCTTTATTTCCCTGGCTCTCTCTGAGCTTCTGTCCCTTTGCTGGAGCTTAAGGCAAGTATTTTGACCAAGTGAGTCTATTTTTAGGCACTTTAAAATGACACCTGGGTCTACAGCAGCCATCCAGTGTCCCTGCTAATTTTCACAGCCAGCTGTTTTGGGGACTCCTCTTCCTGGCACCAGTGTTCTGTGCTGGGAAGCCCAGTATGGAGCTGGGATACTTTACTCCTCAGGGATCTCTGCAGCTGAGATATCCCTCCTAATTTTCAACTACTATACATGTGTGTAAGAACAGCCCATTTCTCATCTCCACCCTTCTTACCAGTCTCGATGAGGCTTCTTCTTTATATCTTTAGTCACAAGAGTTCTGTTCAGCAAGTCTTCAAGTGGTTCTCTGGGGTAGTTTTTCTATAATTTAGCTATAATTTGGTGTGGTTGTGGGAGGAGGTGAGCACCAAGTTTACCTACTCCACCATAATCCAAACATATATTAATAGCATTTTCTGATTACTCTGTTATTTTCATTGGTAAGCAACTAATTCACTTCCTGATTGTTGATTTTATTGACTACCTTCCTTACACTTATTTTTCCTCAATTTTGGAATGTTTATTTTGCACACCCAACTTGAGTGAGATCAATCTTTCTCTTTCCTCGAACATCTCTGTCTAGTACTTTTTAGTTCCTCTATGGAGAGAGAGAGAGAGAGAGAGAGAGAGAGAGAGAGAGAGAGAGAGAGAGAGAGAGAGAGAGAGAGAGAAAGATAAAAATAAAAAACCATCACCCTGCAGTTCAAAACCAAGTAACTCAGGCCCACTCTCCTTATATGGTATTCATGATATATCAGATATAATTGTCCAAAGTTTTATCTTAAGTCCTAAATGCTAGGATGTGTGTGCTTCTTCTTACTTCCTTTGTATACAGTTTTACACAAATCATAACCCCAAGCAATGGTGAAGCTGTTTTCAAACTTCTCTCGATACACAAAAGACAAACCCCATCTGCAATGCATAAAAGACTACTACAGCCCCTTACTCTGATTAGCAAGTCTAGATTTAGTTATCGATCTTCCTATAAAACACTTTTAGTCTCTTCTATTTCAAAATAGTTGAAGACCCATCCACACTTGCCTACATCTAGAGCAGGAGTGCAATAGACCTATGATATTAATCTTGCTTTCCATTTTTTTTGTTTCTGTGCAGCTTCTCATTCATGAATATGTCATTTTATTTTTAGTACAGTTGTTTTCTACATTTTCTCTACCATTTACATGTGTTGGAAAGGGGGATTATCCAAGCATGAACTAGCCATGCCATTTCGATTGAATGACTCCTGAAGTGCCCTTCATTAATTTATATTTATATTACTTGATTTTAAAATAATTTTTACTGTTGGTAAGATTGCAAATTAGTGCAGCCACTATGAAAAACCGTTTGGAGGTTCCTCAAAAATTTCAAAATACCTCATGACCCAGCAATTCCACTTCTAGGTACTTCTCTGAAGAAATTCAGAACACTAATTTGAAAAAGATATAAGCACACTTATGTTCACTGCAGCACTATTTACAATAACCAATATATGGAAGCAACCTAAGAGCCCATCAATAGATGATTGAATAAAAAGGTGGTACATATATATAATGGAATATTACTCAGCTATAAAACAGAATGAAGTCTTACCATTTGTGACAATTTGGAGGGGTCTAGAGGGTATTAAGCTAAGTGAAATAAGTCAGACAGAGATACACAAATACCATATTACCTCACTTACATGTATAATCTAAAAAAAACTTAATGAACAAACAAAACAGAAACAGACTCATAAATACAGAGTACAGTACAATGGTTACCAGATGGGAGGAGAGTTGGGGGACTAGATAATAAATGGTGAATGAACTATGAAGTATGAATTGGTTGTTACAGAGTAGTTATGGGGATATAAAGCATAGTAAATAATATGGTAATAACTATGTTTAGTGCCAGGTGGGTACTAGACTAGTCAGTGAGATCACTTCTTAAATTACATAAATATCTAACCACAATGCTGTACACCTGAAACTAATATAAAATAATATTGAATGTCAACTGTAATTGAAAAATTAACAAAAAATAATTTAGCTCTTTGGCTTACAAATCACAGGTACTATATGAAATACCTCAAAGGAAAAACAAAAAATACAAACAAACCTTCCTGGAGTTTTTATAAGAGTGGGGTACCCTGCTGTTTCTCTTCAGGAAAAGTTAAACAAATTTTCCAAAACTCATCTAAACAAAGCAGCTGAAACCACTGACAACTTATTTCAGAATAGGTTTTAAAGGAGGACAGTAACCAGAATGATTTCTTGGACTGAAACCCCATAGCCAACCCAAAGACCACTAAATCTTACAAACACAATGTGATGCTGAACTGCAGGCAATGTGACCTAAAATTCCCAGAACCATTCATAATAAGTCAAAAGATGCAATTTTTTTAAGTCTGAACTTAAAACTATAGATACATTAACCAGGTATTAATAACAGGATTAGCAACATTGTTCTCTAGGTGAATGATGTCAGTGAAACTGCAGAGTAAGAACCTCTTAAAAGCTACTCCTCTGTAAAAGAAATGACAACACCAGCAAGAAAAATGGCAAAAAATAACTTTTTCAGAACTCTGAAAATTAATCACAGGCTTTCTACAATCTGGTCAAAATTTATTCAACAAAAATGGTTGAATTTTCATAAGAACAGTAGTTTTGTGGTGTTTTACTTGCCTTTTTCACAACCCCCACCCCAGCTCCACAGTAATCTGTAAAACCAAGAGCTCTTTAATCAGAGTAAAAGACCAGGATTTTACTAGCCCCTGGATGGGGAAGAATGTGTTTGGAGATTCCTCAAACCACTATTCACAGAATTGTCAAAATTTGACTTCTCTTAGATCTTCATTAAAACCCCAATTTGTAGGGCTTGTCTTTGTTTGATGTAATTCAGACATTGGCCATTGTAAACAGCCTTTTCCTTGGAGCTTGGTAAACAATCTGTGGCAGTTGTTTAATATATCTTCCCAAGATGGCAATAAAACTTGAAGCAAATAAGAAGGTAACCTAAAGAATTACAAGGAAAACATACTAAATAAGATGCATGTGAAGGTTTTGAAAAGGTCCAACAGATCAAAATGGAAGCGTGAGGTGAGCCTCTGTAAAGCTCCCCTGGAATTTACAACTAATCGAACAACAATAACTCCACAAAGGACTCCCTGCACAGTAGACAGGCAAGACAAAGAGGCCCACTACTGAATTCACCTCCAGGTAGGCGAATCACGCGAGCGGGGGAGGAGGGAAGGGAGAAGTGCTGAGACATAGCCACGCTGGCACAGGACGCAGACCTAGCTCAGTGCTCCCAGCTCGCTTAATCCCGGAAATACCACGGCTGCAGGAGAGGGAAGGACTCGGGCTGCTAGGGATCCACTAATGGCCCACAGGGCTGAGGGGACAGCATATAACACAGCTGAACCCAATGCTCACGGCAGAGACCTCGGAGAAAAGATTGAGGGAAGAAGGCTAAAAAAGGTGGTTTAAGCCCTCACTGCCAAGCAGAGAATGGAAGACTTAGGCACTAAGACTAGCTGCACCTTCCCTACCCTCCCAGAGCTAGCCCCGCCCACACCTGCGCGGTGCGAGAAGCAGAACAGTAGCAGTGTCAGATCAAAACAACAGAATATTTGCTGTTCTGAGAACTGTGGACTGCAGACACAGATTCACAGCCCAACTGGTTCCGGCAAAGGGGAGGGAGCTGTGGACGCAGGACCAGCTGTGGTGGTGCTCGCTGCCATTGCTCAGGGCCACCTTTCACACCTCACGCCGCCCCTAGCCCCACCTATTTGGGTGGAACCCTGAAGGAGTAAACAGAACTGCTGAAACATACGGGCTCTGAATTGGGTGCAAAAGAGCTTTGGAACTGCAAAAGATCTCCGCATCCCCACAGGGACGTGGCACCCTGACCCAGACAAAATGTTAACAGATGAAAAGCCTATTTCACAGAGAACCCTCCCCCATTGTGTGAGAAACTGAAATAGTGCAGAGAAAACATAGCACTACTGTGTGAGAGAGGGAAAAAAGGCTGCAGTCGAAGAAAAAATAAAACAATCTACCAACAAGTATTGGAAAACAAACGAAAGACCTCTTCCTATCAACCTGTTGCAGAAGCCACTCCTATAGATGTCGAGGAAGAGAAATAATAAACCAGTAAATGCCATGATAACCAAGGCAACAAGACAGCTCAGAAAGAAAGTGAAAAGTCACCAGAAAAGGAACTTAAAGATATGGAAATATGTGACTTAAATGACAGAGAATTCAAGATTGCAGTTTTGAAAAAACTCAACAAGATGCAAGAAAACACAGAAAGGCAATTTAATGAACTAAGAAACGCAATCAAAGAACAACATAAGTATTTTACGAAAGAGATTGAAATTTTAAAAAAGAACCAAATGGAATTTATGGAGATTAAGAACTCAATAGAAGAAATTAATTATGAAATAACCAGCTTAGGTAGTAGAGTTGACCAGATGGAAGAAAGAATCAGTGACATCAAAGATAGAAACCTGGAAATTATAAAGATGGAATAAGAAAGAGACTTGAGAATTAAAAGAAATGAAAGAACCCTACAAGAAATTTCTGACTCTATCAGAAAGAGCAATATAAAAATAATGGTCATACCAGAAGGAGAAGAAAGAGAGAAGGGAGCAGAGAACATATTCAAACAAATTGCTGATGAGAACTTCCCAAACTTGTGGACAGAACTGGATCCTCCAATCCAAGAAGCAAACAGAACACCTAATTACTTCAAATCCAAAGGCCTTCTCCAAGGCACATTGTATTGAAGCTGTCTAAAATCAACGACAAAGAAGAATCCTCAAGGCAGCCAGGGAAAAGAAGACTGCAACCTACAAAGAAAAGCCCATTAGATTATCATCAGATTTTTCAGCAGAAACTCTACAAGCCAGGAGGAAGTGGAAAAAAATATTCAAACTATTGAAAGAGAGAAAATATGAGTCAAGCAAAATATATCCAGCAAAGATATCCTTTAGATGTGAAGGAGGAATAAAGTCCTTTCAAGACATACAGAAGCTGAGGGAATTTTCTAACACACGACGTGCACTACAAGAAATACTAAAGGATTAGTTCATTCACTTATTCTTTTCTTTAGATTCCGCATATAAGTGATATCATATGGTACTTGTCTTTCTCTTTCTGACTTATTTCACTTAACATAATGTTCTCTAGATCCATCCATGTCATTGCAAATGGTAAGATTTCTTTCTTCTTTATGGCTGCGTAATACTCCATTGTATAAATGTACCACAGTTTCTTAATCAAGTCATCTACCGACCGGCATTTCGGTTGTTTCCATGTCTTGGTTATTGTGTATAGTGCTGCATTAAACATAGGAGAGCATACAGATTTTTGAATAGGAGTTTTTGAAAATTAATTTGGGGAACATAATCCATAACGTTGTAAAGATTTTGCAGGGTATCCAATGCACACATGTGCCTGATCATGGCACTGTACACCAGAAGATTAACAATAATGAATGCCAACTATAATTTTATATATATAATGTGATGGCTCGGTGCAAAGTCAGAGGGACAGTGGATGGGGGAAGGAGGTCCACAGTGTGAGGGATATAAATGATGAACGTCTAAGTATTACCTTGTCTTGTACACCTGAAACTAATAAATAAAAAAATTAAAAATTAAAAAAAAATTTAAAAAGAAATACTAAAAAAGGCTGTTCGACCACCTTCAACAGGGACAATTTGTGGCAACATAAAAAGGGGAAGAGTAAAGTCCTGAACAGGAATATGGGAATAAAGAAAGTAAGTGTGCTGAAAAATGTAATACTCTAAATATCAAACTTTCTTTTACATAAACTTAAGGGTAACCATTTAAAAAAAAATCCAGAACTGAAATATACGCTGTAATAAAAGAAGAAACAGAGGGAAACATCATAGAATACCACCACACACAAATAATAGACAACAACAAAGAGGCAAAGAAACAATGGAGACACAGACTTACCAGAAAACTAAGAATAGAATGACAGGAAATCCTCACGTATCAATAATCACCTAAGTGTAAATGGACTGAACTCACAAATAAAAAGGCACAGAGCAGCAGATTGGATCAAAAAACTGAAACCAACCACATGCTGTCTCCAAGAGACACATCTCAGCTACAAGGACAAGCATAGACTCAAAGGGAAAGGGTGGAAATTGACACTCCAAGAAAATGGTACCCGGAGAAAATCAGGTGTAGCCCTAATGATATCAGATAAAACAGACTTCAGGGTGAAAAAGATAACAAGTGACAAAGATGGACATTTTATAATGGTAAAGGGGACTATACAACAAGAAGACATAACAGTCATCAATATTTATGCCCCCAATCAGGGAGCACCGAAATATACCAAGCAACTACTAACAGAACCAAAGGAAGAAATTGAACAAAATGCAATTATACTAGTGGATTTAAATACATCATTGACAGCTATGGATACATCATCCAAACAGAAAATAAATAACGAAATAGCAGCCCTTAATGACACATTAGATTAACTGGACATAATTGACATATATGGAGCACTTCATCCTAAAACATCAGACTATATATTCTCTTCTACTGTACACAAAACAGTCTCAAGGATAGACCATATATTGGGACACAAAATCAGCCTCAAAAAAATTAAGAAGATTGAAATCATACCAAGAATATTTACTGATCAGAAGGCTTTGAAATTGGATATCAACTGCAAAAAGAAAGCAGGAAAAAACACAAATCGATGGAGCTTAAACAACATACTTTTAAAGAACGACTGGATCAAAGAAGAAATCATAGGAGAGATCAAAAGATACATAGAAACAAATCACAATGAAAATACATCCTACCAAAATTTTTGGTATGCAGTGAAAGCAGTTTTAAGAGGGAAATTTATATCATTACAGGCCTATCTCAAGAAACAAGAAAAATCCCAAATAAATAACCTCATGTTATATCTTAAAGAACTAGAAAAAGAAGAACAAATAACCCAAGGTCAGCAGGAGAAAGGAAATAACTAAAATCAGAGCAGAACTAAACAAAATAGAGAACAAAGAGACAATAGAAAGAAATAATGTGACAAAGAGATGGTTCTTTGAAACGATTAACAAAACTGACAAACCCTTGGCTAGAGTCACTAAGATAAAAAGAGAGAAGACACTAATTAACAAAATCAGAAATGAAAAAGGGGAAGTTATCACGGACACCACAGAAATACAAAGGATCATGTAAGAATACTAAGAGGAGTATATGCCACCTAATACAATAACTTAGAAGAAATGGACAAGTTCTTAGAAACATATATGTTGCGTCCTGCACAACACAAGCCGTGGGAAGGTGAGGGAGGCGGCGAGGGTTAAACTCTCATAAAGAGACAGAGACTAAAATATAGTTAAATCACAGAGGACCAAGGGACTCACAGCCTCAAAGGACTGGAGCCCCGAATCGGGTCACCGTGGGTATTTATTGATCTTTCAAAATAGAGATCACATGATTAGGGGCAGGGTCTGTGAAACTCTTGCACCACACAATAATCCTTATCCCATAATCCTCCCAAAGCAACCGATGCATACCATCCCCCAAATGACCAAGGTGTGGTACATACAATCCCTGGGGGGAGCAAGTCTCACAAGATAAGATTAAGATTATCCCATGAGCCAAACAGGAGGGGCGAGATGCTATTGTTCCTGAGGGTAAAGGACAATAGTTGAGGCATGCGTCAGCAGCTTCTCAGAAGGATGGGCACAGCTACCTCCTAACTTTACATTAGCTCATGGGGGTCCTAGGGGGTTCCCGTCTGGCTTAGGTTGTTTCTCCCGTGAGAAATCTTACCCGTCTTTGACTGCAGACCCTGCTTACAAGGACCAATCATGGAGACTTCGAGTAGCATAAACTCAACCCCAATGAGGGACAATCCCACAGGGTCACCTTTCCCTAAGGAAAGATTGGAGGGGACAGACTGCTAGGTTGCTGTGTGACTACACATATAGCCTTCCAAGGCTGAACCATGAAGAACTGGAAAATCTAAACAGACAGATCACCAGTAAAGAAATTGAATCAGTCATCCAAAACCTTCCCAAAGGCAAAAATTTGGAACCAGATGGTTTCCGTAGTGAATTCTACCAAACATTCAAACAGGATCTAATACCAATCTTGCTCAAACTCTTCCAAAAAACTGAAGATAAGGCGAAAGATATATACGATCTGAAGAGAAGGGGTGGGTGATGAGGGTAAGGGGGATCAAATATATGGTGATGGAAGGAGAACTGACTCTGGGTGGTGAACACACAATGGGATTTATAGATGATGTAATACAGAATTGTACACCTGAAATATGGAAATTTACTATCAATTATCACCCCAATAAATTTAATTTAAAAAAATTGAAGAAAAGGCAGTACTCCCTAACTCATTTCATGAGGCCAACATTACCCTGATACCAAAACATGGTAAGGATAACACAAAACAAGAAAACTACAGACCAATATCTCTGATGAATTCAGATGCAAAAATCCTAAACAAAATTCTAGCAAATCGTGTACACCAATGCATGAAAAAGATTATTCATCACGACCAAGTGGGGTTCATTCCCGGTGCACAAGGATGGTTCAACATCCGCAAATCCATCAATGTGATACATCACATAAACAAAATAAAGGAGAAAAACCATATGACTATATCAATTGATGCAGAAAAAGCATTTGATAAGATACAACATCCATTTATGATTAAAACACTTAATAAAATAGGTATAGAAGGAAAATACCTTAACAAAATAAAGGCCATATATGACAAGCCCTCAGCTAATCTCATAATTAATGGTGAAAAACTGAAGCCCTTTGCTCTATGTTCAGGAACACGACAGGACTGTCCCCCATCACCTCTGCTTTTCAATATAGTGTTGGAAGTCCTTGCCAGAGCAATCAGGCAAGAGAAAAAAATAAAAGGCATCCAAATTGGAAATGAAGAAGTTAAATATCACTCTTTGCAGATGACATGATGCTATATATAGAAAACCTTAAAGTCTCCACAAAAAGCTGTTAGAAACAATCAACGAATACAGTAAAGTTGCTGGCTACAAAATCAAAGTACAAAAGTCCATTGCATTCCTCTATACTAACAATGAAATCTCAGAAAAAGGAATACAAGAAACAATTCCATTTGCAATTGCAGCAAAAAGAATAAAATACCTAGGAATAAACTTAACCAAAAATGTGAAGGACCTATATTCTGCAAACTATATGACATTTTTGAAAGAAATTCAAGAAGACATAAAGAAATGGAAAGACATTCCATGCTCATGGATTGGAAGAATCAACATAGTTAAAATGGCCATATAACCCAAAGCAATATACAGATTTAATGCAATCCCCATCAAAATCCCAATGGCATTTTTTAAAGAAATAGAACAAAACATCATCAGATTAGTTTGGAACCACAAAAGACCCCGAATAGCCAAAGCCATCTTAAGAAAAAAGAACAATACTGGATGCATCGCACTCCCAGACTTTAGCTGGTACTACAGGGTTACAATAATCAAAACAACATGGTATTGGCAGAAAAACAGACTGATAGTTCAATGGAATAGATTTGAGAACCCAGAAATAAAACCACATAAATATGGACAGATAATTTTTGACAAAGAAGTTAAAAACATACAATGGAGGAAAGACAGCCTCTTTAATACATGGTGCTGGGAGAATTGGATTGTCACGCGCAAAGAATGAAAATGGACTGCTATCTGTCACCATGTACCAAAATTAATTCAAAATGGATCAAAGACTTAAGCATAAGACCTGACACAGTAAACTGCATAGAAGAAAACATAGCTACTAAACTTATGGACCCTGGGTTCAAATAGCATTTTATGGATTTGGCTCCAAAGGCAATGGAAGTAAAAGCTAAAATAAACAAATGGGACTATATGAAACTTAAAAGCTTCTGCACAGCAAAAGAAACTATTGACAAAATAATGAGGCAACCAACTGAATGGGAGAAGATTTTTGCAAACAGTGCCTCCAATAAGGGTCTAATATCCAAAATATACAAGGAATTCATGAAACTCAACAGGAAAACAACAAACAACCCAATTGAAAAATGGGTTGACGACCTGAAGAGACATTTCTCTAAAGAGGACATACAAATGGCAAATAGACATATGAAAAAATGCTCAACATCACTAATCATCAGAGAAATGCAAATAAAAACCACCATGGGATATCACCTCACCCCAGTCAGAATGGCTATCATCAACAAGAGAAATAATAACAAGTTTTGGAGAGGTTGTGGAGAAAAAGAAACCCTCATACACTGTTGGTGGGAATGCAAACTGGTGCAGCCATTATAGTGTGGAGTTTCCTCAAAAAATTACGAATAGAATTTCCATATGACCCAGCAATCCCTCTCCTGCATATCTACCCCAAAAATTTTGAAAATGTTTATACATAAAGACACATGTGCTCCAATGTTCATTGCAGCTTTGTTTACGGTGGCCAAGACATGGAAACAACCAAAATATCCTTCGATAGATGAATGGATAAAGAAGTTGTGGTATATATACAGAGTGAATACTATTTGGTGGTAAGAGAAGATGATATAGGAACATTTGTGACAACATGGATGGATCTTGAGAGTATAACGCTAAGCGAAATAAGTCAGACAGAAAAAGCAGAGAACCCTATGATTTCACTGATATGTTGTATATCAACCAAAAACAACAAAAGAAGAAGACAAGCAAATGAGAAACAAAAACTCATAGACACAGACAATAGTTTAGTGGTTACCAGAGGTTGGGGGAGGGAGATGAGGGTAAGGGGGATCAAATATATGGTGATGGAAGGAGAACTGACTCTGGGTGGTGAACACACAATGGGATTTATAGATGATGTAATACAGAATTGTACACCTGAAATTTACGTAATTTCACTAACAATTGTTATCCCAATAAATGAAAAAAACTAGTTGAATGATAAGAATTTGTCAGTATAAAATAAATAAATAAATAAATAAATTAATTAATTAATTAAAATAATAAAAAAGGTTAAATCTCCAACACATTTCTAGGTATCTAAAAGATGATGCAAATAGATAGGACTCTGTGCTTGCCTAGGAAAGGCTCAAGAAGGCACTTATTTTCCATCTCTGGCTGACCTTGAAGTTCTGCAAGTGTGAACAAGAGGTAAAGGGTAAGGCAAAGTTATAATCTGATAGAGGACTGAAGGCATGCTCCCCAATTCACAGAGAGGTTGCTGAAAGAATTTTTGGTTCAAATCATTTAAAGAAATATCTGTTGTTATCAGCTGACCACTAAGGTAACCAAGGAGAGACTTCAGTGACTACATATGCCAAAGAATACAAACTTTACATAATTAGTACAGGAAACACATTAAACAAACAAAAAGAGAAAACAACAACAACATGGCAACAACAAAAACAAATGGCCACAATAAATCCTGGGGCAGTGGGAATCTGATTTCCAAATTTGACATATTTATGGTTTTTTTTAAATGTCCAGTCTTCAACAAAAATTTGCAATACATGCAAAGAAACAAGAAATTATGGCTCATACATAGGAACAGAAGCAGTAAGTAGAAATTATTCTCGAGGAGCCTCAGTTGTTGGATTTACTAGATAAAGATTTTGAAATAGCATTTGAAATGTTTTTTTTTTAAAAATCCTCAAAAGATATGCCTAGAGAACTAAAGGAAAGTACGAGAATGATGCCTTATCAAATAGAGAATGTCAATAAAGAGACAGAAATTCTAAAAATAACCAAATAGAAATTCTGGAATTTACAAGAACAATAATTTAAATAAGACATTTACGAGAGGGGCTCAACATCAGATCTGGGAAGGCAGAAAGAATGAGCAAACTTATAGATAGGTGAATTGAGATTATCCAGTCTGAGCAACAGAAAGAGAAGAGAATAAAGAAAAATGAATAGAGCCTAAGAGACCTATGGACACTATTCAGAATACCAAAATGTACTTAATAAGAGTTCTAGAAGGAGAAGGGAAAGGAAAGAGTCAGAAAAAATATTTGATGAAATAATGGGTAAAACTTTGCTAATTTAATGTAAAACCTTTTTCTACACATAAAAGAAACTCAGAAAACTCTAGGTAGGATAAATTCAGACATCCACACCTAGACACTGTTAAAAAAAACACAAAAGGGAGACAGACTAGAAAATTCCCTGAGTACACAACACTACTTAAGCCACAAAAGTGAAACTCAATTTAGCTTATTCGAAAACAGTGAAATTACTTTCGGCCGATTCTTGTAAATGCCTCTAATAATCATTAAAATGAAGCTGTCATCTTCCTAAAAATTGTATATGATAATCCACTTTTTAAATTAAAATTGATTGGAGTGACAATGGTTACTAAAATTACATAGGTTTCAAGTGTACAATTCTGTAATACATCATATATATATAACAAATCAACTTTTAATCAATCCCTGGTCATCTGAAAACCCCATTATAATAGCCAATCATTACAAAGATGAAACAACTTCATTTTCACTTTCTAAGCCATGCTGTAATGTTATGCCCCTGAGTTTCATAACAGTCTTTTAATTTAAAAGCAACTAGTTCATGAATTGCTCTTATATGCACAATAAGCTCCTACTAAATACTATTTTTTTTAGTATTTGATGGTTTTATTTCTGCTACTTATGATTTTCTGACAACATGTCTTAGTCAAATGTTTGAAAGAAAAAGAAAATACTGAAATTATGGTACCTAGTTGTCTATATTTTTTTTAAAAAATGTATGCTTTGAAAGTTTTGAAGATGGTGGAGTGGATAAACACTGTGCCTGCTTCCTTCCATGAACAAATTAAAATTACAACTAAATTATAAAACAATCAGCCTGGAGAACCATCTGAAGTCTGGCTGAACAGAAGTTTTATAACTAAGGATACAATGAAGCCAAGTTGAGATTGGTAGGAGGGGTGGAGACATGGACTTGGCTAACCCCAAACCTCCATGTAGCAGTAGAGAAACAGGAGGGATATCTTGGCTGAAGAGGTTCCCCCCAAAGGATCAAGGAACCCCAGCCCCACACCGGCTTCCTGAGTCCAGTGCTGGTGCCAGGAAGAGGAGCCCCCACAACATCTGGCCATGAAAAACAGTAGGGATTTGACCATCCAGGTGGGACAAAAGTGGCAGGAAACGCAGGCATCCTCTTAAAGGGACTGCACACAGACTCTCACTTCCAGGCACTTGCCTTGTGCTCTGGCAGAGGGACAGCAACTTTGGGAGTGTTAGTGACATGCAGGGAGTGGACTGAGTTGTGTGTCTTTGTAACGGGATGGAAGACAGTTGGCATTTTCCCTTTGAGGTCCTTCTCCCATGCAGCCTGCAGGCAGACACCATCTTTCTTGTATTGAGCCTTCCCTCTAAGCTTATGACCAAATATGAATCTGATTGGTCTAGTGAGCTCTGCAGCACCATTCTGTTGACTCACTTGGACTCCACCCAACACTGGAGGCACTTTCTTGTGAGCAGCCAGCCCCACCCACATTACACTTTTTCTTAGAAAACTATTGGAGTCTGTGGGCCACAGGTGGGCAACAACTGGTAATGTTGTGCTCTGAAAATTTTGCTGAGTAGTCCCAGGCTCAGCACTGGTACAAAACCAGAGTCTACATTAACTTGGTGAACTAAACTCTTCCCACTCTAGTGACTACCTGAAACCCTGTCTCACCAAACTTGCGTACCGCCCAAGGCTTTATCAGTGGCTGAACCTTAAGGGAGCTGGCAGGTAACAACAGGCCTCGGTTTTGAGGGGAGAAACCCCAGGTCTTGTATTCATGATACTTGTCCTTGGTTTGCAGTATGTCCTCTCCTATACGCTTCCAACTTTAGCACAGGCAGCTAAAAACCATGAATAGCTTCACAGTCTTACCATATAGTCCCTGGCTGGTCACAGGAAGTGGGTGACCTGGACCTGCACTAAAGACCCCCCCTAAGAGGCTCCAGAATGAACATACTTGGAGGTGGGCTTCAGACCACAACAGAGCAACACCCAATTAGCTCCACAAGCACCACACCCAATGGGCAGTCTCAACAGGCAAAAGAACCTGTTGGGACAAACCTAACTCAGTGGACATGGCCAAAGCTGACAGCCAATCAGCTTGAGGGTCAATCCCACTCACTGACATGCCAATAGCAATCAAGGCTCAACTATAACAGGAGGGCACTCACAACCCACACAAAGGACAATCCTGGAGTACCCAGTGCAGGACGTCAGATAATCTGCCACTGGGCCCCACAGGGCACCTACTGCATAAGACCACCTGGCCAAGACTGGGGGATATAGCAGATCTACTTAATACATGGAAACAAGCAGAGAGGCAGCCAAAATGAGGAAACATAGAAACAAATCCCAAAAGAAGAACAGAAGAAAACTCCAGAAAAAATAACTACACAAAATGGAGGCAAGCAACCTACCAGATACAGAGTTCAAAACAACAATTATAAGGATGCTCACGGAACTTAGTGAGAACTTCAACAAAGAGATAGCAAGCACTAAAAAGAACGTAGAAACCATAAAAAAAAAACGAGTCAGAAGTGAAGAATACAATAACTGAATTGAACCAGCAGACAAGATGAAGCAGAAGATCAAATCAGTGATTTGGAAGACCAGGTAGCAGAAAACACCCAATCAAAACAGCAAAAAGAAAAAAAAATCCAAAAAAGTAAGGAGAGTTTAAGAGACCGCTGTGACAACATCAAGCCTAACAACATTTGCATCTTAGGAAGACCAGAAGAAGAACAGAGAAAACAAAGAATTGAGTAGCTGTTTGAAGATACGACTGAAAACTTTCCTAACTTGGCAAAAAAAATAGATGTACAAGCACAGAGTCCCAAACAAAATGAACTGAAACAGGACCACAGACAGACACATAATTAGAATGGCAAAGGTTGAAGACAAAGAAAGAATTCTAAAAGCATCAAGAGAAAGGCAACTAGTAATTTATAAGGGAGTTCCCATAAGAATGTCAGCTGATTTTGCAACAGGAACTTTGTAGGCCAGAAGGAACTGGCACAAAATATTCAACGTGATGAAAAGCAAGGACCTAAAACCAAGATTACTCTACCCAGCAAAGTCATCATTTAGAATCTAAAGACAAAAATCTCCCCAGACAAGAAAAAGCTAAAGGACTTTATCACCACAAAAACAGTATTACAAGGAATGTTAGAGGTACTTCTTTAGGAGGGAAAAAAGAAGGTCAAAATTATGAATAATAAAATGGCAATAGCTACATATCTGTCAACAATTAATTTCAATGTAAATGGATTATACACTCCACTCAAAAGACATAGGACGACTGAATGGTTAAGAAAACAAGACCCTTACATATGCTGCCTACAAGAGACTGACTTCAGATTGACAGGCAAGCACAGATGGAAAATAAAGGGATGGAAAAAGATATTTCATAAAAATGGAAATGAAAAACAAACAAAAAAATCTATGGTAGCAATACTTATACCAGACAAAATAGACTTTAAAACAAAGGCTATAACAAGAGACAAAGAACAACCCAGTAATCTCACTTCAGGGTAGTTTTCTTAAGAAACCCAAATGCTTCTTTGAGAGTACATGTGCATTTATACATTCATTGCAGCATTGTTTACAATGGCCAAGATGTGGAGGCAGCCTGGGTGTCTGTCAATGGAAAAGTGGATAAAGACAAGGTAGTTCATATATACAATGGAATACTGCTGGGCCATGGAAGTGAATGGGTCCTTGCCATTTATGGTGACATGGATGGACCTAGAGGGTAATGTGCTTAGTGGAGTGTAAGACAGAGAAAGACAGATGCAATGTGATTTCACTTATATGTGGAATCTAAGGGTCAATATAAACAAATAACAAAGAAACAAACTCACAGACACAGAGAACATTTTGATGGTTGCCAGATGTGAGGGAGATTGGGAATGGGTAAGAAGGGGGAAGAGATTAAGATGTACAAATTAGTAGTTACACAGTGACCATGGGGATGTAGGTTATACCATAAGGAATATGTGAGGTCTGACACTTAAGTTTGTGAACTTGCCACTGTGAGCTTACACTGGCAGCACTGTACAAACAACACAGTAAGGTTTCATAACCTCAGCATATCAGTGTCTCACAGCTGTGTTCATGTCGACGTGTGGCAGTGTCTTGCTGACTGGCATTCATTACTGTTGTTGGGTATTTTTGTGTGCCATCATGAGAATGTCTGAGCTTGAATTAGAGCAATGAACAACCATTAAATTTCTTGTTAAACTTGGCAAGAGTGGAAGTGAAATCAGGGATGTGTTAGGCCAAGCTAATGAAGATAATGCCATGAAGAAAATGTCAGTGTACAAATGGATTAAACATTTTTCTGAGGGGAGAGAATGTGTAACTGATGACACAATATGGCTGTGTGGCCAGTAATGAGCAGAACTGACAAAAACATTGCAAAAGTTCATCAAATTGTGCATCAAAATCGTTGCCTGACTATGAGAAGCATAGCAGACCAAGTAAATATCAATAGAGAAACATTTAGGAAAGTCTTAACTGAAAACTTTGGCATGAGAAAATTGTGTGCAAAAATGGTCCTGAAGGAGCTCACCAATGAACAAAAGCAAAGGAGAGTTGAAGTTTGCCAAGACCTTTTGGTGAGGCAATACAATGTTTTGGGCCATGTTATCACTGGTGATGAAACATGGGTGTACAAATACAACCCTGAAACAAAGCGTCAAAGTGCACAATGGAAGTCAGCCAATTCTCCACAACCATAGAAGTTCTGTCAGTCCAAATTAAGGGTCAAAATGATGTTGCTAAACTTTTTTGATATCAGAGGGATTATTAATTATGAAGTTGTATCCACTGGACAAACAGTAAACCAAGTTTACTATTTGGAAATGCTGAAAAGGCTGCATGAAAAAGTTAGACAAAAATGACCTGAACTTTTCGCCAACAATTCATGGCTCGTGCATCACGACAATGCACCAGCTCACACAGCACTGCCTGAGAGGCAGTTTTTAGAACACTCTCCCTACTCACCTGATCTGGCATACAATGACTTCTTTCTTTACACAAAGACAAATGAAATATTGGAAGGAAGGCATTTTGATGACATTCAAGACATCAAGAGTACTATGATGACAGCTCTGATGGCCATTCCAAAAAAAGAGTTCCAAAATTGCTTTGAAGGGTGGACTAGGTGCTGGCATCAATGCATAGCCTCCCAAAGGGAGTACTTTGAAGGTGACCACAGTGATATTCAGCAATGCTGTATGTAGCAATTTTTTGAGGATGAGTTTGTGAATGTGATTATGTGACCTCCTAGTCAATAATATTGTACAAACTATGTATGATGTCATATTGATACCAGATTTGTTGAAATGATAAATGGGAGGGGTTGGGTGCAGAGTGGAAAGGGGATTAAGAAGTACAAACTGATAGTTACAAAATAGTCATGGATATGTAAAGTGAATATAGTCAATAATATAATAATAACTATTATTATAGTACCCACGTGGGTACTAGACTAGTCAGGAAGGTCATTTCTTAAATTTTACAAATGTCTAATCACTATGCTGTACACCCGAAATTAATGTAAAATATTTAATGTCAACTCTAATTGAAAAACTAAAAAGGGGGTGAACGGTGAAGAGGAATGAGGTTCAACTCTCCAGGTATAAAACAAGTCTTGGGGATGTAATGCACAGCATAGGAAATACAGTCAATAATATTGTGATAGCATGATATGGTGTCAGATGGTTGCTGTACTTATCATGATGATCACTTCTTTAGGTATATAAATGTTGAATAACTATGGTGTACACCTGAAACTAACATAATATTATATTTAAGCTATATTTTAAGAAAAAAACCTTTAAATAAATAAATAGGATAAACCAAAGAAATCATAAAATAAAAATGTATGCTTTAAAACTATCTATGTCATCCTATATTGAAACAGTCAAATGCAAACATTAGAGTTTCATTTTATGTCAATGAATACTTGTATGAGAAATTGTACTTTCTCCATTATTATATTATCTTACAAAAAGCCTGATTATTTGGATATTGGATCTATAGTTAACATATTTGCAGGAAAATTATCTCAAAGGAAAACAAAAATGAAAAAAAAAACACCTTGATTATTAAATAAATCAAAATATTAAAAATCACATTACAGAAGTATCTCAAAAATCAACTTTCATTTATTCAGTTTGATTGGGAAATGGAATATTTCTTAATTGCTTACTCTGGGCAACTAAATGTTATTACCTCATTCTACTGAAAACTCATTGAGAGACAACCAAGATGACTCAGTAGGTAAATGCTGTGTTTACTTTCTCTCACAACCACATCAAAATTACAACTAATCTACAAAACAACCATTATTGAGAATTTCCTAAAATCAAGCTGAAGTGAAGCCTTTCAATTAAGGACTTGCAGAAGAAGCCACCTCCAGACAAGTAGGAAGGTCAGAGATGTGGAACAGGCTCATCCCACGCTCATGTGTGACCATTAAAAATTAGGAGGGCTATTTCAGCTGTGAGGGACCTCTCCCTACTCCCTAGAGGAGTGAGAGATTCCAGCCCAGGGTTCCAGTACTGGGGAGAGAAGTCCCCATAATTTCTGGTTGTAAATACCAGCAGAGATTGTGACTGAGTGAGACTGAGTGCAGCTGCACTCACAGGCGCTCTCCTTAAAGGAATTGTGTGCAGACTTACCCATCAAGGGAATCACTCACTCTGAGCTCCAGTGCTGGGGCAGCGACTGGAGAGGGAGCAGGGACACATGGTGGGGAATTGAGTTGTCTGGTTTGGAACGGGGGCTGGAGAAGTGGCTTTCTCCTGGATGGGGGAGCTGGCAGAGGCCATTGTTTCTTTCTTGAACCCTCCTCCTTCCCAGCATGCGAAAACAGGCAGTGCCATTTCTGAGTCTCTGCTGTTCATTCGCCACACCCTGGTAATTTGAGACCCTGCTCCACCGAAATTTTGGGCACACCCAGGATGCTTTTAGTGGCTTTTTCATGCAGACTGCCTGCTTTGATTTAAGCTGCAGATTTTCCTAGGGTCTGTCGAAAGTTTGTGGAAACCAGACAAGCAGCATCTGGCTTGAGCACGTCCTTTACCTCTGGCTGAGCAGCCCGAAGTGTGGCATTAGTGGCAGCCAGTCTTGGTTCACGTCTCGGCCTCTAAAGGTACTTCCAAGCACAGCACAGGTGACAGCCATCTATGGATTTCTTTCTGGCTTCTGCTGTATGGCCCCAGGTGGGGCACTGGCTGTGGCTGAACTTGACCTACAGCACATCCCCTCCAAGGTGGTCTTGGGGCTGGCACCCCCAGTGACCAACTTCAAACTGAGCTGGAGCATGACCCAGTCCCCTCCAAGTATGATACACCCATGGGGTGGATTGAGCAGGCACCAGAGTCCTGCTGAGGCAGACCCTGCTCTGTAGGATCCGCCCCTGCACAACAACTGTTCCACTGTAGTCAAGGCCAGTCCTCACATCCTCACAACCAGTGAGACCAAGGATAGGTCCCTCCCATTGATATGCAATTATCAACCAAGGCTCAACTACAAGAGGAGGGCACACACAACCCACACAATAGATACACCTGGAGCGCATGGCTCAGGTGACCAGAAGGACTACGCCACTGAACCCCACAGCACACTTACTACATAAAGCCACTCTACTAAGACCAGAAAACATAGCAGCTCTACCTAATACACAGAAACAAACACAGGGAGACAGCCAAAATGAGAAGACAAGGAAATGTGTCCCAAGTAAAAGAACAGAACAAAGCTCCAGAAAAAACGAAGCCAAACAGAGATAAGCAATCAGACCCAGAGTTCCAAATACTGGTTATAAGAATGCTCAGTGATCTCAGAGATCTTCAGCAGAGGGATAGGAAGCATGAAAATGGAGATGGAAACCATGAAAAAGAACCAGTAAGAAATAAAGGATACAATAATGAAAATGAAGAATATATTACAGGGAATCAAGAGTAGATTGGATGAAGCAGATGATCCAACAAATGATGTAGAAAATATGATAGTAGAAAACACACAAGCAGAACAGCAAAAAGAAAAAAAGAATCCAAAAAACTGAAGAGCATTTAAGGAACCTCCAGGACAATATCAAGCATACCAACATTCACATTGTAGGGGTACCAGAAGGAGAAGAGAGACAGCAAGAAATTGAAAACCTATTTGAAGAAATAATGACAGAAAACTTCCCCAACCTAATGAAGGAAATGGACATACAAGCCCAGGAAGCACAGAGTCCCAAACATGATAAACCCAAAGAGGCCAACACCAAGACCCATCATAATTAAAATGCCCAAGACCCATCAAAATTAAAAAGGTTAAATACAAAGAGAGAATCTTAAAACCAGTAAGAGAATAGCAGTTAGTTAACTACAAGGGAGCCCCCATAAGACTGTCAGTTGATTTCTCAACAGAAACTTTGCAGGCAAGAATAGAATGGCAGGAAATATTCCAAGTGATGAAAAACAATGACATCCAACCAAGATTGCTCTATCCAGCAAAGCTGTCATTTAGAATTGAAGGAGAGATAAGGTACTTCCTAGATTAAAAAAAAAAAAATCTGAAGGAGTTCATCACCACCAAATCAGTATTACAAGGACTTTCAGTGGAACTTCTTTAAGATGGGGGATGGAGGTTAAGGATGGGTGAAAGAAGAAGGGATTAATAAATACAAATTGTCTTTATGTATAAATGTTTTCAGATTTTTCGGGTAGATACCCAGGAGAGCGATTGCTGGGTCATATGGTAATTCTATTCGTAATTTTTTGAGGAACCTCCACACTGCCTTCCATAAGGGCTGCACCAGTCTGCATTCCCACCAACAATTGCAGCTTTATTTACGGTGGCCAAGACATGGAAACAACCAAAATGTCCTTCGATAGATGAATGGATAAAGAAGTTGTGGTATATATACGCCATGGAATACTATTCGGTGGTAAGAAAAGATGATATAGGGACATTTGTGACAACATGGATGGATCTTGAGAGTATAATGCTAAATGAAATAAGTCAGACAGAAAAAGCAGAGAACCATATGATTTCACTGACATGTGGTATATAAACAACAAACAACAAAAGAACAAGACAAACAAATGAGAAAGAAAAACTCATAGACACAGACAATAGTTTAGTGGTTACCAGAGGGTAAGGGAGGTGGGGGGTGGGAGATGAGGGTAAGAGAGATCAAATATATGGTGATGGAAGGAGAACTGACTGGGTGTTGAACACACAATGGGATTTATAGATGATGTAATACAGAATTGTACACCTGAAATCTATGTAATTTCACTAACAATTGTCACCCCAATAAACTTCAATTTTAAAAAAAGAAAAAAAAGAAATACAAATTGGTTGATACACAGTAGTCATGCGGATGTAGGGTATAGTATAAGGAATACAGTCAGCAATATTGTAATAACTATGTATGGTGTCAGATGGGTACTAGATCTATGAGGGTGATAGATGGGAAGGGTGTTGGGGTACAGGGTGAAAAAGATGAAGGCATTAAGAAATACAAATTGATAATACAGTATGGGGAATATAATCAACATTGTTGCAAAGATCACTTAAGGTGCCAGATGGGCACTGGACTTATAATGGGATCACTTCATAGACTGTGCAGATGCCTGTCCAATGTGCTATACACCTGTAGAGCTGAAGTAGAATAATATTGAACATCAATTATAACTACATATATAGGTATATATAGTCATGGGATGTGGAGTACAGCATAGCGAAGATAGTTGATGGCATTGTAACAGATATATAAGACGTCAGAGGAGTAGTAGCTTGTGGGGAGGGTTATCAGTTTTTGAAGAGTTTAAATGTCTAACTATTGCATTGCTCTGTACACCTGAAAATAAATTTTAAAAAGCTTTTAAAAAGAAGTACTAATTGGTTGTTATACAGTAGTCATGGGGATGTAGGATATAGCATGAGAAACATAGTCAATAATATTGTAATAACTAGGTATGGTGTTAGATAGGTACTAAATCTATCAGGGTGATAGATTGGGAATGGTATTGGTGGCAGGGTGAAAAAGATGAAGACATTAAGAAATACAAATTGACAGTTATTAAAGTATGGGGAATATAATCAACAATGTTGTAAATAACATGCACGTGCCAGATGGGCACTGGAATTATCAGGGAGATCATGTCATAGACTGTGTAGATGTCTGTCAGATGAATTATACACCTGAAGAGATGAAGTATAATATTGAATGTCAACTACTACTAAATATATAGGTACATATAGTCATGGAATGTGGAGTAGAACATAGGGAAGATAGTCGATGGTATTGTAACAGCTATACAAGGTGTCAGAGGAGTAGTAGGTTGGGGGTGGGTTATCACTTTATGAGTTGTTTAAGTGTCTAACTATTAAATTGCTTTATACACATGAAACTAATAAAAAAATGAATTTAAAAATACCCAAAATCTCATCACCCAAAGATAATTATTCTTGATACTTTGTTTATATTTTCCCTCTGCACCTCCATATACACAAATATATTTGTTGTGGTAGCCAGCCTCAAAGATAGTTCCCAATGATTCCCACTTCCTAGTATTCACACCCTTGTGTCGTTCCCTCGTGCATTGTAAAACCTGCATGACTAAAGAGTGAGAAAGAGGTGAGGAAATGGAAAAACAGTCAGCATAGACACCTTATTTAAAAGATATGGCAGAAAAGGGTTAGTCTGTGTGAAAAATAGCAGATGATACAATTGATAGCATGAGATTTCTGATATTTGGTTAGAGAAGACTGTGACTTCCTTCTTTGCCTCTGTCTCCACTGTATTTTGGATCACTTGTTCTAGGGGAAGCCAGCGGCCATGACATGAGGATACTCAGTCAACCTATTGGTTTCCCCATATGATAAGGAAAAGAAGCCTCTGACCAACAGCCAGGGAGGAACTGAGGCATGTCAACGACCATGTGAGTGAATCTGGAAGAGAATTCTCCAACACAAGTCAAGCCTTGATATGACCTCAGTCCTGGCCAAGATTTTGTCCACAAATGTGTGAAGGACTCTGAGCCAGAAACACCCAGGTAAGTCACTTCTATATTCCTGACACTAAAAGTATATGATATAATAAATGTTTGTTGTTTGAATCTGCAAAGTTTTATTGTAATTTGTTATGTAGAAATAGATAATAAATGGAATAATGCTCTGGAACCAGCTTCTCTCAAGAATGTATTTCCATATACAAAAAACTTATCTGAATCCACACTGGTACTTTGGCTTCTTCATTTGTGTTATAATAGAAAATATGTCTCCGGATACGTCATCAAAATGGCGGCGTGAGGTGAGCCTCTGTACAGCTCCCCTGGAATATACAACTAATCAGACAACAATAACTCCACAAAGAACTCCGTGCAGAGCAGACAGGCAAGACTAAGAGGCCCACTACTGAATTCACCTCCAGGTGGGCGAATTGCACGAGCAGGGGAGCAGGGAAGGGAGAAGTACGGGGAGGGAACCGAGCAGACACAGGACACAGACCTAGCTCAGTGCTCCGAGCTCACTGAATCCTGGAACTACCGCAGCTGCAGGAGAGGGAAGAACTCGGACTGCTAGGGCTCCGCTTACGGCCCGCAGGACTGAGGGGGCAGCATATAACACGGCGGAACCCAACGCTCACAGCAGAGACCTCGGAGCAAAGACTGAGGGAAGAAGGCTGAAAACTGTGGTTTAAGCCCTCACTGCCAAGCGGAGAACGGAAGCCTTAGCCACTGAGACTAGCAGACCCCTCCCTACCTTCCCGGAGCTCGCCGCACCCCCAACTGCCCGGTGCTAGAAGCCATAAAGTAGCAGTGTCAGATCAAAAGGACAGGATTTGCTGTTCTGAGAACGGTGGACCGCAGACACAGATTCGCAGCACAACTAGTTCTGGCAAAGGGGAGGGAGCTGTGGAAGCAGGACAGGCTGTGGTGGTGGTCGCCACCATTGCTCTGGGCCACCTCTCACAACTCACCCCGTCCCTGGCCCCACCTATCTGGGCGATCCCTGCAGGAGTAAACAGAACTGCTGAAACATATGGGCTCTGAATCTGGTGCAGGAAGAGCTGTGGAACTTCAAAAGCTCTCCGCATACCCACACGGACACTGTGCCCTGTGACCCAGGCGAACTATTAACAGAGGAGAAAAACGTCTTCCAGGGATTGCCCTCATTGTGATAAGCTGGAACAGTGCAGAGAAAACATAGAACTACTGTGTCAGAGAGAAAAAAATGACTACAGTCGGAGAGAAAATAAAACATTCTACCAACAAGTATTAGAAAACAAAAGAATAACCTCTTTCTATCAACCTGTTGCAGAAGCCACTCCTGTAGATGTCTAGGAAGAGAAATAATAAATCAGTAATTGCCATGAATAACCAAGGCAACAAGACAGCTCAGAAAGAAAGTGAAAAATCTCCAGCAAAGGAACTTAAAGATATGGAAATATGTGACTCAAATGATAGAGAATTCAAGATTGCAGTTCTGAAAAAACTCAATGAGATGCAAGAAAAAACAGAAAGGCAATTTAATGAACTCAGAAACGCAATCAAAGAACAACATGAGCATTTCCTGAAAAGATTGAAATTAGAAAAAAGAACCAAATGGAATTTCTAGAGATTAAGAACTCAATAGAAGAAATTGAGAATGCAATAACCAGCTTAGGTAGTAGAGTTGACCAGATGGAGAAAAGAATCAGTGACATCGAAGATAGAAACCTGGAAATTACACAGATGGAATAAGAAAGAGACTTGAAACTTAAAAGAAATGAAAGAACTCTACAACAACTTTCTGACTCTATCAGAAACAGCAGTAGAAGAATCATGGGCATACCACAAGGAGAAAAAAAAGAGAAGTTAACAGAGAATATATTCAAAGAAATTGTTAATGAGAACTTCCCAAATTTGTGGACAGAACTGGATCCTCGAATTCAGGAAGCAAATAGAAAAACTAATTACCTCAATCCCAACAGGACTTCTCCAGGGCACATTGTATTGAAGCTGTCTAAAATTAACACCAAAGAAAGAATCCTCAAGGCAGCCAGGGAAAAGAAGACGATAACCTACAAACGAAAGCCCATTATATGATCATCAGATTTTTCAGCAGAAACTCTACAAGCCAGGAGAGAGTGGAACCAAATATTCAAACTATTGAAAGAGAGAAGTCATGAGTCAAGAAAAATATATCCAGCAAAGATATCCTTTAGATATGAAGGAGGAATAAAGACCTTTCCAGACATAGAGAATTGAGGGAATTTTCTAATACATGACCCGCACTACAAGAAATATTAAAGGAGGCTATTCGACCACACTCACCAGGCACAATTTGTGGCAACCGAAACATAAAAAGGGGGAGAGTAAAGGCCTGAACCGGAATATGGAAATGGAGAATGTAAGCGTGCTGAAGAAAATGGAATACTTTAAATGTCAAAATTTCTTTTACCTATACTTAAGGGTAACCACTGAAAACAAATCCAGAACTGAAATATATACTGTAATAAAAGAAGAAACTGAGGGAAACATCATAGAATACCACCACACGGAAATAATTGACAACAACAAAAAGACAAAGAAACAATGGAGATTCTGCCTTACCTGAAAACTAAAGATTGATTTACAGAAAATCCTCACGTATCAATAATCACGCTAAATGTAAATGGACTGAACTCACCAATAAAAAAGCACAGAGTAGCAGATTAGATCAAAATACTAAACCCAACCATATGCTGTCTCCAAGAGACATATCTCAGCTTCAAGGACAAGCATAGACTCAAAGTGAAAGGGTGGAAATTGACACTCCAAGCAAATGGTATCCGGAGAAAATCAGGTGTAGCAATAATGATATCAGATGAAACAGACTTCAGGGTGAAAAAGATAACAAGAGACAAAGATGGACATTTCATAATGGTAAAGGGGACTATAGAAAAAGAAGACATAACAGTCATCAATATTTATGCCCCCAATCAGGGAGCACCAAAATATACCAAGGAACTACTAACAGAACTAAAGGGAGAAATTGACCAAAACACAATTGTACTAGAGGACTTAAATACATCATTGAGAGCTATGGATAGATTATCCTAACAGAAAATAAATAACAAAATTGCAGCCCTAAATGACACATTAGATGAAATGGACATCATTGACATATATAGAGCACTTCATCCTAAACGATCAGACTATATATTTTTTTTGAATGTACATGGAACATTCTCAGGGATAGACCATATATTGGGACATAAAAGCAGCCTCAGCAAATTTAAGAAGATTGAAATCATACCAAGCATACTCTCTCATCACAAGGCTTTGAAATTGGAAATCAACTGCAAAAGGAAAGACGGAAAAATCACAAATACATGGAGATTAAACAACATACTTTTAAAGAACGATGGGTCATAAAAGAAATTAGAGGAGAGATCAAAAGATACATAGAAACAAATGACAATGAAAATACATCCTACCAAAATTTTTAGGATGCAGCGAAAGCAGTTTTAAGAGGGAAATTTATATCATTACAGGCCTATCTGAAGAAACAAGAAAAGTCCCAAATAAATAATCGCATGTTACAACTTAAAGAATTAGGAAAGAACAAATGAAACCCAAGGTCAGCAGAAGAAAGGAAATAGCAAAAATCAGAGCAGAACTAAATGAAATAGAGAACAAAAAGACAATAGAAAAAATTAATGTGAGAAAGAGCGGGTTCTTTGAAAAGATTAACAAAATTGACAATCACCTGACTAGACTCACTAAGCTAAAAAGAGAGAAGAAACTAAATAACAATGTCAGAAATGAAAAAGGGGAAGTTATCAGGACACCACAGAAATACAAAGGATCATGCAAGAATACTATGAAGGACTATATGCCACCAAATTCAATAACCTATAAGAAATGGACAAGTTCTTAGAAACATATAGCCTTCCAAGTCTAAACCATGAAGAACTGGAAAATCTAAACAGACCGATCACCAGTAAAGAAATTGAATCAGTCATACAAATCCTTCCCAAAAACAAAAGTCGGAGACCAGATGGCTTCACTAATGAATTCTACCAAACGGTTAAAGAGGATCTAATACCAATCCTGTTCAAACTCTTCCAAAAATTGAAGAAGAGTCAGTACTCCCTATCTCATTTTATGAGGCCAACATTACCCTGATAACAAAACCTGCTAAGGACAACACACAAAAAAAGAAAACTATAGACCAATATCTCTGATGAATACTGATGCAAAAATCCTAAACAAAATTCTAGCAAATCAAATACAACTATGCATTAAAAAGATTATTCAACACGACCAATTGGGGTTCATCCCCGGGGCACAAGGATTGTTCACCATCAGCAAATCCATCAATGTGGTACATCACAGAAACAAAATAAAGGACAAAAACCATATGGTTATATCAATTGATGCAGAAAAGATTTTGACCAAATCTAGCATCCATTTAGGATAAAAAGTCTCAGCAATGTGGAAATAGAATGAACATATCTCAGCACAAAAAATGTCATATATGACAAAACCACAGCTAATATCATGAAATGGGGAAATGCTAAAAGCATTCCCATTTTCATCAGCAACACTACAAGAATGCCCATTTTCACCCCTTAAATTTGACATACTAATGGAAGTTCTAGCCACAGAAACGTGACCAGAAAATTAAATAAAACACATCCAAATTGGAAAGAAAGAAGCAAACTTATCATTACTTTCAGATGACATAGATGTGGAGAGAACCCCAAAGATTCCATCAAAAAACTATTAGATCTGATAAATGAAATTAATAAAGTAGCAAAATAGAAAATTAATATACAGTAACAGTTGGTTGTATTTTATACACCAATATCAAACTATCATAAAGAGAATTTAAGAAAAACATCTTATTTAAAATTACATAAAAAATAATAACATATTTATCAAGAAATTAAGCATAGAAGTAAGAGACCTTTACTTAGGAAATCATAAGACATTGAAGAGAGAAATTAAAGAAGATATAAATAAATGGAAACATACAACCATGCTCATGGGTAGAAAGAATTAATATAGTTAGAATGTCCACACTACCGAAAGCAACCTATACATTCAATGCAATCCTCATCAAAATACCTATAGCATTTTTCCCATAACTAGAACAAATGAACTTGAAGTTTCTATAGAACAATAAAAGACCCTGAATAGCCACGGCAATCCTGAGAAAAAAGAACAAAGTTGGAGGTATTACACTCTCTCATATCAAATTATACTACAAGATCACACTAATCAACACAGCATGAATTTGGCATAAAAACAGAAACATAGATTGATGGAAAAGAGTAGAGAGCCCCGAAATAAATCCATGCCCAAATGGTCATTTAATCTATGACAAAGGAAGCAAAAATTTACATTAGGTAAACAGAGTTTATTTAATAAATGGTGCTGGGAAAACTGGACAGATAAATGCAAAAAATGAAACCACCTTCTTACACCATATCAAAGAATAAACTCAAAATGGATTTAATACTTATATATAAAACCCCAAACCATAAAATTCCTAGAAGAGAACATAGGAACTGAACTCTCAGGCATTACTCGTATTCATATTTTTACTGATATATCTCCTCAGACAAGGGAAACAAAAAAAATAAATAAATAGGACTACATCAAACAAAAAAGGTTTTTCACAGCAAAGAAAACAAAACAAAAAAGGACATTCTGAATAGAAGATATTTGCCAATGATATATCTAATAAGGGGTTAATATCCAAAATTCATAAAGCAAACAAACAAAGAAACCAAAAACTCATACAATTCAACAACAAGAAAAATATATCTAAAAAATGAGCAGAGGTCCTGAACAGACTTTTCTCCAAGGAGGATATATAGATGGCCAATAGATATAGAAAAGATGCTCAGTGTCACTAATAACCAGAGAAATGCAAATAAAAACCACAGTAAGATAAAACTTCACTCCTGTCTAAATGGCTATCATCAATAAATCAACAGACAAGTGTTGGTGAGGATGTGAAGAAAAGGGAAGCATTGTGCACTATTTTGGGATTGCAAATGGGTGAAGCCACTATGGGAAACAGTATGGAGGTTCCTCCAAATGTTAAAAATAGAAGTACCTTGTGACACAGAAATTCCACTCCTGGGAATTTACGCAAAGAAATTCAAAATAACGATTCAAAAAAGCATGCATTGCTATTTTTACTGCAGTGCTATTCACAATAACCAAGATATTGAAACAACTAAAATCCCTTCAATAGACGATTGGATAAAGAAATTGTGGGGAGACATCATAAAAATGGTGGCATAAGGTGAGCCTCTTGAAATCTCCCCTAGAATTTACAAGTAATTGAACAACTATAATTCCACAAAGCAGCAGACAGGCAAGACTAAGAGGCAAGCAACTGAAATCGCCTAAAGGTGGGCAAATAGGATGAGCTGGGCAGGAAGGAAGCAGGAAGTACAGAGACGTTGGTGGCACAGGCACAGGACGCAGACCAGAGCTCTGAGCTCCCTGAATTCCAGAACATCCACAGCCGGAGGAGAGGGAAGAACTCGGAATGATAGTGGTTCGCTTATGGCCCAAAGTCCTGCCTGAGGGATTAGCATATAACATAGACGGACCCAATAATCACAGCAGAGACCTCAGAGCAAAGACTGAGGAAAGAAGGGTGAAAGTGGTGATTTAAGCTCTCACTACTGAACAGAGAATGGAAGTCTTAGGCAAAATCATTGTTGCCCTGTCCCAACACTCCCAAGCGTGCCCAATACCCACCTACCAAGGGCTAAAAGTGGAACGGTAGCAGTGTCAGATCAAAACAACAGAATATTTGCAGTTCTGAGAACAGTGGCCCACAGACACAGATTCACAGCCCAACTAGTTCAGGCAATGGGGAGGGAGTGTGGAAGCAGGACTGGCTGTGGTGGTGGTCATTGCCATCTCTCTGGGCCACCTGTCACAACCACTCTGCCCCAATCCACACCTATTTGGGCAGATAACTGCACAAGTAAACAGAGCTGCTGAAACACATGGGCTCTAAATCTAGTGCAGGAAACCTTTGGAACTTCAGAAGTACTTCACATCCACTAATGGAGGTGTTGCCCTGTGACCCAAGCAGACTGTTCACAGAGGAGTAGACCACCTTCCAGGGAATCCCACCATTGTGTGAGAAGCTGGAAATGTGCAGACAAAATATAACACTACAGTGTGGGAGGGAATAAAAGGCTTCAGAGAGAAAACAAAGATTTCTACCAACACCTAGTGGAAAACAAATGAAAGACCCCTTACTATCAACCTGTTGCTGAACCCACTCCTGTATAAGCCTAGGGAGACACACAATAATTCATTAATCGCCATGGATAACCAAAACAACATGACAGCTCAGAAAGAAAATGAAAAGTCTCCAGAAAATGAATTTAAAAACATGGAAATACATGACTTAAATGACAGAGAATTGAGATTGCAGTTTTGAAAAACCTCAAAGACATGC
Organism: Rhinolophus hipposideros; assembly: GCF_964194185.1. NCBI lineage: Eukaryota > Metazoa > Chordata > Mammalia > Chiroptera > Rhinolophidae > Rhinolophus > Rhinolophus hipposideros. The sequence goes on from NC_138046.1 coordinate 44,576,508, forward strand.
AAGAAAACATAGAAAGGCAGTTTAATGAACTCATAAACACAATCAAAGAAAAAAATGAACATTTTACCAAAGAGATTGAAGTTGTAAAAAAGAACAAAATAAAATTTCTGGAGACTAAGCATTCAGCAAAACAAATGAAGAATGAAACAGCAAACTTAGGTTGTATAGTTGAACAGATGGAGGAAAGAATCAGTGACATTGAAGATAGAAATCTGGAAATGACAAAGATGGAATAAGAGAGAGACTAGAGAGTTACAAGAAATGAAAGAACTCTACAAGAAATCTCTGACTCAATCAGAAAGAGCAATATAAGAATAATGGGTATACCAGAAGGACTAAAAAGAGAGAAGGAACAAAGAGTATGTCAAACAAATAGTCAATGAGAACTTTCCAAACTTGTGGAAAGAACTGGATACTAGAATCAAAGAAGCAAACACAACACCTAATTACCTCAATCCTAACAGGCCTTCTCCAAGGCACATTGTATTGAAGCTGTCAAAAATTAATGAAAATGAAAGAATCTTCAAGGCAGCCAGGGAAAAGAGGACGGTAATCTACAAAGGAAAACCATTTAATTATCATGAGATTTTTCACCAGAAACTTCACAATCCAGGAGGGACTGAAATCAAATATTAAAACAACTGAAAGAGAGAAATTATGAACCAAGAATATTATATCCAGCAAAGATATCCTATAGATATAAAGGAGAAATAAAGACCTCTCCAGACATACCGAAGCAGAGGAAATTTTCTAACAGACGACCTGCACTATAAGAAATACTGAAGGAGGAGACTTCCGGATCAAAATGGCGTCGTGATGTGAGCCTCTGTAAAGCTCTCCTGGAATTTACACCTAATCGGACAACAATAAATCCACAAAAGACTCCCTCCACAGCAGATAGGCAAGACGAAAAGATCCACTACTGAATTCACCTCCAGGAGGAATTACCTGAATGTGAGCGCTGATTGCCAGCAGAGGAGGAGGCAGGAGAGCAAAGTGGAAGCGCGCCACCCCCCCCCCACGGCGGAGCCCAGGCCGGACAGCAACAGCTGCGCTGCGTGGCTCCCAGGACGGAGTGGAGATTCGTGGAAGGTTTGCTTTGGGGTGCGCTAGTTGGGCGAGCGGGGGAGAAGCGAGGAGGGCAAGAGGAAACGCGCCGCGCTCTCCCCACCGCCCACGGTAGAGCCGCGGCCCTGAAGCGTGCTCACAGCAGCAGCAGCAGGCGGCACCCAGGGCTCTAGAGTACCACGGGAGCCCAGGGTGCAGCGGAGAGCGCAGGGTCCAGGAGGCGGGCTCTTTCCCTGCGTCCCACAGCTGATCGCTCCCACTGGGGCGGGCAGCTCGTGGGCCCTAGGGCAGACAAAGAACTCAGACGCCACACCTTGGCCCCTCACCCCACTTTTCGAATCCTCCCCCCGCCCTTCCAGTAACTTAAAATGACCCCTGCACTGAGGAGTAGTGTCAGATTACAGAGGGGCCTCTGTGTTCAGGCGCTGGGAAGATTAGCACCCAGCTCTGACCTTTGGAACAGGCTGGGAGGAGGGGATTTTCGCTGGATGAGGAGAGAGGAGACTCCCACACCTCCAGCCACCACCTTTTCGGGCATGCGGGAGGAGTGTGACGTGGCTGGCCTGGGAGAGAGAAGACCGCTCCATCCCCAGGCCCCACCCTCTCTGGAAGGCCTAGGTCGGGGCAAGGGTAAACGCAGAAGCACTCCCTGAGTTCAACAGTAAGCGGAAGATGCAGCTCCCGGCTTTCAGCAGCTTAGAGACCTGCCGCCCACCCCCTCCCACACACCCACCGAAGGAGGGCCCTAAGACTCAGGAGTACTGGGCACAGGGCTGGTGGAGCTACTCTCAGCGTGCATTTGTGCAGGAAAGGACAGAAACTGCACGGTCTCTCTGAAAACTGTCATCCAGACCCCTCAGCCCCTCGCATTTAAATCTACACTCCCAAATTCACTCTGGGCACCAGGTGACCAGCGCTGCCTGCGCAATAGGCAGGGAACTCTTTGGCACAGCGAAGGACAACCTGGAGATGACTTGGTGGGCTCAAGCCAAGACTGGTGCTGCTTTCTGTTTTGCTTTGCTTGGTGTTCTTTTTTTTTTTTCTGCTTGTTGATTTGCTTTGTTCTGTCTTTATTTCTTTGATATCTTTGTCTATGTTGAGTGGGGATTGTCAGTTGTATTTTACACGTGAATGTACTTGATTTGTTTTCTTTGTTGTTGTTATTGTTGTTGTTGTACTTGGTAACTTGATTTGTGCTGAAACTGCCCTAACAGGGCCCAGCATAAGAGGCACAAGGTTCAACATATCCAGAAGCCAACTCTGGACCAAACCAGACTACTACCGGGTTTGACCTACAAGTCACACACCCAGAGGAAATTCTCTGAAGGCAAAAGAGCCCATAGAGGCCAAACCTCATTTAAGTGGTCAACCCTCACCCAGCAGAACACCCTGCGGTGGACAGAGCCAAGTTTCACAACTAGACGGCCTAGGAGTTAAACCCACCTACTCACAAGCAAAAACAAATTAAAGTTCTTCTTCAACAGGACAATATACTAAACACACGAGCCACCTTTGGAGCACATGCAGAGGAGAAGAACGAAGTAGTCCAAGTCAAATATAAAAAACACATACTACATAAGATAACCCAGAAGAACTAAGAGCTCTAGGGGATCTTCCTAATACATCAAAGCAAACACAGAGAGTCAGTCAGAATGGGGAGACAAAGAAACATGTCCCAAATAAAAGAACAGAAGAAACCTACAAAAATGGAACCAAATGAAGCAGAGGTAACCAACCTGTCAGAGACAGAGTTCAGAACACTGGTGATAAGACTGTTTAAGGAGCTTAGAGAAGACATAAAGAAGGATATAGAAATCATAAAGAACAACCAGTTAGAACTAAAGAACACAATTACCGAAAATAAGACCTCACTTGAAGGGATGACCAGCAAATTAGATGAAGCAGAGGATCGAATCAGCGACTTAGAAGACAAGTTAGCAGAGATCACTCAAACTGAACAACAGAAAGAAAAAAGAATAAAAAACAATGAAGATGGGTTAAGAGACCTCTGGGATAACATCAAGCGCAACAACATGTGCATCATAGGAATACCAGAAGGCGAAGAGAAGAAGCAAGGGATTGAGAACATATTTGAGGTAATAATGTCCGAAAACTTCCCTAACTTGTTCAAGGAAACCAACATACAAGCCCAGGAAGTGCAGAGAGTTCCAACCAGGATAAACCCAAACAGGCCCACACCAAGACACATTATAGATAAAATGGAAAAGCTTAAAGACAAAGAGAGAATCTTGAAAGCAGCAAGAGAAAGGCAGAAGGGAACTCCCATAAGACTATCAAATGACTTTTCTACAGAAACATTGAAGGCCAGGAGGGAGTGGCAGGAGATACTCAAAGTGATGGAACACAAAGGCCTACAACCTAGATTGATTTATGCAGCAAGGCTATCATTTAAAGTTGATGGAGAGATAAAGAGCTTCCCAGAAAAGAACAAACTGAAAGAATTTATTACAACCAAGCCAGCATTGCAAGAATACTAAAAGGACTTTTGTAAATAGAAGAAAAATGAAAAAAATTTACTACAAATTTAAATATGGCAATAACTATGTACCTATCAATAATCACTTTAAATGTAAATGGATTAAATGCTCCAATCAAGAGACATAGGGTGGCTGAGTGGATAAGGAAGCAAGACCCTTATATATGCTGTATACAAGAGACTCATTTCAGATCAGAAGACACACACAGGCTGAAAGTGAAAGGTTGGAGTAACATATTTCATGGAAATGGAAGCGAAAAAAAAGCTGGAGTTGCAATACTTATATCTGACAAAATAGACTTTGAAATGAAGAACATATTAAAAGACAAAGATGGGCACTATAAAATAATAAAGGGATCAATTCGACAAGAGGACATAACCCTAGTAAACATCTATGCACCTAACATAGGAGCACCTAAATATATAAAACAGGTATTGATGGACATAAAGACAGAGATCAACAGCAACACTATCATACCAGGGGACTTCAACACACCTCTGACAACAAGGGACAGGTCCTCCAGACAGAAAATCAATATGGAAACAACAGCCTTAAATGACACTTTGGACCACTTGGATTTAATCGATATTTTCAGAGCATTTCACCCCAATGCTGCAGAATACACGTTCTTCTCAAGTGCACATGGAACATTTTCCAAGACCCATCATATGTTAGGACACATATGATCTTGATTTGAATTTTCTTTGTAAATTTAAGAAAATTGAAATCATAGCAATTGTCTTCTTTGATCACAGTGCTAAGAAATTAGAAATAAACTACAGGAAAAAAAAAAACCAGGAAGACACACCAATTCATGGAGGCTGAATAACATGTTACTAAATAAGGAATGGGTCAAGGAGCAGATCAAAGAAGAAATCAAAAGATATCTCGAGACAAATGAGAATGAGAACACGACGACCCAAAATCTATGGGATGCTGCAAAAGCAGTCCTAAGAGGGAAGTTCATAGCACTGCAGGCCTACCTCAAGAAACAAGAAACATCACTAATTGACAGTTTATCTTCACACTTAAGGGATCTGGAAAAAGAACAGCAAAATAAGCCCAAAGGGAGCACAAGGAAGGAGATAATAAGGATCAGAGCAGAAATAAATGAATTAGAAACCAGAAAAACAATACAAAAGATCAATGAATCCAAGAGTTGGTTCTTAGAGAAGATAAACAAAATTGACATACCTTCAGCCAGACTCATTAAAAAAAGGAGAGAGAGGACCTAAATTAATAAAATCAGAAATGAAACAGAAGTGACAACAGACACCACAGAAACACAGAAAATTTTCAGAAATTACTATGAGCAAGTATATGCCAACAAATTTGACAATCTGGAAGAAATGGGCAATTTTCTAGAGGTGCACAACCTTCTAATGCTAAGTCGAGAAGAAACAGAAAGCCTGAACAGTCTGATTACCACCAGGGAAATTGAATCAATAATCAATAATCTCCCAACAAACAAAATCCCTGGACCAGATGGCTTTACAGGTAAATTTTTCAAAACGTTCAAAAAAGAATTATCACCTATTCTCCTCAAACTCTTCCAAAAAATCCAGAAGGAAGGAAGACGCCCAAACACATTTTACGAAGCCACTATCACCCTGATCCCAAAAGTAGACAAAGACATCACAAAAAAAGAAAACTACAGGCCGATATCTCTAATGAACATAGATGCAAAAATTCTCAACAAAATATTAGCGAACAGAATTCAGCAATACATCAAAAAGATCATACACCATGATCAAGTGGGATTCATCCCTGGTATGCAGGGGTGGTTCAACATCCGCAAATCCATTAATGTGATACACCACATTAACAAAATGAAAAATAAAAATCACATGATCATATCAATAGATGCAGAAAAAGCATTTGATAAAATACAGCAACCTTTTATGATAAAAACCCTTAAGAAAGTGGGAATAGAAGGATCATATCTTAACATAATAAAGGCCATATATGACAAACCCACAGCTAACATCATACTCAATGGGGAAAAGCTAAAACCATTCCCCCTAAGATCAGGAACAAGACAAGGTTGCCCACTTTCTCCACTTCTATTCAGCATAGTGCTGAAAGTTCTAGCCACAGCAATCAGACAAGAGAAAGAAAGAAAAGGCATCCAAATTGGTAAGGAGGAAGTAAAATTATGACTATATGGAGATGATATGATACTATATAGAGAGAACCCTAAAGACTCCACCAAGAAACTATTAGAACTGATAGATGAATTTAGTAAAGTAGCAGGATACATAATTAATATTCAGAAATCAGTTGCATTTGTATATACCAATGATAAAATATCAGAAGGAGAAATTCAAAAAACAATTCCAGTTACAGTTGCTCCAAAGACTATAAAATATCTGGGAATAAATCTAACCAAAGTTGTAAAAGATCTGTACTCAGAAAATTATACGATACTGAAGAAAGAAATTAAAGAAGACATAAATAGATGGAAACACATTCCATGTTCATGGATAGGAAGAATTAATATAGTTAAAATGTCCATTCTGCCTAAGGCAATATACATATTCAACGCAATTCTTATCAAACTACCAACGACGTTTTTCACAGAAATAGAACATATAATCCTAAAATTTATATGGGACCATGAAAGACCCCAGATAGCCTCAGCAATCTTGAGAAATAAGAACAAAGTGGGAGGTATAATGATACCTGATTTCAAACTATACTACAAGGCTACAGTAATCAAAACAGCATGGTACTGGCATAAAAATAGACACATAGATCAATGGAACAGAATAGAGAGTTCAGAAGTAAATCCATGCCTATACAGCCATCTAATCTACGACAATGGAAGCAAGAATGTACAATGAAGTAAAGACAGCCTGTTCAATAAGTGGTGTTGGGAAACCTGGACAGACACATGCAAGAAAATGAAGCTGGACCACCTCCTTACACTATATACAAAAATAAATTCAAAATGGCTTAAAGACTTAAATGTAAGATCCGAAACCATAAAATATCTAGAAGAAAATATAGAAAGAAACTTCATGGACATTACCCGCAGTAAGATTTTCACTGATATATCCCCTCGCGCGAGGGAAGTAAGAGAAAAAATAAACATGTGGTATTACATCAAACTAAAAAGTTTTTTCACAGCAAAGGAAACCATCAATAAAACAAAATGGGATGCTACTGAATGAGAAAAGATATTTGTCAATGATATATCTGATAAGGGATTAATATCACAAATCTATAAAAAACTTACTCAATTCATCTCCAAAAAAACAAACAACCCAATTAAAAAATGGCAGAGGACTTGAGGAGACACTTTTCTAAAAAGGACATACAGAAGGCAAGAAGACATATGAAGAAATGCTCAACCTCACTAACCATCAGAGAAATGCAAAGAAAAACCACAATGAGATACCACCTCACTCCAGTCAAAATGGCTATCATCAATAAATCAACAAACAACAAATGCTGGTGCAGATGTGGAGAAAAGGGAACGCTACTGCACTGTTGGTGGGTTTGCAGATTAGTGCAGCCACTATGGAAAACAGTATGGAGGTATCTCAGGAATCTGAAAATGGAACTCCCCTATGATCCAGTAATTCCACTCCTAGGCATCTACCCGGAGAAATCCAAAACTCCAATTCAAAAATCAGTATGCACTCCTATGTTTATTGCAGCACTTTACACAATAGCCAAGATATGGAAACAACCGAAATGCCCATCGGTAGATGACTGGATTAAGAAACTGTGGTATATTTATACAATGGAGTATTACGCAGCCATAAAGAAGAAAGAAATCTTATCATTTGCAACAACATGGATGGATCTAGAGAACATTATGTTCAGTGAAATAGGTCAGAAAGTGAAAGACAAGTACCATATGATCTGTGGGGAGCCATAATTTCTTGTTTCTCTGGAAACTTGTGGCCTGGCTTAGTTCATGATTAACTTGTTTCAAGTGCTAAGGCATTGTTCTGCTTGTCCCTCCAGGGGGCTTGCAGGCTACTGTGGAATGAAGTGGGAGTGGCCGGTTTTCCTGGATACAGATAACTGATGGCTATCAGGATGTTTGGTAGACTTTGTCTTGTTAATTACTTTGGGGAGTTTTGTAGTGATTTTGTAGTTTCTTTGTAAAAGTTGAAAATTTACTTTCTGTGAGGTAATGCACACATGTGATTGTTAAGCTGCACGTATCCAAAGGGTATATATTTGTGAAGATAATAAAACAAAGCGCTTCAGAGATCACTGAAAACCGGCCGCATCATCATTTGTGTGAGTGTCTTTTTTGCATTTCCACTCCCCCTTCCAGGTACTGTTCGATTTGTGGTAGCTGGACCGCCACAATGATCTCACTTATATGCGGAATCTAAAGAAAAGAATATGTGAATGAACTATTCAGAAACACTTTTGGGGACACAAAGAAAAAACCGAGAGTTGTTAGATGGGCGGGAGGGGGGTTTGGGGATAAGGGGAAAAGTGAAGGGATTAGGAAGCAGCTGGTAACCAAAGATGGCCTCAGGGTTTTTTGAAAATCAATTTGGGGACATATTCAACAATGTTGTAAAGATTTTGTTGGGTATCCGATGGACATGCATCCTATTTGGGAGACCACTTCAGGGATACTGTAGATGCCTGATCATGGCATTGTACACCAGAAGCTAAACATTAATGAATGCCAACTATAATTTTATATATATAATGTGATGGCTGTGGCAGGCCAGCCGCCAGGAGTCGAAAGGTCCCTGAAAGGGAGAGTGGGAAAGAAAGAGACACTCACACAAATGATGATGCGGCTGGTCTCCAGTGATTCCTGAAGCGCGGATTTATTTTACCTTCACCAATATATACCCTATGGGTACGTGCAGTTTAACAATCACATGTGTGCGTTACCTCACAGAAGGTAAATTTCTAACTTCAAAGAAACTACAGAGTCACTACAAAACTCCCCAAAGTAATTAACATATGAAAGAGACTACCATTTGCCCTGATAGCCACCAGTTATCTGTGTCCGGGGAAAACAGCCACTCCCACCTCATTCCTCAGCAACTTGCAAGCTCCCCAGGTGTTTTGCAGAGATAATGTTTTAGAAGCCAGACCACAAGACTCCTGAGAAACAAGAAATCACGGCTCCCCACATCTCCCCCTTTTTTATTTTAAAGCTGCAGAATTCTTCCTACAGCAAAAACAAGGTGACGGTGCCTGACTTAGGCGTTTCAAGATATCCTTATCAACTTGCCCGTCTTCGGTGCTTGTATTAAACAACACAAGCCCTGTCTTAGGCGTTGAAAGGTTCTGTAAAACTTACCCGTCTTTGGCTAACCAGTCCCTTTCAGCATAGGAGGGAGAGGGGATTAAAGCCTTGTCTTAAGTTTAAGCTGATGAAGGTCAGCTCACAAATCCAGCATTTGATTAATGAAATGCTTAATGAGGATGGGAAGTAGGCACAGGATTACACAAACACAGATGCCCAATGTAAGAAAAACCAAAACAGAATGAACAAGATTTGGCATAGAAGGCATAACATTTTTAAGAACATTAATAAAATCTGAGGCAGCCTGGGCAGCATCAAATTTCAAAGGCTCAGCTTCTCTCATATTTCTAATCTCATTATGAAGCTGAAGCATATCTAGAGACACATTAGCATCATGCCAAATTCCTTGAAGATGTAAACGAACCCTATTCCAATTATATTGACTTTGATTATACTTTTTAGAAGTGACACATATCCAATGATATTCTGAATGACACTCCAAATGAGATGTAACTTTTAAACTCTGAATCACATCTCCCATATACTGAACTGTATCATAAAGGGCATTCACCTTTTGTTCTAATTTTACATTAACATCTTCTTGAATTCCTAAAGCCAAAGTAACATTCTTTGTAAGAGTATTAACATAATGAGCATTTTGAATAGTTTGAGAAAGAGCTACAGCTGCTGTAGCAGCAGTTGCAATAATAGTGACCAAAGCCATAATTCCTGCAATTAAAAGTCCAGTAAACCGTTTTTGTCTGCTTAAGGCATACTCAATTTCTTTAAAAATCTGCAAGCTTTTTTCTGCATACCAAGGACCAGAAATATTAACAGGAAGCATAACAAATAAAGGTTGCTTAAGTACCATAACTTGAGTTCCCTGAGGTACCCATGAGACACAATTTGCAAGAGAACAATTATTGCAAGATACATGAAACTGATTCTCTACAAAATTTACATTAACATTTCCAATCAATAAAGCATAAGGGGAAGGAACACAAGCAGATACATTAACTGTTTTAGTAATAGTAGACCAATCTCTAGTTCCATCGTTTAAAACAGTCACAGGAGTACAAGGAGTACGTGATTTACAAAACTCAACCATTTGAATAACATCATCCATTACTCCCATAAGTTTCCATAAAGAATTTTGCTGATACTGTGCATCAGAAATCCAAAGTCCAACAATCAATTCTCGGTCCATCCTGACCGATTACTCCTCGACCAGTCAATAATATATCTGTCCATTCCAGGAATGTCATAACGAAAAGAAGCATTGCCAGGACAGTCTTTCCATGGAACAGTCTCTGTGTTCAATCTCAGTCTCTTATTTTCATGTGTGTGACAAGGAGGTCAAAAAAAGAAAAAAAACAACCCTGTGCCTCAATTCAGCTTAGGCAAGCTACCTAACAATGGAAGATAAGCAGGTCAGAGCAAAAGTGCTGTGGGAAATTTTCGGCCACCCGCACATATCTTCCGTTAAAAACATGTACCCAGTTAAGCTTACCCCAAAACTGGATATCCTGTTGCTGCAGCAAAGATAAGCAGAACATCCCCTTAAGGAAAACCTACCCCTGGGAACATCCCCTTACCCCTGGGAACATCCCCTTAAGGAAATCTACCCCTGAGAACATCCCCTTAAAAAAAAAACCACACAGCACCCCTTTTTGTCTCCAAGACACATAAAAAGGGATGGGAAACAGTGTTCAGGGCTCTCGCTCACTGCTATGTCAGTGGAGGCTTGAGCCCAGATTCGAATCTGTAATAAAGGCCTTGTTAATTTGTCCAATTCGTCTCTGTGGTCATTTCTTGGGGACTCGCTCCGTAACATTTGGAGGCCCCAGCGAGATCGCCACTGGGACGCCCTGGAGCCCCCTCCTCAAGGTTGGAGGGAGCCCAGAGGCTCCCCTGTAACCACCTAAATTCCTGAATCAACGACCAGCGGAGACTCCTCCGTCCGGACCAACTAGCTAGCGGCGCTGGGTAAGTCAGGCCTCTGTCATTCCTGTTTTGTTTATTTCTGGTTTGGTACGTACCCTGAGTGGTGGACGTTTGGAAGGCGGGACGCCGCGGAACTTCCAGTCCACGGCCTAGACGGTGACGACCGTCGAGGTCCTGGTTTGGGCAGATTGGGGCTCCAGCCGCCCCAGTCTCCAATCTCAATTCTGTCAACTCTCGTGTTTGTGGACAGCTTTGGGATTCTGAATCTGTTTTGGTGTTCTGTGTTTTCTGAGTGTCTATTGTCTTGGCGCGCAAGCGAACATGGGTCAGGGAAATTCGCAAGCCGGGGGATCGAGTCCCCTGGACTGTGTTATTAAGAACTTTCAGGATTTCAGGAGGAGGGCAGACGGCTACGGGGTGCCCGTGGACGCCTTCTCTCTGGAAATTCTGTGAACTAGAGTGACCCACTTTTGGGGTCCGTGGGGGACCGCCCCCCCCCCCCCCGCCGGCGACCGGCCGCCGCCGGGCGCATTTCCACCACGCGGTGTACCGCAACCGGCTCCAGGACGGCTGGGAAGACCAGCCACCTCCAACAAATTCCCTACATTGATATCTGGATCGATATTGTCACTGACAATCCAGGTTACCTGAAGGCATGTGATTGCCCTCCCCAGAAATCAAAAAAAAAAAAAAAAAAGCGAAAACGATCAGTTCTGTTGGCTAAGTCCCCGGGCCAGATAGAGAGACCCAGGACTCTCGGCCCCAGGGGAGGGTCCTGTCCCCCATCGGCGACCACCCCCGTGTGCCCCTCCGGGAGCGGCAGCGTCGGCGCCTGTCCGGGGAGTTGTGGGGGAGCGGGGAGGGGAGGGATCCGCCCGGGTTCCTCCAGGCCCGCTCTACCTGTCTCTGGCCGGCCTCAGTGGGGAGCGGGAATCCCGGGGCGCAGGTCGAGGGAGCCAGGTTTCGACTCCTCCGGCTGGGGAATCGAGTTCGCCTGGTTCTTCCACTGGGGAAGGGAGCCCTCTAAGCCCCCGTAATTCTTTAAGTCCCTCGCACACCCGTTCGGGGGCACTTTTTGGAGAGGCTCAGGCAGTTCCTATTTTGCCCCTCCGGGAGGTGGGAGAAACTGGCCCGGGAGGGGTCCCGCTACGGACTTATGTTCCCTTCACCACTTCTGACTTATACAATTGGAAAAATCAGAATCCTCTTTTTTTCCCAGAACCCCCAGGGTCTTATTGTTCTCCTTAAATCGGTATTTTTCGCCCACCAGCCCGCGTGGGATGATTGTGGCTGCTGCTGAGCGCTCTGTTCGCCGAAGAGGAGGGGGAGGGAGTTGGGACCGAGGGGAGAAGGCGGGTTCTTGGTGCCCGCGGGGAGCCTTCCGCTCACCCTAATCATGTGGAGGCTGTCTTTCCTGCACCCGTCCTAACTGAAGCTGTAGTTCATTGGTTAGAGGAGGGGCTTTGAGCCATTGCCGCCAGGTTCTTTTAAGGGGTGTCCGAGCTGCGGCTCGGAGACCCACCAGTCTATCTAAGGTGACCGAGGTAAGGCAGGGGCCGACTGAAAACCCGTCAGTGTATCTCGAGAGGCTATGTGAAGCTTACCGGACTTACATGCCTATGGACCCTGACGCCCCGGCCAATCGGGCGGCCCTTGCAGTCTAGTTTGTAGCCCAGTCAGCCCCAGACATTAGACGCAAACTACAGAAGTTAGAAGGCTTCGAAGGGAAGTCTCTGTCTGAGTTGCTGGCCAAGGCCCAGAAAGTTTTTGAAAATAGAGAAGACCCATCTCAGGTCTTAAACCAAAAAAAAATGGCTAAAGTCCTACTTGCAATACAGAAAGATAGAGAAAAGGGACGAGGGAGAAACAAGACGCCTGGCCAGGAACAAAGGAAAGAGCGGAAACAACTGGGGGAGAACCAGTGTACATACTACAAAAAGATCGGCCATTGGAAGAGAGAGTGCCCTAAGAGACCCCAGAGTGGCAGGGACAGAGCCACCCCCATCCTAGTAAAAGAAACAGACTGGGAGGGTCAGGGCTCCCCTACCCCCCAGGAGCCCCGGGTAACGCTGAATGTGGGGGGAAAAGCCCATTGACTTTCTGGTAGATACTGGGACAACACACTCTGTTTTGCTGAAAGCCGAAGGACTCCTCTCGAAAGAAAGGGTGCTCATCCGAGGGGCCACTGGGAAGTCCAAGTCATATCCGTGGTCCCGAGCCTGGGTCTCCAACCTCGGGGAAAAGACGGATACCCACTCCTTTTTAATTATCTCCGAGTGCCCCGAGCCCTTACTCAGGGGGGACCTTCTCCAAAACCTGGGTTCGTTGGGGTATCGTGTCTGCCAAAAAGGCCCAGCTCTGCAGGACGAAGTTCACCTATCTGGGTTATCTTATCCAAGAGTGGAAGCGCACTTTATCCCGGAGCCGGATCCAGGCGATTCTCCAAATCCCCACGCCACAGACTAAGAGGCAAGTACGGGAATTCCTTGGGGCCGTGGGCTATTACAGACTCTGGATCCTCAGGTTTGCTGAGATCGCCAAGCCTCTGTACTCAGCAACCGGGGGAAAGGAAACAGAACTCAAGTGGACAGAAAACGAAGAAAAAGCCTTCACCGCACTCAAGACAGCCCTGGTGAGTGCCCCCGTCCTAGCTCTCCCTGACCTGGAGAAGCCCTTCCAACTATTTGTGGCAGAGTCTAAGGGGATTGCAAAAGGAGTTTTGACCCAGACCTTGGGGCCCTGAAAACGCCCCGTGGCTTACTTATCTAAGTGACTGGATCCCGTAGCTGCTGGCTAGCCTGGGTGCCTCCGGGCCATCGCTGCCACTGCCGTCTTGGTAAAAAAAAAAAAGCCTCGAAGCTGACGTTTGGACAGAACCTCCAGGTCACTGCCCCTCATGGTATTGAGGGCTTACTGTGGTCTCCACCAGAGAGGTGCCTGTCAAATGCCAGAGTGACCCAATACCAGGTCCTCCTGTTAGACCCACCTCACGGCAGGAGGAAAGGACATTAAAAACTCCCAGGAAATCCTGACCCTACTGGCCTCCATCTGGGGTACTACTGCAGTAGCAGTCATCCATTGCCGGCGGCACCAAAAGGACAAATCAATAGTGTCACAGGAAAACAGGTTTGCCGACCGGACAGCCCGAGACGTCGCCAAAAGACCAGTAGGGCCCTTACAAGTCCTGAGCCTCCATGAGGCCACCCTCCCTCCGGGCCGTATTACACACCAGAAGAAAGTAAATTAGGACATAAACTGGGAGGAAAAGAAACAAAAAAGGATGGATTCAGCTCCCAGATAAAAGGACCTTACTTCCTCAAAGCTTGGACAGACAAATCGCCGAACAGACCCACAAAAGTATACATCTAGGTAGTACCAAGCTCACAGAGCTCTTGAGAAAAAAATTTCTCATAAAAGGACTCTATAAGATAACCCAGGACATCGCAAGGAGATGTCAGACTTGTGCTCAAGTGAACCCCAACCCTACTCCCGTCAAGGAACCTGGGGTCCGGTTTAGGGGAGGGGCCCCAGGTGAACATTGGGAGTTAGACTTCACTGAGTTGCCACCAGCCAAAGGAGGGTACAAGTACCTCCTCGTCATGGTAGATACTTTCTCAGGATGGCCAGAGGCCTATGCAACCAGACAAGAGACAGCCCAGGTAGTAGTTAAACAATTGGTTTCTGAAATTCTCCCTCGGTTTGGCCTACTGCTATACTTGGGATCTGACAATGGCCCGGCGTTCACCGCCCAGGTCACCCAGTTATTGGCTTCCACCTTAAAAATTAAGTGGAAACTCCACTGCACATATAGACCACAGAGTTCTGGCCAGGTAGAAAGGATGAATCGGACTCTTAAGGAAACCCTAACAAAATTAAAGCTGGAAACTGGCGGTGATTGGGTAAGTCTTCTCCCTTTCGCCCTCCTGAGGGCCCAGTGTACTCCGTATACCCAGGGTTTTACTCCTTATAAAATAATATTTGGGCATCCTCCTCCACTCCTACCCCGGTTGGGGAAGAGCAGCTGGGGGCCATGAAAAACTATAATCTTCTTAAGTCTTTACAGGCTCTCCAGGTAGCACGGAACGCAGCTCAAAATGTGGTGTGTGGAGAGAAAGACCCGGAGACTTCCCACCCAATGAGGACTCCTGTTATTGAACTTGGTAAATTAGTCTGGGTCAAAAAGCTCAACCCAGGCCAGCTTAAACCCAGATGGACTGGCCCATTCACGGTGATCCTGAGCACCCCGACTGCGGTTAAGGGACGGTCCCGACAACCGGCTCACAACATCAACCAGCCGCTTATAGGGCCTAGCGAATGTGGGGGAGAAAACGACTTCTATTGCGCTGCCTGAGGCTGTGTCACCCTAGCCCCTTGGACCACGACTGACCAGCACCTAAGATTCCAGAGGGTCGCTCGCCACGGGGGCTCCAGACGCACCGGGGACCTGTCAGACCCCCTCTCCAGGGACTCTCCTAGAACACTTCTGCCCGTGGGGAGCCTACCCAAAATTAACTCTTGACAAACTGCAAGGAAAAGGCACATGCCTTTTCCCAGCCAACTTTCGCATAGAGGATTCTCCTTATTCATCCTCCTGTGTTCAGATCATCATCCTTCCAGAGACAGAGACCGACGGGGAAAACGTCCTTCTCGTCGCCCCCGAAGGGACTTGGTGGGCCTGCATGGAGGGTATCACCCTTGTGCTTACCTCCCTGCTATCATAAACAACAACTCTTTAGGGCTCTGTATCCTTACCCGTATTCTTCCTCAGATCTATTATTATTCTGGTAAAGGGGGTAGAGACTATCTAGGGTTAGAGCCCCATAGGGCCAAGAGGGCCCCAGTCCTAATCCCACTCTTGATCGGATTGGGTGTCGCCGGTTCCACTGCGGTCGGTACTGCCTCCCTCGTTAAACAAGACCAAGATTACTGAGAGTTAACTAGACAAGTGGACTTAGACCTCAGTACCCTTGAGGGAACGGTTACAAAACTTAAAAGCTCTCTGAGCTCCCTTGCCGAGGTTGTTCTCCAGAATAAAAGAGGCCTCGACTTCCTTTTCCTTAAACAAGGAGGACTATGCCTCACCCTGGGGGAAGCCTGTTGTTTCTATACTAACCATTCTGGGGTCATAAGAGAAAGTCTTAGCCAGCTTAGACGGAGACTCAAAGAGAGAGGAAGAGCGAGCGAGACAAGGAAACTGGTATGCGAACCTATTTTCCTGGTCCCCATGCCTCACTACTCTCCTTAGTGCGGCTGCTGGGCCCCTAGTTGTCCTCATCTTAATAGTCACTATCAGACCCTGCATATTTCGATCTCTAGTCAACCTAGTTCACTCTAGGGTCCAAGCTGTCAAGGTCCTCATGGTTCGTACTCACTATCAAAACTTAGCCCTAGATGACGCTAACTTCCCAGAAGAAGATCGAGAATCAATGATTTTATTCCCGGGTAAGACCAGTAGGGAATGTGACAAGGAGGTCAAGAAAAGAAAAAAAACAACCCTGTGCCTCAATTCAGCTTAGGCAAGCTACCTAACAATGGAAGATAAGCAGGTCAGAGCAAAAGTGCTGTGGGAAATTTTCGGCCACCCGCACATATCTTCCGTTAAAAACATGTACCCAGTTAAGCTTACCCCAAAACTGGATATCCTGTTGCTGCAGCAAAGATAAGCAGAACATCCCCTTAAGGAAAACCTACCCCTGGGAACATCCCCTTACCCCTGGGAACATCCCCTTAAGGAAATCTACCCCTGAGAACATCCCCTTAAAAAAAAAAAACCACACAGCACCCCTTTTTGTCTCCAAGACACGTAAAAAGGGATGGGAAACAGTGCTCAGGGCTCTCGCTCACTGCTATGTCAGTGGAGGCTTGAGCCCAGATTCGAATCTGTAATAAAGGCCTTGTTAATTTGTCCAATTCGGCTCCGTGGTCATTTCTTGGGGACTCGCTCTGTAACAATGTGTCCATCAGCTGTTGCATTGCTGAGGGTCATCAGCATCATCAGTAGGTAGAGGGTCCACATGTCGCACCAATCTTTCTGGCAGCCACCGAGGGCTGTCTGCATCCTGTGGAAAAACATGTCCTCGGCCCCATATGAGGACCGGATCTGGGCCTTGCCATGAACCCGTAAGTGGGTCCTTCCATTTAACCAAGGCCTGAGGGCTGGCAGAAGGATGCCAAAAGCGATCTGCTGCACTCTTACCATAGGCATCCAAAGTCAAAAAATTTTGAATAAAGAGAGAATGAGACAGGTAATTATGAGGCGTCAGGGGATATAACTCCCCCTTTTTTATTTTTTGCAAATTGATCTATGGAGATATGAACATATTTTAACTTTCCAAACTCAGGCACATGAGTTACATCCATTTGCCAAAGATCATTAGGATGTAAGCCTCGAGGGTTAACTCCATAATGAGGTACAAGCTGTAAATGTGAACAGTTTGGACACTGTTTCACTATCTGACGTGCTGCTTCTCTGGGGATCTTATACTGTAATCTCAGGCTCTGGCTATTTTGATGATGAAGGCTATGAGCCTGTTGTGCCTTTTCTATTTGAGTTAAGGCAATGAGCTGCGTAGCAGAATCTGCAATTTGATTTCCTAAAGCTAAAGGTCCTGGAAGATTAGAGTGAGCTCTAATATGGCCAATATAAAATTTTTTACAACGCAGCTGAATGGCTTGTTGTATCTGAAGAAACAAATCCTGAATAACAGGATTACTAGTGGCAATAAAAGGTACAGTTTCTAAATTTCTGACTGCACGGACCACATAATGGCTGTCAGAGAATAAATTAAAAGACTGGTGAGCAAAATCAAGCAATACCATATGAACTGCTCGAAGCTCAACTATTTGAGCTGATGCTGGAAATGTTTGTGTCTTTTTGATATTTTGTTGATTGAGCGCATAAACAGCCACTCCATTACTAGATCCATCAGTAAAAACATTAGGTACAAAGAGCCTTCCTCACAGGCTCAGTAAGAGACCTGGGGGAAGTTGGATCAGAATCTCCTTTTAAAATTTCAAACAGCGGTTTTAAATCTCCAGTAGTTAAACCCAAAGAAGGGCGCAGCCAATTAATATCTCCCAACAACTTTTGAAAATCATTAAGAGATTTGAGATGATGTTTTCTCAGTTCTATCTTTTGTGGAGTAAAATACTGAGCAAACAGCTGAAATCCCAAGTAAGAGTAAGGTTCACTTCTCTGTACTTTCTCAGGTGCAATAATAAGACCTGAGGCCAGAAGGTTTTCTTTCATGTTCACAAAGCAAGATAATAATACTCCTTCTGTCTTGCAAGCCAACAATATGTCATCCATATAATGAATGATATAAACAGAAGGGAATTGTTTTCTGGTGTTATCAATTGCTTCACAAACAAACTTCTGACATAAGGTGGGGCTGTTTGCCATGCCCTGGGGAAGGACTCGCCACTGATATCTTTTCATAGGCTCTTGAAAATTTGGGCTAGGAATGCTAAAAGCAAATCTCTTACAATCTTGAGGATGAAGTAATATATTGTAAAAGCAGTCTTTTAGATCTAACACTATTTTGTAAGTATCCTTAGGAATAGCAGAAGGATGTGGCAACCCTGGCTGGAGGGTACCCATAACCTCTACAGTCTCATTAACTTTTCTTAAATCCTGCAACAACCTCCAACCTCCTGATTTTTTCTTGATTACAAAAATAGGCGAATTCCAAGGAAAAGTAGATTTAACCACATGGCCTTTTTCAAGCTGCTCCTGTACAAGCGCTTGAGCGGCTGATATTTTTTCTTGAGTTAGGGGCCACTGATCTATCCACACAGGCATATCAGATTTCCAAGTCATAGCCTCTGCTGTTTTTTGGTGGAGTACAGGTAAATCTATGAACCCCGGGGAAAATACCCTAAGCCTGTCCTTTGTAAATTGGGATTAGGCAAAATGGGTTTTTGTCGTCCCTGTCCCTCTGTACCTAAGCCTTGTCCTGGGAGGAGCCCTTGATTAAACATTTGCTGAGTCACTTGTGTGGGGACAAAACCCCAAAAAACAGTTTCCAGGCTCTCGGCCTCACATAGAAAGGTGCTGGCTCGGGTAGTAAATGGCCATCAACTGTGATCAGATGCCAGCAGCTGTGGCTAGTTGGCCATCAGCTGTAACCCGTAGGCCATTGGCCACTAATATAACGGCTGTGGCTACGCTAGCAGGAAAGGAATGGGGGCTAGCGAGAAGATGGTGGCTGGCAAGCGCGGACTGCTGTTAGGCAGATTATGTAGATCCTGCTTCCTGTGTCTCCAGCCCAGCCGCCAGCGAGAATATATTGGTTTGACTCCCCTATCTATGGTTTCGTGGGTGTTCCTTTTTGGCCTTACCGTGTCCTGCGTTCTTGGGCGGGGAGTGGGAGCTGAGACCCTGCACGACAAATGGCGCAGCGAGCAGGGTCCCCCGCGTGACACATGGCGTAGTCGGCAGGATACGGTGCCAGCCAAAGCTTTTCGAAGGGCGGTGGAGCAGTTTGTGCGTAAGAAAGCTCAGTCTGAGGAAGACCAGGAGGAGCAGCTGCCGGAGAGCTCGATTCCCGTGGAGGGGTGGAAAGATGTGGATGGTTCCCCAACCAGCAGAGGCCGGAGAAAGCGGAGAAAGCGAAGGTTGTTGCTGCCCTGTGGGCTGGGAACTGCTTGCTGAGCAGCCCGGATGCAGGACTTGTCCCAGGAGGAAATGCATGCTGAGTCCTCCGTGGGACATGAGGGTGAGGTCAAGGTCATCCCTCACCCCCAGGACAGCCCTGGCGAATGACTATGGACTATGGGGAATTGCCTTCTATCCCTAATTTATTGGACGCTTGACTGTTTGGGAACATACCACCATGTAGTGGGACTGGCGAGAATGTTTGCTTTTGTGTCTTGACTGGCCGCCATTGATAATATGTAAGCACCTTGATGTGAGCCGCTGTTGTTCCAGCACAGTACCCCGACAGGCCCAGAGAGAGAGTGGCAGTGCCCTGAGAGCCCTGGCTGTGTCCAGGAAGTCTGGCTGTGTCCAGAGAGAGTGGCAGTGCCCTGAGAGCCCTGGCTGTGTCCAGGAAGTCTGGCTGTGTCCAGAGAGAGTGGCAGTGCCCTGAGGCCCTGGCTGAGTCCAGGAAGTCTGGCTGTGTCCAGAGAGAGTGGCAGTGCCCTGAGAAACTCTGGCTGTGCCCGGGGAGACAGGTGGTACCCTAAGAAGCCCAGGAAGTCTGGCTGTGACCAGAAGTACTGTGGTGGTGCCCTGAGAAAACCTGGCTGTGCCCGGGGAGACAGGTGGTACCCTAAGAAGCCCAGGATGTCTGGCTGTGCCCAGAAGTACTGTGGTGGTGCCCTGAGAAACCCTGGCTGTGCCCAGAGAGCCTGGCTGTGTTCAGGATAGTGCATTCACCTCCAGGCTCCTTGCACAGGGCCCCTCGCAGAAGACGCTTGTCGCGTAGATTGTGAGGCGAGACCCTGTAGGGGTGGAGTGTGGGGACAAAACCCCAAAAAACAGTTTCCAGGCTCTCGGCCTCACATAGAAAGGTGCTGGCTCGGGTAGTAAATGGCCATCAACTGTGATCAGATGCCAGCAGCTGTGGCTAGTTGGCCGTCAGCTGTAACCCGTAGGCCATTGGCCACTAATATAACGGCTGTGGCTACGCTAGCAGGAAAGGAATGGGGGCTAGCGAGAAGATGGTGGCTGGCAAGCGCGGACTGCTGTTAGGCAGATTATGTAGATCCTGCTTCCTGTGTCTCCAGCCCAGCCGCCAGCGAGAATATATTGGTTTGACTCCCCTATCTATGGTTTCGTGGGTGTTCCTTTTTGGCCTTACCGTGTCCTGCGTTCTTGGGCGGGGAGTGGGAGCTGAGACCCTGCACGACAAATGGCGCAGCGAGCAGGGTCCCCCGCGTGACACTTGAGTGCTTGGGCTAAAAAGATAAACTCCCATATTGCTCATAATATCCCGTCCCCAAAGATTAACTGGGAGACCAGGGATAATATATGGCTGAAAAGTTCCCTGAATCGGTTTTCCATCTTTATCTGTTTTGGATTTACACTCATTGGCCCAATGTTTTCCTCTCCTACATTTAGGACATACATCTGGAGGCTTTTTGGCAGAAGCAGCAGCAGGAGCCGCTGAACTTTCAGGCTCAGCTCTACGCGGGCACTGAGCTGCCCGATGTCCTTTCTTCCCACAATTAAAGCAAGCTCCGGAAAGGCAATCATGAGCTATATGCTTCCAATCTTCTGGAGGAGTAGCCTCATTAGTCAAAGCATCTAAAATTGCCATAGTAAAAGGGGCAATGGGGCCGTACTGAGTACAAGCCTCTTTTAATTATTTTACTTGTTTCCATTGAAAAAGTCTCCACTCCCTAGCCCTGTTTCCTGCTTGATCAATTCTATCAAAAAGAGGATACACTCCAAAACTTTTTGTAGACCCTCCCTGCTTATGAGGCTCCTCACAGGCTAATTGAAGAGGAGAGCGTACAATTGAATCTGACTCTGATTTAACATATCCTGGCTGGGGCTTTGTAAACATCCCAAATCGGCGGCTGCGGTGGTAGTAATGGGGGATCCCATATGCGAAGCTCCTCAGGAGGCGGCACAGTAAAATTATTCACAGGGGGATCCCTACCCCCCGGATTCCATGGTTCAGTATAATCAATCAGGGGAGGTCTGATGTTTTCCCCAGTATAAGGCACTTGGGGAGGTCCGAGACGATTTTCTCCCTCTCTAGCAACCTTAAGTCTCACTAGCTGTCCCTGAAGAATCTTCATTTGCTGAGAAAGTGTATAAATCGGATATAAAGGCTGTCTGTTTTCTTGAGCTATGGCCCCTACTGGGGGAGATTTTTCCCTATTAACTTTAGCTGCAGTTTCTTCCAAGCCTTCTCGATCTTGCACATTTAAATCTTCCCACTGTTCATCTGGCAATTCCTGACTAGCAAGCTCTTTATCATGCATAGGAGCTTTACCCTGCATGGGAGTTCCCTCCCCCTCCTCTCCTTCCTTCGGAGAGGTGGCAGATACGGGAAGTTCCACATTCCCTGCCTGCTTCACCTTTTCCAGCCTGCAGCCCTCATGTCTAAGATCTAAACAGTCTCTAATAAAAGTCCATAATCCGAATGTCTCCACCGGGACCCGTTGAGGTCCGTGGGCAGTATAATAATCCTGCACTCGCTCTCCAACTTTCTCCCAGGTTTCCAGGCTGACGGTACCTTCGTCTGGAAACCACGGGCAAACTTCTTTTACAAATTCTAAAAATTTATCTAACTGTTCTCTGCTCACCCTGCTGCCACGGGCGGCGAGTAATTTCTTCAATCCTCTCACATAAAGGTCCTTGCTGCTAGCGTGACCCATCTCTTTTCCCTAACCTCGGCCCTTCTTTCACACAATGAAAGCAATCACTCACACACTCATTCAACCGAGGGGGACCCTGTCTCACTCACCGTGCATCCAATGAAATAAGCTCCTCTTTGCGAGCCGGGCCCTATCCACACGGTGTTCCTCAATGTTACCCCCTTATTCAGGCCCCACGTTGGGCGCCAAGTGTGGCGGGCCAGCCACCACGAGTCGAAAGGTCCCTGAAAGGGAGAGTGGGAAAGAAAGAGACACTCACACAAATGATGATGCAGCCGGTCTCCAGTGATTCCTGAAGCTCGGATTTATTTTACCTTCACCAATATATACCCTATGGGCACGTGCAGTTTAACAATCACATGTGTGCATTACCTCACAGAAGGTAAATTTCTAACTTCAAAGAAACTACAGAGTCACTACAAAACTCCCCAAAGTAATTAACATATGAAAGAGACTACCATTTGCCCTGATAGCCACCAGTTATCTGTGTCCTGGAAAACAGCCACTCCCACCTCATTCCTCAGCAACTTGCAAGCTCCCCAGGTGTTTTGCAGAGATAATGTTTTAGAAGCCAGACCACAAGACTCCTGAGAAACAAGAAATCATGGCTCCCCACAGATGGCTCAGTGTGAGGTCAGAGGGATAGTGGATGGGGGAGGGGGGTTCACAGTGTGAGAAATATAAATGATGAACGTCTAAGTATTGCCTTGTCTTGTACACCTGAACCTAATAAATTAAAAAAAAATTTAAAAAAAGAAATACTGATGGAGGCTATTGGACCAGCATAAATAGGGTAATTTGTGACAACAAAAACATGAAAGGGGGGAGAATAAAGACCTGAATCGGAATACGGGAATGGAGAAAGTA
Source organism: Rhinolophus hipposideros (assembly GCF_964194185.1). NCBI lineage: Eukaryota > Metazoa > Chordata > Mammalia > Chiroptera > Rhinolophidae > Rhinolophus > Rhinolophus hipposideros. Next base: position 44,599,452 of record NC_138046.1, read on the forward strand.
AGCATGCTGAAAGAAATGGAGTATTCTAAATATGAAATGCACTTTTACATAAATTAATGCTAACCACTCAAAAAAAAAACCTAAAACTGTAATATACAACATAATAAAATAAGAAACAGAGGGGAAAATCACGGAATACCACCACACTTTAATAATAGACAGCAACAAAAAGGAAAGAAACACTGGAGACACAGTCATACCAGATAACAATAGATAGAATGATAGGAAATCCTCATATGTCAATAATCACCCTAAATGTAAAAGGACTAAACACACCGATAAAAAGGTACAAACTAGACGATTGGATCAAAAACTAAAATCAACCAAATGTTGCTTCCAAGAGATACATCTCAGCTACAATGACAAATATAGAACTAAAGTGAAAGGGTGGAAATTGACACTCCAAGCAAACAGTATCCAGAGAAAAGCAGCGGAAGCCATACTGATATCAGATAAACAGACTTCAGAGTGTAAAAGTTAACAAGAGACAAAGATGGACATTTCATAGTGGTAAAGGGAACTCTACAACAAGAAGACATAATAGACATCAATATTTATGCCACCAATCAGGGAGCACCAAAATATGCCAAGCAACTACTAACAGAACTAAAGGGAATAATTGACCTAATACAATTATAGTAGGAGACCTAAATACGTCATTGACAGCTTTGGATAGAGCATCCAAACAGTAAATTAATAAAGAAATAACAGCCCTAAGAGACACATTAGACTAAATGCACACAATTAACATTTGCAGAGCACTTTATCTTAGAACAACAGACTATATGTTCTTTTCTAGTACATGGAACATTCTCAAGGATAGAACATGTATTGGGATATGAAACCAGCCTTGGCAAATTTAAGAAGATTGAAATCATACCAAGCATACTCTACGATCACAAGGCTTTGAAATTGGATTTCAACTGCAAAAAGGAAGCCAGAAAAACCACAGATATGTGGAGACTAAACAACATGCTTTTAAAGAATCACTGGGTCACAGAAGAAATAGAAAGAGAGATCAAAAGATACATATAAATATGTGAGAATGCAAATACATCCTACCCAAAAGTTTAGGATGTAGCAAAAGCAGATTTAAGAGGGAAATTTATATCATTACAGGCCTATCTCAAGAAATAAGAAGAATCCCAAACAAATAACCTCAGATTACACCTTAAAGAACTAGAAAAAGAAGAACAAATTAAACCGAAAGTCAGCAGAAGGAAAGAAATAATAAAAATAACAGCAGAATTAAATGAAATAGACAACAAAAGACAATAGAAAAAATGAACATGACAAAGATCTGTTCTTTGTAAAGATTAATAAAATTGACAAACCCTTGGCTAGACTCATTAAGATAAAAAGAGAGAAGACACTAATAAACAAAATCAGAAATAAAAGAGGGGAAGTTACAACGGATGCCACAGAAATACAAAGGATCCTCCAAGAATACTAGGAAGGACTATATGCCACCAAATTCAATAACCTAGAAGAACTGGACAAGTTCTTAGAAACATATACCCTTCTTAGGCTGAATCACGAAGAACTTGAAAATCTAAATAGACCAATTGACCATCAGTAAGAAAACTGAATCAGTCATCTGAAAGCTTCCAAAAAGCAAAAGTCCGGGACCACATGGCTTCATTAGTGAATACTACCAAACCTTCAAACAGGATCTAATACCAATTTTGTTCAAACTCTTCGAAAAAATTGAAGAAGAGACAGTACTCCCCAACTCATTTTATGAGGCCAGCATTACCCTGATACCAAAACCTGGTAAGGAAAACACAAAAAAAGAAAACTATAGACCAATACCTTTAATGAATACTGATGCAAAAATCCTAAACAAAATTCTAGCAAATCGAATACAACAATGCATTAAAAATATTATTCATCACGACCAAGTGGGGTTTATCCACGGGGCACTAGGGTAGTGCAACATCCACAAATCCATCAATGTGGTACATCACATAAACAAAATAAAGGACAAAAATCATATGATTATATCAACTGATGCAGAAAAAGCATTTGACAAGATACAACATCCATTTATGATTAAAACACTTAATAAAATAGGTATAGAAAAAAAAACCTTAACATAATAAAGGTAATCTATGACAAGCCCTCAGCTAATCTCATAATTAATGGTGAAAACTGAAGCCCTTTGCTCTACGTTCAGGAACAAACAGGGCTGTCCACTCTCACCTATGCTTTTCAAGAGAGTGTTGGAAGTCCTTGCCAGAGCAATCAGGCAAGAGAAAGAAATAAAAGGCATCCAAATATGGAATGAAGAAGTTCAATCATCACTCTTTGCAGATGACATGATGCTATATATAGAAACACTAAGACTCCACAAAAAAAGCTGTTAGAAACAATAAACAAAAACAGTAAAGTTGCTGGCTACAAAAATCAAAAGTCCATTACATTCCTATGTACTAACGATGAAATCTCAGAAAAAGAAATACAAAAAACTATTCTCTTTGCAATTGCAGCAAAAAGAATAAAATACCTAGGAATAAACTTAACCAAAAATGTGAAGGACCTATATGCTGAAAACTGTAAGACATTTTAGAAAGAAATTGAAAATGACACAAAGAAATGGAAAGACATTCCATGCTCATGGATTGGAAGAATCAACATAGTTAAAATGACCATATTACCCAAAGCAATATACAGATTTAATGCAATCCCCATAAAAATCCCAATGACATTTTTTTTTAAAGAAATAGAACAAAAAATCATCAGATTTGTTTGGAACCATAAATGACCCCAAATAGCCAAAGCAATCTTAAGAAAAAATGAACAATACTGGAGGTATCACACTCCCTGACTTTAGCTTGTACTACAGGGCTACAATAATCAAAACAGCATGGTATTGGCAGCAAACAGACACATAGACCAACGCAATAGAATTGAGAACGCAGAAATAAAACCACATAAATATGGACAGCTAATTTTTGACAAAGAAGCTAAAAACATACAATGAAGGAAAGACTACCTCTTCAATAAATGGTGCTGGGAGAATTAAGTAGCCACGTGCAAAAGAATGAAACTGGACTGCTATTTGTCACCATGTACCAAAATTAATTCAAAATGGATCAAAGACTTAAGCATAAGACCTGACACAATGAACTGCATAGAAGAAACATAGGTACTAAACTTATGGACCTTGGGTTCAAAGAGCATTTTATGAATTTGACTCCAAAGGCAATGGAAGTAAAAGCTAAAATAAACAAATGGGACTATATGAAACTTAAAAGTTTCTGCACAGCAAAAGAAACCATCAACAAAATAAAGAGGTAACCGATTGAATGGGAGAAGATTTTTGCAAACAGTTCCTCTGATAAGGGTCTAATATCCAAAATATACAAGGAACTCATGAAACTGACCAACAAAAAAAAACAAACAACCCAATTGTAAAATGGGCAGAGGACCTGAAGAAACATTTCTCCAAAGAGGACATACAAATGGCAAATAGACATATGAAAAAATGGTCAACATCACTAATCATCAGAGAAATGCAAATGGAAACCACAATGAGATATCACCTCACCCCAGTCAGAATGCCTATCATCAAGACAAACAGTAACAAGTGTTGGAGAGGCTGTGGAGAAAAAAGAACCCACATACACTGTTGGTGGGAATGCAGACTGGTGCAGCCATTATGGAAAGCAGTGTGGAGGTTCCTCAAAAAAGCAGTGTGGAGGTTCCTCAAAAAATTACAAAGGAAGGTTTTGGATGATTGATTCAATTTCTTTACTGGTGACTGGTCTGTTTAGATTTTCCAGTTCTTCATGGCTCAGCCTTGGAAGGCTATATGTTTCTAAGAACTTGTCCATTTCTTCTAGGTTATTGAATTTGGTGGCATATAGTCCTTCATAGTATTCTTTTTTTTTTTTTTAATGAATTTTATTGGGGTGACAATTGTTAGTAAATTTACATAGATTTCAGGTGTACAATTCTGTATTACATCGTCTATAAATCCCATTGTGTGTTCACCACCCAGAGTCAGTTCTCCTTCCATCACCATATATTTGATCCCCTTTACCCTCATCACCCACCCCCCACCCCCTTACCCTCTGGTAACCACTAAATTATTGTCTGTGTCTATGAGTTTTTGTTTCTCATTTGTTTGTCTTGTTCTTTTTGGTTTATATACCACATATCAGTGAAATAATAGGGTTCTCTGCTTTTTCTGTCTGACTTGTTTCACTTAGCATTATTCTCTCGAGATCCATCCATGTTGTCACAAATGTTCCTATATCATCTTTCCTTAACGCCGAATAGTATTCCATTGTGTATATGTACCACAACTTCTTTATCCATTCATCTATCGAAGGACATTTTGGTTGTTTCCATGTCTTGGCCACCGTAAACAAAGCTGCAATGAACATTGGCGTACACGTGTCTCTATAGAGAAATGCTTTTATATTTTTGGGGTAGATACCCAGGAGAGCGATTGCTGGGTCATATGGTAATTCTATTTGTAATTTCTTGAGGAACCTCCACACTGCCTTCCATAGAGGCTGCACCAGTCTGCATTCCCACCAACAGTGTATGAGAGTTCCTTTTTCTCCACAGCCTCTCCAACACTTGTTACTATTTGTTTTGTTGATGAAAGCCATTCTGACTGGGGTGAGGTGATATCTCATTGTGGTTTTCATTTGCATTTCTCTGATGATTAGCGATGTTGAGCATTTTTTCATATGTCTATTTGCCATTTGTATATCCTCTTTGGAGAAATGTCTCTTCAGGTCCTCTGTCCATTTTTCAATTGGGTTGTTTGTTTTTTTGTTGTTGAGTTTCATGAGTTCCTTGTATATTTTGGATATTAGCCCCTTATCAGAGGAACTGTTTGCGAAAATCTTCTCCCATTCAGTTGGTTGCCTCATTATTTTGTCAATAGTTTCTTTTGCTGTGCAGAAGCTTTTCAGTTTCATATAATCCCATTTGTTTATTTTAGTCTTTACTTCCATTGCCTTTGGAGTCAAATTCATAAAATGCTCTTTGAACCCAAGGTCCATAAGTTTAGTACCTATGTTTTCTTCAATGCAGTTTATTGTGTCAGGTCTTATGCTTAAGTCTTTGATCCATTTTGAATTAATTTTGGTACATGGTGACAGATAGCAGTCCAGTTTTATTCTTTTGCACGTAGCTATCCAATTCTGCCAGCACCATTTATTGAAGAGGCTGTCTTTCCTCCATTGTATGTTTTTCGCTTCTTTGTCAAAAATTATCTGTCCATATTTATGTGGTTTTACTTCTGGGTTCTCAATTCTATTCCATTGGTCTATGTGTCTGTTTTTCCGCCAATACCAAGCTGTTTTGATTATTGTAGCCCTGTAGTACAAGGAAAAATCAGGGAGTGTGATACCTCCAGTATTGTTCTTTTTTTTTAATATTGCTTTGGCTATTCGGGATCTTTTGTGGTTCCAAACAAATCTGATGATTTTTTGTTCTATTTCTTTAAAAAATGCCATTGGGATTTTAATGGGGATTGCATTAAATCTGTATATGGCTTTGGGTAATATGGCCATTTTAACTATGTTGATTCTTCCAATCCATGAGCACGGAATGTCTTTCCATTTCTTTGTGTCTTCTTCAATTTCTTTCAAAAATGTCTTATAGTTTTCAGCATATAAATCCTTCACATCCTTGGTTAAGTTTATTCCTAGGTATTTTATTCTTTTTGCTGCAATTGCAAAAGGAATTGTTTTTTCTATCTCTTTTTCTGAGATTTCATTGTTGGTATATAGGAAAGCAATGGACTTTTGTACGTTGATTTTGTAGCCAGCAACTTTACTATATTCATTGATTGTTTCTAATAGCTTTTTGGTGGAGTCTTTAGGGTTTTCTATGTATAGCATCATGTCATCTGCAAAGAGTGACAATTTAACTTCTTCATTCCCAATTTGGATGCCTTTTATTTCTTTCTCTTGCCTGATAGCTCTGGCGAGGACTTCCAACACTATGTTGAAAAGCAGAGGTGATAGGGGACAACCTTGTCGTGTTCCTGAACGTAGAGCAAAGGGCTTCAGCTTTTCACCATTAATTATGAGGTTAGCTGAGGGCTTGTCGTATATGGCCTTTATTATGTTGAGGTATTTTCCTTCTATACCAATTTTAGTAAGTGTTTTAATCATAAATGGATGTTGTATCTTATCAAATGCTTTTTCTGCATCAATTGATAGAATCATATGATTTTTGTCCTTTATTTTGTTTATGTGATGTATCACATTGATGGATTTGCGAATGTTGAACCATCCTTGTGCCCCGGAGATGAACCCCACTTGGTTGTGATGAATAATCTTTTTAATGCATTGTTGTATTCGATTTGCTAGAATTTTGTTTAGGATTTTAGCATCTGTATTCATCAGAGATATAGGTCTATAGTTTTCTATTTTTGTGTTGTCCTTACCAGGTTTTGGTATCAGGGTAATGTTGGCCTCATAAAATGAGTTAGGGAGTACTGACTCTTCTTCAATTTTTTGGAAGAGTTTGAGCAGGATTGGTATTAGATCCTCTTTGAAGGTTTGGTAGAATTCACTGGTGAAGCCATCTGGTCCAGGACTTTTGATTTTGGGAAGGTTTTTGATGACTGATTCAATTTCCTTACTGGTGATCGGCCTGTTAAGATTTTCCAGTTCTTCATGATTCAGCCTTGGAAGGCTATATGTTTCTAAGAACTTGTCCATTTCTTCTAAGTTATTAAATTTGGTGGCATATAGTCCTTCATAGTATTCTTGGATAATCCTTTGTATTTCTGTGGTGTCCATGATAACTTCCCATTTTCAATTTCTGATTTTGTGATTTAGTGTCTTCTCTCTTTTTATCTTAGTGAGTCTAGCCAAGGGTTTGTCGATTTTGTTAATCTTTTCAAAGAACCAGCTTTTTGTCACATTAATTTTTTCTATTGTCTTTTTGTTCTCTATTTCATTATGCTCTGCTCTGATTTTTGTTATTTCCTTTCTTCTACTGACCTTGGGTTTCACTTGTTCTTCTTTTTCTAGTTCTTTGAGGTTTAACATGAAGTTATTTATTTGAGATTTTTCTTGTTTCTTGAGATAGGCCTGTAATGATATAAATTTTCCTGTTAAAACTGCTTTCGCGGCATCCAAAAAATTCTGGTAGGATGTATTTTCATTGTCATTTCTGTGTATGTATCTTTTGATCACTCCTCTAATTTATTCTTTGACCCAGTCGTTCTTTAAAAGTATGTTGTTTAATCTCCATGTATTTGTGTTTTTTCCTGCTTTCTTTATGCAGTTGATATCCAATCTCAAAGCCTTGTGATCAGATAATATGCTTGGTATAATTTCAATCTTCTTAAATTTGCTGAGGCTGCTTTTATGTCCCAAAATATGATCTATCCCTGAGAATGTTCCATGTACATTCAAAAAGAATGTATAGTCTGATCGTTTAGGATGAAGTGCTCTATATATGTCAATGATGTCCATTTCATCTAATGTGTCATTTAGGGCTGCAATTTCATTATTTATTTTCTGTTTGGATGATCTATCCATAGATGTCAATGACGTATTTAAGTCCCCTAGTATAATTGTGTTTTGGTCAATTTCTCCCTTTAGTTCTGTTAGTAGTTGCTTGGTATATTTCGGTGCTCCCTGATTGGGGGCATAAATATTGATGAATGTTATGTCTTCTTGTTGTATAGTCCCCTTTACCATTATAAAATGTCCATCTTTGTCTCTTATTATCTTTTTCACCCTGAAGTCTGTTTCATCTGATATCATTATGGCTACACCTAATTTTCTCTGGGTATCATTTGCTTGGAGTGCCAATTTCCACCCTTTCACTTTGAGTTTATATTTGTCCTTGTAGCTGAGATGTGTCTCTTGGAGACAGCATATGGTTTGATTTAGTTTTTTGATCCAAACTGCTACTCTGTGCCTTTTTATTGGTGAGTTCAGTCCATTTACATTTAGGGTGATTATTGATATGTGAGGATTTCCTGTCATTCTATCTTTAGTTTTCTGGTAAGGCTGTGACTCCATTGTTTCTTTACTTTTTTGTTGTTGTCTATTATTTCTGTGTGGTGGTATTCTGTGATGTTTCCCTCTGTTTCTTTTTATATTACTGTATATATTTCAGTTCTGGATTTTTTTTTGAGTGTTTACCCTTAAGATTATGTAAAAGAAAGTTTGATATTTAGAGTATTCCATTTTCTTCAGCACGCTTACTTTCTCGATTCCCATATTCCAGTTCAGGCCTTTACTCTCCCCCTTTTTATGTTTCGGATGCCAGAAATTGTCCCTGTTGATGGTGGTCAAATAGCCTCCTTTAATATTTCTTGTAGTGCAGGTCGTGTATTAGAAAATTCCCTCAGCTTCTGTATGTCTGGAAAGGTCTTTATTCCTCCTTCATATCTAAAGGATATCTTTGCTGGATATATTTTTCTTGGCTCAGGATTTCTCTCTTTCAATAGTTTGAATATTTGGTTCCACTCCCTCCTGGCTTGTAGAGTTTCTGCTGAAAAATCTGATGATAATCTACTGGGCTTTTTTTTGTAGGTTACCCTCTTCTTTTCCCTCGCTCCCTTGAGGATTTTTTCTTTGGTGTTAATTTTAGACAGCTTCAATACAATGTGCCTTGGAGAAGGCCTGTTGGGATGAGGTAATTAGGTGTTCTATTTGTTTCTTGGATTCGAGGATCCAGTTCTGTCCACAAATTTGGGAAGTTCTCATTAACAATTTCTCTGAGTATATTCTCTTTTCCCTTCTCTCTTTCTCCTTCTGGTATGCCCATTATTCTTATATTGCTCTTTCTGATGGAGTCAGAAAGTTCTTGTAGAGTTCTTTCATTTCTTTTAAGTCTCTTTCTTCTTCCATCTGTGTCATTTCCAGGTTTCTATCTTCAATGGTACTGATTCTTTCCTCCATCTGGTCAACTCTACTACCTAAGCTGGTTATTTCATTCTTAATTTCTTCTATTGAGTTCTTAATCTCCAGAAATTCTATTTGGTTCTTTTTTAAAATTTCAATCTCTTTCGTAAAATGCTCATGTTGTTCTTTGATTGCGTTTCTGAGTTAATTAAATTGCCTTTCTGTGTTTTCTTGCATCTCTTTGAGGTTTTTCAGAACTGCAATCTTGAATTCTCTATCATTTAAGTCACATATTTCCATATCTTTAAGTTCCTTTTCTGAAGACTTTCACTTTCTTTCTGAGGTGTCTGGTTGCCTTGGTTATTCACGGCAATTACTGATTTATTATTTCTCTTCCTAGACATCTACAGAAGTGGCTTCTGCAACAGGTTGATAGGAAGAGGTCTTTCTTTTGTTTTCCAATACTTGTTGGAAGAATGTTTTATTTTCTCTCTGACTGCAGCCTTTTTTTGCTCTCTGACACAGTAGTGCTATATTTTCTCTGCACTTTTCCAGGTTCTCACACAATGGGGGGATTCCCTGGGAGACGGATCTTTCCTCTGTTAACAGTTTACCTGAGTCATAGGGCACCACGTCCCTGTGGGGGTGTGGAGAGCTTTTGACGTTCCAAAGCTCTTTCTGCACCCGATTCAGAGCCCGTATGTTTCAGCTGTTCTGTTTACTCCTGCAGGGATCCGCCCAGATAGGTGGGGCCAGGGGCGGGGTGAGTTGTGAGAGGTGGCCCAGAGCAATGGCGGCGACCACCACCACAGCTGGTCCTGCTTCCACAGCTCCCTCCCCTTTGCCGGAACTAGTTGGGCTGCGAATCTGTTCCTGTGGTCCACAGTTCACAGAACAGCAAAAATCCTGTACTTTTGATCTGACTGCTACTTTATCGCTTCTAGCACCGGGCAGGTGGTGGTGGGGCGAGCTCTGGGAGGCTAGGGAGGGGCGGCTAGTCTCAGTGCCTAAGGCTTCCATTCTCCGCTCAGCAGTGAGGGCTTAAACCATAGTTTTCAGCCTTCTTCCCTCAGTCTTTGCTCCGAGGTGTCTGCCGGGAGCGTTGGTTTCAGCCGTGTTATATGCTGCCCCCTCAGCCCTGTGGGCCGTAAGCGGAGCCCTAGCAGTCCAAGTCCTTCCCTCTTCCGCAGCTGTGGTAGTTCTGGGATGCAGCGAGCTCGGAGCACTGAGCTAGGTCTGCGTCCTGCGCCCGCGCTGCTTCGTCCCCACACTTCTCCTTTCCCTCCTCCCCCGCTCGCACGATTCGCCCACCTGGAGGTGAATTCAGTAGTGGACCTCTTCATCTTGCCTGTCTGCTGTGCAGGGCGTCCTTTGTGGAGTTATTGTCCGATTAGTTGTTATTTCCAGGAGAGCTTTACAGAGGCTCACCTAACGCCGCCATTTTGATCCAGAATAACATGGATGGATCTTGAGACTATAATGCTAAGCGAAATAAGTCAGACAGGAAAACCAGAGAACCCTATGATTTCACTGATATGTGGTATATAAACCAAAAACAACAAAAGAACAAGACAAACAAATGAGAAACAAAAACTCATGGACACATACAATAGTTTAGTGGTTACCAGAAGGTAAGGGGTGTGGGGGGATGGAGATGAGGGTAAGGGGGATCAAATATATGGTGATGGAAGGAGAACTGACTCTGGGTGGTGTACTCACAATGGGATTTATAGATGATGTAATACAGAATTCTACACCTGAAATTATGCAATTTCATTAACAATTGTCACCGCAATAAATTAAAAACAAAGAAATGAACAATCCAAAAAGGAAATTAAGTAAACAATTTCATTTTCAAGAACATAAAAAAGAGTAAAATACTTATGAATAGACTTAACCAAGGGGAAAGAAATTAAAGGAAACTTAAATAAATGGAATGATGTCACATGTCATAGATTGGAAGAGAATATTCTTAACATGGAAATACTACCCAAAATGATCTACAGATTCAGTGTAATCTGTATCAAAATCTTCGTGGTCTTTTTTGAAGAAATGGAAATATTGATCCTCAAATTTCTTTGGAATTAGGGAATCCTAGATAGCCAAATCAATTTTGAAAAAAAGAACAATATTGAATGCCTCACACTTTCTTATTTTAAAGATAGAGTAATCAAAAGAATGTGGTACTGGCACATGAATAGACAAATTAGACCAGTGGAATCGAATTGAGAGTCCAGAAATAAACCCATATATCTAAGGCAAATTGATATTTGACAAGATGCCAAGACCGTTCAATGGAGAAAGAACAGTCTCTTCAACTAGATATCCACATGCAAAACAATGCAGCTGGACCTCTGTTGTACATGATAAATAGAAATTAACTTAAAATGAATCAATGACCCAAACATAAGAGCTAAAATCACAAAATGTTTAGAATAAAACATAGGGGTAATCTTCATGACCTTGAATTATATGATGGTTTCATAAATATGATACCAAAAGCACAAGCAACAAAAGAAAAACAGATAAATTGGACTTATCAAAACTAAAACCTTTGGTGTATCAGAGAATACTACCAATAAAACAAAAATACAATCTAAATAATGAGATAAAGTATGTGCAAATCATATATTGGATAAGGGTTTAATATCCAGAATATATAAAGAAATATTATTTCAACAACTAACAAATAATTCACTCAATTAAAAATGGACAAAAGTCTTAAATAGACATTTTTCCAGAAAAGGTATATATTGGCCAACAAGCACATGAAAAGATGTTCAACATCACTAATCATTACGGAAATTCAAATCAAAGTCCAAATAACATACCTATTAGGATGGATCTAATGAAAAAGATGGAAAATACCAAGTGTTGGCAAAGATGTGGACAAATTAGAACCATCATACATTATTGATGGGAATGCAAAATGGTGCAGCCACTGTGACAACAGTTTGGTAGTTCCTCAAACATTCAAATATAGAATTACCGTATGACCCACGAATTCCACTCCTAGGAATGTACCCAAAATAACTGAAGACAGGTATTTAAATGAATACCTGTACACAAATGTTTAGAGCACCATTATTCATAACAACCAAAAGTTGGAAAAAACCCAAATGCATCACCTGGTGAATAGATACAACAAAATGCGGTTGCTATGGTTAAATGTTTGTGTCCCTCCAAAATTCACATGTTCAAACCACAATCTTCAATGTGATGGTATTTGGAGGCAAGGCCTTTGGAAGGTATTTAGATTTAGATGAGATCATGAGATGCGATCACCTATGAGGTGATCGCCTATGATCTCATCTCAACCATGAGATGAGAACACCTGTGATGTGACTAGTACCCCTATAAGGAGAAACGAGAGAGTGCTCTCTCTGTCTGTCTCTCTCTCTGTCTCTGTCTCTGTCTCTCTCTCTCTCTCTCTGTCTCTCTCTCTCTCTCTCTCTCTCTCTCTCTCTCTCTCTCTTTCAATCTTCCTATCCCTATCCCTATCCCTCTTCCTCTCTCACACCCTCCTTACCCCACCACTGCCTGCCATGTGAGGACACATGAGAAAGCAGCCTCTGGCAAACCACGAAGAGGGTAAGAGGTTCCTTACCAGACACAGAACCTGCTGGCATCTTGTTCTTAGAATTCCCAACCTCAAAACAATCACAAATAAATGTTTATTATTTAAGTTACCCAATCTATGGTATTCTATTATTACAGATGTATTATCTATATCAATATTGATATAGATATATATCTTAGTCCATGATGATATACACACACACACACACACACATATATGTATATATGTGTGTGTTTCTGTATGTGTATATATATATATATATATATATATATATATATATATATATATATATATATACATACATACATATGTACACACATACATACATACCAGGGGTGCCAAAAGATGTATACAATTGGACACTTTGGTCAATGTTACTCAAGCAGTAGTTCACCATAATCACAAGTCTGGACGCTGATGGTAACCTCTTTGAGCACCACTTGTGATTGCAAAAGTCAAATGTGACTTGTATTCATCTTTTGTTATTGGTATACATTGAGTATTACAATTTTAATACACCTTTCCTTTCTTAAAATGTGTATACATTTTTTGGCGCTTTCAATAGACAGATAGATGATAGATAAATAGAGAGATTGTTGATAGATAGACGATATAGATATAGATAGATATAGATATAGATATCGATATCGATATAGATATAGATATAGATATAGATATAGATATAGATAGATATAGATTCCATACAATGGAATATTATTCAGTCATTAAAAGGAATGAGATACTCATACATGCTAGAACATATATAAACCTTGAAAACATTATGCTAAGTAAACAAGCCAGACACAAAAGGTCACATATTATATGATTCCATTTATATGAAATATCTAGAACAGCTGAATCCACACAGAGAGAAAGCCAATTAATTGTTATCAGTGGCTAGGGGAGGGAAGAATGAGGAGTTACTGATTAATGGGTACAGGGTCTCCTTTTGGGATTGATGACAATATTTTGAAACTAGATTGAGATGAAGGTTGCTCTACATGTAAATGTACTAAATGCCACTGAATTGTATAGTTTAAGATGGTTAATTTTATGTTATGTGTGTCATCTCAACACAAAAAGAGGCAGAAAGGGAGAAGAAAAGAAATTAGCAATTATTGAGCTTCTGCTATATACTATTAAGTTTTGTGTTGAGCTTATGTATTATCCAATTAAATCCACTAACCAATTCTGTGAGTCATTATTTCCATTTTAGAGATGAGCAAACATTGTCTATGGCCATACCACTCTGAATGCACCTGATCTCTTCTGATCTTGGAAGATAAGCAGGGTTGGGCTAGGGTTAGACCTGGTTAGTACTTCGATAGGAGAGGAGAAAGCCAAGGTTCACATAACTTAATTTTCACAACTAATAAGATATGGAGCTGGAAAAAAAAATGGCGGCGTGAGGTGAGCCTCTGTAATGCTCCCCTGGAATTTACAATGAATCGGACAACAATAACTCCACAAAGGACTCCTTGCACAGCAGACAGGCAAGACAAAGAGGCCCACTACTGAATTCACCTCCAGGTGGGTGAATCGCGCGAGCAGGGGAGGAGGGAGAGGAGAAGTGCGGAGACGGAGCCGCGCGGGCGCAGGACACAGACCTAGCTCAGTGCTCGGAGCCCGCTGCGCCCGGATCTTCCGCAGCGGCGGAAGAGGGAAGGACTCGGACTGCTAGGGCTCCGCTTACGGCCCACAGGGCTGAGGGGGCAGCATACAAAACCGCTAAACCCAACGCTCGCTCACGGCAGACCTCGGAGCAAAGACTGAGGGAAGAGGGCTGAAATCTGTGGTTTAAGCCCTCACTGCCGAGCGGAGAACGGAAGCCCTAGGCACGGAGACTAGCTGCCCCCTCCCTACCCTCCCAGAGCTCGCCCCGCCCCCACCTGCCCGGTGCTAGAAGCGATAAAGTAGCAGTGTCGGATCAAAGAACAGAATATTTGCTACTCTGAGAACTGTGGACCGCAGACACAGATTCGCAGCTCAACTAGTTCCGGCAAAGGGGAGAAAGCTGTGGAAGCAGGACTGGCTGTGGTGGTGGTCGCCGCCATTGCTCTGGGCCACCTCTCACAACTCACCCCGCCCCTGGCCCCACCTATCTGGGCAGATCCCTGCAGGAGTAAACAGAACTGCTGAAACAAACGGGCTCTGAATCTGGTGCAGAAAGAGCTTTGGAACTCCAAAAGCTCTTCGCATACCTATCAACCTGTTGCAGAAGACACTCCTGTAGATGTCTAGGAAGAGATATAGTAAATCAGTGATTGCCATGAATAACCAAGGCAACAAGATAGCTCAGAAAGAAAGTGAAACGTCTCCAGAAAAGGAACTTAGAGATATGGACCTTTGTGATTTAAATGACAGAGAATTCAAGATCGCAATTCTGAAAAAACTGAACAAGATGCAAGAAAACACAGAAAGGCAGTTTAATGAACTCAGAAACACAATCAAAGAACACCATGAGCATTTTACAAAAGAGATTGAAATCTTGAAGAAGAACCAAATAGAATTTCTGGAGATTAAGAACTCAATAGAAGAAATTAACAATAAAATATCCAGCTTAGGTAGTAGAGTTGACCAGATGGAGGAAACAATCAGTGACATCGAAGATAGGAACCTGGAATTTACACAGAGGGAAGAAGACAGAGACTTGAGACTTAAAAGAAATGAAAGAACTCTACAAGAACTTTCTGACTCCATCAGAAAGAGCAATATAAGAATAATGGGTATACCAGAAGGAGAAGAAAGAGGTAAGGGAACAGAGAATATATTCAAACAAATTGTCGATGAGAACTTCCCAAACTTGTGGACAGAACTGGATCCTCGAATCCAAGAAGCAAATAGAACACCTAATTACCTCAATCCCAACAGGCCTTCACCAAGGCACATTGTATTGAAGCTGTCTAAAATCAATGATAAAGAAAGAATCCTCCAGGCAGCCAGGGAAAAGAAGACAGTAACTTACAAAGGAAAGCCCATTAGATTATCATCAGATTTTTCAGCAGAAACTCTACAAGCTAGGAGGGAATGGAACCAAATATTCAAACTATTGAAAGAGAGAAATCATGAGCCAAGAATAATATATCCAGCAAAGATCTCCTTTAGATATAAAGGAGGAATAAAGACCTTTCCAGACATCCAGAAGCTGAGGGAATTTTCTAATACACGACCTGCACTACAAGAAATACTAAAGGAGGCTATTAGACCACCATCAACAGGGACAACTTGTGGCAACCGAAACATAAAAAGAGGGAGCGTAAAGACCTGAACTGGAATATGGGAATAGAAAAAGTAAGTGTACTGAAGAAACTGGAATACTCTAAATATCAAACTTTCTTTTACATAAACTCAAGGGTAACCACTCAGAAAACATCCAAATCTGAAATATATACTGTAATAAAAGAAGAAACAGAGGGAAACATCATAGAATACTACCACACAGAAATAACAGACAACAACAAAAAGGCAAAGAAACAATGGAGACACAGCCTTACCAGAAAACTAAAGACAGAATGACAGGAAATCCTCACATATCAATAATCACCCTAAATGTAAATGGACTGAACTCACCAATAAAGAGACACAGAGTAGCAGATTGGATCAAAAAACTAAACCCAACCATATGCTGCCTACAAGAGACACATCTCAGCTACAAGGACAAGCATAGACTCAAAGTGAAAGGGTGGTAATTGACACTCCAAGCAAATGGTACCCAGAAAAAATCAGGTGTAGCCATAATGATTTCCGATGAAACAGACTTCAGTGTGAAAAAGATAACAAGAGACAAAGATGGACATTTCATAATGGTAAAGGGGACTATACAACAAGAAGACATAACATTCATCAATATTTATGCCCCCAATCAGGGAGCACCGAAATATACCAAGCAACTACTAACAGAACTAAAGGGAGAAATTGACCAAAACACAATTATACTAGGGGACTTAAATACATCATTGACAGCTATGGATAGATCATCCAAACAGAAGATAAATAACGAAATCGCAGCACTAAATGACACATTAGATGAATTGGACATAATTGACATATATAGAGAACTTCATCCTAAAACATCAGACTATACATTCTTTTCTAGTGTACATGGAACATTCTCAAGGATAGACCATATATTGGGACACAAAATCAGCCTCAGCAAATTTAAGAAGATTGAAATCATACCAAGCATATTCTCTGATCACAAAGCTTTGAAATTGGATATCAACTGCAAAAAGAAAGCAGGAAAAAACACAAATACATGGAGATTAAACAACATACTTTTAAAGATCGACTGGGTCAAAGAAGAAATTAGAGGAGAGCTCAAAAGATACATAGAAACAAATGACAATGAAAATACATCCTACCAAAATTTTTGGGATGCCGCGAAAGCAGATTTAAGAGGGAAATTTATATCATTACAGGCCTATATCAAGAAACAAGAAAAATCCCAAATAAATAACCTCATGTTACACCTTAAAAAACTAGAAAAAGAAGAACAAGCGAAACCCAAGGTCAGCAGAAGAAAGGAAATAACGAAAATCAGAGCAGAACTAAATGAAATAGAGAACAAAAAGACAATAGAAAAAATTAATGTGACAAAAAGCTGGTTCTTTGAAAAGATTAACAAAATCGACAAACCCTTGGCTAGACTCACTAAGATAAAAAGAGAGAAGACACTAATTAACAAAATCAGAAATGAAAAAGGGGAAGTTATCACGGACACCACAGAAATACAAAGGATTATCCAAGAATACTATGAAGGACTATATGCCACCAAATTTAATAACTTAGAAGAAATGGACAAGTTCTTAGAAACATATAGCCTTCCAAGGCTGAATCATGAAGAACTGGAAAATCTTAACAGGCCGATCACCAGTAAGGAAATTGAATCAGTCATCAAAAACCTTCCCAAAATCAAAAGTCCTGGACCAGATGGCTTCACCAGTGAATTCTACCAAACCTTCAAAGAGGATCTAATACCAATCCTGCTCAAACTCTTCCAAAAAATTGAAGAAGAGTCAGTTCTCCCTAACTCATTTTATGAGGCCAACATTACCCTGATACCAAAACCTGGTAAGGACAACACAAAAAAAAGAAAACTACAGACCTATATCTCTGATGAATACAGATGCTAAAATCCTAAACAAATTTCTAGCAAATCGAATACAACAATGCATTAAAAAGATTATTCATCACGACCAAGTGGGGTTCATCCCCGGGGCACAAGGATGGTTCAACATTCGCAAATCCATCAATGTGATACATCACATAAACAAAATAAAGGACAAAAATCATATGATTCTATCAATTGATGCAGAAAAAGCAATTGATAAGATACAACATCCATTTATGATTAAAACACTTACTAAAATTGGTATAGAAGGAAAATACCTCAACATAATAAAGGCCATATACGACAAGCCCTCAGCTAACCTCATAATTAATGGTGAAAAGCTGAAGCCCTTTGCTCTACGTTCAGGAACACGACAAGGTTGTCCCCTATCACCTCTGCTTTTCAACATAGTGTTGGAAGTCCTCGCCAGAGCTATCAGGCAAGAGAAAGAAATAAAAGGCATCCAAATTGGGAATGAAGAAGTTAAATTGTCACTCTTTGCAGATGACATGATGCTATACATAGAAAACCCTAAAGACTCCACCAAAAAGCTATTAGAAACAATCAATGAATATAGTAAAGTTGCTGGCTACAAAATCAACGTACAAAAGTCCATTGCTTTCCTATATACCAACAATGAAATCTCAGAAAAAGAGATAGAAAAAACAATTCCTTTTGCAATTGCAGCAAAAAGAATAAAATACCTAGGAATAAACTTAACCAAGGATGTGAAGGATTGATATGCTGAAAACTATAAGACATTTTTGAAAGAAATTGAAGAAGACACAAAGAAATGGAAAGACATTCCGTGCTCATGGATTGGAAGAATCAACATAGTTAAAATGGCCATATTACCCAAAGCCATATACAGATTTAATGCAATCCCCATTAAAATCCCAATGGCATTTTTTAAAGAAATAGAACAAAAAATCATCAGATTTGTTTGGAACCACAAAAGACCCTGAATAGCCAAAGCAATATTAAAAAAAAAGAACAATACTGGAGGTATCACACTCCCTGATTTTTCCTTGTACTACAGGGCTACAATAATCAAAACAGCTTGGTATTGGCGGAAAAACAGACACATAGACCAATGGAATAGAATTGAGAACCCAGAAATAAAACCACATAAATATGGACAGATAATTTTTGACAAAGAAGCTAAAAACATACAATGGAGGAAAGACAGCCTCTTCAATAAATGGTGCTGGCAGAATTGGATAGCTACGTGCAAAAGAATGAAACTGGACTGCTATCTGTCACCATGTACCAAAATTAATTCAAAATGGATCAAAGACTTAAGCATAAGACCTGACACAATAAACTGCATTGAAGAAAACATAGGTACTAAACTTATGGACCTTGGGTTCAAAGAGCATTTTATGAATTTGACTCCAAAGGCAATGGAAGTAAAAACTAAAATAAACAAATGGGATTATATGAAACTGAAAAGCTTCTGCACAGCAAAAGAAACTATTGACAAAATAATGAGGCAACCAACTGAATGGGAGAAGATTTTCGCAAACAGTTCCTCTGATAAGGGGCTAATATCCAAAATATACAAGGAACTCATGAAACTCAACAACAAAAAAACAAACAACCCAATTGTAAAATGGACAGAGGACCTGAAGAGACATTTCTCCAAAGAGGATATACAAATGGCAAATAGACATATGAAAAAATGCTCAACATGGCTAATCATCAGAGAAATGCAAATGAAAACCACAATGAGATATCACCTCACCCCAGTCAGAATGGCTTTCATCAACAAAACAAATAGTAACAAGTGTTGGAGAGGCTGTGGAGAAAAAGGAACTCTCATACACTGTTGGTGGGAATGCAGACTGGTGCAGCCGCTATGGAAGGCAGTGTGGAGGTTCCTCAAGAAATTACGAATAGAATTACCATATGACCCAGCAATGGCTCTCCTGGGTATCTACCCCAAAAACATAAAAGCATTTCTCTATAGAGACACGTGTACGCCAATGTTCATTGCAGCTTTGTTTACGGTGGCCAAGACATGGAAACAACCAAAATGTCCTTCGATAGATGAATGGATAAAGAAGTTGTGGTACATATACACAATGGAATACTATTCGGCGTTAAGGAAAGATGATATAGGAACATTTGTGACAACATGGATGGATCTCGAGAGAATAATGCTAAGTGAAACAAGTCAAACAGAAAAAGCAGAGAACCCTATGATTTCACTGATATGTGGTATATAAACCAAAAAGAACAAGACAAACAAATGAGAAACAAAAACTCATAGACACAGACAATGATTTAGTGGTTACCAGAGGGTAAGGGGGTGGGGGGTGGGTGGTGAGGGTAAAGGGGATCAAATATATGGTGATGGAAGGAGAACTGACTCTGGGTGGTGAACACACAATGGGATTTATAGACGATGTAATACAGAATTGTACACCTGAAATCTACGTAAATTTACTAACAATTGTCACCCCAATAAAATTAATTAAAAAAAAAAAAGATATGGAGCTGGAATTCAAACCCATACCTCTCTGATGCCAAAGCCTACACCCTTTACCACAACCCACTCTTCAAAGCCTTTCACAGCTAGCCCCACATTACACTGTCCATAAGGACCTGTGCCACTGATCAAGAAAAAAAATTACGGCTAATTATATTGCAACAAACCCTCCCTCCAGAGAAAAATATTCAAATAAAATTTCCATTTTTGTGTTAAGATCTCCCTGGAAAAAAAAAAAGTCCATTCTTGAAAAGGCAGGAGAAACAAACTTTCTCTGTTCAGGTCCCATCCTCCACAGATTTACAAGGCCTTACCTGAAGTTGAGGTGATTTCAGGGGCCTCAGGATGTCTGTATCCTAAAGAAATACCTGTCCCCTCATGCTTTAACTCTCTTTACTAAGGAGATAGAGCCATTTTTTCCACAACTGGATATTTTGATTAGGGCAGGTCATATCATTCCATGAGGGCAGATTTTAATAAGTTGAGAAAGGGGCAGGCAGAATAAAGACTAAATCTACCCTTCCTGAGGCCACACAGAGTGTCAGTCACAGAGCAGCAAGACTTTACTGGAGTCTTGTATCTGTAACTATCATAGAACCTCAGGTAAGGCCCTTCTCAATGGCCTAATGTTCTCTAATCTTCTGTGATTCTGTAATTCGACTTTATAAATTTGCTCAAAACCAGTTCCATTTGCATTCCTATTAATGGTAAGCATAGCAAAATCCTTAGCTAATCCATGAAATGTGGTTTTGTTTACACTTCTTTTATTAAGATTAATCACTATTTAAGGCCTTATGCCTTGACTACAAGGATTGCGTTGTGAAATTAGAATTTAAACATACTTTTGAAATGTGAAATATGTTTTCAATTATTTAGTCATTGATGGTCCCAATTCAGGCAAAACTTTTATTTAAATAAATAATTAGCCTTGGCAAGAGAATCATAATTTATGAATATACAAAGTTTCAATGTACTGATTGTTGGTCACTGCACTGGTCTTTACAAGTGACATTTGCTGTATATATGCATGGTATTAGGCTAGGAGTTATTCAAAGCAAGTGACACTCATGTAGGTCTGGCTCACTGGAAATTTATTTTCTAAGGCAGGAAATTACTCAGCTGATTTTGAACGGATATTCCACACTTCCTTCTGCATTTTCCTTTGCTGAAATCCTAATCAGGATCCTACAGCTAACATCAATGGTGTCTGACTTCCTGGGGAAGAGATACTGCTGAGTGTTAAAACCCCTGATCACACCAAGGCATTTTTTCAACATTCCACAGTATGTTAAGAATCATCTCTTATTCCATTGCATTTCCTTTGCCTTTGCTATTTTTCAGTATTTCTCTAACATGCAGGAAGCTAGAATTCTTTCTTTCATAAATAAAAACTTGCCTTCATACTGTTCAATTTGTTAAAGCCTTTGTGATGTTCTCTTCATTTCAATGCTGGATACATTGCTACTGCATAGGTGCCATTTAAGAGAAGTCACAAAATATTCAACAGGGGCTATGGTGATTAGCAAGACAAAGAGCAATCTCCCTAAGGCAGAACCTTGAAGAATGAGTTACTGTTTAAGAAGAAAGGGGAAATAAAAGAGGGAGAAAGCCAGGTTGAATGACATCCAGAAACTGGTTATCCATAAACTCTGTAACCCTTTCCCTTTGGAGACATAAAGGTCAATAGTGTGTTCATATATTGAATGCTGGGATTATACCTTATAGATCTTTGCTCTACTCAAAGACCTACTCAACGTGAGTACTCAACGAATGATAGATGGTAATGAGGAGGTGGCTATACTGAATTCAGCCACTTGTCAAAATTTACTAATTGGTGAGGACTCCTTTTTTTTTTTGCTGTTTCCTCAAAAAATATATTTCACATCTTCTGAGATTCTGTTCAATACAACATACAGACATGTCACGTGGGTATAATTAAGGTAAAATATGGTCTTTGAAATGTGACACTACCTTAAAAGATGATGGCTCCCAATGGGGAAAGATATTTTGCCCACTAGGGTACATTTGGCAATGTCTGGAGGCATTTTTGGTTGTCACAAGATAGAGGATGTTACTTGCATCTAGTGGAGGTCAGGGATGCTGAGAAACATGCTACAATGCACAAGTCAGCCCCCCTACACACACCATAAGGAATCATCTGGTGCAAAATATCAATAGTGTCCAGGTTGAGAAACTCTGTTACTGAGGGAAAAATGCCTTTACTCAATAACCTAGAAGAAATGGATAATTCTAAGAAACATATAACCTCCCTAGACTGAATCATGAAGAACTTGAAAATCTAAATAGACCAATCAACAGTAAGGAAATTGAAGCAGTCATCCAAAACCTTCACAAAAGCAAAAGTTCAGGATCAGATGGCTTCACTAGTGAATTCTACCAAACAGTCAAAGAGGATCAAACACCTGTCTTCCTCAAATTCTTCCAAAAATATGAAGAAGAGGCAATACTGCCTAACTCATTTTATAAGGCCAACATTATTCTGATACCAAACACCTGGAAAGGATAACACACACACACAAAAAAAATTACAGGTCAATATCTCTGGTGAATACAGATGCAAAAAATCATAAACAAAATTCTAACAAATTGAATACAACAATGCATTGAAAAGAATATACATCATGATCAAGTGAGGTTTATCCCAGGGGCATAAGAATGGTTCAACATATGCAAATCAATCAATGTAATACACCACATAAACAAACAAAAATATAAAAATCATAGGCTGATATCAATAGATACAGAAAAAGCGTTTGACAAGATACAACATTATTTGTGATTAAAACACTTAATAAAATAGGTATACAAGGAAAATACCTTAATATAGTACAGGCCATATATGACGAACGCTCAGCTAATATCATAATTAACGGTGAAAAACTGAAGCCTTTTGCTCTACATTCAGGAACAAGACAGAGTTGTCACCTATCACCATGGCTATTCGACATTGTATTGGAAGTCCACGCCAGAGCAATCAGGCAAGAGAAAGAAATAAAAGGCATCCAAAAAGGGAATAAAGAAGTTAAAATGTCACTTTTTGCAGATGACATGATTTATTATATAGAAAACCCTAAAGACTCCACCAAAAAGCTATCAGAACCAATAAAAAAAAAATACAGCAAAAATACTGGCTACAAAATCAATGTACAAAAATCCATTGTTTTCCTATATACTAACAATGAAAACTCAGAATAAGAAATAAAAGAGAAACAATTTCTTTTGCAATTGCAAGAAAAATAATAAAATACCTAGGAATAAACTTAGCACAGGATGTGAAGGACCTATACAATGGAAACTATAAGACATTTTAGAAGGCACAAAGAAATGGAAAGACATTCTGTGTTCATGTATTGGAAGAATCAACATATTTAAAATGGCCATATTACCCAAACTAATAGACAGACTTAATGCAATCTCCATCAAAATCTCGATGGCATTTTTTAAAGAAATAGAACAAAAAAATCATCAGATTTTTATGGAACCACAAAAGACCCCGAATAACCAAAGCAGTCCTGTGAAAAAATAATGCTGGAGGGTTCACACTCCCTGACTTCAGCTAGGGCAACAATAATCAAAACAGCATGGTATTGGCAGAAAAACAGACAACATAGACCAATGGAATAGACTCAAAAACCCAGAAATAAACCCACATAAATATGGACAGATAATTTTTAACAAAGCAGCCAAAAACATACAATGGAGAAAAGAAAACCTCTTCAATAAATGGTGCCGGGAGAATTGGAAAGCCACGTGCAAAAGAATTAAACTGGACTGCTATCTGTCACAGTGTACCAAAATTAACTCAAAATGGATTAAAGACCTAAACATAAGATCTGGAACAATAAACTGCATGGAAGAATACATAGGCACTAAACTTATGGACCTTGAATTCAAAGATGATTTTTTGAATTTGACCTCAAAGGCAAGGGAAGTAAAAGCTGAAATAAATGAATAGGATTATATCAAATTAGAAAGCTTCTGCATAGCAAAAGAAATAATCAACAAAACAAAATGGCAACCAACTGCTTAGAAGAAGATATTTTCAAATTTTTCCGATATAGGCTAATATCCAAGATATATAAGGAACTCATACAACTCAACAATAAAAAAAGACAAACAATCCAGTTAAAAAATGGGCAGAGTACATGAACAGAAACTTTTCCCAACAAGACATAGGAAAATATGCTCTACTTCACTAGCGCTTAGGGAAATGCAAATCAAAACCACCATGAGATACCACCTCACACCTGTTAGAATGGCTATCATAAGCAAGACAAGTGATAACAATTGTTGGAGAGGTTGTGGAGAAAAAGGAACCCTCATACACTGCTGGTGGGAATGTAAATTGCTATAGCCATTATGGAAAACAATATGGAGGTTCCTCAAAAAAATTAAGAATTGAATTACCATGTGACCCAGCAATCCCTCTCCTGGGTATATACCCTCCAAAAATTTGAAAACATTTATCCATTAAGATATATGTACTCCAAAGTTCATTGCAGCATTATCTATGATGGCCAAGACATGGAAACAACTAAAGTGTCCTTCGATACATGATTAGAGAAAGAAGATGTAGTATATATACACAATGGAATACTGTTCTGCCATGAGAAAAGAAGAAATACTGCCACTTGGGACAACACAGATGGATCTTGAGATTATTATGCTAAGTGGAGTAAGTCAGATAGAAAAAGTCAAGAACCGTATGACTTCACTCATATGTGGGATATAAAACTGAAAGCAACAAAGGAACAAGGCAAACGAATAAAGAAACAAAAAGTCATGGACACAGACAGCAGTTTAATTGTTACCAGAGAGTAAGTGGGTTTGGGGTGGTAGATGAGCATAAAGGGGGTCAAATATATGGTGATGGAAGAAGAACTGACTCTGGGTGTTGAACACATAATACAATATATAGATGATGTATTATAGAATTGTACACTTGAAACCTATATAGTTTTGTTGACCATTGTAACCCCGATAAATTTTAATTAAAAAAGTAACTAAGAAAAAAAATAAAATGGGGGAAAAAAAGAAAATGCCTTTACTGTCTGGGTTCCTCATATCAATGTCTCTTTGCCTATGATACTGCACTAAACTCTGGTCTATATATTCCACTTACTGCTATAGTCAAGGCTATATGAAATGAGAAAAAAACAGTGCCCCAAAAAGTTTAAATCTCAAATGCATTTTGTCAGTCATATCTGGGTGGTGTCGAATAGGACAGTCCATGTGAGTAAACTTCCCCTAGAAGCCAGGTAGATCAGGGTTTAAATTATGCACAGTCACTTCTATATTTGGCTTTGAACCACTTTTGCAGATGCGACCTCTGGTTGCAAATTGCTCTGGGAGAGTTCAAACAAACATACACTCTCAACCTCGAGGTAGAAACCTTGAATATTTCCATGCCCACAGAAAAGGGGAGCCACCCTGTAACAATGCTGGCACCTAGGGGCTCTTGGGTTCCTGCCCCCATAAGCTTCTTAATTGCACTAAGAGATCCTCTACTAGGTTTCTCCTGAAATTCTTTTAGTAATGCCTGATATTTGCATGGAGCTTTTAACTTTGGAAGGGTTTTCCTTTGTATATCCTTGATCTCCTGAAGAGGTTAACAGGGTAGGGCAGCAGCAGATAGAAATATTTGGGTCTTATGCACAATCTACTGGGAAAGCAAGCAACCACATTCAAAAACACCTATAATCCTCATATGTTAAAGACAATTGTATTGTATATAGGGGCTCTTGAAGGAGACAGCTCACAAGAATAAGGCTTTCTTTCTCCCTCAGGACTGCTGCTGGTTGCATCTCAGGTTTGAAGTAGAAGCCTCAGGTGGACTACAGTTTGGGCAGAGAAAAGGAAATGCCCCAAAGTTTTGTCCACAGGCACACATCCTACTCACTCCTCATGCCAAAGGAGGGACTAGCTTCATAACAACATAGACCTCTTCTTTTTGGGAGTTTGTACGTTTGAGGTTGCTGACCACAGTAAAACTACCTTTTAGTGGAAGAAAGGCAGAAAGTTTCCAGGATCAAGTGACTTTTTTCCCCATCTACATCTACATCATTGGCCAATCTTTAGAAACACTTTCTGAGGTGTTTAAACAGTATGAAGAGGGGCTCTAAACTCACCTCTACCCCTTGAACGCACAAACTCTACCCCCAAAGCAATACTTTTCTCTAGTGCCTTGCTCCCACACAAGAGCTTAACACTCCCCAGAATATACTGGGCCACCTCAGGGCTTAGGTGACCAACCACATCATAAAAACTTGTCATGCTTGGTGCCCTGAGGGACTTTCCCAGGGTAGCCTAGGAGAGTTGGTAGGGTGGCCACTAGACATATCTATACCAGTTTCACCGGAAGGCAATAGGAACACTGGGTCATTGAGGCAAGGAAGGCAGTTCTGGGTCTTTCTGGAGCTCTACTCAAGCTAGCAGTGTTTGCTTAGGGGTTTAAGGCCACAGCTGGAAGTACAGCTCAAGTGGAGCTTTCTCTCTGTTCTGGGTTGTTCTGAGAATAGGTAGGGGAAATGGTTTCAGGCATAGCCCAGGGTCCAGAAAGGCAGCTCACCACACCCGCTTTCCAGAGAGAGGTAGTAAGGGAGATAAAAGGCAAAGCTGAGCTTTGGGACTGTCCAGTGGAGTCAGAAGATGCTGCCAGCTAAAGGACCTCAGCGTCTGCAGGTTGCAGGTAGAAATCTAGGTTTGTGGTGGTGTTGGGGTCATTCAGTTGGTTCCAGGTTCCAGGAGGGTTCAAGAGGGTCTGCATTCTGGGTGCCAGAGTGTAGGGTGAGAGGTGGGGTGGAACGGTGCCTTATGTGACAGGAAGGTAAGGCCCGCAGAGATCAAAGATTCGCCTAAGGGTCCCTGACACCCCACACAGGCACACACAGGCGCTACTGCCACCACCAAGCAAGTTACTCCCTAATCCCTACTATACCACTATTCGACCCCAACCTCTTTAAGTCTAGGGTTGGTCTTGGGAGACCGACCCTATGGGTGAGAGGGGCAAGGATGGAAGAAGTGGGCTGCGCTCATGGGCTTCCTGCACTGGGTTACACTTAGAACCCTCAGTGATTCAAGCGGGCTCCACAGGACCCCAAGTCAGCCTCTGGCGACTCAGGGCCCCGCTATCCGCAGACCGCTTGCCTGTGTTCCCGCTGGCTCAACTCTCCTTCCCCAGGGATGATCCATGGCTGCTGGCGCAACCCTGCTGCCGCCATCGCAGAGCCCGAGATGAGGGACAGGTGGGGGTCACTTTCTAAAGCAGGGGACGCTCAGGCCAAGGGGCAAAGAGACACTGTATAAGCCAGGAACCATGAGACGCTCTAGTCCCTTCTACCCTCACCCACGCTCAGCCAGTCTCTGCCACCACCCAGGGAAGGGGGAGGACCAGGAAAAGCAAAGGAACGAAACAGAAAATTCCGTACCGAGGGGCGAGAGATGAGACGGTGGGACAAGACAGCGGGGGCTGACTTGGGGTTGCGACTGCAGCTTCCTTCCACCCCTTGCCACCAAGCTGTAGAGAAGGCAGGAGCAGCTGCTTGGTCCTCCCTCTTTCCCCATCCCCCTCCCTGTGAGGCATTGGCGGGGCTGGGGGGAGGTGAGAGGCGCTTTCGCCAACAGCCTCGGTCTCCCCCGCCCACACCCCACCCCCACACACCCCACGACCGCGACGGGTTTTTCGCAGCTTACAGTCACCCAAACGCAGGGAGAAAGAACAGGAACTGAGCGAAGCCAGCAGCAAATAGAAGGGAAAAAGAAGAGCTCAGGATTGGACATTTTTGGAGCTTGGGGTGGGGAGGAGAAAGAGAGCGTGTCTCCTCGATTTTTTTTCTTTTCTCTCCCCTTCGCTGTATAGCATTTTCCAGAAACGACAGCAGAAGGGGACAGAAACCTAGTCTAGAAAGATTTGGATGGGTGGCAGAGGGCTCCCGCCAGCAGCTACCTAGTAGCTGGAGCTTGAGTGTGTGTTTGTACATGTAATGGTGTGAATGCGGTTCTCTCTCTCTCTTTTCTCCTCCCTCTCCCTCTCCCTCTCCCTCTCCCTCTCCCTCTCCCTCTCCCTCTCCCCTCCCTCTCCCTCTCCCTCTCCCTCTCCCTCTCTTGTTCCGTCCCTGCTTCCCTCCCTCTCTATCTCTCACATTCTCTTCCTCACACTCCCCTGTCAGCTACCCCTGTGTCTCCTGGTGTCAGTTTCTTCTCTTGCTGGTGCTGAGTGGTTGGCTGCGTGAAAGGAGTACGTCTGTTTGAAGGGGCCCAGGATGGCTCAGAGAGCCGAGAGAAGCGAGGGAGAAAGAGGTAAAGAGTTTCTGGGCGCTGACGAAGGCTAAAGGTGAGGAGGGCCAGCCAGCCGAGAGGGAACTTTGGAGATAATTGAGGAGGGAAGGGAGAAACCAAGGTAGGAGCTAGCACTTGCTCCCTCACTGCACCCCGCTCCTTTCCCTGTGCTCACGCACCCACCGTCCCAGCAGTCTGGAAGCCCCTGGCTGTCCCAGGCTGCTACTGTTTGTGCGCCAAGGGAGAAGAATCCATCCAGTAGGGCCACCGCACCGCGCGCCCTGGCTCAGGGACACCAGACGTCGCAGATCTGAACAAACGACTTGGCCAGGGGTAAGTGGATAAGCAACCTGTGTGCCCTCTGTTTTGGTGCAGGAGCACTGCCAAGGGGTGCAAGATGTGGGTTGAGTTAAGGTGCGGGGATGGGGATGCTGAGGGCTGGAAGGTACTACCTGGCTGGCCTTGGGCTTGCATGATGGGAAGCAGAGCAAAGGCAGCAACAGATTGTTTTGGACACAGTGGGGGTGGGGGAAGTTCTAGTGCCCTTAGGACAAGGTGGCTCTTGGCAATGACCAAAAGCATCCTTTTCACTTGGGATATTCTCCAAAATCAGAGCTTCGCCTTACCTCTGAATAGTGATCTATCTGCTTCATCCCTGGGTAGGTATTAAGCTCCCTAGGAACCTGCTCCTGGCCTCCTCAAAATCAGATGGGCGTGGGAGAGGGACACTGGCCTTTTTGCCAAAATACACTTTAAGATGCAGAGATGTGCTAATGGGGGCTCAAGGACCAGAAGAAGAACCTTCTTTCTGTTTTTTATCCTTCAAACTTAAAAAAATACCCGGATTCATTTTCCTGGCTTCCTTAAAGGAACCAGGAAATGCAAATTGGGGGACATCAGTCAGATCTCTGCTCCAAAGTGGATACCCTCTCCTCCCGGCAAACACACAAACACTGACTTGGACAGTCATGATCACACATTCCACACACACACAGGTACTGAGCTGTATTCACACATCCTGATCGTTCTCCATGGCCTCTAAGAATGAGACTGGGAGAAAGGCTTATTCCCCATTGCCAACCTGAGCTTTTCTGGCTATAGTCAGGTATGTGGTGGTAGATGAGTGGCTAGCAAAGTTATCACTCCCTCATGAAAAACCTGGAGCTGGGAAACCAGCCTGAAAGACAGGATCTCTGAACTTTACCAGAGTTTGTTATATGAGTAGGAAAGACATAGACTAACCAATAATGCTCCATTTAGAGATTGTTCATATCAGTCCTGGCTTCAAATAAGAAATAATTACTACATTTACATGGCACACACACCTGCTTCTCTATTGCCATATATTTATCCCCATTGCAGTTAGCAAATATAGCAAGTTTACCTAGCAGCATTCATAATTGTCTATTGTCGGTCTCAGGCATTTTGTTGTTGTGTTGTTCTACAGATGATCTATACCATGTCTCCTTTTCCACAGACTCTTACAATGCTGGGATATAAATTATGTCAAACGGTACCTTTCACTCAGTGTTTAACATCTACTAAATCAAAAGGCATGGAAATACATTCACATAATACCAAGTTGGTTTCAAAGCAAATGTTTAGCCTGGGATAAAGGAAATCCACAGGGTCAAGAGGAGCCTCTAGGTCACTCTGTTTGCAAGGTTGAAGGAAAAACTGAATCCCACTTGAAATCTATGTTTTGGTCCCTGGGAGATGCTGCTTTCACCATATATATGGTGTGTGTATGTGTGATGCATTCATAAAGTTGTCATATATATGGTGTGTATTTTTTCACGGATCTATATCAACGCCATACTACAAATCTGGTCTCTATGCTGCTGTAGCAGAGAGGAGAGCATTTGAATTCATGCTTGCAAAGAACCCAGGCTCTTCTGTTAAACTTTCTACTTATTACTATATTACTGAACTACAAAGAATTACCTCCTTCCAATTCAGTAAATGAGAAAAACAGATTCTGCATTAAGTGGAACTGTTTATGTTGCATCAGGCAATTTGTTCTAAAGCTCACTGCTGAGAATCAGAACAGAATGAGAATTACTCAAGTAAGATCTGAAAAGGTGCCCATTCTGTTACTTTTCTTAGGTGATCGTAAACAAATATTTTCTTAGATAGGTTAGAATTATACTTTCCCATAAATAGCACAGAGCAGGCT
This sequence comes from Rhinolophus hipposideros, assembly GCF_964194185.1. NCBI lineage: Eukaryota > Metazoa > Chordata > Mammalia > Chiroptera > Rhinolophidae > Rhinolophus > Rhinolophus hipposideros. The sequence goes on from NC_138046.1 coordinate 44,629,944, forward strand.
GCAGACAGGTGGGAAAGAAAGGCAGCTTCATACTTGGGAAGAACTGAAAGTGTCAACAGGGATGAAGCCTAAGGTCTTTGCTCTGTTCTTGGTGATGTATCTGGCTGCTGCAGTGGGTCCTGATCCATGGTTCCTCGGGGGACAAGGCATTGCAGGGATCAAGAACAAATGACGCCCCCAGCCATTTGTTGACAGATGTTCACCTGGCTTCAGTGTATGCTCCAACATAGAGACCTGAACCAAATAATATCTGCTGTCTACCAGCTATAAGAGCTATAGTCCTGTGATTCCATTTTTTCTAGAATTAACAACTGAAATCAGAATGATACACAGAACCACAACACTTAGAGAAGGCTTGGCCAGAAAATTAGAGATACAATCAGGAGGAAGAGGAGGGATAGGAGAGAGAGAACCCCACAGTGTTTTGAGACACATGGAAAGGAAACCATGTTTGCTTTCTTTTGCTTTGGCTGAGGATGGAGTTAGTCCAGAAAGTTGACTGAGATATGAAGCACCCTAAAATTGCCTACAATTGCCTTCTAAAAACTGAGTAAATGGTGATAGAATTCCTTGGAACCAGAGAATTGGGTGCATTGGAGTACATTTTCACTTTTTCCACCTTATTTCCCACCTTAGCATATTAAATTTTTATTTATGAGCCATGCAGGTGCTTAATTATCAAATGGATATTTCAAATGTGTCATGCTATTTTACTTCAGCCTGTTTCCAAATATTCGAATTTGTCTTTTGCCATAGCTCCATCACTGAAGGAGAAGGACCAAAACATTTCTGCCTCCTTCTGCCAAAGGTTCATTTTCAGCTAAGTACACTAAGCCATTCAAGAAGAGCCTCTTGTTAGTTGAGGAATATGAAGGATAGGACCTTTCTCTCCAAGGTGCCATCAACCTAATCTAGCTTGGACACTTTCCAGGTTTTCAGGGAGGGGTATGACAAAATTTGCAGCCTGCAGACAGAAATGATGCCTCATTTTAGGCAGAAGTTGCAGCTAATCAGTCCCAGATTAGGGCTACTTTGAGACTAGCCTACCAACTCCAGAGCTTAGTAGCTGAGGTTTCCATAGTGGCATCCTTTCTAAAACTCATGTGGCTTTCTTTCTGTTGATGTTCTCTGAAGCCCTTTGTCCAGTGAGACCAATCAACCCATCCCAATAGCATAGAATGAGTCTTCAGTGACTCAACTGTGGTCTCGTAAACAAATATGTACATCATGCTCAACTGAATAATAAGAGATGATTTCAAAACATAATGAAAGCACAAGCATTGCAAAGATATGGTTTCAGGTAAATAAATCTATTCTACGATTTAAAAAAATAATAAATTTTTGCTGTGGGCACAGCAAAAATTGAAGCTCACTGGGTCAAGGGAATTTTGCAAGTTCCCTAGGTTTTCTCCTCTATTACCCATTGCAGAGTTGGCACTTAGATGCTGATGGCTAGTGCAATTGTCCCAGCTTTTTGCCTTAGTAAAGGCAAAGAAAGAGCTGATGGTGGAAAACATGTAGGGATCGTGGCAGAGTCCAATTCCCTCATTTCACCTATAGAGGAATTGAAACCAGGAGAATAGAAATGACTTGCCAAGATCATACAACTGGTCAGCAATAGACCAAAACAAGAACCTAGAACTCCATGGTAGTATTGAATAAATTTCCTAAAAATCTGGAGATTTTTCCAAGAAATCAAGAGGAAACTAAGGCCATTTTTACTAAGATCACAGCCCTCTACTCCCATTGCATATGTATATTTACATGTTTATTGCCATATCTTTGTGACTTGCCTTCTCAACCACCACCTCCGCAATGCGTGCGCACAGTCTCTCTCTCTCTCTCTCTCTCTCTCTCTCTCTCTCTCTCTCTCTCTCTCTCTCTCTCTCTCTCTGTCTCTCTCTCTCTCTCTCCTCTCTCTCTCTCTCTCTCTCTCTCTCTCTCTCTTCCTGAAAAATGAAAACAAAGGAAATAGAAAGTACAAGACAGATTTTTTTTTATTTAATTTTATTTTTTATAGTAGAGTATGAGAAGGAAGGTTTGCAGTCCAGGGGTTGTTCTTTTCTGACTCCATTATTTAGCCTCGCTACCTGGTTTCTACCCTAGTTTCTTTTATGATCTGAGAAAATAGGCCAATGCACACATGTCTGTTATAGCCTAGAAGGATGATATGAAGAACTTCCACATTATACTGAGGATATCAAAAGGTTAAAAAAGAGGGGCTAGGATGGAGTGGGCTAGGACTTTATTACTCCAGGTGTGGTATCCACACCAGTAGCACCACCTTCCTCTGGGAGCTATTTGTAAATGAAGAATTTTAGACCTGTACTCAGACCTACTGAATTGGAATCTGATTTTTAAGAATATCCTTAGTGATTTGTTTGTATACTAAAGTTTGAGAGGCACTGAGCTAGAGCTTTTCCCTGAAAAATTTAGAGCTTTTTTCCAGCTGAAAGTCTTTTGAAAATAATACTTAATGAACGTGTAGGGACAATTCATGCAGCCAATTTAAAAAACATAAAAATATTAACTTTCCCCAAGTCCACTTCTCTTGTTATCTAGCATAAAAGCCTTAAGTGCAGACAAGAGAATTTATTCAAAGGAAGTAAGACCACATTATTTTTCTATTTACCAGAGGGACCTGGGTTTGGGGACTCACACAGAACTGAGTTCAAATCCTAATCCTGCCCACAAATTACTAGCTGTGTAAACTTGTACAAGGTATTTTGTCTTTGGGCCTCAGATCCCTCATCATTTGTATAAAGGGATTAAAAATAGTACCCACTGACACTGAGTTGTTATGAAGATTAAATGAGACACTATAAGATATTAGCTATGATTTGGCCAATAATTTCAGTTTGCTAGAAAACTAGCCACTGGATACTATGCCTTGGGGCACCTAATGTCTATTTCTGATTGGTGTGAACCACATTGGGCTTCCCACAGATAGAATAACAGAATACTAAGAAAGCTATAGAAAAGTAAAATACAGAGGGTACCAAAAAAATGTATACACATTTTAAGGAACGAAAACACTGTCTTAAAATTGTAATACTCAATCTATAACAATAACAAAAGATGAGTATAAGTCACGTTTGACTTCTGCAATTACAAGAGGTGCTCAAAGTGGTTACCATTACATAATTTTAATAGTTTTTTTTTCCTTTCTTAAAATGTGTATGCATTTTTTGTCACCCTCTGTGTATTTGAGTGGAATGGAGGCCCAAATACAAGTGTTATTCAGAAAGAATTACAGGTGACCCTGATGAAATCAATTCATAAACTAAGACTGAAATTAGAAGTGACCCTATTCTATATGGCATGTCTCAAAATTACCAAGTTAGAAAGTTACTAGTGAGACTCTTTCTGCATGTTTCCATGTATATGCAGCAGGCAAATACATGCACATACAGACACAGACACAGACACACACACACACAAACACACACACATACAGACAAACCCTTTAATGGATGAACTAAAAAATCAAGGCTGAAATAGCATTTTGGGGTCAGAACTAAATATTACTGAATTTTTGGCCTGGTAACAGTCTATAAAATGGGTTATAGAAACTTCACTTCACAGGATGGATGTAAGATATTTGGGCAAAATAAATGATGTACGTAAAGGCATAGCAAAGAAACTCAATAAATATTTCTGAATATGAGCCCACAAAAGGGACAAAAATATCATATGTAAAACACCAGCTAAGCTACAGTGATTTTCCCTTCAGAAAGTAATGAGTTGGTGTCACATAACAAGTATTTTACCTTATTGAAACATCTTACAAAGGTCAGCTTAACAACATTAACACCTAGAGAGTGCTTAGTCATGTGCCAAGCATTTTACATTCAATATCTGATTTAAGCCCTCAGAACAACTCCGTGAAACAGGTACATTATCACCTTTTACATATAAAACTTAAGCTCAAAGAAATTAAGTAACTTGTTCATTTTATAGTTTAACAACTTAGTTAAATAACATACCTATTACCATCACTATTTTACAGGTGAAACAATGAGCAGATCCTACCTCTTCCCAGCCCATAGTATGCCCTACCTGCTTAATTTTCTCGCCTGTAAAATATGATAGGTATAAATTCCAATAATTCTATAAATTCCAATAAATTTTATAAATTACGATAAAATCACTAAGCACTGTATTCTCTGAAGATTTATTCATTAGCATATGTAATCTGGGCAGCCTGACTGAAAAGACATAGAGCCAGATGCGAAAACCTCTGTGTCCCTGTCCTTTGGCATGTTTGAAACCTGCAGCTTCTATTTTAACTGAAGTTGCCCTACAATCTTTGATTTTTAAAATAATCAGATTAGTGTGGCATCAATAATCCTATAACAGACAATATAGATTACTAATTTGTAAGATTTCTGTGTTCACTAAATTAACAATAACAATTGCTCTCAATTGTTGAATCTCTTTGTACTACTTCTGTACTGTGGCCATAACAAATAACCACATATTAACAGTTTTACTTTATTTCATTTTAATTTATTGGGGTGACAATTGTTAATGAAATTGCATAATTTCAGGTGTACAATTCTGTATTACATCATCCATAAATCCTATTGTGTGTTCACCACCCAGAGTCAGTTCTCCTTCCATCACCATATATTTGATCCGCCTTACCCTCATCTCCCACCACCCAACCCCCTTACCCTCTGGTAACCACTAAACTATTGTCTGTGTCTATGAGTTTTTGTTTCTCATTTGTTTGTCTTCTTCTTTTGTGGTTTTTGGTTTCTATACCACATATCAGTGAAATCATAGGGTTCTCTGATTTTTCTGTCTGACTTATTTCACTTAGCATTATACTCTCAAGATCCATCCATGTTGTCACAAATGCTCCTATATCATCTTTCCTTAACGCCGAATAGTATTCCATTGTGTATATGTACCACAACTTCTTTATCCATTCATCTATCGAAGGACATTTTGGTTGTTTCCATGTCTTGGCCACCGTAAACAAAGTTGCAATGGACATTGGAGTACACGTGTCTCTATAGAGAAATGCTTTTATATTTTTGGGGTAGATACCCAGGAGAGCGATTGCTGGGTCATATGGTAATTCTATTCGTATTTTCTTGAGGAACCTCCACACTGCCTTCCATAGCGGCTGCGCCAGTCTGCATTCCCACCAACAGTGTATGAGAGTTCTTTTTTCTCTACAGCCTCTCCAACACTTGTTACTATTTGTTTTGTTGATGAAAGCCATTCTGACTGGGGTGAGGTGATATCTCATTGTGGTTTTCATTTGCATTTCTCTGATGATTAGCGATGTTAAGCATTTTTTCATATGTCTATTTGCCATTTATATATCCTCTTTGGAGAAATGTCTCTTCAGGTCCTCTGTCCATTTTACAATTGGGTTGTTTGTTTTTTTGTTGTTGAGTTTCATGAGTTCCTTGTATATTTTGGATATTAGCCCCTTATCAGAGGAACTGTTTGCGAAAATCTTCTCCCATTCAGTTGGTTGCCTCATTTTGTCAATAGTTTCTTTAGCTGTGCAGAAGCTTTTCAGTTTCATATAATCCCATTCGTTTATTTTAGTTTTTACTTCCATTGCCTTTGGAGTCAAATTCATAAAATGCTCTTTGAACCCAAGGTCCATAAGTTTAGTACCTATGTTTTCTTCAATGCAGTTTATTGTGTCAGGTCTTATGCTTAAGTCTTTGATCCATTTTGAATTAATTTTGGTACATGGTGACAAATAGCAGTCCAGTTTCATTCTTTTGCACGTGGCTATCCAATTCTCCCAGCACCATTTATTGAAGAGGCTGTCTTTCCTCCATTGTATGTTTTTAGCTTCTTTGTCAAAAACTATCTGTCCATATTTATGTGGTTTTATTTCTGGGTTCTCAATTCTATTCCATTGGTCTATGTGTCTGTTTTTCCGCCAATACCAAGCTGTTTTGATTATTGTAGCCCTGTAGTACAAGCAAAAATCAGGCAGTGTGATACCTCCAGTATTGTTCTTTTTTTTTAATATTGCTTTGGCTATTCGGAGTCTTTTGTGGTTCCAAACAAATCTGATGATTTTTTGTTCTATTTCTTTAAAAAATGCCATTGGGATTTTAATGGGGATTGCATTAAATCTGTATATGGCTTTGGGTAATATGGCCATTTTAACTATGTTGATTCTTCCAACCCATGAGCACGGAATGTCTTTCCATTTCTTTGTGTCTTCTTCAATTTCTTTCAAAAATGTCTTATAGTTTTCAGCATATAAATCCTTCACATCCTTGGTTAAGTTTATTCCTAGGTATTTTATTTTATTTGCTGCAATTGCAAAAGGAATTGTTTTTTTTATCTCTTTTTCTGAACTTTCATTGTTGGTATATAGGAAAGCAATGGACTTTTGTACGTTGATTTTGTAGCCAGCAACTTTACTGTATTCGTTGATTGTTTCTAATAGCTTTTTGGTAGAGTCTTTAGGGTTTTCTATATATAGCATCAAGTCATCTGCAAAGAGTGACAATTTAACTTCTTCATTCCCGATTCGGATGCCTTTTATTTCTTTCTCTTGCCTGATAGCTCTGGCGAGGACTTCCAACACTATGTTGAAAAGCAGAGTCGATAGGGGACAACCTTGTCGTGTTCCTGAACGTAGAGCAAAGGGCTTCAGCTTTTCACCATTAATTATAAGATTAGCTGAGGGCTTGTCGTATATGGCCTTTATTATGTTGAGGTATTTTCCTTCTATACCAATTTTAGTAAGTGTTTTAATCATAAACGGATGTTGTATCTTATCAATTGCTTTTTCTGCATCAATTGATAGAATCATATGATTTTTGTCCTTTATTTTGTTTATGTGATGTATCACATTGATGGATTTGCGAATGTTGAACCATCCTTGTGCCCCGGGGATGAACCACACTTGGTCGTGATGAATAATGTTTTTAATGCATTGTTGTATTCGATTTGCTAGAATTTTGTTTAGGGTTTTAGCATCTGTATTCATCAGAGATATAGGTCTGTAGTTTTCTTTTTTTGTGTTGTCCTTACCAGGTTTTGGTATCAGGGTAATGTTGGCCTCATAAAATGAGTTAGGGAGTACTGACTCTTCTTCAACTTTTTAGAAGAGTTTGAGCTGGATTGGTATTAGATCCTCTTTGAAGGTTTGGTAGAATTCACTGGTGAAGCCATCTGGTCCAGGACTTTTGATTTTGGGAAGGTTTTTGATGACTGATTCAATTTCGTTACTGGTGATCGGCCTGTTAAGATTTCCCAGTTCTTCATGATTCAGCCTTGGAAGGCTATATGTTTCTAAGAACTTGTCCATTTCTTCTAAGTTATTAAATTTGGTGGCATATAGTCCTTCATAGTATTCTTGGATAATCCTTTGTATTTCTGTGGTGTCCGTAATAACTTCCCCTTTTTCATTTCTGATTTTGTTAATTAGTGTCTTCTCTCTTTTTATCTTAGTGAGTCTAGCCAAGGGTTTGTGGATTTTGTTAATCTTTTCAAAGAACCAGCTTTTTGTCACATTAATATTTTCTGTTGTCTTTTTGTTCTCTATTTCATTTAATTCTGCTCTGATTTTTGTTATTTCCTTTCTTCTGCTGACCTTGGGTTTCGCTTGTTCTTCTTTTTCTAGTTTTTTAAGGTGTAACATGAGGTTATTTATTTGGGATTTTTCTGTTTCTTGAGATAGGCCTGTAATGATATAAATTCCCCTCTTAAAACTGCTTTCGCTGCATCCCAAAAATTTTGGTAGGATGTATTTTCATTGTCATTTGTTTCTATGTATCTTTTGAGCTCTCCTCTAATTTCTTTTTTGACCCAGTCGTTCTTTAAAAATATGTTGTTTAATCTCCATGTATTTGTGTTTTTTCCTGCTTTCTTTTCTCAGTTAATATCCAATTTCAAAGCCTTGTGATCAGAGAATATGCTTGGTATGATTTCAATCTTCTTAAAGTTGCTGAGGCTGCTTTTATATAAGGTCTATACCAATATATGGTCTATCCTTGAGACCATAGCAATATATGGTCTATCCTTGAGAATGTTCCATGTACACTCGAAAAGAATATATAGTCTGATGTTTTAGGATGAAGTGCTCTATATATGTCAATTATGTCCATTTAATCTAATGTTTCATTTAGGGCTACTATTTCCTTATTTATCTTCTGTTTGGATGATCTATCCATAGCTGTCAATGATGTATTTAAGTCCCCTAGTATAATTGTGTTTTGGTCAATTTCTCCCTTTAGTTCTGTTTGTAGTTGCTTGGTATAGTTTGGTGCTCCTTGATTGGGGACATAAATGTTGATGACTGTTATGGCTTCTTGTTGTATAGTCCCCTTTACCATTATGAAATGTCCATCTTTGTCTCTTGTTATCTTTTTCACCCTGAAGTCTGTTTCACCTGATATCATTATGGCTACACCTGATTTTCTCTGGGTACCTTTTGTTTGGAGTGTCAATTTCCACCCTTTCACTTTGAGTCTATGCTTGTCCTTGTAGCTGAGATGTGTCTCTTGGAGACACCACATGGTTGGGTTTAGTTTTTTGATCCCATCTGCTACTCTGTGTCTTTTTATTGGTGAGTTCAGTCCATTTACATTTAGGGTGATTATTGATATGTGGGGCTTTTCTGTCATTCTATCTTTAGTTTTCTGGTAAGGCTGTGTCTCCATTGTTTCTTTGTGTTTTTGTTGTTGTGTATTAATTCTGTCTGGTGGTGTTCTATGATGTTTCCCTCTGTTTCTTCTTTTATTACAATATATGTTTCAATTCTGGATTATTTTGAGTTGTTACTCTTAAGGTTATGTAAAAGAAAGTTTGATATTTAGAGTATTCCATTTTCTTTAGCACGCTTACTTTCTCCATTCCCATATTCCAGTTAAGTCCTTTACTCCCCCCTTTTTATGTTTCGGTTGCCACAAATTGTCCCTGATGATGGTGGTTGAATTGCCTCCTTTAGTGTTTCTTGTAGTGCAGGTCGTGTATTAGAAAATTCCCTCAGCTTCTGTATGTCTGGAAAAGTCTTTATTCCTCCTTCATATCTAAAGGATATCTTTGGCGTATACATTATTCTTGGCTCATGATTTCTCTCTTTCAATAATTTGAATATTTGGTTCTACTACCTCCTGGCTCGTAGAAATTCTGCTGAAAAATCTGATGATAATCTAATGGGCTTTCCTTTGTAGGTTAAGGTCTTCTTTTCCATGGCTGCCTTGTGGATTCTTTCTTTGTTATTGATTTTAGAGAGCTTCAATACAATATGATTTGGAGAAGGCCTTTGGGGATTGAGTTAATCAGGTGTTCTATTTGCTTCTTGGATTCCAGGATCCAGTTCTTTCCACAAGTTTGGGAAGTTCTCATTACCAATTTCTTTGCATAAATTCTCTGCTCTCTTCTCTCTTTCTTCTCCTTCTGGTATGCCCATTATTCTTATATTGCTCTTTCTGATAGAGTCAGAAAGTTCCTGTAGAATTCTTTCATTTAAGTCTCAAGTCTCTTTCTTCTTCCATCTGTGTCATTTCCAGGTTTCTATCTTCGATGTTACTGATTCTTTCCTCCATCTTGTCAACTCTACTACCTAAGATGGTTATTTCATTCTTAATTTCTTCTATCGAGTTCTTAATCTACTAAATTCCATTTGGTTCTTTTTTAAAATTTCAATCTCTTTCGTAAAATGCTCATGTTGTTCTTTGCTTGCATTTCTGAGTTAATTAAATTGCTTTTTTGTGTTTTCTTGCATCTCTTTGAGGTTTTTCAGAACTGCAATCTTGAATTCTCTATCATTTAAGTCACATATTTCCATATCTTTAAGTTCCTTTTCTGAAGACTTTCACTTTTTTTCTGAGGTGTCTGGTTGCCTTGGTTATTCATGGCAATTACTGATTTATTATTTCTCTTCCTAGACATCTACAGAAGTGGCTTCTGCAACAGATTGATAGGAAGAGGTCTTTCTTTTGTTTTCCAATACTTGTTGGTAGAATGTTTTATTTTCTCTCTGACTGTAGCCTTTTTTTTCTCTCTGACACAGTAGTGCTATGTATTCTCTGCACTACTCCAGCTTCTCACACAATGGGAGCATTCTCTGGGAGATGGGCCTCTCCTCGGTTAACAGTTCACCTGGGTCATAGGGCGCCACGTCCCTGTGGGGGTGTGGAGAGCTTTTGAAGTTCCAAAGCTCTTTCTGCACCCGATTCAGAGACTGTATGTTTCAGCAGTTCTGTTTACTCTTTCAGGGATCCACCCAGATCGGTGGTGCCCGGGGTGGGGTGAGTTGTGAGAGGTGGCCCAGAGCAATGGCGGTGACCACCACCACAGCTGGTCCTGCTTCCACAGCTCCCTCCCCTTTGCCGTTACTAGTTTGGCTGTGAATCTGTGTCTGTGGTCCACAGTTCTCAGAACAGCAAATATCCTGTTTTTTTGATGTGACTCTGCTACTTTATTGCTTCTACCACCGGGCAGTTGGGGGTGGGGCAAGCTCTGGGTGGGTAGGGAGGGTGCTGCTAGTCTCAGTGCCTAAGGCTTCAGTTCTCTGCTTGGCAGTGAGGGCTTAAACACTGTTTTCAGCCTTCTTCCCTCAGTCTTTTCTCCGAGGTCTCTGCCGTGAGCGTTGGGTTCAGCTGTGTTATATGCTGCCGCCTCAGCTCTGTGGGTCGTAAGTGGAGTCCTAGCAGTCCGAGTTTTTCCCTCTCTCACAGCTGCGGTAGTTCCGGGATGCAGTGAGCTCAGAGCACTGAGCTACATCTGTGTCCTGCGCCCGCCGTGGCTCTGTTCCCGCACTTCTCCCATCCCCTCTCCCCCACTCGTGCAATTCCCCTACTTGGAGGTGAATTCAGTAGTGGGCCTCTTTGTCTTGCCTGTCTGCTGTGCAGGGAGTTCTTTGTGGAGTTATTGTTGTCCGATTAATTGTAAATTCCTGGGGAGCTTTACAGAGGCTCACCTCACACTGCCATTTTGATGATGTCTCACACATTAGCAGTTTTAAACAACACAAATTATTATTGTTATATTTCTGTAGGTCAGAAGTCTGACACAGGCATTACTGAACTAAAATCAATATGTCAGCAGGATTGCATTCGCTTCTGGATGCCTCAAGGGAGAATCCATTTCCTTCCCTATTCAGGTTGTTGCCACAATTTACTGCCTTGTGGTTATAGGACTGAAGTTCTGATTTATTTGCTGGTTGTCAATTGAAGGCCATTCCTAGCTTTTAGAGGCCACCCACATTCCTTGGCTGATGACCTCATTCCTCCAACCTCAAAGCCAACCAGTGCAGATAGAAAACCTCTCACACTTTGACTCTTTCCTGCTTCTTCTTCCTTTGCATCTCTGACTATTCTGCCTTTCTCTTCTGCTTTTAAGAGCCCATGTGATCACATTGGGTCCACCGGATAATCCAGAATAATCTCCTTATTTTAAGGTTATCTAATTAACAATCTTAATTCCATCTTAAAAATTCCTTTTGCCATGTAACCTATCAGATTCATAGGTTCTAGGGATGTGTTGACATATTTAGAGGGCCATTATCCTGCCTATCACAATCTTCTGTGTTGAGTGCTACAAATACATTATCTTAAATAATCTTCACTACAGTCTCTTATATGACAGGTATCATCATTCCCATTTAACGGATTAGGAAACAGGATCAGGCACCTTAAGTGGTGTATGCCTGATATTGCACAGCTAGTAAATGATGGAGGCAGGACAGGAATATAGGTCTCTCTTCCTCTAAGTCTTGCATTTTCTCTTGGCCTATATTATACTCTTTCCTCATTGTCAGAAAGCTTTTTTGGTTGTTATTTTTGTTTTCCTTGTTGTCATTTTGTTTTATGTTTTCCCTTTTTTATTTAAATGTTTGAATAGATAAATTGTCTATTGTTCAAAATCAAAATATATAAAAGGGTATTCAGTGATAAAGCTTGTTCCCACTGTTTCTCATCCTCTTGCCAACACCCACCCCATTTTATTTTATTCCCCTTAGACCTTCTGTATGAAAATACAAGAAAATATGAACTGATGTTCAGAAACATCTTTACCGCATAACAAAATCTTACAAAATACAGCTCAAATCAATTTTGTTCTTTTGCTGCATTCTCACTACAATGCAACTTTGGAAGACCTAACATCTGTGTTAAGAGACAGATCTTTTGACCAATCAGTTATCCAAGCAACTCATGACTATGCCCACTTTCTCTAATGTTGTATAGTCCCTTTGGCCCCATGATGCTCACCTGAGTACTCTGAATGTTATATAACACAAATTCCTCAATATTTTACATATCCCACCAATTTTATCTGAACATTCTAGAATCTTGGAATTCCAGGAAGTACAAATGAGAGAGAGAGAGAGAGAGAGAGAGAGAGAAAGAGAGCGAGAGAGAGAAAGGGGGGGAGGCGAGAGGAGAGGAGAGGAGAGGAGAGAAATGTCCACAGTGTGCATTGGGGGAAAATCCAAAACAAATTCACAAAATATAGTTATCATTCCATATAGTAATAAAGTAATTCCATTTTAGTATAAAAATATTCCAATATCTTATGTATAAATAATCTTTGAAATTGACATAGCTTTCCATCTAACTTGCAAAAGAACATGAAACTCTTGCATAATTGTAAACACTGAAACATATTACCACATAGTTGGGTAGTATGTTATGTAGAAACAAGCACAGAAAACAAAAGATGACAAGTTTGGTTTAAACAAAGAATTGAGTAAAGCTTATAACAAAACTGATACATCACAGTAAATTATTTTTGTTATCCCTGCTATGGATATTGGTCTTTAGCTGTAACTTAAGAACCACATTATCTTCTCAGCTTAGTAGCTGCAGGCAATACATACTTGCCTTCTCCTAGAACAAAACAGAACATCTTGTCATCCTCTTTTTTGTTTCCATCCTTTAAACCAGTGTTTTTCAAAATGTGGGCAATGATTGATTATTTACTGTGAAATCAGTTTAGTAGTTCATCACCACTATTTTTAAATGAAATGGATTAAAAGAGAAAAAAATTTCATGTAGTAATAGTAAGCATTGTTCCATGAAACTTTTGTTCAATAATGTATGTGTGTTACTGTGTGTGTGTGTGCACATGTGCACATATTTGTGTGTATATTGGATCCAATATAAAATACATTTCTTGCTGTGGGTTTTTGTCCAAAAGTTTGATAAATGTGGCTTTGAATGATTGGAACCACTGACCAGATCTTACAAATAATGCTTGTAAATAAATGAATCTCTGCCTAAACGTAAAACCCTTAATGTTCTTTAACTATAAGGGAGTTCTATGCTGTGCTTTGGCACTATGGTCCCTAAACTGTGGTAATACCCAGAAAGCAGCAAAGATCCAAGGGAAAACTAAAAAATCCAACAAAAATGGGCATGCTTTTTCAGTGATGCAAGAACATCTGGAGATTTATAATACCTGGATATGGAACTGAGCTTCCCAGTTGTTACTTCCATTGGCATATCTCGGATACAATGGCTCAGGGGCTGTCCATTGTTGAACATGGCCTGAAAGTCTGCAGCTTACATAAAATATTTCACCTTAAATGCCATTAGAAAACTTTACGCTGTAGACCATGCTATAGTCATCACACAGTGATTATTCCCAGAAACTTTTCCTAGGTTAGTAACTTTTAGTCTAATGATAAATACCAAGCGATAAAGAAAGATTGACAGGAAGCTGTTTGGGGGTAAAGTGAGGAAAAAGTTGATGAAGTGATGATGCATAAGTAAAGGTTTCCCTAGGATGTTGATGTTGCAGAAGAGAGTATTTTAACATTTGTTGTATGGTAATTATGCCAGGGAAGAGAAAACTGAGAGGGCTAATGGGGAGGAAAGAAAGAGGAGAGTGCAAAGGCATAATTAAATAAATTAAATAATCCAATCCTCCAATTGGTAACTAAACCCCTACTGTCAATCACTTGACATATATTCACTGAATGTGGACTAGTTGGATGGCACTGTGGGTGCAAACATACTCATATCCTGTCCATCCTTTTCTCTCTAGGAGTTCATAATATGGTCAGGAGTGAGTAGAATGATAGGGTCAAACATAAAATGAAATCATGGTACAGCTGAGTAGGGCATTGTGATTTAATCTACTTGTGGAAATATATGAAGGTATAAATGTGAAAGTTTGACAGTGAAGAAAGCTCGTAGGAAAAAATGATTAATTTGAAATATAGTGTTGGAGGAGAGCTCTATGGATATCCTGGAGAACCAGAAAGATGAACCAAGTGGGTCCTAGAGAAAATTAAGCCTGAAACATTGTTGGAGGCAAAAATCACAAAACTGAACCTCTCTTACTTTGGCCATATCATGAGAAGGCAGGATTCTTTGGAAAACACAGTAATGTTGGGAAAAATAGAAGGCAACAGGAAAAGAGGAAGACCAACTGTGAGATGGATTGACTCAGTAAAAGAAGCCATCAGCATGAGTCTATAGATGTTGGTTAGAGCTGTTGAGGACAGGATATTGTAGACATAATTCATTCATAGAGTAACCAGGTGTTGGAGCCAACTCAATGGTGGGGAACACACACACTTCCAGAAAATAAAGTTGGGAAGTTAGGTTGTAACAAGATTGTAGAGGGCTTTGCAAGTTTGGCTGTGGATAGATTTAATTTAGTGGACATAGCAATGGATTTTGAGATGAGAAATGAAATAATAATAGCAATGTTTGGGGATAGTTATTCTGAAAATGGCATGCAGGAAGGATTGATGGTGGAGAAGCAATGGCAGGCATACCAATTAGGGAGCAATTATAGAAATCTAGGCTTGAGGAGAGGTAGCACTGTGGTTAAGTAGAGAATCTGGGTCCAAACCCATTTTAGTGTGATTCTAGCTCTGCCACTTGGAGCCTTAGTTTCCTCACCTATGAAAACAAGATACTAAGAGTGGGAATGTTATGAGGATGAAATGAATTAATACATAAAAAGCACTTATCCTAGTACCCGGCCATAACAAACACTCAATCCATGTTAACTGTTATAATTGTTAATATTATTGTTGTTACTGTAGTAGTGGACCTGGAAAGGATGGGGCATAAAAGACACGATGAAGGAACCTAGATATACTATGGTGAATGGTTGCATATGTGTGATGAAGGTAGTCCAATACAACTACAAATTTTATCCAGGTAACAGAGAATGATGATTCCATAAAGAAATATAAGGTAGGGTGAGATGGAAAAATGATGAGTTTAGATTTCAACATAGTATTAAATTTGAAGTCAGGCAAGGCATGCTACTGAAAATTTTCACCAAAAATTTTGAGATGTGGGACTGGAGCTCAAGAGAGAGGTTAGGAAATGAAATGGAAATTTGGGAAGCCATAGATATCAGTATAAAAAAATTATCTCTAAAAAACCAATTTAAAATATCTAAGGAGGAAAGTCAGAAGAGGAAGAAAAGCAGATAAAGTAGAACATTGTGGTCCACTTTTATTGGAGGTAGAGGAGCCAGAGAAAGTGATCAAAGTCAAAGAGACCTGTACAGTCACTATGGAAAATTCACAAGAACATTTTGTGCTCTGCGAAGTTAAGATGTTTATAATCCAGTTGAAACAATAAGACTTGTAGACTTGTGACAGAAAGCATTATAAAGTATGAGATATGTAATAAAGAAATTCAATTTTAAAATATAAGCTCTAGGTTCCAAAATAGCCCTTATTTTGTTGACTAGAGAAGTCATGAAGCATTCATGGGTTGTTTTTTTGTTGCTGTTTTTTTTGTTTGTTTTGTTTTGTTTTGTTTTATTTTTTCACTTTCAGGTGTACAAAGCAAAGTACTAAACATTTATACCCCTCACAAAGTGATAACCCCCCCAATCTACTACCCCTCTGACATTGTACAGTGGTACCTCAGTTTTCAAATGTAATCCGTTCTGGAAGATCATTCGACTTCTGAAACATTCGAAAACAGCCGACAGCTAGGCCTCAGGATCTTGCACTCAGCGGAAGTCGCATGACATGTTCGACTTCCAAGGCGTGTTCAAAAACAGAAGCATTTACTTCCAGATTTACGGTGCCCATATACTGAAATGTTCATCAACAGAGACGTTCAAAAACTGAAGTACAATACCACTGACTATATTCCCTATGCTACACTTTACATCCCGTAACTGTATCTATATATATCTATGTATCTCTTTCTATGTCTATATCTATATATATTTTCAAGTATAGTTTTTATATATTTAATATATTAATATATTTATATATTTAATTAATATGTTTAATTAATATATTTATATATTTAATATTAATATATTATATATATTTAAGTATAGTATATATATATTTTTAAGTATACATTCGATACTATTCTACTTCAGCCTCAGGTGTTAATCACAGTGGTCAGGCATCCATACAGTCCATGAAGTGGTCCCCCTGATATGGTAAGTCCAGTAGCCATCTGGCACCCTACATAATCTTTACAACATCATTGATTATATGCCTCATACTGTATTTCACATCTCCGTGACTATATTGTGACTACTAATTTGTACTTTCTAATACATTCATATTATCCCCAATCCTCACCCCCTTCCCATCTAGCAACCATCGTTTTTTTGTCTATATCTCTGAGTCTATTTCTGATTTGTTTGCTTTCTCATTCTGTTCTTTAGATACCGCATATAAGTAGAAACATATGGTATTTGTCTTTATCAGTCTGACTTACTTCACTTAGCATAATATTCTCTAGGTCTATCCATGTTGTGGCAACTGGTGAGAATTCATTCTTTTTTATGGCTGAGTAATATTCCATTGTATAAATTCACCACAGTTTCGTCTATCAATGGGCATTTCTGTTGTTTCTTTTTTTTTAATTAATTTATTTATTTATTAGTTTCAGGTGTACAAAACAAGGTAATACTTAGACGTTCATCATTTATATCCCTCATACTGTGAACCCCCCTCCCCCCATCCACTATCCCTCCGACCTCACACTGAACCATCACATTATATATATAAAATTATAGTTGGCATTCATTAATGTTTAGCTTCTGGTGTACAATGCCATGATCAGGTATCCACAGTATCCCTGAGGTGGTCTCCCAAATAGGACGCATGTCCATCGGATACCCAACAAAATCTTTACAACATTATAGAATACCTTCCCCAAATTAATTTTCAAAAAAACCCTGAGGCCATCTGGTGGTTACCAGCTGCTTCCAAATCCCTTCACCTTTCCCCTTATCCCCAACCCCCTCCCACACACCCATCTAACCACTCTCGGTTTTTTCTCTGCGTCCCCAAAACTATCTCTGATTAGTTCATTCACATAGTCTTTTCTTTAGATTCCATATATAAATTCACCACAGTTTCATCTATCAATGGGCATTTCTGTTGTTTCTATATCTTGGTTATTGTGAACTGCACAGCAATAAACATAGGAGTGCATATGAGGTCGGACAATTAAGTTTGAGAACTCATCCTAGAATAAGTGCTACATACCTCATTGATGAATACCACTATGGTCACCTTCGAAGTGCTCCCTTTGGGAAGCTATGCACCGATGCCAGTGCCTAGTCCAGCATTCAAAGCAATTTTGGAACTCTTTTACCGGAATGGCCATCAGAGCTGTCGCCGTATTACACTTGATGTCCTGAATGTCATCAAAATGTCTTCCTTTTAATATTTCCTTTAACTTTTGGTAAAGAAAGATGTCATTGGGGGCCAGATAAGGTGAGTAGGGAGGGTGTTCCAATACAGTTATTTGTTTACTGGCTAAAACTCCCTCATAGCCAGTATGAGCTGGTGCATTGTTGTGATGCAAGAGCCATGAATTGTTGGTGAAAAGTACAGGTTGTCTAACTTGTTCATGCAGCCTTTTCAGCACTTTCAAATAGTCAACTTGGTTAACTGTTTGTCCAGTTGGTACAAATTTGTAATGACTAATGCCTCTGATATCAAGAGAAGGTTAGCAATAGCGTTGCAATAAGTTCACAAACTTAATTGTCAGAACTTCATTTTTTTTTTTTTTCAAATTAGTGTTTTGGATTTCTTTGGCTAGATACCCAGGCATGGAATTGCTGGGTCATAGGCAGTTCCATTTTCAAGTTTTTCAGGAACCTCTATACTGTTTTCCATAGTGGCTGCACCAATCTGCAATCCCACCAAACAGTGCATGAGGGTTCCTTTTTAGCTCTTAAATAATGAATGACATTTGGAGATACATGGGAGAATGCGTTTAAGATGAGAGGAACTGTGTGATCAAAGTTGAGGAGTTAGAAATGGGCATATCAAGTTTAAAGGAGAGAGGAGATCAATCAGACAGGAGTAAAGGGGAGATGATTAGGAAGAGAGGAAAATTTTTCAAATCAACCACATAGCTAATCTCAAGTTCTAATTGAGGGAGATTTAAAAAGCTCAGTCTCATATTGGCTTTAAAGCTAAATGTTTCATGTCACTTTTTTTCTGATATGAACTGGACTCCTGGGTTTCTCTGTTAAGTTACTCAAGGGACCCTATTACTGTGAACAAGAGTAAGGAATGAAGGCAGAAAATAGCAGGTTAAGGTGAGGGGATATGGGGGTGAGAGAGAGATGATGAGTTAAGTTTGCTACATGTTGAGGTCAAGGTGCCAGTGGGATATCCAAGTACAGATGTTAAGTAGACAGTTAGATATACGGGTCTAGGACTTGAAATAGAAGTCTGAGCTGGATTAGGAAGTTGACATCCCATAACAGTAGCACAATAATAACAATAAAGAAACAAGTATTTTATGAAGCATATTTTATATTAAAAGCATGGTTCCAAGAGTTTTCCAAGTAATAATTCATTTAACCTTCACAACAACCCCATGAGGTCACACAAGTAGTATCTATTGGAGCCAGAATTTAAACCGAGGCAAGTAAAACTCCGAAGGCCATGCTCTGAGTTACTGCATTAACAGCAGGTGTTTATCATGGAAGTAGAATCAATTACTCTAGCAGAGTAAACAAAGAAATAAGTTAACTGCTGATCCTTGGAAACACTAATATTTGAAAGGTAGGTGGGAGAAAAAAGCTTTCAGAGACTAAGGTATCATAAAAGTAGAAGGAAAACTGGAAGTGAAAGTTGACTTCAACATCATTGGAGAAGAGGAAAAGGGGAGTGGGTCGTCAGCATTAAAACCGTAGCCTTTGGATTTGATAACTGGAGGAGCCCTGTATGGTGTAATAGCTAGAGCAGGTGTCAGCTAAACACAGTCATGAGGCACAGCTGGCCCACAACCTGCTTTTGTATGGACTGCAAGCTAAAAATGGCCTTCACATTTTTAAAAATTTTTATTTTGGTATCAGTTCCGTTAATGATGAATTTTGGATCCTTGTAGAAGTCACTTCAACTTAGTGAAACTTTTTGGTCAAATATAATGCAAACATTGTCTATTTTATTAGATTGTTTTTATGATTATATAGCACAATAATTCAAATTAAATTACATAAGTACATATGTTATTAATTAAACCATATATATGTAAACTACTTTAAAACTGCACAGAGACATATAAGGGATTATTATTATATCTGGTCGACCAATACAATACAATATAATAGTGAAAATTCCATGCTTTTGATCTGTCAGTTATACATTTTTTCTTTAATTATCAAAAATGCCTTTTAAACATCTACATGGGAAAGCCAGATTCAAAATTCCAGCTAACAAATGAGTCATTAGTAACTGAAAGTCATAGTAGTTCTCCAAATATCAAGATGCCCTTGTCATGTGGGGTGGCATGCGGGGTCTCTGGTCCCATTCCTCGCATAAGAATGCAGGACATGGTGAGGCCGAAAAGGAACACCCACGGAGCCATAGATAGGGGAGTCATAGCATTACATTCTCGCTGGTGGCTGGGTTGGAGACACAGGAAGCAGGAGCCACACTATCCACAAACTGCTGTCCACTTCTTTCTGCCAACCAACCTCATTTGCTAGCTGCAATCCACCGTGCTAACTGCAATCCGCGCTTGCTAGCTCAGCCACCATCTTCTTGCTAGCCCCCATTTTTGCTGCTAGCATAACCATAGCAGTTATATTGGTGGCCTATGGCTCACTGGTTACAGCTGATGGCCAATCAGCCACAGCTGATAGCCATCCAATCACAGTTGATGGTCATTTTCTATCTGAGCCAACACCTTTCCATGTGAGGCCGAGAGCCTAGAAACTGCACTCCTGGCTCTGTCCCCACACCCTCAAGAACTTACTTTCTTGCAGGGTCGGTTAACATTGTTCTGTTGTTAAGATACCATCTTCTGCATGATATGAAATTGAGCTTTGGAAACACCTTGTTTTATATTACTAATGAGCTACATGCCAGTTACTTTTTAATTTGTTTTTTTTAACTTTATTTTACATATTTAACTCCAAAAATTATATTCTGTATGAGAAAGTGATATTTTCTCCATATTTTTATAAAAAGCTGAAGAATGGAAAACTTTAACATGGTCTGTTCAATTGTCTCAGACTGGTTAATGGAAGATCTACAACTCTACAATAGCCCTTCTCATTAACAGCAAGTAGCACAAATGGTCAGAATGCCAATGCCCAGGAGGTCCAGCCAGAAGATATCTGTCTCTTAGGGTGGACTTTATATTTTTAAATTCCTGAGAAAAAGTTAAAAAAAAATAAGAATATTTTATGACATGTGAAATGATAGGAAACTCAATTTTAGTGTCCATAATAAAGTTTTAGTGGAACACAAGTTACTCAAATTCATTCATACATTGTCTATGGCTGCTTCCATACCACAATGGCAGATCTGAGCAGTAGCACCAGAGACTATATGGCGTACAAAGCCTGAAATCTTTACTATGTACGCCTTTATAGAACAAGTTTGTGGGACCCTGAGTTATAGTATGGGTTCTAATGTGAGATTACCTTTATTCAAATCCCAGCTCTACTATGCACTAGGCTAGGTGACCTTGGACAAGTCACTCCAAAGCTCTAATCATCATCATCTGTAAAAACGGAGATTATAATAATACTTACCTCATAGGTTATTATGAGGATCAAAGAAGACAATTCGTATAAAGTGCCTCACACAGTAAATGTTAATAAATGTTAACGGCTATTAATATTCTGATATGGTAGAAACGAGTCATGGAGACAGAGCCAAACTGTAGTGGGTAGCAAAAAGAATTGGTGATAAAAAACTGCCCAAATGGAAACTATGCTTTTGAGAATTTTCACAGTGGACTTGAGGATGGGGAAGTAAGTAGTTTGAGGGAGCAATTTTTATTTTGGATGGAGAGACTTGACCACATTCAAGGGCTGAGAAGGAAAGAATTGAGTAAAGAAGATTGAGCATCTGGGAGAAAAAAATGGAGGAACATACTATACTGAGGAGGTAGGAAGAGGAAAATCAAGCACCAAGGTGGAGTAGGCAGGAGGAGAAACACCTCAAAAAGTGAATACAGTTGTGTACAAATATAAGATTTGACATGGAACAGAGGAAGTTTGAAGCTCATAGAGTCTTTCCTCTGCATGGTAGGAGACAAAGTTTTCTGTTGAGAGGTGGGGATGGGGTACAGGGGAACAGGGTGTATCCTTGCCTGTGGACTTTTAAAAGGAAACAGACTCAAGAAATTCAAAAGAGAAGCATGTTTCGAATAGCACTATGGGCTTGGCAGAGCTTGGAAAATCAGAACTTGGGAGCACCAATCTGGATAGCCATGCGACTTGCTTTGGAGGTGCTCGAAAGCCTGGGAAAAGAAATCTAGGAAATGGAAGGTTGAGTCAAGACTTACAGGTGTGTTGAAAGACTTGAAAAATATGATGCCACTTCTGGCAACCACTTGATCCCACACCAGCCTGTCCCTGGAACCACTGTCTTGTCAGCAGGTTCTGCAGTTTGCTCATTTTTATCCTTCTGGGTGTGGTATCTAGTTTGTATGATGGCAGAGTTTTCTCAGACATTTCTGGATTTCTTTCCCTGAAATCTCTTTGGACATAATAGACAGATGGTACATTGGAAATCTCTTAGGAGGAACATAAACTGGGACTTTTATGGAGAGAGAATGACACTGCTGAAAAATGTGGGCTAGTGCTAGAGATGCTTGAGTAAGTATAAGGATTCTATGAATCCAAAAATAAAATCCCTTTTAATTTGTAAGATGCAGGATACAAGATTTATGGTGCCCCAGTGTGGCTCTAAATAAAATGCTACAATAGCTGGTGTGTTATGTTTTGTTCCCTTGAGAATGAAGCAGTAAAGTGACAGGGCTAACAGTCTAATTCCTGTCTGGGCAAACTAAAGGCAGAGCAGGGGTGGGGAAGGTGGTGTGTCTCCCTAGTTGCCTGAAAAGGCCAGAGATGCAGGGAACAGACAATTTGACTAGCAGTCAAGGTGGCAAGGAAAAAAATGGAACAACAGCTGCTCCCAAACAGGTGCCCACTGAGCTCCCTGGTGACAGATGAACTGACACAACAACAGGCAACAGGATAGGTCTGAGGATTCTGCACATGTTACTTTAGAGACCTTGAGCTTCCTGCTGGTGAAAGTGGGTCTCCTGTACGCATTGCCCTGACCTGGCCTGGGACCCAGACAAGTGTACATTCCCATTAGAGGCTGCCAGGCTCATTCAACGGGCCTGATAAAACGTAGACCAGTTTGCAGTCAGATACCACTGCACATTCCCAAGGTACTTTCTCAGCTAGAATTTTAAGCAGACTAGTACAGTGTCAAGAGCACTTACCTGGGAGTCAATAGTCCTAGGTTTAAGCACTAGCTCCACTACTTACAAGGATAATGACCTTAAGCAAGACACTTAACCACTCTGAGCCTCAGCTTTTAGCATTTGTAAAATAAGGTTAATAATAGCACTGTCCCTACAGAGTTGTTGTGAGGGTTAAATAACAGTGCTTAGCATGGATACTGGCTTATGATAGGCTCTCATTAGCTGCCATCTTTGTCACTATCATTATTATCATCATTTCCATTTAACATATAAAGACCCTGAAGCATGAACAAAATTGGGCTTGAATTCTGGCTCTGCTACTTATTGGTCATAAGACTTTGGGCAAGTCATGTAACCTCCCTGAGCTTGTTTCCTCATCCTCAGTTTAAATCAGACTTGCTGATCAAACAAGATACTGTGTGAGAAGTATACAGTACTCTCCAGATGCTCATTTTTCATGTGAGAGAGCTTCACCCCATTTTACAGATGAGAAAAGGGACCCAAGAGGTAAAGACATTTACTCAATGAAGCAATAGCAAACCAAGAATGACTACGCAAGGCCCTCTTCTCCCAACCAGGGCTCTTTCCACTGATATTCTCCAAGAGCCGTTGATCCTCTACCCAGAATAAAGGGTCCCATCTGGTCCCACCAATGGATATTCTGCCAATGTGTGTGCTTCCCTGCTGCTCACCAGCTGAACCCCGTTCAGGCAGATGTCAAAAGCAAGAACCTCACATCCTTCTCTTTGCTCCTGTAGCTACTGAGCAGTATTTGAAAATAGGAAGCTCCAGCTGTCTTCAAAATACTTTCCTCTCCCTACTACCAGCTGGACTTGGCATCCAATTCTCCATCAGTTGAGCAGTGTTCCATTAAGCTTCAGTCTTAGTTCAAAAGATGAATTCCCTAGGACCTGCATATGAGGCCTGCTACCTAGGATCAGTCATCAGCTTAATAGTAGGAATGAGATTCTGCAGCTCTTTTTTCTTTCTGGGAGTGGGGAAAGAGAAATCTAAGGTATAGGTCACTGCCCAGGACTCCTGTACAGGTGTTGGACACTGGAGAAAGCAGGGAAAACATAATAAATGGAGAAAGGGGCACATAAAAGGTAGGCTATTAAAGCAGGTCATCTGTACCCTTTCTGGGGATGAAGGGACAGCAAAAAGTGAAGAGACATCCTAGAATGTTAAAAAGAGCATGGGCTTGGAATGGAAAGTTCAGGATATATATTTTATATTTATATATATATGTGTGTGTGTATATATATATATATATATATATATATATATATATATATATATATATACATATATGTGTGTGTGTGTGTTTCAGGTGTACAAAATGATACAATAGTTAGATATTTCACCCCTCACAAAGTGATAATTCCCTTCCCCAATCTATTGACCCTCTGATATCATATGTATCTATTACAATTCCATTGACTCTATTTCCTATGCTATACTCTATATCCCATGACTATGTATGTTAAATTATAGTTGACATACAATATTATTCAACTTCAGCTGCAGGTGTACAGTACAGTGGTCAAGCACCTACACCATCCATGAAGTGGTCTCCACAATAAGATGTGTGCCCATCTGACACCCTACAAAATTTTACATTATTGATTATATTCCCCAAACTGTCTTTCATATCCCCATGGCAATGTTGTAGTTACCATTTTGTGTTGTCTAATCCCTTCACCTACTTCCTCATCCCCATCCCTCTTCACATATGAATGAGATCACATGTTATATGTCTTTCTACGAATGACTTATTTCACTTAGCATAATGTTCCCTAGGTCTATCCATATTGTTGCAAATGGTAAAATTTCATTCTTCTTTATAGCCGAGTAATACTCCATTGTATAAATATGCCAGTTTCTTAATCCAGTCATCTACTGGTGGGCATTTCGGTTGTTTCCAAGTTTTGACTATTGTAAATAGTGTTGCAATAAACATAGGGGTGCATATATTTTTTCAAATTACCGTCTTGGATTTCTCTGGAAAGGTACCTAAGAGTGGAATTGCTAGGTCATAAGGTAGTTCCATTTCCAGTTGTTTGAGATACCTCCACACTGATTTCCATAGTGGCTACACTAATCTGCAATCCCACCAACAGTTCACCAGGCTTCCCTTTTCTCCACAACCTCCCCAAACATTTGTTGTTTGTTGATTTATTGATGATAGCCATTCTCACTGGAGTTAGGTGCTATCTCATTGTGGTTTCTATTTGCATTTCACTAATGGTTAGGGAGGTTGAGCATTTTTACATATGTCTGTTTGCCATCTGAATGTCCTCTTTAGAGAAATGTCTTTTCATGTCTTCTGTCCATTTTTTAATTGGGTTGCTTGTTTTGTTGGTGTTGAGATGAATGAGTGTTTTATAAATTTTGGATATTAACCCCTTATCAGATGTATCATTAACAATTATCTTCCTCCATTCAGTAGGTTGCCTTTTTTTTAATTGATGGTTTCCTTTGCTGTGAAAAATATTTTAAGTTTGATGTAATACCATATGTTTATGTTTTCTTTTACTTCCCTTGACCAAGTAGATATATCAGTAAAAATATTACTCAGAGTAACATCTGCAAATTTACTCCCTATATTTTCTTCTAGGAGTTTTATGGGTTTAGGACTTACATTGTAGTCTTTAATCCGTTTTGAATTTGTTCTCATATATGGCATAAGGAGGTGTTCCAGTTTCATTTTTTTGCATGTCAGTCCAGTTTTCCCAGAACTATTGGTATATTTATTTATCTATTTTTTATTAAAGTTTACTGGGGTGATGATTGTTAGTAAACTTACATAGATTTCAGGTGTATGATTCTGTAATACATTATCTGTATAGCACATTGTGTGTTCATCACCCAATCAGTTCTCTTTCCATCACCATATGTTTGATCATCTTTACCCTCATCTACCACTGCCCCTCCCTTACCATTTATTAAATAAACTATCTTTACCCCAATGCAAATTATTGCTTCTATTGTCATAGATTAAATGATTACATATCAATGGATTTATTTCTGGGCTCTCTATTCTCTTCCATTGATCTATGTGTCTATTTTTATGCCAGTACCATACTGTTTTGATTAGTATAACCTTGTAGTTTGATTTGATGTCAGGTAGCATGACACGTCCCACTTTTTTCTTATTTCTGAAGATTGTCATGGCTATTCGGGGTCTTTAATGGATCTATATACATTTCAGGATTCTACGTTCTATTTCTGAGAAAAATGTCATTAGTAGTTTGATAGGAATTGCGTTGAATCTATATATTGCCTTAGGTAGTATTGACATTATAACTATATTAATTCTTCCTATTCATGAACATGGTATGTGTTTCCATTTATTTGTGTCTTCTCTGATTACTCTCTTCAGTGTCTTATAATTTTCTGAGTACACAACTTTTACTTCTTTTGTTAAATTTATTCCTAGGCGTTTTATTGTTCTTTTTTTTTTTGGTCTTTTTATTTATTTATTAGTTTCAGGTGTACAAGACAAGGTAATACTTAGACGTTCATCATTTATATCCCTCACACTATGAACCCCCCTCCCACCATCCACTATCCCTCCAACCTAACACTGAGCCATCACATTATACATATATATATATATTATAGTTGGCATTCATTAATGTTTAGCTTCTGGTGTACAATGCCATGATCAGGTATCCATAGTATCCCTGAGGTGGTCTCCCAAATAGGACGCATGTCCATCGGATACCCAACAAAATCTTTACAACATTATTGAATACCTTCCCCAAATTAATTTTCAAAAAAACCCTGAGGCCATCTTGTGGTTACCAGCTGCTTCCAAATCCCTTCACCTTTCCCCTTATACCCAACACCCCCCCCAACACCCATTGAACAACTCTCGGTTTTTTCTTTCTGTCCTCAAAACTGTTTCTGATTAGTTCATTCACATAGTCTTTTCTTTAGATTCCATATATAAGTGAGATCATATGGTACTTGTCTTTCTCTTTCTGACTTATTTCACTTAACATAATGTTCTCTAGATCCATCCATGTTGCTGCAAATGATAAGATTTCTTTCTTCTTTATGGCTGTGTAATACTCCATTGTATAAATGTACCACAGCTTCTTAATCCAGTCATCTACCGATGGGCATTTCGGTTGTTTCCATATCTTGGCTATTGTGTAAAGTGCTGCAATAAACATAGGAGTGCATACTGATTTTTGAATTGGAGTTTTGGATTTCTCCGGGTAGATGCCTAGGAGTGGAATTACTGGATCATAGGGTAGTTCCATTTTCAGATTCCTGAGATACCTCCATAATGTTTTCCATAGTGGCTGCTCTAATCTGCAATCCCACCAACAGTGCATTAGTGTTCCCTTTTCTCCACATCCACACCAGCATTTGTTGTTTGTTGATTTATTGATGATAGCCATTTTGACTGGAGTGAGGTGGTATCTCATTGTGGTTTTTATTTGCATTTCTCTGATGGTTAGTGAGGTTGAGCATTTCTTCATATGTCTTCTTGCCTTCTGTACGTCCTTTTTAGAAAAATGTCTCCTCAAGTCCTCTGCCCATTTTTTAATTGGGTTGTTTGGTTTTTTGGAGTTGAGTTGAGTAAGTTTTTTATAGATTTGTGATATTAATCCCTTATCAGATATATCATTGGCAAATGTCTTTTCCCATACAGTAGGATCCCTTTTTGTTTTATTGATGGTTTCCTTTGCTGTGAAAAAACTTTTTACATTGATGTAATCCCACATGTTTATTTTTTCTCTTACTTCCCTCACGCGAGGGGATATGTCAGTGAAAATCTTACTCCGGTTAATGTCCATGAAGTTTCTTCCTATATTTTCTTCTGATATTTTATGGTTTCAGATCTTACATTTAAGTCTTTAAGCCATTTTGAATTTGTTTTTGTATATAGTGTAAGGAGGTGGTCCTGCTTCATTTTCTTGCATGTGTCTGTCCAGGTTTCCCAACACCACTTATTGAACAGACTGTCTTTACTCCATCGTACATTCTTGCTTCCATTGTCGTAGATTAGATGGGCATATAGGCATGGATTTACTTCTGGACTCTCTATTCTGTTCCATTGATCTATGTGTCTATTTTTATGCCAGTACCATGCTGTTTTGATTATTGTAGCCTTGTAGTATAGTTTGAAATCAGGTATCGTTATACCTCCCACTTTGTTCTTATTTCTCAAGATTGCTGACGCTATCCGTGGTCTTTTATGGTCCCATATAAATTTTAGGATTATATGTTCTATTTCTGTGAAAAACGTCGTTGGTAGTTTGATAGGAATTGCGTTGAATATGTATATTGCCTTAGGCAGTATGGACATTTTAACTATATTAATTCTTCCTATCCATGAACATGGAATGTGTTTCCATCTATTTATGTCTTCTTTCATTTCTTTCTTCAGTGTTGTATAATTTACTGAGTACAGATCTTTTACATCTTTGGTTAGATTTATTCCCAGATATTTTATAGTCTTTGGAGCAATTGTAAATGGAATTGTTTTTTTTAATTTCTCCCTCTGCTATTTTATCATTGATATATACAAATGCAACTGATTTCCGAATATTAATTTTATATCCTGCTACTTTACTAAATTCATCTATCAGTTCTAGTAGTTTCTTGGTGGAGTCTTTAGGGTTCTCTATATATAGTATCATATCATCTGCATATAATGATAATTTTACTTCCTCCTTACCAATTTGGATGCCTTTTATTTCTTTCTCTTGTCTGATTGCTGTGGCTAGAACTTCCAGCACTATGTTGAATAGAAGTGGAGAAAGTGGGCAACCTTGTCTTGTTCCTGATCTTAGGGGGAATGGTTTTAGCTTTTCCCCATTGAGTATGATGTTAGCTGTGGGTTTGTCATATATGGCCTTTATTATGTGAAGATATGATCCCTCTATTCCCACTTTCTTAAGGGTTTTTATCATAAAAGGTTGCTGTATTTTATCAAATGCTTTTTCTGCATCTATTGATATGATCATGTGATTTTTATTTTTCATTTTGTTAATGTGGTGTATCACATTAATTGATTTGCGGATGTTGAACCACCCCTGCATACCAGGGATGAATCCCACTTGATCATGGTGTATGATCTTTTTGATGTATTGCTGAATTCTGTTCGCTAATATTTTGTTGAGAATTTTTGCATCTATGTTCATTAGAGATATCGGCCTGTAGTTTTCTTTTTTTGTGGTGTCTTTGTCTGCTTTTGGCATCAGGGTGATAGTGGCTTCGTAAAAAGTGTTTGGGAATCTTCCTTCCTTCTGGATTTTTTGAAAGAGCTTGAGGAGAATAGGTGATAATTCTTTTTTGAATGTTTTGAAAAATTCACCTGTAAAGCCATCTGGTCCAGGGCTTTTGTTTGTTGGGAGATTATTGATTACTGATTCAATTTCCCTGGTGGTAATCAGACTGTTCAGGCTTTCTGTTTCTTCTTGAGTTAGCCTTGGAAGGTTGTGCGCCTCTAGGAAAATGTCCGTTTCTTCCAGATTGTCAAATTTGTTGGCATATAGTTGCTCATAGTAATTTCTTAAATTTTTTTGTATTTCTGTGTTGTCTGTTGTCACTTCTCCTCTTTCATTTCTGATTTTATTAATTTGGGTCCTCTCTCTCTCCTTTTTTTAATGAGTCTGGCTACATGTTTGTCAATTTTCTTCTGAAAAGAACCAGCTCTGGGATTCATTGATCTTTTGTATTGTTTTTCTGGTTTCTATTTCATTTATTTCTGCTCTGATCCTTATTATCTCCTTCCTTGTGCTCCCTTTGGGTTTATTTTGCTGTTCTTTTTCCAGATCCCTTAAGTGTGAAGATAAACTGTCAATTAGTGATGTTTCTTGTTACTTGAGGTAGGCCTGCAGTGCTATGAACTTCCCTCTTAGGACTGCTTTCTCAGCATCCCATAGATTTTGGGTCGTCGTGTTCTCATTCTCATTTGTCTCAAGATATCTTTTGATTTCTTCTTTGATCTGCTGCTTGACCCATTCATTATTTACCAACATGTTATTCAGCCTCCATGAATTGGTGTATCTTCCTGGTTTTTTTCCCCTGTAGTTCATTTCTAATTTCATAGCACTGTGGTCAGAGAAGACAATTGGTATGATTTCAATTTTCTTAAATTTATCAAGGCTTGTTTTGTGTCCTAACATATGATCTATCTTAGAAAATGTTCCATGTGCACCTGAGAAGAACGTGTATTCTGCAGCATTGGGGTGAAATGTTCTGAAAATATCAATTAAATCCAACTGCTCCAAAGTATCATTTAAGGCTGTTGTTTCCATATTGATTTTCTGTCTGGAGGACCTGTCCCTTGTTGTCAGAGGTGTGTTGAAGTCCCCTACTATGATAGTGTTGCTGATGATCTCTGTCTTTATGTCCATCAGTACCTGTTTTATATATTTAGGTGCTCCTATGTTAGGTGCATAGATGTTTACCAGGGTTATGTCCTCTTGTCGGATTGATCCCTTTATTATTATATAGTGCCCATCTTTGTCTTTTAATATGTTCTTCATTTTAAAGTCTATTTTGTCAGATATAAGTATTGCAACTCCAGCTTTTTTTTTTGCTTCCATTTGCATGAAATATGTTACTCCAACCCTTCACTTTCAGCCTGTGTGTGTCTTTTGATCTGAAATGAGTCTCTTGTATACAGCATATACAAGGGTCTTGCTTCCGTATCCACTCAGCCACCCTATGTCTCTTGATTGGAGCGTTTAATCCGTTTACATTTAAAGTGATTATTGATAGATACATAGTTACTGCCATTTTTAAATTTGTAGTAAATTGTTTTCATCTTTCTTCTATTTACAGAAGTCCTTTTAGTATTTCTTGCAATGCTGGCTTGGTTGTAATAAATTCTTTCAGTTTGTTCTTTTCTGGGAAGCTCTTTATCTCTCCACCAACTTTAAATGATAGCCTTGCTGGATAAAGCAATCTAGGTTGTAGGCCTTTGTGTTCCATCACTTTGAGTATCTCCTGCCACTCCCTCCTGGCCTTCAATGTTTCTGAGGAAAAGTCATTTGATAGTCTTATGGGAGTTCCCTTGTACGTAACCTTCTGCCTTTCTCTTGCTGCTTTCAAGATTCTCTCTTTGTCTTTAAGCTTTGCCATTTTAACTATAATGTGTCTTGGTGTGGGCCTGTTTGGGTTTATCCTGGTTGGAACTCTCTGCACTTCCTGGGCTTGTATGTTGGTGTCCTTCACCAGGTTAGGGAAGTTTTCGGACATTATTACCTCAAATATGTTCTCAATCCTTTGCTTCTTCTCTTCGCCTTCTGGTATTCCTATCATGCGCATGTTGTTGCGCTTGATGTTATCCCAGAGGTCTCTTAACCCATCTTCATTGTTTTTTATTCTTTTTTCTTTCTGTTGTTCAGTTTGAGTGATCTCTGCTAACTTGTCTTCTAAGTCGCTGATTCGATCCTCTGCTTCATCTAATTTGCTGGTCATCCCTTCAAGTGAGTTCTTAATTTCGGTAGTTGTGTTCTTTAGTTCTAGCTGGTTGTTCGTTAAGATTTCTACATCCATTTTTAGTTCTAACTGGTTGTTCTTTATGATTTCTATATCCTTCTTTATGTCTTCTCTAAGCTCCTTAAACATTCTTATCACCAGTGTTCTGAACTCTGTCTCTGACATGTTGGTTACCTCTGCTTCATTTGGTTCCAGTTGTGGAGGTTTCTTCTGTTCTTTTATTTGGGACATGTTTCTTTGTCTCCCCATTCTGACTGACTCTCTGTGCTTGCTTTGATGTAGTAGGAAGATCCCCTAGAGCTCTTAGTTCTTGCTGGGTTATCTTATGTAGTATGTGTCCTTTATATTTGACTTGGACTACTTCGTTCTTCTCTGCATGTGATCCACAGGTGGTTTGTGTGTTTAGTATATCGTCCTGTTCAAGAAGAACTTTAATTGCTTTTTGCTTGTGAGTAGGTGGGTTTAACTCCTAGGCCGTCTAGTTGTGAAACTTGGCTCTGCCCACCGCAGGGTGTTCTGCTGGGTGAGGGTTGGCCACTTAAATGAGGTTTGGCCTCTATGGGCTCTTGTGCCTTCAGAGAATTCCCTCTGGGTGTGTGACTTGTAGGTCAAACCCGGTAGTACTCTGGTTTGGTCCAGAGTTGGCTTCTAAATGTGTTGAATCTTGTGCCTCTTTTTTTTTTTTTAATTAATTTTAATGGGGTGACAATTTTTAGTAAATTTACATAGATTTCAGGTGTACAATTCCGTATTACATCGTCTATAAATCCCATTGTGTGTTCACCACCCAGAGTCAGTTCTCCTTCCATCACCATATATTTGATCCCCTTTACCCTCATCACCCACCCCCCACCCCCTTACCCTCTGGTAACCACTAAATTATTGTCTGTGTCTATGAGTTTTTGTTTCTCATTTGTTTGTCTTGTTCTTTTTGGTTTATATACCTCATATCAGTGAAATCATAGGGTTCTCTGCTTTTTCTGTTTGACATATTTCACTTAGCATTATTCTCTCGAGATCCATCCATGTTGTCACAAGTGCTCCTATATCATCTTTCCTTAACGCCGAATAGAATTCCATTGTGTATATGTACCACAACTTCTTTATCCATTCATCTATCGAAGGACATTTTGGTTGTTTCCATGTCTTGGCCACCGTAAACAAAGCTGCAATGAACATTGGCGTACACGTGTCTCTATAGAGAAATGCTTTCAGATTTTTGGGGTAGATACCCAGGAGAGCGATTGCTGGGTCATATGGTAATTCTATTCGTAATTTCTTGAGGAACCTCCACACTGCCTTCCATAGCGGCTGCACCAGTCTGCATTCCCACCAACAGTGTATGAGAGTTCCTTTTTCTCCACAGCCTCTCCAACACTTGTTACTATTTGTTTTGTTGATGAAAGCCATTCTGACTGGGGTGAGGTGATATCTCATTGTGGTTTTCATTTGCATTTCTCTGATGATTAGCGATGTTGAGCATTTTTTCATATGTCTATTTGCCATTTGTATATCCTCTTTGGAGAAATGTCTCTTCAGGTCCTCTGTCCATTTTTCAATTGGGTTGTTTGTTTTTTTTGTTGTTGAGTTTCATGAGTTCCTTGTATATTTTGGATATTAGCCCCTTATCAGAGGAACTGTTTGCGAAAATCTTCTCCCATTCAGTTGGTTGCCTCATTATTTTGTCAATAGTTTCTTTTGCTGTGCAGAAGCTTTTCAGTTTCATATAATCCCATTCGTTTATTTTAGTTTTCACTTCCATTGCCTTTGGAGTCAAATTCATAAAATGCTCTTTGAACCTAAGGTCCATAATTTTAGTACCTATGTTTTCTTCAATGCAGTTTATTGTGTCAGGTCTTATGCTTAAGTCTTTGATCCATTTTGAATTAATTTTGGTACATGGTGACAGATAGCAGTCCAGTTTCATTCTTTTGCACGTAGCTATCCAATTCTTCCAGCACCATTTATTGAAGAGGCTGTCTTTCCTCCATTGTATGTTTTTAGCTTCTTTGTCAAAAATTATCTGTCCATATTTATGTGGTTTTATTTCTGGGTTCTCAATTCTATTCCATTGGTCTATGTGTCTGTTTTTCAGCCAATACCAAGCTGTTTTGATTATTGTAGCCCTGTAGTACAAGCAAAAATCAGGCAGTGTGATACCTCCAGTATTGTTCTTTTTTTTTAATATTGCTTTGGCTATTCGGGGTCTTTTGTGGTTCCAAACAAATCTGATGATTTTTTGTTCTATTTCTTTAAAAAATGCCATTGGGATTTTAATGGGGATTGCATTAAATCTGTATATGGCTTTGGGTAATATGGCCATTTTAACTATGTTGATTCTTCCAACCCATGAGCACGGAATGTCTTTCCATTTCTTTGTGTCTTCTTCAATTTCTTTCAAAAATGTCTTATAGTTTTCAGCATATAAATCCTTCACATCCTTGGTTAAGTTTATTCCTAGGTATTTTATTCTTTTTGCTGCAATTGCAAAAGGAATTGTTTTTTCTATCTCTTTTTCTGAGATTTCATTGTTGGTATATAGGAAAGCAATGGACTTTTGTACGTTGATTTTGTAGCCAGCAACTTTACTGTATTCACTGATTGTGTCTAATAGCTTTTTGGTGGAGTCTTTAGGGTTTTCTATATATAGCATCATGTCATCTGCAAAGAGTGACAATTTAACTTCTTCATTCCCAATTTGGATGCCTTTTATTTCTTTCTCTGGCCTGATAGCTCTGGCGAAGACTTCCAACACTATGTTGAAAAGCAGAGGTGATAGGGGACAACCTTGTCGTGTTCCTGAACGTAGAGCAAAGGGCTTCAGCTTTTCACCATTAATTATGAGATTAGCTGAGGGCTTGTTGTATATGGCCTTTATTATGTTGAGGTATTTTCCTTCTATACCAATTTTAGTAAGTGTTTTAATCATAAATGGATGTTGTATCTTATCAAATGCTTTTTCTGCATCAATTGATAGAATCATATGATTTTTGTCCTTTATTTTGTTTATGTGATGTATCACATTGATGGATTTGCGAATGTTAAACCATCCTTGTGCCCCGGGGATGAACCCCACTTGGTTGTGATGAATAATCTTTTTAATGCATTGTTGTATTCGATTTGCTAGAATTTTGTTTAGGATTTTAGCATCTGTATTCATCAGAGATATAGGTCTGTAGTTTTCTTTTTTTGTGTTGTCCTTACCAGGTTTTGGTATCAGGGTAATGTTGGCCTCATAAAATGAGTTAGGGAGTACTGACTCTTCTTCAACTTTTTAGAAGAGTTTGAGCTGGATTGGTATTAGATCCTCTTTGAAGGTTTGGTAGAATTCACTGGTGAAGCCATCTGGTCCAGGACTTTTGATTTTGGGAAGGTTTTTGATGACTGATTCAATTTCGTTACTGGTGATCGGCCTGTTAAGATTTTCCAGTTCTTCATGATTCAGCCTTGGAAGGCTATATGTTTCTAAGAACTTGTCCATTTCTTCTAAGTTATTAAATTTGGTGGCATATAGTCCTTCATAGTATTCTTGGATAATCCTTTGTATTTCTGTGGTGTCCATGATAACTTCCCCTTTTTCATTTCTGATTTTGTTAATTAGTGTCTTCTCTCTTTTTATCTTAGTGAGTCTAGCCAAGGGTTTGTCGATTTTGTTAATCTTTTCAAAGAACCAGCTTTTTGTCACATTGATTTTTTTCTATTGTCTTTTTGTTCTCTATTTCATTTAGTTCTGCTCTGATTTTTGTTATTTCCTTTCTTCTGCTGACCTTGGGATTCGCTTGTTCTTCTTTTTCTAGTTTTTTAAGGTGTAACATGAGGTTATTTATTTGGGATTTTTCTTGTTTCTTGAGATGGGCCTGTAATGATATAAATTTCCCTCTTAAAACTGCTTTCGCGGCATCCCAAAAATTTTGGTAGGATGTATTTTCATTGTCATTTGTTTCTATGTATCTTTTGAGCACTCCTCTAATTTCTTCTTTGACCCAGTCGATCTTTAAAAGTATGTTGTTTAATCTCCATGTATTTGTGTTTTTTCCTGCTTTCTTTTTGCAGTTGATATCCAATTTCAAAGCTTTGTGATCAGAGAATATGCTTGGTATGATTTCAATCTTCTTAAATTTGCTGAGGCTGACTTTGTGTCCCAATATATGGTCTATCCTTGAGAATGTTCCATGTACACTAGAAAAGAAAGTATAGTCTGATGTTTTAGGATGAAGTGCTCTATATATGTCAATTATGTCCAATTCATCTAATGTGTCATTTAGGGCTGCGATTTCGTTATTTATCTTCTGTTTGGATGATCTATCCATAGCTGTCAATGATGTATTTAAGTCCCCTAGTATAATTGTGTTTTGATCAATTTCTCCCTTTAGTTCTGTTAGTAGTTGCTTGGTATATTTCGGTGCTCCCTGATTGGGGGCATAAATATTGATGACTGTTATGTCTTCATGTTGTATAGTCCCCTTTACCATTATGAAATGCCCATCTTTGTCTCTTGTTATCTTTTTCACCAGGAAGTCTGTTTCATCGGAAATCATTATGGCTACACCTGATTTTCTCTGGGTACTATTTGCTTGGATTGTCAATTTCCACCCTTTCACTTTGAGTCTATGCTTGTCCTTGTAGCTGAGATGTGTCTTTTGTAGGCAGCATATGGTTGGGTTTAGTTTTTTGATCAAATCTGCTACTCTGTGTCTCTTTATTGGTGAGTTCAGTCCATTTACATTTAGGGTGATTATTGATATGTGAGGATTTCCTGTCATTCTGTCTTTAGTTTTCTGGTAAGGCTGTGTCTCCATTGTTTCTTTGCCTTTTTGTTGTTGTCTGTTATTTCTGTGTGGTGGTATTCTATGATGTTTCCCTCTGTTTCTTCTTTTATTACAGTATATATTTCAGATTTGAATGTTTTTTGAGTGGTTCCCCTTGAGTTTATGTAAAAGAAAGTTTGATATTTAGAGTATTCCAGTTTCTTCAGTATGCTTACTTTCTCTATTCCCATATTCCAGTTCAGGCCTTCACGCTCCCCCTTTTTATGTTTTGGTTGCCACAAGTTGTCCCTGTTGATGGTGGTCTAATAGCCTCCTTTAGTATTTCTTGTAGTGCAGGTCGTGTATTAGAAAATTCCCTCATCTTCTGGATGTCTGGAAAGGTCTTTATTCCTCCTTCATATCTAAAGGAGATCTTTGCTGGATATATTATTCTTGGCTCATGATTTCTCTCTTTCAATAGTTTGAATATTTGGTTCCATTCCCTCCTAGCTTGTAGAGTTTCTGCTGAAAAATCTGATGATAATCTAATGGGCTTTCCTTTGTAAGTTACCGTCTTCTTTTCTCTGGCTGCCTTGAGGATTCTTTCTTTGTCATTGATTTTAGACAGCTTCAATACAATGTGCCTTGGTGAAGGCCTGTTGGGATTGAGGTAATTAGGTGTTCTATTTGCTTCTTGGATTCGAGGATCCAGTTCTGTCCACAAGTTTGGGAAGTTCTCATCGACGATTTGTTTGAATATATTCTCTGTTCCCTTCCCTCTTTCTTTTCCTTCTGGTATGCCCATTATTCTTATATTGCTCTTTCTGATGGAGTCAGAAAGTTCTTGTAGAGTTCTTTCATTTCTTTTAAGTCTCAAGTCTCTTTCTTCTTCCCTCTGTGTAAATTTCAGGTTCCTATCTTCGATGTCACTGATTCTTTCCTCCATCTGGTCAACTCTACTACCTAAGCTGGATATTTCATTGTTAATTTCTACTATTGAGTTCTTAATCTCCAGAAATTCTATTTGGTTCTTTTTCAAGATTTCAATCTCTTTTGTAAAATGCTCATGGTGTTCTTTGATTGTGTTTCTGAGTTCATTAAACTGCCTTTCTGTGTTTTCTTGCATCTCGTTCAGTTTTTTCAGAATTTTGATCTTGAATTCTCTGTCATTTAAATCACAAAGGTCCATATCTCTAAGTTCCTTTTCTGGAGACTTTTCACTTTCTTTCTGAGCTATCTTGTTGCCTTGGTTATTCATGGCAATCACTGATTTACTATTTTTCTTCCTAGACATCTACAGGAGTGTCTTCTGCAACAGGTTGATAGGTATGCGAAGAGCTTTTGGAGTTCCAAAGCTCTTTCTGCACCAGATTCAGAGCCCGTTTGTTTCAGCAGTTCTGTTTACTCCTGCAGGGATCCGCCCAGATAGGTGGGGCCAGGGGCGGGGTGAGTTGTGAGAGGTGGCCCAGAGCAATGGCGGCGACCACCACCACAGCCAGTCCTGCTTCCACAGCTCCCTCCCCTTTGCCGGAACTAGTTGAGCTGCGAATCTGTGTCTGCGGTCCACAGTTCTCAGAGTAGCAAATATTCTGTCCTTTGATCCGACACTGCTACTTTATCGCTTCTAGCACCGGGCAGGTGGGGGCGGGGCGAGCTCTGGGAGGGTAGGGAGGGGGTGGCTAGTCTCCGTGCTTAAGGCTTCCGTTCTCCGCTCGGCAGTGAGGGCTTAAACCGCCGATTTCAGCACTCTTCCCTCAGTCTTTGCTCTGAGATCTGCTGTGAGCCAGCGTTGGGTTCAGCCGTGCTATATGCTGCCCCCTCAGCCCTGTGGGCCGTAAGCGGAGCCCTAGCAGTCCGAGTCCTTCCCTCTCCCGCAGCTGCGGAAGATCCGGTAGCAGCGGGCTCCGAGCACTGAGCTAGGTCTGTGTCCTGCGCCCGCGCGGCTCCGTCTCCGCAGTTCTCCTCTCCCTCCTCTCCCGCTCGCGCGATTCACCCACCTGGAGGTGAATTCAGTAGTCGGCCTCTTTGTCTTGTCTGTTTGCTGTGCAAGGAGTCCTTTGTGGAGTTATTGTTGTCCGATTCGTTGTAAATTCCAGGGGAGCGTTACAGAGGCTCACCTCACACCGCCATTTTTTTTTTCTCGAATCTTGTGCCTCTTAAGCTGGGCCCTGTTAGGGCACTTTCAGCACAAATCAAGTTACCAAGTACAACAACAACAACAACAACACAGAAAACAGATCAAGTACATTCACATGTAAAATACAATCGCCAATCCCCACTCAACATAGGCAAAGATATCAAAGAAATAAAGACAGAATAAAGCAAAGCACA
The DNA here is from genome assembly GCF_964194185.1 of Rhinolophus hipposideros. Taxonomy (NCBI): domain Eukaryota; kingdom Metazoa; phylum Chordata; class Mammalia; order Chiroptera; family Rhinolophidae; genus Rhinolophus; species Rhinolophus hipposideros. The sequence continues at coordinate 44,668,129 of NC_138046.1, forward strand.
ACAAGCAGAAAGAAAAAAAGAAGAAGAAAAGAAAGAAAGAAAGAAAAAAAGAAAAAGAAAAGAAAAGAAAAAAAGAGAAAAAAAGAGAAAAAAAAGAGAGAAAAAAAAAAAGAAATCAAAAACCACCAAGCGAAACAAAACAGAAAGCAGCACCAGTCTTGGCTTAATCCCACCAAGTAATCTCCAGGTTGTCCTCCGCTGTGCCAAAGAGTTCCCTGCCTAGTGCGCAGGCAGCGCTGGTCACCTGGTGCCCAGAGTGAATTTGGTAGTGTAGATTTAAATGCGAGGTGCTGAGGGGTCTGGATGACAGTTTTCAGAGAGACCGTGCAGTTTCTGTCCTTTCCTGCACAAATGCACGCTGAGAGTAGCTCCACCAGCCCTGTGCCCAGTACTCCTGAGTCTTAGGGCCCTCCTTCCGTGGGTGTGTGGGAGGGGGCGGGCGGGAGATCTCTAAGCTGCTGAAAGCCAGGAGCTGCATCTGCCGCTTACCGCTGAACTCAGGGAGTGCTTCGGCGGTTGCCCTTGCCCCGCCCCAGGCCAGCCAGAAAGGGTTGGGGCTGGGGATGGAGGGGTCTTCTCCCTCCCAGGCCAGCCACGTCACACTCCTCCCGCAGGCCTGAAAAGGTGGTGGCTGGAGGTGTGGGAGTCTCCTCTCTCCTCGTTCAGCGAAAATCCCCTCCTCCCAGCCTCTTCCGAAGGTCATAGCTGGCTGCCAATCTTCCCAGCGCCTGAGCACAGACGCCCCTCTGTAATCTGACACTACTCTTCCGTTCAGGGGTCAGTTTAAGTCTCTGGAAGGGCGGGGGGAGGATTCGAAAAGCGCGGTGAGGGGCCCAGGTGTGGCGTATGAGTTCTTTGTCTGCCCTAGGGCCCACGAGCTGCCCTCCCCGGCGGGAGCGATCAGCTGTGGGATGCAGGGAAAGAGCCCACCTCCTGGACCCTACGCTCTCCGCTGCACCCTGGGCTCACGTGGGACTCTAGAGCCCCGGGTGCTGCCTGCCGCTGCTCCTGTGGGCACGCTCCTCTTGCCCTCCTCGCTCCTCCCCCGCTCGCCCAACTAGCGCACCTCAAAGCAAACCTTCCGCGAGTCTCCTCTCAGTCCTGGGAGCTGAGCAGCGCAGAGGTTGCTGTACGGTCTGGGCTCCGCTGTTGGGGGGTTAGTGTTTTCACTTCGCGCCCCTCTCTCCTCCCCCGCTTGCCTAACTAGCGCACTCCAAAGCTAACCTTCCACGAGTCTGCGCTCAGTTGTCCTGGGCGCCGCGGCGGCGGTTGCCACTGGCCTCGGCTCCGCGGGGGTAGGGGTGGAGGGGGCACGCTTCCACTTCGCTGTCCTGCCTCCTCCCCTGCTTGCAATCCGCGCTCACCTTCAGGTAATTCCTCCACGAGTCTCCCCGCTGTTCTGCGTGTTCTATATCTCCCTGTGTCTTTAGAGCTGCGGTTTACCACCGCTGCAGCAGCCGCCGCCGGCCTGATTCCACCACGAGACCGCGCGTTTCCACTCCGCTCCCTTCCTTCTTCCCCTGCTCGCCCAATTTGCGCACCTTCAAGTAATCCTTCCACGAGTCTCTTAGGAGTGTCTTAGCTGTTCTGCGTGATGAGCAAAGAGTTGTTTGATGGGTTATATGTCCCGTTTGTAATAAGATCCGGAGGAGAACTCAGAAAATGTGCCCCGCTGTCGCCATTCGTATGACGTCACTCCCTTATTGTTTTTGAAGCAATTGTAAACGGGACTGATTTCTTGATTTCTCCTTCTGATAGTTTATTGGTGTATGCAAATGCAACTGATTTCTAAATATTAATTATGTAGCCAGCTACTTTACTAAATTTGTTTATCAGTTCTAACAGTTTTTTGGTGTAGTCTTTGGGTGCTGTATATATAATATGGTGTAATCTGCATATAAAGACAATTTTACATCCTCCTTTCCAATTTGGATGTCCTTTTTTTTCTCTTCCTTGTCTGATCGCTGTGGCTAGAACTTCTGAAAGTATGTTGAATAACATTGGTGAAAGAGGGCAGCCTTGTCTTGTACCTGAACTTTTTTTTAAAACATTTTTCTTATTAGTTCCAGGTGCACAAAGCAATGTAATAGCCAAATATCGACCATCTACAACCCTCATACAGTGACAAATCCCCTACCCCCACCCACCACCCCTCTGACATTGGACACAGCCACCACACCTCCACCGTCTCCACCCCCAACGCTGCACTCCACCTCCTGCAACCATGCACACACATAAAATTGTAGTTGACATTCACCACCGTTCAGCCTCAGCTCCAGGTGCACAGCACAGCGATAAGTCATCTACATCATCCCTGAGGTGGTCTCCCTAATGAGACATGTGTCCATCGCATGCCCTATAAAATCTTTACAACATTATTGATTACATTCTCTAAATTGACTTTCGTATCCCCTTGGCAATCTTGTGGTTACCCACTGTGCTTTCTAATCCCCTCACCTTCCCCCTAATCCAATCCCCCCCATCTAGGAACCCTCAGGTTTTCTTCTATGTTTCTGAGACTGTTTCTGATTAGTTCATTCATTTATTCTTTTCTTTAGATTCCACATGTAGGTGAGATCATACGATATTTGTCTTTCTCTGTATGACTTATTTCACTTAGCATCATGTTCTCTAGGTCCATTTATATTGTTACAAACAGTAAGATTTCATTCTTCTTTATGGCTACGTAATACTCCACTGTATAAATGTACCACAATTTCTTAATCCAGTCGTCTAGCAATGGGCATTATGGTTGTTCCACATCTTGGCTATTGTGTATAGTGCTGCAATAAACATAGGGATGCATAATTTTTTTCGAATTAGAGTTTTGGATTTTTCCAAATAGATACCTAGTTGTGGAATTGCTGAGGCATAAGTAGTTCCATAAGTCCAGATTTTTGAGATACCTCCATCTGTTTTCCATAGTAGCTGCACTAATCTGCAATCCCACCAACAGTGCACAAGGGTTCCTGTTTCTCTACATCCTTGCCAGCACTCGTTGTTTGTTGATTTATTGATGACAGCCATTTTGACTGGCCTGATCCAGTATCTCATTGTGGTTTCTATTTGCATTTCTCTAATGATTAATGAGGTTGAGCATTTTTTCATGTGTCTGTTTGCCATCTGTATCTCCTCTTTTGAAAAATGTCTCTTCATGTCTTCTGCCCATTTTTAATTGGGTTGTTTGTGTGTTTTTTTTGGAGTTGAGTTGAGTGAGTTTTTATAAATGTTGGATATTAACACCTTATTGGATATATCATTGGCAAATATCTTCTCCCATTCAGGAGTATCCCTCTTTGTTTTATTGATGGTTTCCTTTGCAGTAAGAAAATTTTTTACTTTGATATAATCCCACATGTTCATTTTTTCTCTTACTTCCCTTGCCTGAGGGGATATATCAGTAAAAAATCTTACTTTGGGGAATGTCTGTAAACGTTCTTCCTATATTTTCTTCTAGGAGTTTTATGGTTTCAGATCTTACATTTAAGTCTTTAATCCATTTTGAATTTATTCTTGTATGTGGTGTAAAAAGGTGTTCCAGCTTCATTTTTTTTTTTTTGCATGTGTCTGTCCAGGTTTCCCAGCACCATTTATTGAATAGACTGTCTTTACAACACCGTAAATTCTTGCTTCCATTGTAGTACATTAAATGACCAAATAGGCATGGATTTATTTCTGGGCTCTCGCTGCTGTTCCATTGATCTATGTGTCTGTTTTTATGCTGCTGCCATGCTGTTTTGATTACTGTAGCCTTGTAGTATAATTTGATGTCAGGTATCATTATACATCCCACTTTGTTCTTATTTCTCAAGATTGCCAAGGCTATCCAGGGTCTTCCATGGTTCCATATAAATTTAGGATTATATACTGTATTTCTGTAAAAAATGTCCTTGGTAGCTTGATAGGAATTGTGTTGAATCTGTATATTGTCTTAGACAGTATGGACATTTTAACAATATTAATTCTTCCTACCCATGAGCATGGTATACGTTTCCATCTATTTGTATTCTCTTTAATTTCTTTCTTCAGTGTCTTATAATTTTCTGAATACAGAAATCTTTTACTTCTTTGGTCAAATTTATTCCCAGGTATTTTACAGTCTTTGAAGCAATTATAAATGTGATTGTTTTCTTAATTTCTCTTGATATTTTATTATTGGTATATACAAATGCAACTGATTTCTGAATATTAATTTTGTTTCCTCCTACTTTACTAAATTTATTTACTAGTTCTAATAGTTTTTTGGTGCAGTCTTTAGGGTTCTCTATGTATAGTGTCATATCATCTGCATAAAATGACAATTTTACTCCCTCCTTACCAATTTGGATACCTTTTATTTCTTTTTCTTCTCTGATTGCTGTGAATAGAACTACCAGAACTATGTTGAATAGAAGTGAAGAAAGTGGGCTACCTTGCCTTGTTCCTGATCTTAAGGGGAACGGTTTTAGATTTGCCCTATTTAGTATGATGTTAGTTGTGGGTTTATCATATATGGCCTTTATTATGTTGAGATATGGTACCTCTATTCCCACTTTCTTAAGACTTTTTTTCATAAATCGCTGCTGGATTTTGTCAAATGCTTTTCCTGCATCTATTGATGTGATCATAAGATTTTTATTTTTTAGTTTGTTAATGTGGTGTACCACACTATTTGATTTGTGGATGTTGAACCACGCTTGCATACCAGGAATGAATCCAATTTGATTATGGTGTATGACCTTTTTAATGTATTGTTGAAATCTGTTTGCTAATATTTTGTTGAAGATTTGCATCTATGTTCATTAAGGATATTGGCCTGTGGTTTTCTTTTTTTGTAATGTCTTTTTCTGATTTTGGCATCAGGGTGATAGTGGCCTCGTAAAAAGTGTTTGGGAGCTTTCCCTCCTTCTGGGTATTTTGGAATAGCTTGAGGAGAATAGGTGATAATTCTTTTTTGAATGTTTTGTAAAATTCACCTCTAAAGCCATCTGGTCCAGGGCTTTGGTTTGTTGAGAGCTTTTTGATTACTGATTCAATGTCCCTGGTGGTAATCAGTCATTCAGGTTTTCGGTTTCTTCTAGAGTTAGCCTTGGAAGGTTATGTGCTTCTAGAAAATTGTCCATTTCTTCAAGATTGTCTAATTTGTTGACATATAGTTGCACATAGTAATTTCCTTATTTTTCTTTCTATTTCTGAGGGGTCTGTTTTCACTTCTCTTCTTTCATTTCTGATTTTATTAATGTGGGTCCTCTCTCTCTTTTTTTTGATGAGTCTGGCTAAAGGTTTGTCAATTTTGTTTATATTCTCTACAAATCAGTTCTTGGATTCATGGATCTTTTGTATTGTTTTTCTGGTCTCTATTTCATTTACTTCTGCTCTGATCTTTATTATCTCCTTCCTTGCACTCCCTTTGGGCTTATTTTGCTTTTCTTTTTCCAGATCCCTTAAGTGTGTAGATAAACTGTTGATTAGTGATTTTTCTTGTTTCTTTAGGTAGACCTGCATTGCTATGAATTTCCCTCTTAGGATTGCTTTTGCTGCATCCCATAGATTTTGGGTCATCATGTTTTCATTTTTGTTTGTCTAGAGATATCTTTTGATTTCTTCCTTGATCTTATGGTTGACCCATTCATTATTTAGTAACATGTTATTCAGCTTCCATGTATTTCTGTGTCTTCCAGTTTTTTTCCTGTAGTTGATTTCTAATTTCATGAAACTCTGGTCAGACAAGACAATTGGTATGATTTCAATTTTCTTAAATTTATCAGCTCTTGTTTTGTGGCCTAACATGTTGTCTATCTTGGAAAATGTTCCATGTGCACTTGAGAAGAATGTGCAATCTGCAGCTTTTGGGTGAAATGCTCTGAAAATATCGATGAAATGCAAGTGGTCTAATGTGTCATTTAAGGCTGTTGTTGCCAGACAGATTTTCTGTCTGGAAGACTTGTCCCTTGTTGTCAGGTGTGTGTTGAAGTCCTCTACTGTGATATTGTTTTGTTGATCTCTGTCTTTATGTCAGTCAATATCTGTTTTACATATTTAAGTGCTCATATGTTGGATGTGTAGATGTTTATTAGGGTTATGCCCTCTTTTTGGATCGATCCCTTTATTATTATACAGTACCCATCTTTGTCTTTTAATATATTCTCCATTTTAAAGTCTACTTTGTCAGTTATAATTATTGCAACTCCAGGTTTTTTCTCATTTCTATTTGCATGAAATGTCTTACTCCAGCCCTTCACTTTCGGCCTGTGTGTGTCTTTTGATCTGAGGTGAGTCTCTTGTATACAGCACATACAAGGGTCTTGCTTTCTTATCAAGTCAGCCACCCTACATCTTTTGATTGGAGCATTTAATCTATTTACATATGCAGTGATTATTGATAGGTACATAGTCATCACCATTTTTTTTCTTTGTAGTTAGATTGTTTTCACCTTTCTTCTGTTTACAGAAGCTCTTTTAATGTTTCCTGCAACGTTGGCTTGGTGGTAATAAATACCTTTAGCTTATTTTTGGGGGAAGTTCTTTATCTCCTTCAATTTGAAATGATAGCTTTGCTGGAAAAAGCAATCCAGATTTTACGCCTTTATTTTTCATTATTTTGAGTACCTCGTGCAACTCCCTCCAGGCCTGCAAAGTTTCTGTAGAAAAGTCACTTGAGTCTTATAGGAGTTCCCTTGTATGTAACCCGCTGTCTTTCTCTTGCTGCTTTTAGGATTCTCTCTTTGTCTTTAACCTTTGTCCTCTGGGTGTGTTGAATCTTGTGCCTCTTGGGCAGGGCCCTAGTGTAGGGCAATTTTAGATCAAAGCAAGTCACCAAGCACAACAACAACAACAAAGAAAAAAAACAAATACACTCACATGTAAAACCAACCTATAACCCACACTCAACACAGGCAAAAATATGAAAAATACAAAAACTAAACAAAACAAAAAATGCAGTTCAAGTCTTAGCTTAAGCCCACCAAGTAATCTCCAGGTTGTCCTCTGCTGTACCAAAGAGTCCTCTGCTTCTTGTGCAAGCTGAGCTGGTCACCTGGTGCCCAGAGTGACCCTGGGACTGCAGTTCTAAATGATTGGGGTATGGGGTCTGGATGGTAGTCTTTACAAAGTCAGTGCAGTTTCTGCTCTTGCTTGTACATATGCGCAGTGAGAGTAACATAGCCAGCCCTGTGCCCAGGTCTCCTGAGTCTTAGGGCACTTCTTCAGTGTGTGTGTGTGTTTGGAGGGCAGGAGATTTCTGAGCTGCTGAAAGCCCTGATCTGCCTCTGCAACCTGTTGCTGACCCCTGGGAGTTTCTCAGCAGTTGTAATTGCTCTGCCCTAGGCAAGTCAGAAAGGGTGGGGTTGGGGATGGAAGAGTCTTCTCTCTCCCAACCCAGCAGTGTCACACTATTCCCAGCCTCTGCCCTAGGTCACAGCAGCTGCAAACCAGGTCCTCTCAGATCCTGAGTGCTACTGCTCCTCTGTAATCTGACACTTCTCCTCAGTTAAGGGGCCAGCTGGAGTTTCTCTAAGGGTGGGGGTAGGATTGGGAGAGTGGGGTGAGGGACCCAGGTATGGTGTTTATGTCCTTTGTCTGACCTATGGCCCAGTTGGGGGTCTCAGCTGAGGTTACTGCCTCAAATGCTGGGTATGCTGCTCTCTTGACAGGAGAGATCAGCTGTGGGACACAGGAAAAGAGCCCACCTCCTGGCTCTTTTGGTTTCTGTTCTGTCCTGGGACCTCCTGCGTCTCAGCAGCTGCATATATGCGGCACGTCTCCACTCTACTCCCTTCCTTCTTCCCCTGCACCCCAAGTTTGCCCACCTTCAAGTAATCCTCGTATGAGTCTCTTAGCTATTCTGTGTGATGAACAGAGTCCTTTGTTGGGTTATAGATGTTCAATCTGTGGTGTGTTCTGGAGTAGAACTCAAGAAATCCACCTTGCTGCCACCATTCCTATGATATCCTTTTTCTTCCTGATCTTAAGAGGAAAGGTTTTTCCCTTTCCCCATTGAGTAAGATGTCAGATGTGGGTTTATCATATATGGCCTTTATTATATTGAGATATGATCCTTCTATTCCAACTTTGCAAAAAGTTTTTGTTTTTTTTATCATAAATGGCTGCTGGGTTTTTTTCAAATAATTTTTTCTGCATCTATTGTTATGAACATATGATTTTTATTTTTCATTTTGTTAATGTGGTGTATTATATTAATTGATTTGCAGATATTGAACCAACGTTGTATACCAGGAATGAATCCCATTTGATCGTGGTGTATGATCTTTTTCATGTGTTGCTCAATCCAGTTTGCTAGTATTTTGTTGAGGATATTTGTGCTATGTTCATTAGGGATGTCGACCTGTAGTTTTCTATTTTTGAAATGTCTTTGTTTGGTTTGGGGATTAGAGTAATAGTGGCCTTGTAAAATGTGCTTGGGAGCCTTCCCTCTTTGGGGATTTTTTGGAATAGTTTGAGAATAGGTGTTAATTATTTTATGAATATTTTATAAAATTCACCTGTGAAGCCATTGGGTCAGGACTTTTGCTTGTTTGGAGCTTGTTGAATTGTTGATTACTGATTCAATTTCCTTGGTAGTAATCAGTCTGTTCAGAATTTATGTTTCTTCTGGATTCAGTCTTGGAAAATTGTAGGCTTCTAGAAATGTATCCATTTCCTCCAGATTGTTTACTTTGTTGGCATATAGTTGCTCATAGTATTGTCTTACAATTTTCTGTATTTCTGTGGTATTTGTTGTCACTCCCCCTCTTTCATTTCTCATTTTATTAATTTGGGTCCTTTCTCTATTTTTCTTGGGGAGTCTGAGTAAGGGTTTGTTGATTTTGTTTATCTTTTAAAAAATCAGTTCTTGGATTCATGGATCTTTTGTATTGTTTTTGGGGCTCTATTTCATTTATTTCTGCTTGTATCATTATTATTTCCTTCCTTGTACTCCCTTTGGGTTTGTTTTGCTGTTCTTCTTCCAGTTCCCTTATGTATAAAGATAGCCTGTTGATTTCAGATTTTTGTCCTTTCTTGAGATAGGCCTGCATTGCTATGAATTTCCCTCTTAGGACTGCTTTCGCTATATCCCATAGATTTTGTCGTGGTATTTTCATTTTTATTTGTCTCGACGTATCTTTTGATTTCTTCCTTGATCTCATTATTGACCCACTTGCTATTTAGTAACATGTTATTCAGTCTCCATATATTTGTATGTTTTCCCAATTTCTTCTTATAATTGATTTCTAGTTTCATAGCATTGTGGTCAGAGAAAACGCTTGATGATTTCTTTTTTTTTAATTGAAGTTTATTGGGGTGACAATTGTTAGTAAAGTTACATAGATTTCAGGTGTACAATTCTGTATTACATCATCTATAAACCCCATTGTGTGTTCACCACCCAGAGTCAGTTCTCCTTCCATCACCATATATTTGATCCCCTTTACCGTCATCTACCATACCCCACACTTTCAATCTTCTTAAATTTATTGAGACTTGTTTTGCGGCATAGCATGAGATCTAGCTTGGAAAATGTTTCATGTGCACTTGAGAAGAATGTACATTCTGCTGCTTTCAGGTGAAATGCTCTAAAAATATTGGTTAAATCCAACTGGTCTAAAGTGTCATTTAAGGCTACTGTTGACACTACTGTTGTTGAAAATCAATCAAAATGTTGATTTTCTGTCTGGAGGATCTGTCCATTGGTGACAATGGGATATTGAAGTCCCCTACTATGATAGTGCTACTGCTGATCTCTAACTTCATGTCAGTCATGAACTGTTGTATACATTTAGGAGCTCCTATGTTGGGTGCATACATGTTTACTAGGGTTATGTCCTCTTGTTGGATTGATCCCTTTATAATTATGTGCTCTTCTTTGTCTTTTATTGTAGTCTTCATTTTAAAGTCTATTTTGTCTGAAATAAGTATCGCTACCCCAGCTTTTTTTCTCATTTTCATTTGCATGAAACATCTTATTCCATCCCTTTACTTTCAGTCTGTGTGTGTCTTTTGTTCTAAGATGAGTCTCTTGTAAACAGCATATGCGTAGGTCCTGTTTTCTTATCCACTCAGCCACTCTATGTCTCAATTGGAGCTTTTAGTCCATTGACATTTAAAGTGATTATTGATAGGTACATATTTATTGCCGTTTTGTTATTCATATTTCTGGTCTTCCTTTGTTAGTTTGTTTTCTCTTTTTTTCTGATTAGAAAAGCTCTTTGAACATTTCCTGCAATGCTGGTTTGGTGGTAATGAATTCTTTTAGCTTATTCTTTTCTGAGAAGCTCTTTATCTCTCCTTCAATTTTAAATGATAGCCTTGCTGGGTAGAGCAATCTTGGTTGTAGGTCTTTGTTTTTCATCACTTTGAATATTTCCTGCCACTCCCCTCTGCCTGCAGAGTTTCTGTAGAAAACTCTGCACTTTCTGGAAGTGTATGTTTATTTCCTTCACCAGGGTGGGGATGTTTTCAGTCATTACTTCTTCAGATATGTTGTTCCTTTGTTCCTTCTGTTTTTCTTTTGGTATTCCTATGGTGTGAATGTTGTGCTTTATGCTGTCCCACCCGTCTCTTAAACTGTTTTCATTGTTTTTTATTATTTTTTCTTTTTGTTCAGATTGGGTGATTTCTGCTATTTTGTCTTCTGAATCGTTGATCTGATCCTGTGCTTCATCTAATCTACTGGTGACTCCTTGAATGTGTTCTTCATTTCAGTTATTATATTCTTTAGTTCTAACTGGTTGTTTTTTTTATGATTTCTCTATCCTTCTTTATGTCCTCACTATGTTCCTTAAACATTCTTATCATCAGTGTTCTAAACTTTGTCTCTGATAGGTTCAATGACTCTGTTCCATGTAGTTCCATTTCTAGAGGTTTCTTCTGATCTTTAATTTGGGACATGTTTCTTTGTTTCCTCATTCTGGCTGTCGCTCTGTGATTGCTTCGATGTGTTAGGTAGATCACCTGTGTTTCCCAGTCATTGCTGGGTGGTCTTACGTAGTATGTGTCCTTTATATTTGGATTGCAGTCTCCCTATTCTCCTGTCCCGTGTGTTCCAGAGGTGTCACTGTTGTAGTTGATCTTTAATTGCTCTTGGCTTGTCTGAGGGTGAGATTGACCCTTAGGCTGATTAGCCAAGAAAATTAGCTCTGTTCACAGTGTATGAGCTTCTGTGCTGTCGGGGTTCCCCTCAAAGAAAGCTTGGCCCATGTGATCTCTTGTGCCTGTGGAAAATTTCCTTTGAGAGTGCTGCTTGTATGTTCAACCAGGTAGTAATATTGTTTGGTCTGTCACTGGCCTCTGGGTGTATTGGTTCTAGTGTCTCTTGAGCAGGGCTCCATTCAGGGCTGTTTCAGCCTTGTCTGTTACTGGGCAGTGGCTACCTAGTAGGTGTCTCAAAACTGTATGCCGTTGACTGCTGCCCGTTCTGGCCCTGGAGTCATGTGGGGGTTGTCTCTAAATTGAGGCTGACTGCCACTAATATTGGTCCTGAGGAAGTTTAGCAAAAGGTCCAGAGCCCCGTAGGCCTGTTGCCACCTTACAGTTGCCTGTAAGGCCTAACTATTGAAAGAGGCCCTTTAGGAACATGTGTCTGGCTATTTGACCCAGTATTGAGGGTGCCATTGGCAATGTGGCACTAGCTGGGCAGGATGGAGTTCAAGTGAATTACGAGACATGATTGGTGGTTTTTAGGACATTGATGCAGATCTAGATCCTACGACAATATATGGCCTGTAACCCATTTGTACAGTGTCTCAAGGGCACTACCACCAGCCTTCACCTCAATCTCACAAATTTCCAAGAGCTGCTTCCAAGTGGCTCTGGTGCAGTGTTGAGGTCACTGAACACGATGCAGAGGACCCCAGAGCTCTACGGACCGTCTGCTGTTGTAAGAAACCTTTTCTACAGTTTGTGGGGGTGGGTTCAGTCATCAGTCACCCAGTGTGCTCATGGCAATGCAGCTATAGATGGGTAATGTGGTGTTACAGGTGGCTAATGGCTGTGGTCAGTAGTTTCTGCAAATTCAGTGTAGTCTCAGCTCCTGGACCAGTGGTAGGCCCTTGTCCACTTCAAAAAAAAAAAAAACAAAGCAGGGCACACCAACAACACCAAAAACCAAATACACCCCCACAAAAACTCGATAAACAATGATCACACGGGAGAAACAAAAGTATATGAAACAGAGAAAAACAGCAGAACAAGATGGGAAAACAGTAACCAAAAGTAACCAAAGTGGATCACAAGACAAACAAACCCGGGGAATAACAACAAAAAGAAAACAGATGAAAGAAAAGGGAACAGAAAAGATGAAATAAAAGGGAAAAAAAGGATAAAAAGAGAAAGGGAAAAATTGTAATAATAATGTAAAAAATGGGGGTGGAGGAAAAAAGAGGACTAAAAGAAAACAACAAAAATAAAATAAATAAAATACAGAAAAAGAAAAGAAATGAGGGGGGAAAAGGATCTCCGCCCCCTTTAATCTGCAGGCTGCTTGCTCAACAATTGTCTTCTGGCAACTTTACAGCTGTTGTGTTGAGTGGGGGGGAACCCAGCACCTTCTACACTGGCCTCCCTCAGGCTTGCAGTGAACTGCCTGCAATTGGCTACAGTGGGTTCTGGGGGCGTGCTCACCACCAAAATTCCCCACAGGCTGCTGTGGGCTGTCCACTGCTGCAAAATCCCTCTGTGGCCTGTGGAGGTGGGGGCCAGGCACCAGGGGCTCAGGGTGCACACTGGCAATGCTGTTCTACATGGGTGCGGCAGGCCCCCAGGGCACCACGGGATGTAGTCACTGGCCCCAACAAAGTCCTAGCAGTGTGTGCTCCTGCACCGGCAACCAGCCAGCATAAACGTGGCATGAATGCCTTGGCCAGATTGTGCCGCTGGGCAGCTCCCAGCCCAACATTCCCAGGAAAACTCTCAGTCTCTGCCTGTCCCAATCGGCAGTCCACAGGTCAGACAGAGCAGCCCAATATTCAGTCAACACCCTGGCACCACAGCACAAGCCTTCTGCAGAGCCAGGACCCAAGGCAGTGCTCGCAAACACCCACATCTCAATCAGCATCCTGTTGGAGCCCGAGCTCACCCGACATTCAGGCCTCTCCCTAGCAATGGATCAAAAGCCACATGCAAAGCCAGGATCCAAGACAGCATGCTCACCAACACACGCACGCTTGCACTGATTCCACCAGACCAATGCTGTCTGTATCCTGACCCTCTGTGGGAGTTCTAATCCTGAAAAAAATGGCACCCTCTTATACACCACTCGTGTGTAAGGTTCACACAGGGGGAACGATGGTCCCAAAACCTCCAGCTCCCGCACCACAGGAGCTCAGTTCAGTCCATCCCTGCAGTCTCCTGGGCCAGAATTTTTTTTTGGTAAAAGGACTCTGGGCTGGGGAGCCCGGTGTGGGGCCAGAGGGGCACTCCCCAACAGAGGAAGCCTCCGCCACTGAGGTGCCCCTCATGGGGTTCGCCCTCCCTCTGTGGGCCTGGAGTCAGCCTTCCTCACATCTCTGCCCCTCCTACCAGTTTTGACATAGTGGCCTCATCTTTAAATCTTTAGTTTAGAGGTTCTGTTCAGATAGTGTTCAGACGAATTCCGAGGTTGAATGTTGTATAAATTATTTGTAATTTTAGTGTGATCCTGGGAGGCAGTTGGCACAGTGCCCATCTATTCCACCATCTTAGCTCCTCCTCCTGCAAGTGTTTTAATTGATTGCCAAGGCATCCTCTTCAAAGACAACTGTCTCAAATAAACATATTGCCAGCCACACAACTAGATAAAGAGCAAGACCACCTTCCTTTCTCCCTCACCTTCCTGAAGGCTACTTTGTTTTAAAGATCTGGGTTGATTTTGGTAAGTAATCATTTTGGCTATTTTTTCCATCCTGTGTTTTAAATTCCCACTCTTATTTTTAAAAAGATTTTTATTAAACTCTATCTAACATACAATTTTTTATTAGTTTCATGTGTACACCATAGTTATCCAACAATTATGTATCTAAAAAAGTCTTCACCATAAGTCCAGAAACAATTTTGACACTGTACCATGCTATCACAATATTTTTTACTGTATTCCTTATGCTATACCCTACATCCCCATGACAGCTTTGTAAAAACAAATTTGTACTTCTGAATCTCTTTCCCTTTTGCATCCACTTCCCCAACCCCCTGCCCATCTGGTAACCATCAAAATGTTCTCTGTATCTATGAGTTTGTTTCTGTTTTGTTTATTTGTTTGTTCTTTAGATTCCACATGCAAGTGAGATCATATGGCATTTGTCTTTTTCTGACTTACCTCACTCAGCACAATACCCTCCAGGTCCATCCATGCTGCTGGACATGGCAAGAACCTATTCCCTTCCATGGCTGAGCAATATTCCATTGTACATTGGAAGAGTACCTCCTAATCTTTATCCATTGATCCATCAGTGGACACCAGGCTGCCTCCACATTTTGGCCATTGTAAAGAATTCACCAATAAAGAATGAGCCAGTGTAGTGTGGAGGTTCCTCAAAAATTACACATAGAATTACCATATGGCCCAGCAATCCCTCTCCTTGGTATCTACCCAAAGAATTTGAAATCATTTATACATAAAGACACATATGCTCCAATGTTCATTGCAGCTTTGCTTACGGTGGCCAAGACATGGAAACAACCAAAATGTCCTTTGATAGATGAATGGATAAAGAAGTTGTGGTATATATACACAATGGAATACTATTTGGCGTTAAGGAAAGATGATATAGGAACATTTGTGACAACATGGATGGATCTTGAGAGTATAATGCTAAGCGAAATAAGTCAGACAGAAAAAGAAGAGAACCCTATGATTTCACTGATATGTGGTATAGAAACCAAAAACAACAAAAGAACAAGACAAACAAATGACAAACAACAACTCATAGACGGACAATAGTTTACTGGTTACCAGAGGGTAAGGGGGGTGGGGGGAAGGAGATGGGGGACGGGGAATCAAATATATGATGATGGAAGGACAACTAACTCTGGGTGGTGAACATACAATGGGATTTATAGATGATGTAATACAGAATTGTACACCTGAAATTATGTAATTTCATTAACAATTGTCACCCCAATAAATTTTTAAAAAAAGAAGTTGTGGTATATATACACAATGGAATACTTTTCGGCAGTAAGAAAAGATGATATAGGAACATTTGTGACAACATGGATGGATCTTGAGAGTATAATGCTAAGCGAAATAAGTCAGATAGAAAAAGCAGAGAATCCTATGATTTCACTGATATGTGGTATATAAACCAAAAACAACAAAAGAACAAGACAAACAAATGAGAAACAAAAACTCATAGACAGACAATAGTTTAGTGGTTACCAGAGGGTAAGGGAGGTGGGAGGAGGGAGATGAGGGTAAGGGGGATCAAATATATGGTGATAGAAGGAGAACTGACTGTGGGTGGTGCACACACAATGGGATTTATAGATGATGTAATACAGAATTGTACACCTGAAATTGTGTAATTTCATTAAAAATTGTCACCCCCATAAATAAATTTAAAAAAAGAATGAGCCAGTGAAACCCTAGCCTCCCACCCTAAGCAGAATGCAAATCCTGTTCTCTCTTTCTCTCTCTCTCCCCTCCATCCACTGAGACCTTGCTGTATACCTCCAGTGTGCCTTACACACTTCAGAGCCGATTAAGTAATAAAGTTATTTTCTTCGAAGTTTCCTAATAGTTATTGCTGAAATGTGTCTCACAATTGTAATAAGAACCACAAGAGTTGTTCCAGTTGCAACATTGGTTTAGAAAGGGGAGATATCTGTGGAAAGCTCACCTGGGCCCAGGTGATTTTCCCCAAGCATTTCTAGCCTATATCATTACTGTTAATAGACCAAGACTGGCACAAAACAGTAATGCATTGTACTATAACATTAAAATGGCTACAGTGTCATTAGGTGATAGGAATTTTTCAGCTCCATAATAATCTGATGAGATGACCATTATTATGCGATCTATTGTTGACTGAAAATGCGAAACATGACTGTAGGTTTCATTCTGGACAGGTAGTTATGGGTGTTTATTGTTATTTTGATTTTTCCTATTTTGCTTATTTGCAGTTTCTGACCTTTTTTTAATGTGCATGATTAACTTTTGCAATAAAGGGAAACCTCTATAAAGATACTCTGCTTAACCCTCCATCCTTAGAGTTTAATCAAGGGCAAAATAATACCCTCAACCCGGCTTCCTGTCCTGGCAGTGTAATGCTTAGCACCAAGTGTCCAATGAGTGTGAGTCATTACAAAGCTGAGGGAATCTTATCTTTCTGCCTCTGGCCTTGGTGCATTAAAAGAAGCACTGGATTTGAAATGTCTAGACCTGCATTTGAGGCCTGGCTCTTCTGAGTAATCTTGGAAAATATACATAATCTTGATGTTTTCCATCTGTGAAAAGAGGGTAATACCAATCAAAATGGTGGCGTGAGATGAGCCTCTCTAAAGCTGCACTGGAATTGACAACTAATCGAACAACAATAATTCCACAAAGAACTCCCTGCACAGCAGACAGGAAAGGTGAAGAGGCCCACTACTGAATTCACCTAAAGGTGAGCGATTAACACAAGTGTGGAGGAGGGAAGGGAGAAGTGAAGAGACGGAGCCACGCAGGAGCAGAACACAGACCTAGCTAAGTGCTCTGAGCTCACTGCAACCAAGAACTACTGCAGCTGCGGGAGAGAGAAAAACTCAGACTGCAAGGGCTCCGCTTAAGGCCCACAGGGCTGAGGGGGCAGCAGATAACATGGCTGAACACAACGCCAACAGCAGAGACCTTGGAGAAAAGACTAAGGGAAGAAGGCTGAAAACGGTGGTATAAACCATCACTGCCAAGCAGAGAACGGAAGCCTTAGGCACTGAGACTAGCCGCCCAATTCCTACCCTCCCAGAGCTCGCACCGCCCCCACCTGCCCGGTGCTAGAAGCAGAACAGTAGCAGTGTCAGATCAAAAGAACAGAATATTTGCTGTTCTGAGAACTGTGGACCACAGACACAGATACTCAGCCCAACGGTTCCGGCAAAGGGGAGGGAGCTGTATAAGCGGGACTGGCTGTGTTGGTAGTCGCCGCCATTGCTCTGCGCCACCTCTCACAACTCACCCCGCCCCTGGCCCCACCTATCTGGGTGGATCCCTGCAGGAGTAAACAGAACTGCTGAAACACACGGGCTCTGAATCTGGTGCAGGAAGAGCTTTGGAACTTCAAAAGCTCTTCACATACTGACACGGACACTACAGCCTGTAACCCAGGCGAACTATTAACTGGGGAGAAGCCTGTCTCCCAGGGAATCCTGCCATTGTGTGAGAAGCTGGAATAGTACAGAGAAAACATAGTACTACCGTGTGAGAGAAAAAAAAAAAGGTTGCAGTCAGAGAGAAAATAAAGCATTCTACCAACAAGTACTGGAAAACAAAAGGAAGACGTCTTCATATCAACCTGTTGCAGAAGCCATGCCTGTAGATGTCTAGGAAGAAAAATAATAAATCAGTAATTGCCATGAATAACCAAGGCAACCAGACACCTCAGAAAGAAAGTGAAAAGTCTCCAGAAAAGGAACTTAAAGATATGGAAATATGTGACTTAAATGAACAAAAATTCAAAATTGCAGTTCTGAAAAAACTCAACAAGATGCAAGAAAACACAGAAAGCCACAGAAAAGTGGCTTTGATTTTAATAGTTGTTCTCGACCTTGGATGCACATTAGAATCATATGGAAAGCTCTAAAAGTGCTAATACCTGGGCCCTATACCCAGAGGTTTGAACTCATGATAGGATGTGAGGCCTAGTCATTAAATATTTTTAAAAGCTACCCAGCTGATTCTAAAGTGCAACCAGGGCTGAGAACCACCATTTTTAGAAACATAGGGTAGGATGTTGTCGAGCGCGGAGTCATGCAGGGTCTCTGCTCCCGCTCCCCACATAAGAACACAGGATGTGGCTAGGCCAAAAAGGAACACCCACAGAGCCATAGATAGGGGAGTCATACAACTATAGTCTCGCTAGTGGCTGGGTTGGAGACACAGGAAGCAGGAGCCACGCGATCCGCAACCTGCCGTTCACTTCTCTCTGCCAACCAACCTCACTTGCGAGCTGCAATCCGCCATGCTAACTGCAATATGCTCTTGCTAGCTCAGCCACCATCTTCTTGCTCGTTTCCATTTGCTGCTAGCATAGCCACAGCAGTTATATTAGTGGCCAATTGCTCACTGGTTACAGCTGATGGCCATCCAATCACAATTGATGGCCATTTACTACCTGAGACAGCACCTTTCCACATGAGGCCGTGAGCCTGGAAACTGCACTCCTGGCTCTGTCCCCACAATGTCATCTAGAGGACTTTCCCTTTTCAGTTATCACCTGGTAAATGCCCGGGTTTGAGATAGGAGAATACCAGGATGGCTCATTAGTGTTAGGAAGTTATTACCAGTTTGAGAAGAGGAAGGCAATGAAGCTAATGCAAACTGAGTGCCTACTGTGTTCCAAGCATGACACTAGGCACTAGGCCCACACAGCCCTGAGCAGGTAGATTTCCTGGAAGTATCACTGGGGAGCATCCAAGGGGAGAAGTTATGATAAACAGATGATTAGTTCACAGAACCAAACAGAGAAGGTGCTCATCATAATCATTCAATAAATAAAATAACAAAATAAGTGGGAGGAGCCAAGCATATACCTGGAATGGCTTAGGTAATCCAAGCTTAGATGCAGGAGGCTAGACTAAATGAATTACCATTTCCTCCAAATTTTATCTAGAATACTATGAAACAACTTAAGGGTAGATATGATTTGGAAGCTACTTCTGCATATTCAAAATGATGGAGAGAACTCAGGTACTATCTCCAAAACCATTCTCACCTAAAACTTTGAAATGACTCAAGCAACCTTTGGGAGGAATGATGTCAAGTATTATCATAACCATTTTGTAGACTAGAACAGTGGTTCTCAATGTGTGGTCCCTGGAATTTGTTAGAGATACACGTTTTCAGACTCCACCCCAGTCCTACTGGATCAGAAATTCTGGGAGGGGAGCCCTGCAATCTGTGTTTTAGCAGATCCTCCAGGTAACACTGATGCACCCACAAGTTTGAGAATCACAGCTCTAGTGAGCTCATTCAACTGATCCTCAAAGGAGTCATAATTTTTTTCCTTTTTTCACATCACTCAGTTTTCATCAAGGAGCCTGCCTATCAAGCCTCCATCACACCTCCTCAGAACTGCACTAGAAACTGCTGAGAAAAGTTCAGGACTGCAGTTAGGACTGGCAATGTGGCTAGTAGGAAATGCAAATGAGTGGGCCTCTAAACTGACATGTGCATGTAAGTATGACCCTACAAAGTCACCTAACATCTATAACTCAAAATATGACACAAAAAAATGTACTCAATAAGTATTTATCTGAGTACCTGTAATTCAAGGGTAACAGTGCTAAAGGAGGCATGGTACAGGGAAGGGAGTAGGAGTGAGACATATCTGAGATCGGGTCCTTATTCTGCCTTTAAACTAGCCTTTTGACCTGGAGCAAAGCACTTCCCACTTCAGCCTCAGTTTTTCAGCTATCAAATGGAGACAGATTCTGATTACAAGATCTCCATGGGCTCTGTTGACATCAAAACTGTTTTGTTTAAAGATCTACACTGTGATATTGAATTTAGTGACTCAGAAAGTTTCTATAAAGATAGAGCCATATAAACACAAAATCTCCTGTAGCCTCTGAATATGTTCTATGTATGCGATCAATTTCCAGCACCAGGTAAATAACTATGACTACTACTATGGGAGGTCGGTTAATTATTAATGTGTGGTAAGCCATCACCTGATTAAACACTGTACCAACCCATTTAATAGTTTTCCATTGTCTGAGTAATACACAGCACTCTCTCTTTGTGGTTGGAAGCTGTCTAGAGTAGCTGGGAAACATTATGCACAAAAGACTGGGGCAAGCTGCTTGAGCTCATTAGTGTCATAGGGCTGGGTGAACCCCTCAATTGCCCTTAATCATTAGAACATGACATATACAGCACAGGGTCAAGGAAAACCCTCAACACAGATCATCAGAAAGGAGTGCAAATAGTGAAAAGAAAAGAGCTACAGAAATGAAGAGGCCAGACCTAGTGCAAATCCCTGCTCCTGAGGAGCAGAAGTGGAGTAAACTTAGACATACCATTTAACATCTCTGAGCCACAGATTCATCTGTGAAATGGAAATACGCCACCTGCCTCGTAAGGTTGTTCAGAAGATTAAATAAGAGAATGGGCCATGTAAAGAGCCCAGTACAAAACCCAGCACAATCTGAATTGATCAATCCATGAGAGAGGATATTGTTATCATGAATTTCTTTTTTTTCTTTTTTAATTTATTGGGGTAACAATTGTTAGTGAAATTACATAGATTTCAAGTGTACAATTCAGTATTACATCATCTAAAAATCACATTGTGTGTTCACCACCCAGAGTCAGTTCTTCTTCCATCACCATATATTTGATCCCCCTTAACTTCATCTCCCTCCCCCTACCCACCTTACCCTCTGGTAACCACTAAACTATTGTCTGTATCTATGAGTTCTTGTTTCTCATTTGTTTGTCTTGTTCTTTTGTTGTTTTTGGTTTATATACCACATATCAGTGAAATCATAGGGTTCTCTGCTTTTTCTGTCTGACTTATTTTGCTTAGCATTATACGCTCAAGATCCATTCATGTTGTCACAAATGTTCCTATATCATCTTTTCTTACCGCCGAATACTATTCCCTTGCGTATATATACCACAACTTCTTAATCCATTCATCCATCAAAGGACATTTTGGTTGTTTCCCTGTCTTGGACACTGTAAACAAAGCTGCAATGAACATTGGAGCACACATGTCTTTATGTATAAATGTTTTTCAAATTTTTTGGGTAGATACCCAGGAGAGGGATTGCTGGGTCATAGGGTAATTTTATTTGTAATTTTTTGAGGAACCTCCACACTGCCTTCCATAATGGCTGCACCAGTCTGCATTCGCACCAACAGTGTATGAGGGTTCCTTTTTCTCCACAGCCTCTCCAACACTTGTGACTATTTGTCTTTTTGATGACAGCCATTCTGACTGGGGTGAGGTGATATCTCATTGTGGTTTTTATTTGCATTTCTCTGATGATTAGTGATGTTGAGCATTTTTTCATATGTCTATTTGCCATTTGTATGTTCTCTTTGGAGAAATATCTCTTCAGGTCCTCTGCCCATTTTTCAATTGGGCTGTCTGTTTGTTTTGTTGTTGAGCTTCCTGAGTTCCTGGTATATTTTGGATACCAGCCCCTTATTGGAGGCACTGTTTGCAAAAATCTTCTCCCATTCAGTTGTTTGCCTCTTTATTTTGTTGATAGTTTCTTTTGCTGTGCAGAAGCTTTTAAGTTTCATATAGTCCCATTTGTTTATTTTAGCTTTTACTTCCATTGCCTTTAGAGTCAAATTCATAAAATCCTCTTTGAACCCAAGATCCATAAATTTAGTACCTATGTTTTCTTCAATGCAGTTTATTGTTTAAGGTCTTATGCTTAAGTCTTTGATCCATTTTGAATTAATTGTTGTACATGGTGACAGATAGCAGTAAAATTTCATTCTTTTGCACATGGCTATCCAATTCCCCAGCACCATTTATTGAAGAAGCTGTCTTTCCTCCAATGTAAGTTTTTAGCTTCTTTGTCAAAAATTATCTGTCCATATTTATGTGGTTTTATTTCTGGGTTCTCAGTTCTATTCCATTGGTCTATGTGTCTGTTTTTCTGCCAATACCATGCTGTTTTGATTATTGTAGCCCTGTAGTACAAGCTAAAGTCAAGGAGTGCAATACCTCCAGTATTGTTCTTTTTTCTTAAGATTGTTTTGGCTATTCGGGGTCTTTTGTGTTTCCAAACAAATCTGATGATTTTTTTGTTCTATTTCTTTAAAAAATGCCGTGGGGATATTGATGCGGATTGCATTAAATCTGTATATAGCTTTGGGTAATATGGCCATTTTAACTATGTTGGTTCTTCCAATCCATGAGCATGGGATGTCTTTCCATTTCTTTCTGTCGTCTTCAATTTCTTTCAAAAATGTCTTATGCTTTTCAGCATATAGGTCCTTCTCATCCTTGGTTAAGTTTATTCCTAGGTTTATTCCTGTTTTATTCTTTTTGCTGCACTTGCAAAGGGAATTGTTTTTTGTATTTCTTTTTTGGAGATTTAATTGTTATTTTATAGGAATGCAATTGACTTGTGTATGTTGATTTTGTAGGCAGCAACTTTACTGTACTCGTTGATTGTTTCTAACAGCTTTATGGTGAAGTCTTTAGGGTTTTCTATATATAGCATTATGTCATCTGCAAAGAGTGATCATGTAATTTCTTCATTCCCAATTTGGATGCCTTTTATTTCTTTCTCTTGCCTGATTGCTCTAGCAAGGTCTTCCAACACTATGTTGAAAAGCAGAGGTGATAGGGGACAACCCTGTCGTGTTCCTGAACGTAGAGCGAAGGGCTTCAGTTTTTCACCATTAATTATGAGATTCGCTGAGGGCTTGTCATAGATGGTCTTTATTATGTTAAGGTATTTTCCTTCTATACCTACTTTGTTAAGTCTTTTTTTCATAAATGGATGTTGTATCTTGTCAAATGCTTTTTCTGCATCAATTGATATAATCATATGATTTTTGTCCTTTATTTTGTTTATGTGATGTATCACATTGATGGATTGGCGGGTGTTGAACCATCCTTGTGTCCCGGGGATGAACCCCACTTGTTCGTGATGAATAATCTTTTTAATGCATTGTTGTATTTGATTTGCATTTCTCCCTTCCCTCCTCCCCCGCTCACGAGATTCTCCCACCTTTAGGTGAATTCAGTAGTGGACCTCTTCATCTTGCCTGTCTGCTGTGCAGGGAGTCCTTTGTGGAGTTACTGTCATTCGATTAGTTGTAAATTCCAGGGGAGCTTTACAGAGGCTCACTTCACACCACCATTTTGATGACGTCCCCCCAATAAACTTTAACTAAAAAAATAAAATAGAACTGATGGATTTAATATGATGTGTGAATGAAAGGGAAAATTTAAACATGCATTCATTTACTCAGTAGTTATTGTAGATATTTACTGAGCACTTTCTATGTACCAGGTACTATTCTGTGTATTTGGGACATGTCAGTGAACAAAGCAAACAAAAATCCCTACCTTTATAGAGCTTAGTGTCTAGTGGATAATATCCAACATTTGTTAAGCACCTGCTATGTTCTGAACTCTTTATTTTTTTTTTACTCATTCAATTCTCACCACAACTCAATAAGGTATGTATGTATGTATGTATGTATGTATGTATGTGTGCATGTATGGTATTATCTCCATTTTTCACATGATTACCCTCACAGAGCGGGTAATTCAGTTCTTTGAAGTCTCACAGCTGGTAAGTAGCAAAGCCTTGTTTCAAACTCAGGAAATTTTCCACTCCAGAGTCTAAGTTCAAACCACTATACTCCACTGCCCCTCTACTATTCCAGTTTTTTCACTTTAAGAGTCAAGTAATCTGGTGCTATGGACTAAGTTGTGTCATCCCAAAATTCATATATTGAATCCCAATGTGATGGTATTTGGAGATGGGGTCTTTGAGAAGTAGATGAGGCTATGAGGGTGGAACCTTCATGATGGGACTAGTGTCCTTATAAGAGGAGACACCAGAGTGAGGACATGTGAGGATACAGTGTGGAGGCTGTCTGCAAACCAGGAAGAGGGCCCTAACTAGGCATGGAATCAACCAGCACCTTGATCTTGGATTCTAGCCTCCAGAACTGTGAGAAATAAATTCCTGTTGTTTGAGCCACCCATTCTATTGTATTTTATTACTGCATTCCAAACTGACTAATACTGCTGGGCTTGGAAAGATTTGGGTCAGTGATTACTCTCTAAAATGTCCTGTATCAGTTGACATAAAATGTTGTGTCACAGGACTATGTAAGTGTTAGCTCTACTTATCAATTAGAATGGCTAAGTAGAATTCAAAAGGGCAGCAGTGGTCAGGCCTACTGAGAACCTGATACACTGCCAGGCAAATCAGGACTCCTTCATCAATGAAACTACTCTGGGATTCTTCCTTTGAAATCTTCCATTATAAATGTGTGTGAACAAGAGTGAAAAAGAGATTTTCTAGTCAAGATGGCAAAGTAGGTAAATGCTGTGCTTATTTTCTCTCACAACCACATAAAAATTACAACTAAACTACAAAATAACCATCATTGAGAATCACCGGAAGTCTTTTTGAACCAATGCCCTTCAACTGCAGACATACAGAAGAAGCCACCTTGAGACTGGTGGGAGAGGCAGAGATGCAGAACAGTCTAGTCCCACACCAGCATGTGACCATTAAAATCGGGAGGGATGTCTTGGCTGTAGAGGTTTCCTCAGGAGGAGCAAGGGGTCCCAGTGCTGCACCAATCTCCCCATCCAGGGTTCTAGTGCCGGAAAAAGAAGTCCCCATAATTTCCAGTTGTGAAAACTAGAAGAGATTGTGGCTGAGTGGGACAAAGGGGATACACTCCAAGGTGCTCCTCTTAGAGGGCCCACCCATGGGTTTACTAGCTGATGGACTCACTCACTCTGAGCTCCAGCACTGAGACAGCAGCTTGAAAGATGAAAGGAACATATGAGGAGGAACTGAGTTGTGGATTTAGGAAGAGGGCTGGAGGGGCAGCTTTCTCCGGGATGGAAGAATTGGTGGAAACCACTGTTTCTTGTTGAGCCCTTCCCCATCCTGGCATGCAGACACAGGTGGCCGCCATATCTGAGTCTCCATCAACCTAGCTAACAACGTTCATTCACCCGACCCCAGTGACTCTGAGACCACACCCCACCCAAATTTCAGGCACACCCAAGCTGCTTCCAGTGGCGTTTTCATAAAAACTGTCTGTCTTGGCTCATGCTGCAGACTTTTGTAAAGTCTTTTAAAGCTTCACAAAACCCAAACAAGAAGCATCTGGCTCCAGAATGTCCTGTACCTCTGGCTGAGCAGCCTTAAGCCTGGCACTAGCTGCAGCCAACCTTGGTTCATGGCTTGGCCTATCAAGGGAACTCCTAGCAGAGCTTGGGCAGTGGCCATCTGCTGATTGCTTTGTGGCTCCTGCCAGGTGGCCCAGGGCACTGCTCAGTCAGCTGAGCTTAGCCTGCAGCAGCTTCCCTCCCAGGGGCTGGCATTCCCAGTGGCCAGCTTTGAACTAAGTTGGAGCATCACTTGGCCACATCCAATGAAGACACACCCAAAGGGCACACTGGGCAGGCACCAGAACCCTGCTGAAGCGAATCCTGCTCCACATCTTCTTCACTGTATTCACAGCCGTGTCTCACAACCGATGAGCCTGAGGGTCAATCCCTCCCATTGACATGCAAACAGCAACCAAGGCTAAACTATAACAATAGGACAAACACAACCCAATGAAGCACCAAGCTCTAGTGATAAGGGAGATTGTGCCACTGGGCCACACAGGACAATGACTACATAAGGCCACTCTACTAAGACCAGCAGAAATAGGAGCCCTACCTAATACATACAAACAAACACAGGGAGGCAGCCAAAATGGAGAGACAAAGAAACATGTCCCAAATAAAAGAACAGAACAAAGCTCCAGAAAAAGAATAAAATGGAGACAAGCAAACTACCAGATGCAGAGTTCAAAACACTGGATATGAGGATGCTCAATAATCTCAGGGAGAACTTCACCAAAGAGATAGGAAACAAAAATCGAGATAGAAAAACATAAAAAAAGAACCAGTCAGAAATAAAGAATACAATAATGGAAATGAAGATTACATTGGAGGGCAACAACACTAAATTACATGAAGCAGAAGATCAAATCAGCCATTTAAAAGATAAGGTAGCGGAAAACTAAACAGAACAGCAAAAGGAGGAGAGTTTAAGGGGCCTCTGGGACAATATCCAGGGTATCAACATTCATGTAATAGGGGTAACCAGAAGAAGAGAGAGAGCAAGGAATTGAAAACCTATTTGAAGAAATAATGACAGAAAACTTCCCTAACATGGGAAAGAAAATGGATATTCAAGCCCAGGAAGCACAGAGTCCCAAACAAGATTAACCCAAAGAGTACACACCAAGTCACATCATAACTGCAATGCCAAAGGTTAAAGACAAAGAAAGAGTCTTAAAAGCAGTAAGAAAAAGCAGTTAGTTAGTTACCTACAAGGGAGCTCCATAAAACTGTCACTGATTTCTCAACAGAAACTTTGCAGGCCAGATGGGGTTGGCAGGAAATATTCAAAGTGATGAAAAATGAGGACATACAACCAGGATTACTCTATCCAGCAAAGCTATCATTTAGAATCAAAGAACAAATAAAGTGCTTCCCAGACAAGAAAAAGCTAAAGGAGTTCATCACCACCAAACCACTATTACAAGGAATTTTAGAGGGACTTCCTTAAAATGAAAAATATATATGAATAAAATGGAAATAGCTACATATCTATAAACAATTACTTTAAATGTGCATGGATTAAACACTGCAATCAAAATTACACTTCAAACACACACACATATATAGTTTTTTACACACTCATACACAAATGCATATATGTATAGATATATGTATATATATGTATATACTTATACATAGATATATACACACACACACACAATGGAGGATTTAGCCTTATATGTAAATTATATGTAAATTTACATATAATTTTTTAGCCTTATATGTAAGTGGAGGATTTAGCCTTATATGTAAATTATAACATCTTTAAACTTAAATGTTAGTTTGGGGTTGTGGATGAAGGCTGGAAGGTTGAAGAGTTGGGATGTGGAAATATCATACTACCCGGCCTGGTGATTTCCCAGGTTTGTCACCAATTTGGAGTGACTTTATGTGTATTAACAAAAGAAATCACCAAAGCTTGGCACAGCAGCCTTAGAAGTAACCAAATACTAAGCAAGTGGTGTAAACCGAATATTCCAGAATGGTAACATATTGCAGGGCGGGGTTTTAAATGTTTTGATCATGGCCAAATACCCTGACACAAAGTAGGCGCTTTAAAGAGTTCAATTAACATAATGGGGGGAGGGGGGCTAAACGTATTTTGAGGTTTGCATCAATTTTGGATGAACACAATACTATGTCCAGAAAATTTTCACAGATAAAATGCAACGAGGACACTACAGAAATACTCGCCTCACAAGCCTCATTAACAAAAACCAGAGAGAGAGAGAGAGAGAGAGAGAGAGAGACTAAAAAGAACAAAAGAATGAAAGTTTTCGTCATAATGGAGAACCCTGGAGAGACGCCTAGACTTTCCCCGGGCGTGCTGGCTCAAGATAGGAACCAATGGGACAAGTTCTTCAAGACTCACCGCTACAGCCCGAAGGACCGGACCCCCTTGCCCGGGATCCCACCCGAGCCGGCAGAGAACCGCCTGCTGCGCCCCAGGCCCGGGCCACGCCTGACTGGCGCTGCAACACGTTACTAACAGCTGGTTTCCGTGGCGTGGGCCGTGCGGTTGGGCAGGCGGGCTGCACTTACCGACCCGCAGCTCGCCCCGCAGCCAGGCAGCCCGGGAGGCAAGTGGGTTGCGGAGAGGAAGGGAGACGCGAGTTTAAACTGTGGAAACCGGGGCATCCATCTGGGCCTAGCACCGACCTGGGCATCCCGCCTTTCCCTCGCGCAACTGTGGTTCCCATGCCGCGGGACTGAGAACTAGAACCGCCACGGTGCGCGCCCTATTCCTGTTTTGCCTCTTCCCGCTCGATTTGCCACCGCCTCACGCCCTTCCTCCAAACCCAAAAATTCCTTCCGCCATAAAACGCCCCTTCCTCTCTCCCTCCCTGTGCGCCTGAAGGAGGTAGCCTTTAGTTCTCAGAGAGGTTTCTCCTTCCCCCAGCTAGTGAGTATGCAAACGGGAAAGGAGAAGGAGGCTCCAGGCGAAAGCGCTGCTGAGGGCATTATCCTCTGTTTCTCTTGGGCACCAAACTGGACGTCTTGCCTACACCCCACTTGTTTAGGGCTTATAGGTAATTAGGGTTATTGGGGCTTTGATATTAAGGATTCAGGCAGGCGATTGGTCTCCCTAAAGGCTGCGTTGCCTTTTTCAAAACCTATATATTTTTATTAACCATTGTCACTCTAATAAATTTAATGAATTAAAAAGAAAAACATGGGGGTGATGAATGGATAAGAAAATAAGACCCATATGTATACTGTCTACAAGAGACTCACTTCGGATCAAAAGACACACACACTGAAAGTAAAGGGCTGGAAAATGTCATTTCATGAAAATGGAAGAAAAAATGAAAGATGGGGTAGCAATACTTACAGTATACAAAACAGACTTTAAAACAGAACATATAATAAACTTCAAAGAAGGATCCAGTAATTCCATTTCTGGGTATTTATCCAAAGAAACCTAAAATACTTCTTCCATGGGACATGTCCATCTATACATCCATTAAAGCATTGTTTACAATAGCCAAGATATGAAGGCAACCTGGGTGTCTGTGAATGGATGAATGAATAAAGAAGAGGTGGTACATATATACAATGGAATATTTCTCAGCTGTTAAAAAGAATAAATTCTTGCCATCTGTGACAACATGGATGGACCTAGAGGGTATTGTGCTGAGCGTAGTCAGACAGCAAAAGACAAATGTCATATGATTTCACTTATAAGTAGAATCTGTAGAACAAAACAAACAAACAAAAACAAATAAACAAATAAAGTCACAAACAAACAAATAAAGTCACAGATACAAAGAATGTTTTGATGGTTGTCAGTTGGGAAGGTGGTTGAGGGTGGGTGAACAGTGGGGAAAGATTAAGAAGTACAAATTGGTTGTTACACAGTAGTCATAAAAATCTAGGGTATAGCATAAGAAATACAGTTAATAATATTGTAATAGCTATGTATGGTGTCATATGGGTAGTACATCTATTGGATTGATAGATAGGAGGGGGAATGGGGGCAAGGTGAAAGAGGTAAAGGGATTAAGAAGTACAAACTGGAAGTTACAAAATAGTCATGGATTGTAAAGTCATGGTAATAACTATGTGTAGTACCAGGTGGGTACTAGACTAGTTACAGGGATCACTTCTTAAATTATGTAAATGTCTAACCACTATGTTGTACACCTGATGTAATGTACAGCATAGGAAATATAGTCAATAATATTGTGGTAGCATGGTATGGTGTCACATGGTTGCTAGAATTATAGTGATCATTTCTTTAGGTATATAAATGTTAAATAACTATGGTGTACACCTGAAACTAATATAATATTGTATGTTATCTCTACTTTAATAAAAATATTTTTAAAAGTGAAAAATAACCCTGAGATTTGGAAATATAGTGATAGCAACTGCTTGCATTTTGTTGAATGTTTACTATGTTGTAGGCTCTGTGATAAGTGTTGAAAATGCACTACCTTATCTAATCTTCACAATGACTCTAGGAGGAAGATATCATGAAACTGAGTTTCAGAAAGGCTCAGTGACTTGCCCAGGCTCTCCCAGTAATAAGTGGTGGGGGTGGAACTCAAACCCCTATTTTCTTGACTGCAAACACCTACTGGTTCCCTAGTATGGTGAACTCTCCTCCTGTGCTCTCCAGTGAGCCCTGCCCAAATTGCCTATTCACTATTACTTGTATTGTTTCTAGTACTTAAATTGGGACTTTTTTTGTATGTTTTTATACATGCATTGGTACAATCTCATTCAAACACATTCCCCATCTCTCCCATTCATTTTATCAGCTTATTGAGGTCACAGTCTCTGATTTGCATATCTTTTTACTTTATGGAGATCTGCCCACAACTGAGTATCTAGTAAAGGTAGCTGATTGACCATAATCAATAAACTGTTTTAGGAATCTGCAGGTAATTCTATATGCTTTCACTCAAGACAAGATTATCACACTTACAGGTAAAATAATAGCTTCCATTTCTTTAAGGCTTAATTAGTGCACAATACTCTGCTAAGTGCTTTCCATGTATTATCTCATTTAACCCTGAAAATATGAATCAGGTGCTCTTATTACAATCTCAATTTTTAAGATGGCAAATTGAGATCAGAGAGGTTTACAAAAACCTTCCCAAAGCTACTAAGCTGGTAAATGACAGACCCACAGGTCTATCCATGTTCAAAGCCAGTTTTATTTTTCTTTATTTATTAGTTTCAGGTGTACAAAACAATGCAATAGTTACACATTTATACCCCTCACAAAGTGATAACCTCCCTCCCCCAATATACTACTACTCTGACATCGTATATAGCTGTTACAGTTTCACTGACTCTCCTCCTTATGCTACATCCTGTGACTATATATATTAAATTATAGTTGACATTCATTATTATTCAGCTTCAGCTTCAGGTGTAGATTGCAGTGGTCAGGCACCTACACTGTCCATGAAGTAGTCTCTTTAATAAGACAAGTGTCCATCAGATACCCTTTAAAATCTTTACAACATTATTTTGTTTGTTTGTTTTTTGTTTTTGTTTTTGTGTTTGTTTTGAAATAATTTCACATTTAAAAAAAAGTTGCAGAAATAGTACAAGAAGTTTCCCTATGCACTTAAACCAACTTCCTAAATGCTAACATCTTATGTAACAATCATAGAACAATTATAAAATCAGGAAATTAGCATTGATACAAGACTATTAATTAACCTGTTGACCTTCTGCAGATGTCAACAGCCCTCCCACCAGTATTTGTTTTTGGGTCACTTGCATTGTAGTAGTCATGTCCCCTAGTGTGCTTTACTCTGGGGCAGTTCCTCAGTGTTTCTTTGTGTTTCAGGACTGTGATATTTTTGAATAGTACTGGCCAGTTATTTTGTAGAATGTTCCTCAGTTTGGTTTTATCCTGATGTTTCCTCATGATCTAATTTTAGGTTATGCATTTTTGGCAGGAATCTCACAGAAACAATGCTGTGCCCTCTGGGTATATCCCATCAAGAAGCATGTGATAGCACCTTGCTCTGTTATTGGCGATGTTCTCTTTGATGCCCATTGGAGGTGGTGTCTGCTGTGGTTCTCCACTGCAAAGTTACTATTTGTCTCTTTGTAACTAATAAGTATCTTGTGGGAAAGTACTTGACACAAGGTAAATATCCTCTTTCCTCTCATTCTTTTCCCTCCTAATTTTAACATCCATTGATAATTCTTACCTGAAACAGCTATTACTGTGGTGTCTGCCAAATGGTGACTTTCTGTTTCCTTTGTTCCATCTTTATTAATTGGAATTTACTGTAAGGAAGAGCTTTCCTTTTTCTCCCATTTACTTATTTATTTCTTCCAACACGACTCAGGATTTTGAGTTACACTCCGCTTTTATTGTTTCTTATTTTGTTGCTCAAATTGTCCTGTATTTGGCGTTTGGGACCCCTTTCCAGATTAATAGCTACGTGTCTCGTCTATACCCCTACTTGCCCCTCTCGCCTACGTTATTTTGAACAAATCCCAGAAATCGCATCACTTCATTTGTTCTGTGTGTCTCTAAGAGACAGGAATTCTTTTTAAAAACGTAGATAATGCAATTTTCACATCTAAATAATACTAACAATAATTCCTTCATATCATCAAATATCTTCACTGTTCACATTTCCCTGATTGTCTTATAACTGTGTTGCTTACAATTTGTTGGAATCCGGATCCAAAGCAGGTCCTTGCATTGTGATTGGTCAGTGTGATTCTTAATTGTTTTCAAATCTGTCAACTCCGACCTCCCTTTTGTTTTTCCTTGCAACGTTGTGAAGAAGAACCTGGGTTGTTGGTCCTGTATAGTGTCCCCCTGGGGTTTGTTGATTGTACCTCCTGGAGTCCTCTCCTGAGCTCCTCTGCCCACTCCACTCTGTTTCCTCTGTATTGGTAGTTGGATCTAGAAGCTTGGTCAGAGTCTGGTTCAGTTTTTTGATGACTACTTTCTAGGTGGTGGTGTGTCCTCTATCAGGCGGCACAAAATATCCAGTTGTCCCCTTTCGTGATGTTAGCAGATACTAGTGATCAGTGCCTAACTTTATTAATTTATTAAGGGCTGCAAGATGATGATACTTGAATTCTATCATTCCTCCTTCATTTTTTCCTCTGGATTATTTCTGTGTAGGAAAATTTCTCACCAACTATTTGTTACTCTGAGGTATAATTCATATAGGAAACCCCAGATAAATGTATGTTTCTTTTCCATATTTATTAGTTTTCAAAGCAATAAGTTCATTTTCTAATATTTTCCCAAGGTGACAAAGAAGATCTAAAACACATATTATATTATAAATATATAAACATATTTTACATGTTTCAATCCATTGCAGTTATTATCTCATCAATGTTCAAAGTATTTCATCTGTGACCAGTGGACACCTTCAAATTGGCATCTGAGTCTCTTTGACCTGACACTAGTGGTCTGTGGCGGGCCAGCCGCCACGAGTCGAACGGTCCCTGAAAGGGGGAGTGGGAATGAAAAAAAGAGACACTCACACAAATGATGATGCGGCCGGTCTCCAGGGATGCCTGAAGCGCCCGGTTTAATTATCTTCACCAATATATACCCTATGGGTACGTGCAGTTTAACAATCACATGTGTGCATTACCTCACAGAAGGTAAATTTCTAACTTCAAAGAAACTACAAAGTCACTACAAAAATCCCCAAAGTAATTAACATATGAAAGAGACAACCATTTGTCCTGATAGCCACCAGTTATCTGTGTCCGGGGAAACCGGCCACTCCCACCTCATTCCTCAGCAACTTGCAAACACCCCCCAGGTGTTTTGCAGAGATAATGCTTTAGAAGCCAGACCAGAAGACTCCTGAGAAACAAGAAATTATGGCTCCCCACAGTGGTCTCAGGTTCTTTGCTCCCTGTTATGACAGGATGTTCCATAGCTGCCTTACACACTTCCTGCCTAGGCCTGGGCACCACCATCCTGCCAGGGAACCATGCTTACCTTTAGTGGTAAATTGTATTTAGAAACCATTGGGACATTAATAGTTCTCATTGCTATTGGGTTGGTCATCACTGCTAAGTCTTTTTAATCGACAAGGCTCAGAAAAATATATCTTTAAACATGAAATGCCTCTTGAGTTCATTCTGAAACTTCTGATTCAGATTCGGCCTCCGGGTTTTTACTTGGTCTCATCAATCTTATATCTGTATTATCTTTCTCCATGTCAAAAGTCCTGGCTGTTAAGAATACCAGCATAATCAGTCCACTTGCTTTACCCCACAATACACACAACAGTCTTGAATCTCAAAAACGTGCTGCATAAAAGAAGCCAGGCACAAAAGAGTGGATATCACCCCCAGTCCTACCAGTGCCACCACTGCTGGCACAGTACTGTATTGTTGTGACAGGGGACTGGACTGTGGCACACAGTATCACTGATCACTAGTGACTGAGTATGAGAAGACTAGTGACAGGTCCTGTTTACGATTTCTTTTTTTAAAAAATTTTTTGACAGTGTTTTTTTTGCTTTGAGAAGATCCTTCTAGAGAGTTACTGTATTTTAAAGCCCTCGAAATAGTTCCTCTCTGGGTGTATGCCACCAACAGGACCCCCTTTAAATTCACTTTACTTCTAATTTTTAGGGAATTGGTTTTTCAATATCTTTGTGTGTGTGTGTGTGTGTGTGTGTTTAAATTAGTTTCAGGTGTACAAAACAATGTAATAGACATTTATACCCATCACAAAGTGATAACCCCCCTCCCAAAATCTGATGCCCCTCTGAAATTGCATACAGCCATTACATTTCCACTGTCTCTATTCCTTATTCTGTACTCCTCTTCTTGAGAAGATATATATATATATATATATATATATATATATATATATATATATATATATGTGTGTGTGTGTGTGTGTGTGTGTGTGTGTGTGTGTGTGTGTATCAATTATATATATATATATCTTCTCAATTATATATCTATATCTATATCTATATATCTATATATCTATATATCTATATATCTATATATCTATATATCTATATATCTATATATATATATATATATATATATATATATATATAAGTTATAGTTCACACTCATTATTATTCAGCTTCAGCTTTAGGTGTACAGCACAGTGATCAAGCATCTACACCATCCATGAAGTTGTCTCTTTAATAAGTCATGTGTCCATCTGACACCCTACGAAATCTTTACATTATCGATTATATTCCCCAAACTATCTTTCCTATCCCCATGGCAATCTTGTGGTTACTGATTGTGCTTTCTAAACCCCTCACCTTCTCCCTCATCCCCACTCCCCTCCGATCTAGCAACCGTCAGTTTTTCCTCTATGTCTCTGAGACTGTTTCTGATTAGTTTGTTCATTTATTCTATTCTCTATATAGGTGAGATCACAGGTATTTGTCTTTCTCCGTGGGACTTATTTCACTTAGCATAATGCTCTCTAGGTCCATCCATATCATTGCAAATGGTAAGATTTCATTCTTCTTTACAGCCGAGTAATACTCCATTGTGTAAATGTACCACGTTTCTTAATCCATTCATCTACTGATGGGCATTTCAGTTGTTTCCATGTCCTGGCTATTCTGAATAGCACTGCAATAAACTTTCGGGTGTATACATTTTTTCGAATTAGTGTTTTGGATTTCTCTGAATAGATACCTAAGAGTGCAATTGCTGGGTCATAAGGTAGTTCTATTTCCAGTTTTCTGAGGAACCTCCATACTGATTTTGAAAGTGGGTACACCAATCTGCAATCCAACCAGCAGTGCACGAAGGATCCCTTTTCTCTACATCATCACCAGCACTTGTTTTTGTTGATTTATTGATGATAGCCATTCTGACTGGGGTGAGGTGGTATCTCATTGTGGTTTCTATTTGCAGTTCTCTAATGATTAGTGAGGTTGAGGATTTTTTCATATGTCTGTTTGCCATCTGTATGTCCTCTTTAGAAAAATGTCTCTTCATGTCCTCTGCCCATTTTTTAATTGGGTTGTTTGTATTTTTAGAGTTGAATTGAATGAATTTTTAAATAAATTTTGGATACTAACTCCTTATCATATATATCACTGACAAATATCTTCTCCCATTCAGTAGACTCCCTTTTTGTTTTACTGATGTGAGAAAACTTTTTTTTCACTTTGCTGTGAAAAAACTTTTTAGTTTGATGTAATTCCTTATGTTTATTTTTTTCTCATACTTCTCTTGCCTGGGGGGAAATATCAGTAAATATATTACTAAGAGTAATGTCTGCAAATTTTCTTCCTATATTTTCTTCTAGGAGTTTTATGGTTACAGATCTTACATTTAAGTCTTTAATCAATTTTGAATTTATTCTGTATAGTGTAAGGAGGTGGTCCAGCTTCATTTTTTTGCAAGTGACTATCCAGGTTTCCCAGCACCATTTACTGCACAGACTGTCTTTACACCAATGTAAATTCTTGCTTCCATTGTCATAGATTAAATTACTATATAGGCATGGATTTATTTCTCGGCTCTCTATTCTGTTCCACTGATCTAAGTGTCTGTTTTTATGCCAGTACCATGCTGTTTTTATTATTATAGCCTTGCAGTATGATTTGATGTCAGGTATCACACCTCCCACTTTGTTCTTATTTCTCAAGATTTCCGAGGATATCCGGTGTCTTTTATGGTTCCATATAAATTTTACAATTAAATGTTCTATTTCTGTGAAAAACGTCATTGGTAGTTTGGTAGGAATTTCATTGACTCTATATATTGTCAAGCAATATGGACATTTTGACTATATTGATTCTTCCTATCCATGAGCATAGTATGTGTTTCCATTTATATGTATCTTCTTTAATTTCTCTTTTCAGTATCTCATAATTTTCTGAGTACAGACCTTTTGCCTCTTTGATTACTTTATTCCTAAGTGTTCTATGTTTTTGAAACAATTGTAAATGGGACTGTTTCCTTAATTTCTTCTGATATTTTATTATTGGTGTATACAAATGTAACTGATTTCTGAATATTAATTTTGTATCCTGCTACTTTACTAAATTCATTTATCAGTTCTTTTTTTGTTACTCAATTTTTACATAACGCATAATAAAGTATAACAAGAATATATGTGACAACTTCAGATCTAAATTATATACTCCATTCTAAATTTCTAAATAATTTATTTTTATTTTTATTACTAGTTTCAGGTGTACAAGGCAAAGTAATACTTAGACGTTTATTATTTATATACCTCACACTGTGTGAACTCCCCTCCCCCCATCCACTAACCCTCTGACATCGCACTGAGCCATTACATTTCCACTGCCTCTACTGCTAATGCTGTACTCTGCTTCTTGTAAGTAGATACATATACATACACACACGCACACACACACACACACATATACAAACTTGTAGTTGACATTCATTATTGTTCAGCTTCAGGTGTACAATGCAGTGATCAGTCATGTACAACATCTCTGAGGTGGTCTCCCTAATGAGACAAGTGTCCATCGGATACCCAACAAAATCTTTACAACATTGTTGATTACATTCCCCAATTTAATTTTCAAAACCCCGTGGCCATCTTGTGGTTACTCACTGTTTTCTAAAACCACCTTCCCCCTTATCTCCACCCACCCTCCCATCTAGCAACCCCCAGTTTTTCCTCTATGTCTCCAAAACTGTTTCTGATTAGTTCATTCACTGATTCTTTTCTTTAGATTCTGCATATAAGTGAGATCATATGGTATTTGTCTTTCTCTGTCTGACTTATTTCACTTAACACAATGTTCTCTAGTTCCATCCATGTTGTTGCAAATGGTAAGATTTCTTTCTTCTTTATGGCTGAGTAATGCTCCATTGTATAAATTTACCACAGTTTCTTAGTCCAGTCATCTACCGATGGGCATTTCAGTTGTTTCTATGTCTTGGCTGTTGTGTATACTGCTGCAAAAAACATAGGAGTGCATAAAGTTTTTTGAATTAGAGTTTTGGATTTCTCCGGCTATATACCTAGGAGTGGAATTGCTGGATCATAAGGTAGTTCCATTTTCAGATTTTTGAGATACCGCCATACTGTTTTCCATAGTGGCTGCGCCAATCTGCAATCCCACCAACAGTGCACTAGTGTTCCCTTTTCTCCACATCCACGCCAGCACTTGTTGTTTGTTGATTTATTGATGATAGCCATTCTGACTGGGCTGAGGTGGTATCTCATTGTGGTTTTTATTTGCATTTCTCTAATGATTAGTAAGTTTGTGCATTTTTTCATATGTCTGTTTGCCATCTATACGTCCTTTTTAGAAAAATGTCTCTTCATGTCCTCTGCCCATATTTTAATTGGGTTGTTTGTTTTTTTTTGGAGTTGAGTTGAGTGAGTTTGTTTATAAATTTCTGATATTAACCCCTTATCAGATATATAATTGGCAAATGTCTTTTCCCATTCAGTAGAATCCCTTTTTGTTTTATTGATGGTTTCTTTTGCTATAAAAAAAGGTTTTAGTTTCATGTAATCCCACATGTTTATTTTTTCTACTGCATCCCTTTCACGAGGGGATATATCAGTAAAAATTTTAATTCGGGTAATGTCTGTGAAGTTTCTTCCTATATTTTCTTCTAGGAATTTTATGGCTCAAATCTTACATTTAACCCTTTAAGACATTTTGAATTTATCTTTGTATATGGTGTAAGAAAGTGGTCCAGCATCATTTTTTTACATGTGTCTGTCCAGGTTTCACAGCACCATTTATTGAATAGACTGTCTTTACCCTACCATACATTGTTGCTTCCATTGTTGTAGATTAAATGGCTATATAGGCATGGATTTATTTCTGGACTCTCTATTCTGTTCCAATGATCTATGTATCTGTTTTTATGCTAGTACCATGTTGTTTTGATTACTGTAGCCTTGTAGTATAATTTGATGTCAGGTATAGTTGTACCTCCCACTTTGTTCTTATTTCTCAAGATTGCTGAGGCTATCTGGGGTCTTTTACAGCCCCACATAAATTTTAGGATTACATGTTCTATTTCTGTGAAAAACGTACTTGGTAGTTTAATAGGAATTGCTTTGAATATGTATATTCCCTTAGGCAGTATGGACATTTTAACTATATTAATTCTTCCTATCCATGAACATGGTATGTGTTTCTATCTCTTTGTATCTTCTTTCATTTCTTTCTTCAGTGTCTTACAATTTTCATGGTACAGATCCTTTACTTCTTTGGGTAAATTTATTCCCAGGTATTTTATAGTGTTTGAAGCAATTGTAAAAAGAATTGTTTTTTTCTTTTTTTAATTTCTCTTTCTGATATTTTACTATTGATGAATACAAGTGCAACTGATTTCTGAATATTAATTTTGTATCCTGCTACTTTACTAAATTCATCTATCAGCTCTAATAGTTTCTTGGTGGAGACTTTAGAGTTGTCTATATATAATATAATGTCATCTGCATATAATGACAATTTTACTTCCTCCTTATCGATTTGGATGCCTTTTATTTCTTTTTCTGTCTGATTGCAGTGGCTAGAACTTAAAGCACTATGTTGAATAAAAGTGGAGAAAGTTGGCAACCTTGCCTTGTTCCTGATCTTAAGGCGAATGGTTTTAACTTTCCCAATTGAGTATGATGTTAGCTGTGGGTTTCTCATATGTGGCTTTTATTATGTTGAGATATGATCCCTGTATTCCCACTTTCTTAAGGGTTTTTATCATAAATGGCTACTGGATTTTATCAAATGCTTTTTCTGCATCTATTGATATGATCATGTGATTTTTATTTTTCATTTTGTTAATGTGGTGTATCACATTAACTGGTTTGAGGATGTTGAAACACCCTTGCATTGCAGGGATGAATCCCACTTGATCATGGTATATGATCTTTTAATGTATCGCTGGATTCTGTTCGCTAGCATTTTGTTGAGGATTTTGGCATCATGTTCATTAGAGATATCTGCCTGTAGTTTTCTTTTTTTGTGGTGTCTTTGTCTGATTTTGGGATCAGGTGATAGTGGCTTCGTAAAAAGCTTTTGGGAGGCTTCACTCCTTCTGGATTTTTTGGAAGAATTTGAGGAGAATAGGTGACAATTTTTTTTTGAAAGTTTTCTAAAATTCACCTGTAAAGCCATCTGGTCCAGGGCTTTTGTTGGGAGATTGTTGATTACTGATTCAATTTCCCTGGTGGTAATCAGTCTATTCAGGTTTTCTGCTTCTTCTTGATTTAGCTTTGGAAGGTTGTATGCCTTCCATACAAATTATCCATTTCTTCCAGATTGTCAAATTTGTTGGCATATAGTTGCTTATAGTAATTTCTTACATTTTTTTTTTTGTATTTCTGTGATGTCTGTTGTCACTTCTCCTCTTTCATTTCTGATTTTATTAATTTGGGTCCTCTCTCTCTTCTTTTTAATGACTCTGGCTAAAGGTTTGTCTATTTTGTTGCCATTTTTAAATTTGTAGTCAGATTGTTTTAGATTGTTTTCACCTTCCATTTACAGAAGTCATTTTAGTATTTCTTGCAATGCTGCCTTGCTGGTAATAAATTACTTTACCTTATTCTTTTCTGGGAGGCTCTTTATCTCTCCATCAACTTTAAATGATACCCTTGCTGGATAAAGCAATCTACGTTGTAGGCCTTTGTTTTTTATCCCTTTGAGTATCTCCTGCCACTCCCTCATGGCCTTCAATGTTTCTGTAGAAAAGTTATTTGATAGTCTTATGGGAGTTCCGTTGTATGTAACCCTCTGTGTTTCTCTTGCTGCTTTTAGGATTCTCTTTGTGTTTTCTTTCTGTTGTTCTGTTTGGGTGATCTCTGCTAACTTGTCTTCTAAGTTGCAGATCCAATCCTCTGCTTCATCTAATCTGCTGTTAATTCCTTCAAGTGAGTTCTTTATTTCAGTAATTGTGTTCTTTAGTTCTAACTGGTTGTTCATTATGATTCCTATGTCC
The DNA here is from genome assembly GCF_964194185.1 of Rhinolophus hipposideros. Taxonomy (NCBI): domain Eukaryota; kingdom Metazoa; phylum Chordata; class Mammalia; order Chiroptera; family Rhinolophidae; genus Rhinolophus; species Rhinolophus hipposideros. The sequence continues at coordinate 44,708,010 of NC_138046.1, forward strand.
TTCTTTACGTCGTCTCTAAGCTCCTTAAACATTGTTATCATCAGTGTTCTGAACTCTGTCTCTGATAGGCTGGTTAACTCTGTTTCATTTGGCTCCATTTCTGGAGATTTTTTCTGTTCTTTTATTTGGGACATATTTCTTTGTTTCCCCATTCTGGATGACTCTCTGTGTTTGCTTCGATGTATTAGGTAGATCCCCTAGAGTTCTTAGTTCTTGCTGGGTTATCTTATGTAGTATGTGTCCTTTATATTTGACTTGGACTACTTCCCTCTTCTGCTCTGGGTGTGCTCCAAAGGTGACTCTTTTGTTGTGTATATTGTCCTGTTAAAGAAGATCTTTAATAGCTTTTCGCTTGAGAGTAGGTGGGGTTAACTCTTAGGCTGACTAGTTGTGAGACTTGGCTCTGCCCACTGCAGGGTGTTCTGCTGCATGAGAATTGACCACTTAAATGTGGTTTGGCCTCTATGGGCTCTTGTGCCTGTAGAGAATTCCCTCTGGGTGTGTCACTTGTAGGTCAAACCCGGTAGTACTCTCGTTTGGTCTCGAGTTGGCCTCTGGGTGTATTGAATCTTGTGCCTCTTAAGCTGGGCCCTGGTGTAGGGCAATTTCAGAACAAAGCAAATCACCAAGCACAACAACAACAACAACAAAGAAAAAATCAAATACATTCACATGTAAAAACAACCGACAACCCACACTCAACACAGGCAAAGATATCAAAGATATAACAACAAAACAAAACAAAACAAAAGCAGTGCCAGTCTTGGCTTAAACCCACCAAGTAATCTCTAGGTTGTCCTCTGCTGTACCAAAGAGGCCTCTGCGCATTGTGCAGGCAGAACCCGTTACCTGGTGCCCAGAGTGATGTTGGGACTACAGATTTAGATGACTGGGGCTGAGGGGTCTGGATGGTAGTTTCTATAAAGACAGTGCAGTTTGTGCCCTTGCCTGCACATATGCGCACTGAGAGTAGCACCACTAGCCCTTTGCCCAGTTCTCCTTAGTCTTAGGGCTCTTTTTCCGTGTGTGTGTGTGTGTGTGTGTGTGTGTGTGTGTGTGTGGACGGCTGGAGATTTCTGAGCTGCTGCAAGCCCAGAGCTGAGTCTGCCGCCTACTACTGATCCCTGGGAGTTCCTCCAAAGTTATAATTGCCCTGCCCTAGGCAGGCCATAAAGGGTGGTGGCTGGGGATGGAGGGGTCTTCTCTCTCCCAGCCCAGCCCTGTCACACTCTTCCCGCAGGCCAGAAAAGGTGGTGGCTGGCAGTGGAGGAGTCTCTTCTTTCCTAGTCCAGCATAAATCACACTCTTCCCAGCCTCTTCCCTGGGTCAGAGCTGCATGCCAGTCTTCCCAGAGCCTGAGCACTAAGGCTCCTCTGTAATCTGACACTACTCCTCAGTTCAGGGTCCAGTTTAAGTGTCTGGAAGGGCTGAGGTAGGGTTGGAAGACGGGGGGAGGGGCCCAGGTATGGAGTTTGTGTCCTTTGTCTGACCTATGGCCCAGCTGGAGGTCTCAGCTGAGGTTATTGCCCCAAATGCTGGATATGCTGCTCCCTCGGCATAAGAGATCAGCTGTGGGATGCAGGGAAAGAGCCCACCTCCTGCCTTTTGCATTCTCTGTTCCGTCCTGGGATCCCCTGTGTCTCTGCAGCTGTGGATGCCAGCCGCGTTTCCACCGCTGCAGATGCGGGCCACGTCTCCACAGACTCGGATGCGGGCTGTGTCTCCACTCTGCTCCTTTCCCTCCTTCCCTGATTGCCCAATTTTCCCACTGTCATGCAGGGTGGCCTGCGGGGTCTCAGCTCCCACTCCCCACATAAGAACGCAGGATATGGTGAGGCCAAAAAGGAACACCCACAGAGCCATACATGGGGGAGCCATACCGCTATATTCTCGCTGGCGGTATCCGCCTCACTGCAATCCGCTCTTGCCAGCTCAGCCACCATCTACTTACTAGCCCCCATTTTCTGCTAGTGTAGCCACAGCAGTTATATTAGTGGCCAATGGCTCACTGGGTAGAGCTGACAGCCAACTAGCCACAACCAATGGCCATCCCCCCACGTGAGGCCAAGAGCCTGGAAAATGCTCGCTGGGGCTCTGTTCCCACACTCCACCCCTACAGGGTCTCGCCTCACAATCTACGTGACAAGTCTTCCGCGAGGGTCCCTGTGCGAGGAGCCTGGAGGTGAATGAAGTATGCTGGACACAGCCAGGGCTCTCAGAGCACTGCCACTCTCTCTGAGCACAGCCAGAGTTTCTCAGGGCACCACCAGTCCTTCTAGGCACAGGCAGACTTCGTGGACTTCTTAGGGTAACACCAGTCTCCTCCTGCCCTCCTGGCAGGCGGTACTGTTGTACTGTAGCCACACGCTGCAATCCGTTTCTGCTAGTCACGTTCTTGCTAGCCCCCATTATCTGCTAGCATAGCCACAGCAGTTATATTAGTGGCCAATGGCTCACGGGTTACAGCTGACAGCCAACTAGCCACAACTGATGGTCATCTACTACCCTAGTCAGCACCCCCCACGTGAGGTCGAGAGCCTGGATACTGCTCTCTGGGGATGTGTCCCCACACCCACCTTCAAGTAATCCTTGCACGAGTCTCTTAGCTGTTCTGCGTGATGAGCAGAGAGTCCTTTAATGGGTTACACATGTCCCTTTTGTCATAAGATCCGGAGGAGAACTCAAAAAGTGCCCCAACCCCGCTGCCACCATTCCTATGACGTTACTCCTTCATTTATCAGTTCTAATAGTGTTTTAGTGGAGTCTTTCAGTTCTGTCTATACAGCATGTCATCTGCATATAATGACAGTTTTACTTCCTCCTTACCAATTTGGATGTCTTTTATTTCTTTTTCTGTCTGATTGCTGTGTTTCAAACTACCAGCACTATGTTGAATAAAAGTGGAGAAAGTGGGCAACCTTGCCTTGTTCCTGATCCTAAGGGGAATGTTTTCAGCTTTTCCCAATTGAGTATGAAGTTAGCTGTGGGTTAATTATATATAGACTTTACTATGTTAAGATATGATCCCTCTGTTTCCCACTATCTTCAGAATTTTTATTGTAAATGGCTGTTGGTTTTTAGCAAATGCTTTTTCTGCATCTATTGATATGATCATGTGATGTTTCTTTTAGATTTTGTTAATGTGGTGTATCATATTAATTGATTTGTGGATGTTGAACCATCCTTGCATTGCAGAGATGAATTCCACTTAATCATGGCATATGATCTTTTTAATGTATCGCTGAATTCTCTTCGCTAGCATTTTGTTGAGGATTTTTGCATCTATGTTCATTAGGTATATCAGCCTGTAGTTTTCTTTTTTTGTAGTGTCTTTGTCTGATTTTGGGATCAGGGTGATAGTGGCTTCGTAAAAAGCGTTTGGGAGCCTTCCCTCCTTCTGGATTTTTTGGAAGAGTTTGAGGAGAATAGGTGATAATTCTTTTTTTTAAACTTTTGTAAAATTAACCAGTAAAGCCATCTGGTCCAGGCCTTCTGTTTATTGTGAGCTTATTGATTACTGATTTAATATCACTGATAGTAATCAATCTATTCCGACTTTCTGTTTCTCCTTGAGTTAGCCTTGGAAGGTTGCATGCTTCTCAAAAATTATCCATTTCTTCCAGATTGTCAAATTTTTTGACGCGAAGGTGTTCATTGTATTTTCTTCTTATTATTATTTTTTTTGTATATTTGTGGTGTCTATATCATGCTTCCTCTTTCATTTCCGATTTTGTTAATTTGGCTCCTCTCTCTTTTTTTGTTAAGTCTGGCTAAAGGTTTGTCGATTTTGTTTTTTGGGTTTTTTTACTAATATATTAGTTTCAGGTGTACAAGACAAGGTAATACTTAGACGTTCATCATTTATATCCCTCACACTGTGAAATCCCCTCCCCCCATCCACTATCCCTCTGACCTCGCACCGAGCCATCACATTATATATATAAAATTATAGTAGGCATTCATTATTGTTTAGCTTCTGGTGTACAGTGCCATGATCAGGCATCTACATCCCAATTGGGACACATGTCCATCGGATACCCTACAAAATCTTTACAACATTATTGATTACGTTCCCCAAATTAATTTTCAAACCCCGTGGCCATCTTGTGGTTACCGACTGTTTTCTAATCCCCTCACCTTCCCCGTTATCCCAGCCCTGCCCAACTAACAACCCTGTTTTTCCTCTTTGTCTCCAAAACTGTTTCTGATTAGTTCATACACATATTTTTTTCTTTAGATTCCGCATATATGTGAGATCATATGGTATTTGTCTTTCTCCGTCTGACTTATTTCACTTAGCATAATATTCTCTAGGTCCATCCATGTTGTTGCAAATGGTAAGATTTCTTTCTTCTTTATGGCTACGTAATACTCCATTGTATGAATGCACCACAGTTTCTTAATCCAGTCATCTACCGATGGGCATTTCAGTTGTTTCCATGTCTTGGCTATTGTGTATACTGCTGCAAAAAACATAGGAGTGCATAAAGATTTTTGAATTGGACATTTAGGTTTCTCCGGATAGATACCTAGGAGTGGAATTACTGGATCATAGGGTGGTTCCATTTTCAGATTTTTGAGAAACCTCCATACTGTTTTCCATATTGGCTGCACCAATCTGCAATCCCACGAAGAGTGCACAAGTGTTCCCTTTTCTCCACATCCGCACCAGAACTTGTTGTTTATTGATTTATTTTTTATTTATTTATTTATTAGTTTCAGGTGTACAAGACAAGGTAATACTTAGACGTTCATCATTTATATCCCTCACACTGTGAACCCCCTTCCCCCCATCCACTATCCCTCCAACCTCACACTGAACCATCACATTATATATATAAAATTATAGTTGGCATTCATTAATGTTTAGCTTCTGGTGTACAATGCCATGATCAGATATCCACAGTATCCCTGAGGTGGTCTCCCAAATAGGACGCATGTCCATAGGATACCCAACAAAATCTTTACAACATTATTGAATACCTTCCCCAAATTAATGTTCAAAAAAACCCTGAGGCCATCTTGTGGTTACCAGCTGCTTCCAAATCCCTTCACCTTTCCCCTTATCCCCACCCCCCCCACACCCATCTAACAACTCTCGGTTTTTTCTTTGTGTCCCCAAAGCTGTTTCTGATTAGTTCATTCACATAGTCTTTTCTTTAGATTCCATATATAAGTGAGATCATATGGTACTTGTCTTTCTCTTTCTGACTTATTTCACTTAACATAATGTTCTCTAGATCCATCCATGTTGTTGCAAATGATAAGATTTCTTTCTTCTTTATGGCTGCGTAATACTCCATTGTATAAATGTACCACAGCTTCTTAATCCAGTCATCTACCGATGGGCATTTCGGTTGTTTCCATATCTTGGCTATTGTGTAAAGTGCTGCAATAAACATAGGAGTGCATACAGATTTTTGAATTGGAGTTTTGGATTTCTCCGGGTAGATGCCTAGGAGTGGAATTACTGAATCATAGGGTAGTTCCATTTTCAGATTCCTGAGATACCTCCATAATGTTTTCCATAGTGGCTGCTCTAATCTGCAATCCCACCAACAGTGCACTAGCGTTCCCTTTTCTCCACATCCACGCCAGCATTTGTTGTTTGTTGATTTATTGATGATAGCCATTTTGACTGGAGTGAGGTGGTATCTCATTGTGGTTTTTCTTTGCATTTCTCTGATGGTTAGTGAGGTTGAGCATTTCTTCATATGTCTTCTTGCCTTCTGTATGTCCTTTTTAGAAAAATGTCTCCTCAAGTCCTCTGCCCATTTTTTAATTGGGTTGTTTGTTTTTTTGGAGTTGAGTTGAGTAAGTTTTTTATGGATTTGTAATATTAATCGCTTATCAGATATATCATTGGCAAATATCTTTTCCCATACAGTAGGATCCCTTTTTGTTTTATTTTTGGTTTTTTTTGCTGTGAAAAAACTTTTTAGTTTGATGTAATCCCACATGTTTATTTTTTCTCTTACTTCCCTCACGCGAGGGGATATGTCAGTGAAAATCTTACTCCGGGTAATGTCCATGAAGTTTCTTCCTATATTTTCTTCTAGATATTTTATGGTTTCAGATCTTACATTTATGTCTTTAAGCCATTTTGAATTTATTTTTGTATATGGTGTAAGGAGGTAGTCCAGCTTCATTTTTTTGCATGTGTCTGTCCAGGTTTCCCAGCACCATTTATTGAAAAGACTGTCTTTAACCGATCGTACATTCTTACTTCCATTGTCGTAGATTAAATGGCCATATAGGCATGGATTTATTTCTGGACTCTCTATTCTGTTCCATTGATCTATGTGTCTGTTTTTATCCCAGTACCATGCTGTTTTTATTACTGTAGACTTGTAGTATAATTTGAAGTCAGGTATTGTTATACCTCTCACTTTGTTCTTATTTCTCAAGATTGCTGAGGCTATCTGAGGTCTTTTATGATCACATATAAATTTTAGGATTATATGTTCTATTTCTGTGAAAAACGTTGTTGGTAGTTTGACAGGAATTGGGTTGAATATGTATATTGCCTTAGGCAATATGGACATTTTAACTATATTAATTTTTCCTAACCATGAACATGGAATGTGTTTCCATCTATTTATGTCTTCTTTCATTTCTTTCTTCAGTGTCCTACAAGTTTCTGAGTACAGATATTTTACTTCTTTGGTTAAATTTATTCCCAGGTATTTTATAGTCTTTGGAGCAATTGTAAATGGGATTGTTTTTTTAATTTCTCCTTCTGATGTTTTATTATTGGTATATACAAATGCAACTGATTTCTGAATATTAATTTTGTATCCTGCTACTTTACTAAATTCATCTATCAGCTCTAATAGATTCTTGGTGGAGTCTTTAGGGTTCTCTCTATATAGTATCATATCATCTGCATATAATGATAATTTTACTTCCTCCTAACCAATTTGGATGCCTTTTATTTCTTTTTGTTGTTTGCTTGTTGTGTCTAGAACTTCCAGCACTATGTTGAATAGAAGTGGACATAGTGGGGAACCTTGCCTTGTTCCTCATCTTAGAGGGAATGGTTTTAACTTTTCCCCATTGAGTATGATGTTAGCTGTGGGTTTGTCATGTATGGCCTTTATTATGTTGAGATATGATCCTTCTATTCCCACGTTATTAAGGGTTTTTATCATAAATGGCTTCTGGATTTTATCAAATACTTTTTCTGCATCTATTGATATGATCATGTGATTCGTATTTTTCATTTGTTAATGTGGTGTATCACATTAATTGATTTGTGGATGTTGAACCACCTTTGCATTGCAGGGATGAATCCCACTTGATCATGGCATATGATCTGTTTAAAGTATCACTGAATTCTGTTCGCTAGCATTTTGTTGAGGATTTTTGCATCTATGTTCATTAGAGATATCGGCTTGTAGTTTTCTTATTTTGTGGTGTCTGTCTGATTTTGGGATCAGGGAGATAGAGGCTTTATAAAAAAGTGTTTGGGAGTCTTCCTCCTTCTGGATTTTTTGGAAGAGCTTGAGGAGAATAGGTAATAAATCTTTTTTGAACCTTTTATAAAATTCACCTGTAAAGCCATCTGGTCCAGGGCTTTTGTTTGTTGGGAAATTGTTGATTACTGATTCAATTTCCCTGAGGGTAATCAGTGTATTCAGGTTTTCTGTTTCTTCTTGAGTTAGCCTTAAAAGGCTAACTTGTATGCCTCTAGAAAATTGTCCATTTCTCCCAGATTTTCAAATTCATTGGCATATATAGTTGCTCATATTAATTTCTTAAAATTTTGTATTTCTGCGGTGTCTGTTGTCACTTCTCTTCTTTCATTTCTGATTTTATTAATTTGGGTCCTCTCTCTCCTTATTTTAATGAGTCTGGCTAAAGGTATGTCAATTTTGTTTATCTTCTCTAAGAACCAACTCTTGGATTCATTGATCTTTTGTATTGTTTTTCTGGTTTCTATTTCATTTATTTCTGCTCTGATCTTTATTGTCTCCTTCCTTGTGCTCCCTTTGGGCTTATTTTGCTGTTCTTTTTCCAGATCCCTTAAGAGTAAAGATAAACTGTTGATTAGTGATGTTTCCTGTTTCTTTAGGTAGGCCTGCAATGCTATGAATTTTCCTCTTCGGATTGCTTTCGCTGCATCCCATAGATTTTGGGTCGTTGTTTTCATTTTTCTTTGTCTTGAGATATCTTTTGATTTATTTCTTGATCTTCTACTTGGCACATTCATTATTGAATAATAAGTTATTCAGCCTCCATAAATTGGTGTGTCTTCCAGTTTTTTTTCCTGTAATTCATTTCTAATTTTGCAACACTGTGGTCAGAGAAGACAATTGGTATGATTTCAATTTTCTTCAATTTATCAAGACTTGTTTTGTGGCCTAACATATGGTCTATCTTGGAAAACATTCCACGTGCGTTTGAGAAAACGTGTATTTTGCAGCATTAGGGTGAAATGCTCTGAAAATATCAATTAAATCCAAGTGTTCCAATGTGTCCTTTAAGGCTGTTGTTTCCATATTGATTTTCTGTGTGGAAGTCCTGTCCCTTGTTGTCAGAGGTGTGTTGAAGTCCCCTACTATGATAGTGTTACTGTTGATCTCTGTCTTTACGTCAGTCAGTACCTGTTTTATACGTTTAGGTGCTCCTATGTTAGGTGCATAGATGTTTACTAGGATTATGTCCTCTTGTCGGATCGATCCCTTTATTATTATATAATGCCCATCTTTGTCTTTTAATATGTTCTTCATTTTAAAGTCTATTTTGTCAGATATAAGTATTGCAACTCCAGCTTTTTTCTCATTCTAATTTGTATGAAATATGTTACTCCAACCCTTCACTTTCAGCCTGTGTGTGTCTTTTGATCTGAGGTGATTCTCTTGTATACAGCATATACAAGGGTCTTGCTTACTTGTCCACTCAGCCACCCTATGTCTCTTGATTGGAGCATTTAATCCGTTTACATTTAAAGTGATTATTGATAGCTACATAGTTATTGCCATGTTTAAATTTGTAGTTAGATTGTTTTCATCTTTCTTCTATTTACAGAAATCCTTTTAGTATTTCTTGCAATGCTGTCTTGGTGGTAATAAATTTCTTCAGCTTATTCTTTTCTGGGAAGCTCTTTATCTCTCCATCAACTTTAAATGATAGCCTTGCTGGATAAAGCAATCTAGGTTGTAGGCCTTTGTTTTTCATCACTTTGAGGATCTCCTGCCACTCCTTCCTGGCCTTGAATGTTTCTGTGGAAAAGTCAATTGATAGTCTTATGCAGTTCCCTTGTGTGTAACCCTGTGTCTTTCTCTTGCTGCTTTTAGGATTCTCTCTTTTTCTTTAAGCTTTGCCATTTTATCTATAATGTGTCTTGGTGTGGACCTGTTTGGGTTTATCCTGGTTGGAACTCTCTGCACTTCCTGGGCTTGTATGTTGGTTTCCTTCATCAGGTTAGGGAAGTTTTCGGACATTATTACTTCAAATATGTTTTGGATCCTTTGCTTTCTCTCTTCACCTTCTGGTATTCCTATGATGCACGTGTTCTTGCGCTTGATGTTATCCCAGAGGTCTCTTAAACCATCTTCATTGTTTTTTATTCTTTTTTCTTCCTGTTGTTCTGTTTGGGTGATCTCTGCTAACTTGTCTTCTAAGTCGCTGATCCGATCCTCTGCTTCATCTAACCTGCTGGTAATTCCTTCAAGTGAGTTCTTAATTTCAATAATTGTGTTCTTTAGTTCTAACTGGTTGTTCGTTATGATTTCTACATCCTTCTTTATGTCTTCTCTAAGCTCGTTAAACATTCTTATCACCAGTGTTCTGAACTCTGTCTCTGATAGGTTGGTTTCCTCTGCTTCCTTTGGTTCCAGTTGTGGAGGTTTTTTCTGTTCTTTAATTGGGACATGTTTCTTTGTTTCCCCATTCTGGATGACTTTCTGTGTTTGATTTAATGTATTATGTAGATCCCCTAGAGTTCTTAGTTCTTGCTGGGTTATCTTATGTAGTAGGTGTCCTTTATATTTGACTTGCACTACTTCGTTCTTCTCCTCTGCTTGTGCTCCAAAGGTGACTCTTGTGTTGTGTATATTGTACTGTTATAGGAGATCTTTAATTGCTTTTTGCTTGTGAGTAGGTGGGGTTAACTCTTAGGCTGACTAGTTGTGAGACTTGGCTCTGCCCACTGCAGGGTGTTCTGCTGCATGAGAATTGACCACTTAAATGTGGTTTGGCCTCTATGGGCTCTTGTGCCTGCAGAGAATTCCCTCTGGGTGTGTGACTTGTAGGTCAAACATGGTAGTACTCTGGTTTCGGCTGGAGTTGGCCTCTGGATATGTTGAATCTTGTGCCTCTTAATCTGGGCTCTCCTGGCTTTTGTGTTCTCTGTTCCGCCCTGGGGTCCCATGTGTCTCTGGAGCTGTGGGTGCCAGCAGCATTACCTCCACTGTCGCCGCCGCTGCCACCCACGATTCCACCTCGGGACCGCGCGTTTCCACTCCGCTCCCTTCCTTCTTCCCCTGCTTGCGCAATTTGCGCACCTTCAAGTAATCGTTCCACGAGTCTCTTAGCTGTTCTGCGTGATGAGCAAATAGTTCTTTGATGGGTTATATGTCCTGTTTGTAATAAGATCTGGAAGAGAACTCAGAAAGTGTGCCCCACTGCCTCCATTCCTATGACGTTTTCTCTCATTGTTTTTTATTCTTTTTTTCTTTTTGTTGTTCTCCTTGTGCGATGTCTGCTACCTTGTCTTCTAAATTACTGATTCAATCCTCTGCTTCATCTAACCTCCTGTAATTCCTTTGAGTGTGTTCTTTATTTCAGTTATTGTATTCTTTAGTTCTAACTGGTTGTTTTTTATGATTTCTCTATCCTTTATGTTCTCACTAAGTTCCTTAAACATTCTTGTTATCAGTGTTCTAAACTCTGTCTCAGATAGGTTGGTTACCTTTATTCCATTTAGTTCTAATTCTTGAGGTTTCTTCTGTTCTTTTATTTGGGACATGTTTCTTTGTTTCCTCATTCTGGCAGACTGTCTGTGTTTGTTTCAATGTATTAGGTAGATCCCTTAGGTCTCTTAGTCTTTGCATGGTGAACTTATGTGTATGTGTCTTTTATATTTGAATTGCACAGTCTCCCTATTTTCCTGTGCTTGAGTTACAGAGTTGTCCCTCGTGTTGTATGTATTCTGTTGAAGTTGAGCTTTAATTGCTTTTGGCTTGTTAGTAGGGGGAATTAACTTCAAGGCTGACTGGCTGTGAGAATTGGCTATGCCTGCAGTATATGAACTGCTGCGTGAGGGTTGACCCCTCAGATGAGGATTGGCCCCTATGGGGTCTTGTGGCTGTAGAGAATTCCCTCTGGATGTGTCTTTTGTAGGTCAAACCCAGCAAAACTCTGGTTGGTCTGGAGTTGGCCACTGGGTATGTTGACTCCTGTGCCTCTTGGGCTGGGCTCTGGTGCAGGACAATTTCAGAACAAAACAAATCAACAAGCACAATAACAACAACAACAAAACCCAAATACACTCCCATGTAAAAACAACTGATAAACAACACTCAACAGAAACAAAAATATCAAAAATACAAAAAAATACTAAAGAAGCAAAACAAAAAATAGCAATACCACCCCCAAAAAATTTAACACAAAAAAAATGAGGAGGAAAAGTAGAGCAAGAAAAAAAAAAAGGAGAGAGAAAATCGAATATTTATTCAAATATAATAAACAAAAAGACAGAACCTGTCTTGGCTTAAGCCCACCAAGCTATTGCCAGGTTGTCCTCTGCTTTACACAATCTCCTCTGCTTCTTGTCGAGGCAGAGCAAGCCACTTGGTGCCCAGAATGACCCTGTCAATGAAGTTCTAGATGTGTAAGGCTATGGGGTGTAGTGGGTAGTTTTTACAAAGTCAATGCAGTTTCTGTTCTCGCCTGCATAAACGTGTGCTGAGAGCACCACAAGCAGCTAACAGAAGGTGGGTTTCTTCCCTGTCCATAGGTCTCCTGGGTCTTAGGGCACTTCTTCCATCAGGGTGTGTGGAGGGTGCAGATTTCTGAGCTGCTGAAAGTCCAGGGCTACCTCTGCCACCCACTGCTGACCCCTATGTGTGTCTTAGCAGCTGTAATTTCCCTGCCGGAAGCATTCCAAAAAAGGTGGTGGCTGGGTAGGCAGTTTTCTTTGTCTCCCTAGCCAGCCAAGCAGTTTTGCACTCATCCCAGCCTCTTCCCTAGGTCACACCTGCAAACAGGTTTTTTCCAATTCTTGAGGGCTGCCACTCCTCTGTAATCTGACACTACTCCTCTTTTCAAAGACTAGTTTAAGACTCTGGAAGGGCGGGGTAGAATTGCTGTGGGAGAGTGGGGCAAGCAGCCCAGGTATGGAGTTTGCTTTCTGTCTGTCCAAGAGAGCCCATCTGCAGTTCTCAGCTGAGGTTTCTTCCTCAAACACTGGGCACTGTAGTCCTCTATGCTGATCTCTCGGCAGAACTGTGGGGCTCAGGGAGGGAGCCCACTGACTGGCTGTTGTGATCTCTGGTCTGCATCCTGGGGCCCCGTGTCTCAGCAGCGGCGGATGCAGGCTGGGACTCCACATTTCTCCCTTTCCTCTTTCCCCGCTCACCTGGTTTGCCCACCTTCAGGTAATCCTCCTGTAAGTCTTTTAGCTGTTCTGTGTAATGAGCAGAGAATCCTTTGATAAGTTACAGATGTTCAGTTTGTGGTAACTTCCAGGGGAGAACTCAAGAAGCCCACCTCACTGCTGCAATTTCTATGAAGCCACTCTTGTCAAACAAATTCCTTTGACAGCAAAGAAACTGTAAATTATGCCCTACACGAATTTGCTTCAATGAGGGAATGCAATTTTTAAAATGTGTATCTTCAAATTATTTTTAACAGCTGTATTTAAGTACAGTTAAAATGCAATAAACTTCACATATTTAAGGTGTAAAACTTGCTTAGTTTTGACATATGTATTCACATATGAAACCATCACCACAATCAAGATAATTAACATATCCATCATATCAAAAAGTTTCCACGACTTTCTGTAAGCTGTCATTCTACCCCACTCTGTCTACCACCATCTCCAAAAGGAGACTTTAATATATCTCATGGTGTGGGTCTTCTGGTGATGAATTATTTCAGATTTTGTGGTTTGAAAAGACTATTTCACCTTGGTTTTGAAAGATATTTCTGGGTGTAGAATTTAACTGTATTTTTTTCTTTCACTATGTTAAAGATGCTTCCCCACGTTCCTCTAGCTTGCATTGTTTCTGAGGAGAAATCTGTTATAAACTTTCTTTGTGCCTCTGAACTTAAGTTTTCTTTTTCTCTGACAACTTTTACAATTTTCTCTTTATCAATAATTTTGAACAATTTTATTAAGATGTGTCTTGGCATAATTACCTTTATTTTCCTTGTAGTTGAGGTTCTTAGAACTCTATGTATACATGTTTAATCAAATTTGAGAAAATATTTCAGACATTATTTTTTAAATACTTTGTCATCCCCTTTCTTTCTTTTCCTGTAGGAACTCCAATTACACATATGATGACCCCCAAGAAATTGTCCTACAGTTCACTGATGCTCTGTTTTGTTTTCTTGGGTATCTCTGTGCCTCATTTTGGATAGTTTTATTGCTTTGTATTCACATTAACAATTTTTTTCTTCTTCATCATCTAATCTCTCTTTTTTTCACCATTAATCTCATATGGTTTACTACTCACCTCAGATACTGTACTTCTCATCTCTAGATGTTTAATTTGGTTCTTTTCTATATCTTTAATGAATCCATTTAACTTGTATCTTAAAACAGCTTTATTGAGATATAATTCATATATGGTATGTATACAAATCACCCACTTAATGTATTCAAGTCATTGTTTTTTAGTATATTCACAGATATGTGCAACTATCACTAGAGAAAATTTTAGAACATTTTCTTTACCTCAAAAAAGGAACCATATATCCTTTAGCTATCATCTGCCAAGTTCCCCATGTCTCTCGGCCCTAAGCAACCACTAATCTACTTTCTGGCTCTATAGATTTGGCTTTTCTGAACATTTCATCAAAATGGAATTATATATTATGTGGTCTTTTTTGACTGAGTTATTTCACTTAGCATAATGTTTTCAAGGTTCATCCATGTTGTTGCATGTATCAGTACTTCATTTCTTTTATGACCAAATACTGTATTTTGCCATGTATAATGTTTTCCCATAAATAATGTGCACCCACATTTTTGGCCCAAACTTTCAGGGATAAAAATCTTTCATTTTAATTTTTTAACTCAAATTTTTATTTGTTTACATTTAGGTACTTGTTCTTTTGTATTATAAAGGAATTTTAGCATTTATTTTTAACATATTATGGTACAAGAAATTTTATATAACAAATAATTACAAAACTCAAGAACAGATACAAGGTACAAGAAATTTTATGTACTAGTAAAAAATTTACTGGGCTGGCCCAGTGGCTCAGGCGATTAGAGCTCCATGCTCCTAACTCCGAAGGCTGCCAGTTCGATTCCCACATGGGCCAGTGGGCTCTCAACCACAAGGTTGCCAGTTTGATTCCTCGACTCCTGCAAGGGATGGTGGGTAGCAGCCCCTGTAACTAAAATTGAACAAGGCACCTTGAGCTGAGCTGGTGCTGAGCTCCTGAAAAGCTCAGTTGGTTGGAGTGTGTCCTCTCAACCACAAGGTTGCCGGTTCGACTCCTGCAAGGGATGGTGGGCTGCACCCCCTGCAACTAGCAATGGCAACTGGACCTGGACCTGAGCTGCACCCTCCACAACTAAGACTGAAAGGACAACAACTTGACTTGGAAAAAAGTCCTGGAAGTACACACTGTTCTCCAATAAAGTGCTGTTTCCCATCCCCAATAAAATATTAAAAAAAACCATTTACAATATTTAGTCATCATAGAATGCCAAGAGCTCTTCGTTGTTGCAAATTCATCATAAGTTCAACAAAACTGATTATCATATTCCAGGGTATTATTTTGCATATGGATATCGTTATTGATTTCCAGAGTTACAATTTTAACTCATTTGCATAAATAAAAGAATTGAAAACATTTGTATAGATACAGAATTAGTACTACCCATGTATAATGTGCATCTTTATTTTTCCCTCACAAATTTGGGCAGAAAAGTGCACATTATACATGGCAAAATATGGTAATATTTATAGTATGGATATAACTATATTTTGTTTATCCCCTAAGCAGTAGATGGACATGTAGGTGAATTCCACCTTTTAGCTATGGTGAATAATGCTGCTTTGAACATTCATGTACATGTTTTTGTATGAACATGTTTTCATTTCCCTTGAGTCTATACCTAGGAATGAAATTCCTGGATCACTTAACTATTTTTTAATGATCTGAAGAATTGTCAGACTGTTTTCCAAAGTGGGTGCTCCATTTTACATTCCCAACAGCAGTATATGAAGGTTCTGATTTTTCTACATCCTCATCAATACTTGTTATTACCTGATTTTTTGATTATAGCCATCATAGTGAGTGTGAAGTGGTATTTCATTGCTGTTTTGATTTGCATTTGTCTGATGACGAATTACACTGAGCATCTATTCATGTGCTTATTGTCCATTTGTATATCTTATTTGGAGAAATGTCTATTCAAGTCATTTATCCATTTTTAATTACCATGTTTCCCCGAAAATAAGACCTAGCCAGACAATCAGCTCTAATGCGTTCTTTGGAGCAAAAATTAATATTAATAAAATTAATATAGTAAAATAAGACCAGGTCTATAATATAATATAAAATATAATATAATATAATACAATAATATTATATATTATAATATGTGAATTATAATATATATTAAGTATATAATATTATATTATGATTGTCCAGCTAGGTCTTATTTTCAGGGAAACACAATGTGCTATTTGTCTTTTTATTGTTGGGTCATGGCTTCTACATATTCTAGATACAAAATCCTTATCAGATATATGATTTGTAAACATTTTCTTCCATTCTGTGGGTTATCTTTTTACTTCCTTGGTACCATCCTTTGAAATATGGAAGTTTTCAATTTTGACCGAGTCTAATTCATCTATTTTTTCTGATGCTACTTGTACAACAATCTTTTGCCAAATCTGAGGCTGTGTAGATTTACCCCTATTTTTTTATTCTAAGAGTTTTACAGTTTTAGCTCTTACATTTAGGTCTTTGATTCATTATGAGATAATTTTTAAAATTTTGCTTGTAGCTGTCCCACTGTCCCAGCACCATTTATTGAAAACAACTATTCTAGCCATATTGAATGCTCTTGATACCCTTGCCAAAACTCAGTTTTCCATAGACACAATGTTTTATTTCTGGACTTTCAATTAATTGTATTCTATTAATTTATATGTCCATCCTTTTTCAGTACCATACTTTTTTGATTGATTATTTTTGACTTGTAGTAAGTTTTAAAATAGAAAAACGTGAGGCTTCAACCTTTGTTCTTTTTCAAGATGTTTTGGGGTATTCTGGGTCCTTGAAATTCCACATGAATTTTAGGATGTTTGTTAATTTCTACAAAAAACCCACTGGGATCTGGTAGGCAATGCACTGGATCTGTAGATAAATTGGGGCACCATTGTCACCTTAACAATATTAAGTTTTCTAATCTACGAATGTGATATATTTCCTTTTATTTAGATCTTTAACTTCTTTCAGGGACATTTTGTAGTGTATGCTTCTTGAGGTTTTGTTAAATTTATTCCTAAATACAGAAGGTGCCAAAAAATGTATACACATTTTAAGAAAGGAAAACTGTACTTAAATTGTAGTACTCAATATATACCGATAACAAAAGATGCATGCAAGTCAGGCAAGTTACAAGAGGTGCTCAAAGTGGTTACCATCAGCGTCCAGACACTTCTGATTATGGTGAAATACTCCTTGAGCAATGTTGACCAAAGTGTCCACTTCTATACATTTTTTTGGCACCTCTGATATTTTATTCTTTTTGATGCTATTATAAGTGGAATTGCTTTCTTAATTTCATATTCTGAATGGTCATTGCTAACATAGAAATACAATTGATTTGTGTATTGATCGTATATCCTGCAAACTGGCTGATTTTATTACTTGTAATCATTTTTCATGTACAGATACCTTTTGAATTTCTTTATGCAAGATCATACTATCTATGAAAAAAGATGGTTTTACAGTTTCCTTTAAAATCTAGATACCTTTTTAAATTTTTTTTTATTTTTTTATTTTTATTTTTTTATTTTTATTTTTTTTAGTTTTATTTTATTTTATTTTATTTTTACATCCCTCACACCGTGAACCCCCCTCCCCCCATCCACCACCACCCCGACCTCACACCGAGCCATCACATTATACACATAAAATTATAGTTGGCATTCATTAATGTCCAGCCTCTGGTGTACAATGCCATGACCAGGCATCCACAGCATCCCTGAGGGGGTCTCCCAAACAGGACACATGTCCATCGGACACCCAACAAAATCCCCAAACACTATTGAATAAGTTCCCCAAAGTAATTCTCAAAAAAACCTGAGGCCATCCTGTGGTCACCAGCCGCCCCCCAATCCCTTCACACTTCCCCCCATCCCCAACCCCCCCCCCCGGCCATCTAACAACTCTCGGTTTTTTGTGTCCCCAAAACTGTTTCTGATTAGTTCATACACATATTCTTTTCTTTAGATTCCGCATATAAGTGAGATCATGTGGTACTTGTCTTTCTCTTATATAGTGCTCATCTTTGTCTTTTAATATATTCTTCACTTTAAAGTCTATTTTGTCAGATATAAGTATTGCAACTCCAGCTTTTTTCTCATTTCCATTTGCATGAAATATCTTACCCTAACCCTTCACTTTCAGCCTGTGTGTGTCTTTTGATCTGAGATGAGTCTCTTGTATACAGCATATACAAGAATCTTGCTTTCTTATCCACTCAGCCACCCTATGTCTCTTGATTGGAGCATTTAATCCATTTACATTTAAAGTGATTATTGATAGCTACATAGTTATTGCCATTTTTAAATTTGTAGTTAGATTGTTTTCATCTTTCTTCTATTTACAGAAGTCCTTTTAGTATTTATTGCAGTGCTGGCTTGGTGGTAATAAATTCCTTTAGCTTATTCTTTTCTGGGAAGCTCTTTATCTCTCCATCAACTTTAAATGATAGCCTTGCTGGATAAAGCAATCTAGGTCGTAGGCCTTTGTTTTCCAACACTTTGAGTATCTCCTGCCACTCCTTTCTGGCCTTCAATGTTTCTGTAGAAAAGTCATTTGATAGTCTCATGGGAGTTCCGTTGTATGTAAGCCTCTGTCTTTTTCTTGCTGCTTTTAGAATTCTCTCTTTTCTTTAACCTGTCCCATTTTAACTAAAATGTGTTTTGGTGTGGGCCTGTTCAGATTTATCCTGGTTGGAACTCTCTGCACTTCCTGGGCTTGTATGTTGGTTTCCTTCATCAGGTTAGGGAAGTTTTCGGATATTATTACTTCAAATATGTTTTTGATCCTTTGCTTACTCTCTTCACCTTCTGGTATTCCTATGATGCACGTGTTCTTGCGCTTGATGTTATCCCAGAGGTCTCTTAAACCATCTTCATTGTTTTTTATTCTTTTTTCTTCCTGTTGTTCTGTTTGGGTGATCTCTGCTAACTTGTCTTCTAAGTCGCTGATCCGATCCTCTGCTTCATCTAACCTGCTGGTAATTCCTTCAAGTGAGTTCTTAATTTCAATAATTGTGTTCTTTAGTTCTAACTGGTTGTTCGTTATGATTTCTACATCCTTCTTTATGTCTTCTCTAAGCTCGTTAAACATTCTTATCACCAGTGTTCTGAACTCTGTCTCTGATAGGTTGGTCACCTCTGTTTCATTTGGTTCCATTTTTGTAGGTTTCTTCTGTTCTTTTATTTGGGACATGTTTCTTTGTTTCCCTATTCTGGATGACTCTCTGTGTTTGCTTAGATGTATTAGGTAGGTCCCCTAGAGTTCTTAGTTCTTGCTGAGTCATCTTATGTGGTATGTGTCCTTTATATTTGACTTGCACTACTTCGTTCTTCTCCTCTGCTTGTGCTCCAAATGTGACTCTTGTGTTGTGTATGTTGTCCTGTTAAAGAAGATCTTTAATTGCTTTTCGCTTGTGAGTATTTGGGTTAAATCTTAGGCTGACTAATTGTGAGACTTGGCTCTGCCCACTGCAGGGTGTTCTGTTCCAATAGGGTTGACCACTTAAATGTGGTTTGTCCTCTATGGGCTCTTGTGCCTGTAGAGAATTCCCTCTGGGTGTGTCAAACCCAGTAGTACGCTGGTTTGGTCTGGAGTTGGCCTCTGGGTGTGTTCAATCTTGTGCCTCTTAAGCTGGGCCCTGGTGTAGGGCAATTTCAGAACAAAGCGAATTACCAAGCATAACAACAACAACAACAACAAAGAAAAAATCAAATACATTCCCATGTAAATACAACTGATAACCCACACTCAGCTGAGGCAACAATATCAAAGATATAAAGACAAAACAAAACCAAAAAAAAGAGAAAAAAAAAAAGCAATGCCAGTCTTGGCTTAAGCCCACCAAGTAATCTCCAGGTTGTCCTCTTCTGTACCAAAGAGTCCTCTGTGTATAGTGCAGGCTGAGCCCTTCACCTGGTGCCCAGAGTGTCTTTAGGACTACAGATTTAGATATCTGGGGCTGAGGGGTCTGGATGTTAGTTTCTACAAAGTCAGTGTAGTTTGTGCCCTTGCCTGCATATATGAGCACTGAGAGTAGCACCACCAGGCCTGTGACCAGTTCTCCTGAGTCTTAGGGCTCTTCTTCCATGTGTGTGTGTGTGTGTGTGTGTGTGTGTGTGTGTGTGTGTGGCGGACGGGAGATTTCTGAGCTGCTGAAAGCTCAGAGCTGCATCTGCCACCTACTACTGATCCCTGGGTGTGTCTCCGCAGTTGTAATTGCCCTACCCTAGGCAGTCTGGAAAGGGTGGGGGCTGGGAATGGCGGGGTCTTCTCTCTCCCAGCCCACCTGTGTCACACTCTTTCCTCAGGCCAGAAAAGGTGGTGACTGGCAGTGGAGGAGTCTCTTCTCTCCTGGTCCAGCAAAAATCACACTCTTCCCAACCTCTTCCCTGGTTCAGAGCTGCACGCCGGTCTTCCCAGAGCCTGAGCACTAAGGCTCCCCTGTAATCTGACACTACTCCTCAGTTCAGGGGCCAGTTTGAATCTCTGGAAGGGTGGGGCTAGGATTGGAAGAGCAGGGGGAGGGGCCATGTATGGGGTTTGTGTCCTTTGGCTGACCTAAGGCCCAACTGGCTGCCCCCTTGGCGGGAAAGATCAGTTGTGGGACACAGGGAAAGAGCCCACCTCCTGGCTTTTGTATTGTCTGTTCTCTCCTGGGATCCCCTGCGTCTCTGCAGCTGTGGATGCCGGCCACGTTTCCACTGCTGCAGATGCAGGCCACATCCCCACAGCAGCAACTGTGGGCCATATCTCCACTCTGTTCCCTTCTGTCTTCTCCTGCTCGCCCAATTTGCCCACCTTCAAGCAATCATGGCACGAGTCTCTTAGCTGTTCTGAGTGATGAGGAGAGAGTCCTTTGATGAGTTATAGTTCTCCTGTTTGTGATGAGATGCAGAGGAGAACTCAAAAAGTGTGCCCCACTGCCGCCATTCCTGTGACGTCACTCCACATATTTCCATATCTTTAATTTCATTTTCTGGAGACTTTCGCTCTGAGCTGTCTTGTTGCCTTGATTATTCATAGCAATTAATGATTTATTGTTTCTCTTCCTAGACATCTAGAGGAGTGGGTTCTGCAACAGGTTGATAGAAAGAGGTCTTTCTTTTGTTTTCCAATACGTGTTGATAGGATGTTTTATTTTCTCTGCGACTGAAGCCTTTTTTTCTCTCACACTGTAGTGTTATGTTTTCTCTGCAGTATTCCAGCTTCTTACACAATGGGGGAATTCCCTGGAAGGCGGGCTTCTCCTCTGTTAATAGTTTGCCTGGGTCATAGGGCACCACGTCCCTGTGGGGATGTGGAGAACTTTTGAAGTTCCAAAGTTCTTCCTGCACCAGATTCAGAGCCCATGTGTTTCAGCAGTTCTGTTTACTCCTGCAGGGATCCTCCCAGATAGGTGGAGACAGGGGCAGGGTGAGTTGTGAGAATTGGCTCAGAGTAGTGGTGGTGACCACCACCACAGCCAGTCCTGCTTCCACAACTACCTCCACTTTGCCAGAACTAGTTGGGCTTTGAATCTGTGTCTGCGGACCACAGTTCTCAGTACTGCAAATATTCTGTTCTTTTTATCTGACACTGCTACTGTTCTGCTTATAGCAAAGGGCAGGTGGGGACGGGGCGAGCTCTGGGAGGGTAGGGACGGGGGCGGCTAGTCTCAGTGCCTAAAGCTTCTGTTTTCTATGGCAGTGAGGGCTTAAACCACCGTTTTTATCCTTCTTCCCTCAGTCTTTACTCCGAAGTCTCTGCCGTGAGCATCGTGTTCAGCCATGTTATATGCTGTCCTCTGAGCCCTGTGGGCCATAAATGGAGCCCTAGCAGTCTGAGTTTGTCCTCTCCCGCAGCTGCGGTAATTCCGGGATGCAACAAGGTCAGAGCACTGAGCTAGGTCTTTGTCCTGTGCCCGTGTGGCTCTGTCTCTGCACTTCTCCTTCCTTCCTCCCCTGTTTGCGCAATTTGCCCACCTTTAGGTGAATTCAGTAGTGAGACTTTTCATCTTGCCTGTCTGCTGTGCAAGGAGTCCTTTGTGGAGTTATAGTTTTTTAATTTGTTGTAAATTCCAGGGGAGATTTCCAGAGACTCACCTCACCCCACCATTTTGATGACGTCGCATTTCTGTTTGTCTCTTCAAATAGCTAGCACTTGGTTTCATTGATCTTTTGTATTGATTTTTTTTTTTTAGCCTCTATTTCGTCAATTTCCTCTTGAGCTTTCTTCTTGCCTCCCCTCTACTCACTTTGGGCTGTGTTTGCTTTTCTTTTTCTAGTTCCCTTAGGTGTAAGATTAGATTGATTATTTGAGGTTTTTATTTTGTCTTTAGGTAGGCCTGTGTTACTATGAATTTCCCTCTTCGGACTGCTTTCTCTTTGTCCCATAGTTTTGGGTTGTTTTGTTTTCATTTCCATTTGTCTCTAAGTATCTTTGGATTTCTTCCTTTATCTCATTGTGAACCCATTCATTATTCAGTAGCATGTTATTTAGCCTCCATGTTTGTGTGTTTTTTAGGGTTTCTTTGTAATCGATTTCTGGTTTCAGACCATTGTGGTCAGAGAGGACACTTGATATGATTTCAATCTTCTTGAATTTATTGAGACATGTTTTGTGGCCTAACACGTGATCTATCTTTGAAAATATTCCAAGTGCACTTGAAAAGAATGCATATTGTACTACTTTGCGGTGGAATTCTCTAAAAATATCACTAAATTCCATCTGGTCTAGTATGTCCTTTAAGGCCAATGTTTCCTTACTGATTTTTCTGTCCATTCATATCAGTGGGGTGTTAAAGTCCCCTACTTTGATTGCATTACTATGATTGTATTACTGATAATCTCACTTTTTATGTGCAGCAATATTTGCTTTATATATTTAGGTGCTTCTTTGTTGGGTGCATAGATGTTTACTAGGATTATATAGTCTTGTTCAATCAATCCCTTTATCATTATGTAATGCCTTTCTTTGTGTCTCATTATGGCCTTTGTTTTAAAGTCTGTTTTGTCTGATATAACTATTTCTGCCCCAGGTTTTTGTCTGTTTGTTTCCATTTGCATGAAATATCTTTTTCCATCCCTTTAATTTCAGCCAGTGTCTTTCGATCTGAAGTCGTTCTCTTGTAGACAGCATATGTATGGGTCTTATTTTCCTATTTGTTTAGTTACACGGTGTTTTTGATTGGAATATGTAATCCACTTACATTTAAATTGATTATTGATAGATCCATAGTTATTGCTGCTTTATTACTCATCTTTATGGTCTCCCCCCACCCCCTTCTTCTTCATCTAAAAGAAATCCCTTTAATATTTCTTGTAATATTGGTTTGGTTGTGATGAGCTCCTTTAGTGTTTTGCTGTCTGGAAAGCTTTTTACCTGTCCTTTGATTTTAAATGATAGCCTTGCTGGGTAGAGTAGTCTTGACTGTAGGGCCTTGCTTTTCATCACTTTGAATATTCTGTGCTAATTCCTCCTTGTCTGCAAACTTTCTGTTGAGAAATCAGCTGAGAATTTTATGGGAGCTCCCCTGTAAGTAACTAGTTGATGGTCTTTCACTGCTTTTAAGATTTTTTTTCTTTAACATTTGCCATTTTAATTATAATGTGTCTTGGTGTGGGTCTTTTTGGGTTCAACTTGTTTATATCATCCCTGGACTTATTTTTCTATTTCCTTCACCAGGTTAGAAAATTTTATATTCATTATTTCTTTAAATGGGTTCTCAATCTCTTGAGTTTTCTCTTCTCCTTCTGGTATCCCTATGATACAAAGTTTGTTATGCTTCATGTTGTCCCAGAGTTTCCTTAAACTCTCCTAATTTCTTTTTTTAACTTTTTTTCTTTTTTCTTTCCCAGTTGGGTATTGTCTGGTACCTTGTCTTCTAAACAGCTGATTCAATCCTCTGTTTCATGTAGTCTGATGGTGATTCTTTTTAGTCCATTCTTCATTTCAGTTTTTGTATGCTACATTTTTGACTGGTTCTTTTTTATGGTTTCTATGTCTGTTTTTATGCTTACTATTTCATTGCTGAAGTTCTTCCTGAGTTTGTCTATTTTACCCCTACGTCACTGAGCATCTTTATGATTGTTTTGAATTCTGTATCTGGTAGTCAGCTTGCCTTCATTTTGCTCAGCTCTTTTTCTGGAGTTTTCTCCTGTTCTCTCATTTGGGACATATTTCTTTGTTTTCTCATTTTGGCTGCCTCTCTGTGTCCTTTTCTATGTATTTTGTAGATCTCCCAGTTTTGGCTGGGTGGCCTTATACAGTAGGGTCCCTGTGGGACCCAGTGGCAGTCTCATTGGTCACCTGCACTAGGTGGGGCAGGAGTGTTGTGTGGGTTGTGTGTTCCTTCCTCTTTTAATTGAGCCTTGATTGATTTTGGCATATCAGTGGGTTTGGTTTGACCCTCAGGCTCAATGGATTGGGGATTGACCATATCCACAACTTATGGGGTACTGTGGAGGGGGCTTATCCTATGGAGTGGAATTCACACCCACAGGTTCTGGTTCCTGTCAAGACCACCCTTTCTGTATTTCACTTGTGGGGCTAATTGGATGGTGCACTGCTGTGGTGTGATGCCGACCTCCAGGTATGTTGGTTCCACAGCCTCTTGACAGGGCCTCTGGTGCAGGCCCAGGTAAATTACTGCCTGTGACTGGCCAGGGACTTCTTGGTAAGACCTACAAAGCAATCTGTGGTTGAACCAGGAGATGTGTGGGAGAGGCCACACTGTGAGCCAAGGATGGCTACCACCAGTGTTGGGCCTGGGGTAGCTCTACAAAAAGTCCAGGAGACCCCGAGTCCTGCTGTTGCACATGGCTCCCATAAGGCTCAACCACTAATAAAACATTGTGTGGTATAAGACCTGAGTGAAGCAGTGTCTCAAGGACTTACCAGGGTTGGGGACAAGTGGTGGTCACCAGGTTAATGTAGACTCTGGTTTGGTGCCAGTGCTGAACCTGGAGTTATTCAGCAAAAGTCTCAGAGCACATCAAGGTCAGCCGCTACCTGTCTGGCATCCATGGACCCCTGAGAGTTGTCCAAGAAAGAGTGTGATGCTGGTGGGACTGGCTGCTCTCCAAGTGTCTCTGGAATTGCATGAGTTGAGTGGAGTGGGGTCCTAGGGAGTCACCAGGCTGGAAGTAGTGGTTGTAGCAAGTAGAGTTCACCAGGTCAGCGCAGATTCAGATTTGGCCATGTAGTGGAGGGTTCCACACAGGAATGACGATGCATGCCCACTGGCTACATGGGAGGTGGATTCTATACAATGAAAACAGCAGTTTTCTCTCCAGTCCTTGCCATGAAATCATACAACTCAGTCTCTCCCTGTATGTTTGGTGCCTTCTGAGTCACGGTCCCTCAGTCAGAGCCCAGCGTGAGATCCTGTGAGTGAATTAGTCTGTATGCGGGCCTTGTAAGAGGACATGTGGTGCCTCAGCCTTCCATCTCACTTCAACAGAATCCCCACTGTTTTTCACAGTCAGATGCTATGCGGGCTCCTCTTCCCAGCACCAGTACTACAGGCTGGGGAGCCAGCAAGGGTCTGTGGTCCCTTGCTCCTCCACGGGGGACATCCACAGCTGAGATTCTCAACCACCACTTGCAGATGTTGGGCCGGCCTGTTCTGCGTCTCTGCCTCTCCTACAGTTTCAATGTGGATTCTTTTTTATATTCTTAGTTATAGGCCTTATGTTCAGCTAGACTTCAGATGGTTCTCCAGGTTGATTGTTCTATAATTTAGTTGTAATTTTAATATTGTCATGGGAGGAGGCAAGTGCAGCATTCATGTACTCTGCCATCTCTAGTTACTCTTTGAATTGGATATCCAAGTTTCCTGTTTTAATGTAATTTTTTTCCCTAGAAAATGTATTGCTTTAAATCACTAGCCACTGTAACCAGTTTCTATCATAGTGTCTGGTATATATTAATTAAATGTATTTATTATCTGCCATTCACACTTGAAATTGTACAAGTTTATCAGATTAAATCTACTTGCCTTAAAGAGCTCTGAATAGATGGACAAGTGGAAAGATAAGCTTGGATAAGGATGAGAGGTTACAAGGGTTTTGCCATTCAAGCTCAATCCTCATGGCACAGGATGCAAGCCACGCACAGATACCATGTCCCTCCAAAGACACTTTTTTTTTTGTTTTTAGTTAGGTGGAAAGCAAGGCTTTTCTCCTCACAAAGTCTTGAGCTGTGCAGTGATATGGGCTAGGATTTGGTAAGACCACTTTGTTCCTGACCTTCTGCCCAGCTAATTGATCTTGCTCTTTAAATCACATCATTTAAGCCCAGAAATGTCACAGATCCCATTATAGAAAATAGAAGTACAAAAATGAAAGAAAATGATAAGCCCCCTGAGGCAGCCAGTTTGACCATTTCTAATCTTTCATCCTTGGGGGACTATATTGGAAGTGGGGTTCACTTGTAAAATGGTATTAAGTGCTGGCTGGTTTCATTTTGTTCAGTTAAGAGTACACCTCAAGGCCAGTGTGTAGTGAAGGGAAAGCCAACCTCATCTCTTGCCTTAGGTTAATGGCCGATGAATGCAATCTGCCAAGTATAAAGATAAAGGGTGATGGGAAAGGAACTTCCCAATAATATATCCTCAAGAGATTGCAGAAATTCTATTATTAGTTAATTATCCCAGAATAATGGAAGAAGAGGACTAACAGCAACAATATAGATAGTGGATTGGTCTCAGAGCCCGGAGTGAGACTGAAGCTAAAGCTATGAGGGTCAAATGGCTCTGGCTGTGGAGATTGGAAGAGGGCAGAGCACTATGCAAGTCACTGGAGATCTATATAAGCCTACATGTAGACTGGCAATCCAGGGAACCCATTTTACATCATTCAATGGATAGTGTAGAGGTGGGCATGGTTACATAAAAGAGATTTCCAAGGCTGGATACCACGACTACCTTTTGTCCTCTATCATATTTTCCGTGTCCTAGACACACATCTCTGTACTTCCAAGGCTGTTGTACTCCCAAGGCCACAGCAAGTTTCCTCATTAAGTTGCTACTATCTGTTCAGCCATGTGATTTATTATTCCTTCCAGAGTTACTTTTTGGAGATGCAGTAACCTAAAGCAAAGGAGTGACTCTCATAGTACAATCTCAGACAAACCTCTGGAAAAGATATTTTTCTCTACAAGGGAATACTATGAAGCTTCTCATAACACAACCCACTGGAAATGTAACAGGCCAGATTAACTTCAAATGCAAGAGATTAAAAGTAAAACTGGACTCTGAATTGACTATATATCATTCAATTATACTTACTTCCAGTCGCAAATCACCATGATTTTACTGTCCTCTCTCTTCAATACTATAACCCATGCATATGGCACACAGTGAGAATTTAACAAATGGTACTCCTTGTTGCTTTCATTATCATTACTATTTGAAGCAGTAGTAGTAATAGTATTGCTGCAGTACCTGGCACAGTACCTGAGACATTATATATTCAAAACTATAATACTTTTTTTTTTATTGCACCAGCTCCTGGCCCAGTGGCTGAAACATAATAGAGCACAGACTAAGTTAGTTCTCTCCATTCCCACCTTTCCCTGGGATACATTTGTCTTTAGTTTCCCACATAGCAGTGCCTTACTCAAGTGGACACAGATCTTCTTAGAGCAATAATGCTTAGCCCAGCACCACCAGTGACACCATCTGAAAAGATACTCAGCCTTTCTTTCCATGGTAGACTATTAAGTGGCAAATGGACAGCAAACGTTTAAGATGATTTTTTCAGATGAGGAAACTGAGGTTATGAGCTATTAACTTGGAATTTTAGCTCACCTCTAATCCCTGTATTTTATTATAGCCTGGAAAATATGCCCCCCACCACTGTCTCCCAACTAGGCCATGGTCAATCTCACCACCTTTGTTCTTGCACTCTGCAGTGCCTGGACTACCCACACAATTTTACATTTAATTCATCCTCCAAGGACTGAATTAAGAGCTGTCTCTTCCATTAAACCTTCTCTCAGGCCTCCAGCCCTCTCTGTGCCCTTTCTGAAATCCAAAAGCTTCAAATCAGTACCACATAATTTAGCACTTCATTCCATAACCTTGCAAATCCTCCTCAGCTAGATTGTATTTGCTCATTAGATAAACATATCCATTTGTTGGGCATCCATTTTGTGGCAGACGCTGTGTGAGTGCTCGGAAGATAGGAATCAAGGTACTCGTATCCTAGTGGCAGGAAGACAAACATGCAGTTGGGTGACATTGGAAAATTGTGATCCAAGTGTTCATGGCAAACTCAGAGGAAGATTGGCTAACTTTCTGTGGGTATTGGGAGAAGGCTTCATAGAGAAGGGGAACTATAACCAAGATACTGAAGTAAAGAAGGATTTTGTTAAGTAGAAAGAGTAGGATGAAGCCATGTGCAAATGGTCATAAAACGGCAATTCAGAGAACATGGCTCAGTATGGTTTGAACTTAAGGTGGGATGGAGAGAGACAAGAAAATATCATGGAGTATTTACTCATTCATTCATCAAATCTGTATCAAGAATCCAGGGTGTGCCAGGAAATTGGTTAGGTACAGGTGCTAGAGAAACAGGCCAGATGCAATCTCTGAACTTAAGATTTATGGCTAATTGGACATACAAATAATTACCCAGTAAGACAGAAATACATAACTAAAAATTATGTAATCATGAAGAAGGAAAATAGTACAATGGAGAGAAGACTATGAAGAAACTACTTTATAGAGGGTAGTTAGTGAGGGTTGTGCTGAGCCAGTGAGTGACTGTTATTGAGGTTGGAAAGATGAAAAACAGCTAGAAAAGAGTGTTCTAGGTGGTGATCAAAGGTCTTAAGGTGGAAAAAAGCTTGGCATGTTGGAAGAATTGAAATAAGTTCCACTAGGCTAAAGAATAGTCACAGGGATGTAAAATACAACATAGGGAATATAGTCAATAATATTGTAATAACTATGTATGGTGTCAGATGGGTACAAGACTTATTGGGGTGATCACTTCATAAGTTATATAAATGACTGATCACTATGTTGTACACCTAAAACTAATATAATATTGTATGTCAACTATAATTTAAAAGAAAGTTAAATAAAGAAGAAAACAGTGGATGAGGGCGAGACAGTGGCTTAAGATGAAGTTGTAGAGGTAAAAACAAGCCAAGACCTAGTAGACCTCAGACGGGAGTGTTAATTTTATCACATAAACAGCAGGAAATTAACCAAGGAGGAGTAAAACGGGATCAGGTTTATGTTTCATGAGATAATTTGGGGATGGTGTCATAGACAATATGGAAGGAGAGAGAATGGAGTCAGGAAGATAAATTCTAAGGCTGTGAAATGGTCCCAGTGAGAAATGATGAAAGCAGAGATCTGTTATTTCATAGCCTCCAAAATTGACTAGTATAGTGCTAGGGATGCAGAAGGCTTCTACCATGTTCACATTGATTAAATAAATATAAACTGAGTTGGGTTGTTGAGTCTCTTTCCAGGAAATCACAATGTCTCTTCCTCCTCCTCCCTTTTTGTTTATAATGGGGACAGGGGGGCAGTCTACATTTAGTATTATTAAAGTAATTTGCTGTGTAGTGACAAATGTATATTCTAAGTACTACTTTCCTTTAGTCACTGCTGAGTTACTTGAAAGTAGCACCGGAAAATATCAGTGCTTCTCAAGACAGCCAAACAGCACCTTGCTCTCCTGAGATTTGTCATTTAGGCCTATTCAGGGCAAGAGGTAACATTCACCTTCAAATGCTAACTTCCCAGAAGATCACAAGCACATAAATTGCAAACATCATTTGGTATAATATATGCTTCTCTCTCTGCCATGACAGGGATGTAATTACCTGGAAGAGTGAGGCAAATGTTTGTGGGAGCTTAATGTCTTCATCTCTCTTATATCGAGATGAGACAAGAGGCCCTTTATTACATTACCATTTCCTGGATTTAGATATGATACATGTAAAACAGACCATTCACTTCTCAGATTTGAATCAGATTCTCAGATCTGTCAGCTCCTTGGTTTGGAATGGTGGAGGGGAAAAAAATCATGATTGGGTAGAATGGGTGCATGTTTTTCTTTTACAGCTGGTGTTGGCCTATTGGAACCAATACCCTTTCCCCAGTGAGCAGCATCATGAAGTGGGGTTTCAGGTAGCACTAAAATGAGATTGCAATCCAGGATTTGCATCTGGGGCAGCTGCAAATGTAATCCTGAAAATCAACACAAGCCCATAATCCCAGAGCACAAGGGAAATTGGCTAAAGATGAGCTCCAACTTTGCATCACCAATCAGAAGAATTATCACGAGTATTTTCAGGCAGCAGAAGGGAAGGAAGGAACTATTACTAGACTGTGCCATGTCTCAGGAGGTTTACCCTGAGCCAGTTGGTTTAATAATGTGTTATCTTACTTAACTCTTGCAATGGTTTATGAGGCGAAAATCATTCTTGAGCACAGGTCCTGGAACACAGTGAGCAGTCATTAATGATAACTGCTATAAGTATTGCTAATATTGATAACCTTAATAAACTGAAACACGGAGGGCTTGCCTTGAGTAACTTATCCAAGGTCACAGAGCTGGTAGAGCCAAGATTTGAACCCAGGTCTTTCTGACCCAAATGCTTGGGTTTTTTTCAGCTATACTCCTTTGCAAGAAGGAAAAGATTATGACATTAAAAGACTTTGGGATTTTCCAATCCCTTATTCAGTCTGCCTCCATAACTGGCCATTTGAGACCTTCAGGTACCTAAGAATGTCTTTGGTCTCCCTCTCTCTCCTCACTCAGGTTTCTAAATTTATATCAACCATGGCCCAACTATACTACAAAAAGGTCAACTACTCACCATACAGAGACCGCATTCCCCTGCAAATTGTGAGGGCTGAAACAGAGCTCTCTGCAGAGGAGAAAGCCTTCCTCAATGCTGTAGAGAAGGGGGACTACGCCACTGTGAAGCAGGCCCTACAGGAGGCTGAGATCTACTACAATGTCAACATCAACTGCATGGATCCTTTGGGCCGGAGTGCTCTGCTCATTGCTATTGAGAATGAGAACTTGGAGATCATGGACCTACTGCTGAAGCACAACGTGTACGTAGGTGATGCCTTGCTCTACGCCATCCAAAAGGAGGTAGTGGGTGCTGTGGAGCTTCTGCTCAGCTATAGGCGGCCCAGTGGAGAGAAGCAGGTAAGAGAAGTCCCTATGTGCTGGGAAATAGCCAAGGACAGTAGGGCAGCAGGTTCAGAAGACTTGGAACTGGAAACGTTAGGTAGGCTAGAGTTGAGAAGCCCTGTTGTGGCAACAGTTTACTCTCAGAAACAGGTTCTCTGGTGGTATCTTGGAACCCCCCTACATGGCCCATGCTGAGTTTTCCTCATTTTCCTTTTCTTTGTTAGTATTTGCATATATATATGAATATATATTCATTAATTAATATACATTAATGAATATATATTCATATATACATTCATTAATTCAATACTTAACAACCCAAAAGGCTTTCCATTTCCAGAATATCCAAGTTCCTCCTACCCTCCCTACCCTCTATTCTCTATCTTCATTTTCTTCCTCTACTCAAATGATACATTCTCAGAAAGGAGAGGAGAAATCCTTCTCACCAGCCTCTCTCCTGAAGAAGGACAGGAGGCCTTTCAACAGAGTGCCACAATGCAGATGCAGAATAGGTACAGGTACTCACATATTTTTCTAGTAGCTAGCACATGACTGCATTCCACTCCTAGATGTTTTGGTTTTTGCCTTGGTGACTCCCCTATCCTCTGAGATACCTAGGTTTCATACTCTGGAGTCATCTTTGAGTCTTTCATCTCCCTTTCCTCCATATCTAATCCCAAGCTCTGTGGTTTCTTCTTTCCCAATATATTTTACATATTTTCCTTTCTATGCCAGCTCCCACTACTCTGCCTCTGGTTCTCATCATCTCTTTCCAGGATGAGTGGTTCTCAAAATGTAGTCCCTAGACCAGCAGCATTACTATCACCAGAGGAACTTGCTAGAAATGCAAATGCAAATTTTCAGGCCCTACCACAGACTGAATCAGAAACTCTGGGGGTGGGACCCAGCAAGCTGTGTCTTTTTTTTTTAATTTATTTATTGGGGTGACAATTGTTAATGAAATTACATAATTTCAGGTGTACAATTCTGTATTACATCAACTATAAATCCCATTGTGTGTTCAACACCCAGAGTCAGTTCTCCTTCCATCACCATATATTTGATCCCCCTTACCCTCATCTCCCACCCCCACCCCCCTTACCCTCTGGTAACCACTACACTATTGTCTGTGTCTATGAGTTTTTGTTTCTCATTTGTTTGTCTTGTTTTTGGTTTATATACCACATATCAGTGAAATCATAGGGTTCTCTGCTTTTTCTGTCTGACTTATTTCGCTTAGCATTATACTCTCAAGATCCATCCATGTTGTCACAAATGTTCCTATATCATCTTTCCTTAACGCAGAATAGTATTCCATTGTGTATATATACCACAACTTCTTTATCCATTCGTCTATCGAAGGACATTTTGGTTGTTTCCATGTCTTGGCCACCGTAAACAAAGCTTCAATGAACATTCGAGTACACGTGTCTCTATAGAGAAATGCTTTCAAATTTTTTGGGTAGATACCCAGGAGAGCGATTGCTGGGTCGTATGGTAATTCTATTCGTAATTTCTTGAGGAACCTCCACACTGCCTTCCATAGCAGCTGCACCAGTCTGCATTCCCACCAACAGTGTATGAGGGTTCCTTTTTCTCCACAGCCTCTCCAACACTTGTTGCTATTTGTCTTGTTGGTGATAGCCATTCTGACTGGGGTGAAGTGATAGCTCATTGTGGTTTTTATTTGTATTTCTCTGATGATTAGTGATGTTGAGCATTTTTTCATATGTCTATTTGCCATTTGTAAGTCCTCTTTCTTAACAAGCCCTCCTGGGGATATTTATGCACACTGAGATTTGAGAACAAATGTCCTAGACTGACATGAAAATCTTCTAACTGGACTCTCTGCCTCTAGCATCCTTCTTCCTCTCAAGACATTCTGAACAATGACACACGCTAATAATTCCCAAAATAGTGTAACAATCCAATCATTATTGTCCTTCTTTTCAATACAGTGTCTCCTCATTAGAAGAAACCAACCCATGAAGCCTAACACTCAATACACTTCATTAACAGTCTTTTCTAGTCCTGTCTCTCCTAGTCCCTTCTAAAGCTTTCAAGTCAAATAAGTCTCTTCATTGTCTCCCTTCCTTTGGAGCATAGCACTGGACACATAGCAGGGACAAAGAAAATACAGAGTCATCAAAAACAGAATACTGTAATATATTAAAAAGTAGAAATACTACAAATCAAAACCAAAATTGCAAAGTGTTTGGAAAACATTGGTAATGAAAACACTCAACATCAAATCTCATGGTATATGACCAAATCTGTGTTTAAAGGGAATCCATTGCTTTAATGCTTGCCTAGTTAAAAAGGAATGAAACTAAGCTAAGTGACAACTTGCAGACTAAGAATTAGAATCAATAGAGCAGAAAGGAAAATACTAGATTAAAGGTCCCTTGAGTAAGGGGCCTGAATCCCCTTCTTCCCCATCAGCATTTAACAGAGCCAAAAGAGAAGGGACCTTGTCTCTCTTCTTCACTGCTATATCCTAGCACTGGGAAAATGCCTGCAACATCACAAGCACTCGATAAATATTTATTTTATAAATGAATAGTATGCAACCAGCATTGAACTAAGCATCTTATACAACTTACTCATTTAATCCTCCCAAAACTCTATTAGGTAGCATTACCATCCCCATTCTACCAATTAGCATTATTACCATCCCCAATCTACCAATGAGAAAAATTGAGTCACAGGATGGTTAAGTCACTTGTCCAAGATCACAATAAATGTCAGAGCCAGTGGAAGGCAGTGTGGAGGTTCCTGAAAAAATTATGAATAGAATTACGATATGACCCACCAATCCATCTCCTGGGTATCTACCCAAAAATTCTGAAAACATTTATACATAAAGACACGTGTGCTCCAATGTTCATTGCAGCTTTGTTTACGGTGGCCAAGACATGGAAACAAACAAAACGTCCGATAGATGAATGGATAAAGAAGTTGTGGTATATATACACAATGGAATACTATTCGGTGGTAAGAAAAGATGATATAGGAACATTTCTGACAACATGGATGGATCTTGAGAGTATAATGCTAAGTGAAATAAGTCAGACAGAAAAAGCAGAAAACCATATGATTTCACTGATATGTGGTATATAAGCCCAAAACAACAAAAGAACAAGACAGGAGAGAAGGGGAAAAAATGGTGGCGTGAGGTGAGCCTCTGTAGCGCTCCCCTGGAATTTACAATGAATCGGACAACAATAACTTGACAAAGAACTCCCTGCACAGCAGACAGGTAAGACGAAGAGGCCCACTACTGAATTCACCTCCAGGTGGGTGAATTGCGCAAGCAGGGGAGGAGGGAGAGGAGAAGTGCAGAGATGGAGCCGCGCAGGCGCAGGACGAAGACCTAGCTCAGTGCTCCGAGCTCGCTGCTCCCGGAACTACCGCAGCTGCGGGAGAGGGAAGGACTCGGACTGCTAGGGCTCCGCTTAAGGCCCACAGGGCTGAGGGGGCAGCATATAAAACGGCTGAACCAAACGCTCACGGCAAAGACCTCGGAGAAAAGACTGCGGGAAGAGGGCTGAAATCGGTGGTTAAAGCCCTCACTGCCGAGCGGAGAACGGAAGCCTTAGGCACGGATACTACCCGCCCCATTCCTACCCTCCCAGAGCTCGCCCCGCACCCACCTGCCCGGTGCTAGAAGCGATAAAGTAGCAGTGTCAGATCAAAGAACAGAATATTTACTGCTCTGAGAACTGTGGACCGCAGACACAGATTCACAGCTCAACTAATTCCGGCAAAGGGGAGGGACCTGT
Organism: Rhinolophus hipposideros; assembly: GCF_964194185.1. NCBI lineage: Eukaryota > Metazoa > Chordata > Mammalia > Chiroptera > Rhinolophidae > Rhinolophus > Rhinolophus hipposideros. Next base: position 44,742,628 of record NC_138046.1, read on the forward strand.
GGAAGCAGGACTGGCTGTGGTGGTGGTCGCCACCATTGCGCTGGGCCACCTCTCACAACTCACCCCGCCCCTGGTCCCACCTATCTGGGCGGATCCCTGCAGGAGTAAACACAACTGTTGAAACATAAGGGCTCTGAATCTGGTGCAGAAAGAGCTTTGGAACTTCAAAAGTTCTTTGCATACCTATCGACCTGTTGCCGAAGCTACTCCTGTAGATGACTAAGAAGAGAAATAGTAAATCAGTGATTGCCATGAATAACCAAGGCAACAAGATAGCTCAGAAAGAAAGTGAAAAGTCTCCAGAAAAGGAACTTAGAGATATAGAAATATGTGATTTAAATGACAGAGAATTCTAGATTGCAATTCAGAAAAAACTGAACGAGATGCAAGAAAACACAGAAAGGCAATATAATGAACTCAGAAACACAATCAATGAACACCATGAGCATTTTACAAAAGAGGTTGAAATTTTGTAAAAGAATCAAATAGAATTTCAGGAGATTAAGAACTCAATAGAGGAAATTAACAATAAAATATCCAGCTTAGGTAGTAGAGTTGACCAGATGGAGGAAATAATCAGTGACATCGAAGATAGGAACCTGGAATTTATACAGATGGAAGAAGAAAGAGACTTGAGACTTAAAAGAAATGAAACAACTCTACAAGAACTTTCTGACTCCATCAGAAAGAGCAATATAAGAATAATGGTCATACCAGAAAAAGAAGAAAGAGAGAAGGGAACAGAGAATATATTCAAACAAATCGTCGATGATAACTTCCCAAACTTGTGGAAAGAACTGGATCCTCGAATCCAAGAAGCAAATAGAACACCTAATTACCTCAATCCCAACAGGCCTTACCAAGGCACATTGTATTAAAGCTGTCTAAAATCAATGACAAAGAAAGAATACTCAAGGCAGCCACGGAAATGAAAACGGTAACTTACAGAGGAAAGTCCATTAGATTATGATCAGATTTTTCCACAGAAACTCTACAAGCTAGGAGGGAATGGAACAAAATATTCAAACTATTGAAATAAAGAAATTATGAGCCAGAATATTATATCCAGCAAAGATCTCCTTTAGATATGAAGGAGGAATAAAGACCTTTCCAGACATCCATAAGCGAGGGAATTTTCTAATACACGACCTGCACTACAAGATATACTAAAGGAGGCTATTAGACCACCATCAACAGGGACAACTTGTGGCAACAAAAACATAAAAAGGGGGAGAGTAAAGGTGTGAAGCGGAATATGGGAATAGAGAAAGTAAGCGTGCTAAGAAACTGGAATACTCTAAATATCACACTTTCTTTTACATAAACTTAAGGGTAACCGCTAAAAAAAATCCAGAACTGAAATATGTACTGTAATAAAAGAAGAAACAGAGGGAAACATCATAGAATACCACCACACAGAAATAATAGACAACAACAAAAAGGCAAAGAAACAATGGAGACACAGCCTTACCAGAAAACTAAGGGTAGAATGACAGGAAATCCTCACATATCAATAATCACCCTAAATGTAAATGGACTGAACTCACCAATAAATAGACACAGAGTAGCAGATTGGATCAAAAAACTAAACCCAACCATATGATGTCTCCAAGAGACACATATCAGCTACAAGGATAAGCATAGACTCAAAGTGAAAGGGTGGAAATTGACACTCCAAGGAAATGGTACCCAGAGAAAATCAGGTGTAGCCATAATTATTTCCAATGAAACAGACTTCAGGTTGAAAAAGATAACAAGAGGCTACGATGGACATTTCATAATGGTAAAGGGGATTATACAACAAGAAGTCATAACAGTCATCAATATTTATGCCCCCAATCAGGGAGCACCGAAATATACCAAGCAACTACAAACAGAACTAAAGGGAGAAATTGACCAAAACACAATTATACTAGGGGACTTAAACACACCATTGAAAGCTATGGATAGATCATCCAAACAGAAAATAAATAACGAAATTGCAGCCCTAAATGACACATTAGATGAAATGGACATAATTGACGTATATTGAGCACTTCAACCTAAAACATCAGACTATACATTCTTTTCGAGTGTACATGGAACATTCTCAAGGATAGACCATATATTGGGACATAAAATCAGCATCAGCAAATTTAAGAAGATTGAAATCATACCAAGCATATTCTCTGATCACAAGGCTTTGAAATTAAATATCAACTGCAAAAAGAAAGCAGGAAAAAACACAAATACATGGAGATTAAACAACATACTTTTAAAGAACGACCGGGTCAAAGAAGAAATTAGAGGAGAGATCAAAAGATACATAGAAACAAATGACAATGAAAATACATCCTATGAAAATTTTTGGGATGCCGCAAAAGCAGTTTTAAGAGGGAAATTTATATCATTACAGGCCTATCTCAAGAAACAAGAAAAATCCCAAATAAATATCCTCATGTTACACCTTAAAGAACTAGAAAAAAAAAAAAAAAGCAAAACCCAAGGTCAGTAGAAGAAAGGAGATAACTAAAATCAGGGCAGGACTAAATGAAATAGAGAACAAAAAGACAATAGAAAAAATTAATGTGACAAAGAGCTGGTTCTTTGAAAAGATTAACAAAATCGACAAACCCTTGGCTAGACTCACTAAGATAAAAAGAGAGAAGACACTAATTAACAAAATCAGAAATGAAAAAGAAGAAGTTAACACGGATACCACAGAAATACAAAGGATTATCCAAGAATACTATGAAGGACTATATGCCACCAAATTCAATAACTTAGAAGAAATGGACAAGTTCTTAGAAACATATAGCCTTCCAATGCTGAATCATGAAGAACTGGAAAATCTAAACAGGCCGATCACCAGTAACGAAATTGAATCAGTCATCAAAAACCTTCCCAAAATCATAAGTCCTGGACCAGATGGCTTCACCAGTGAATTCTACCAAACCTTCAAAGAGGATCTAGAACCAATCCTGCTCAAACTCTTTCAAAAAATTGAAGAAGAGTCAGTACTCCCTAACTCATTTTATGAGGCCAACATTACCCTGATAACAAAACCTGGTAAGGACAACACAAAAAAAGAAAACTACAGACCTATATCTCTTATGAATACAGATGCTAAAATCCTAAACAAAAATTCTATCAAATTGAATACAACAATGCATTAAAAAGATTATTCACCACGACCAAGTGGGGTTCATCCGCAGGGCACAAGGATGGTTCAACATTTGCAAATCCATCAATGTGATACATCACATAAACAAAATAAAGGACAAAAATCATATGATTCTATCAATTGATGCAGAAAAACCATTTGATAAGATACAACATCCATTTATGATTAAAACACTTAATAAAATTGGTATAGAAGGAAAATACCTCAACAGAATAAAGGCCATATACGACAAGCCCTCAGCTAATCACATAATTAATGGTGAAAAACTGAAGCCCTTTGCTCTACGTTCAGGAACACGACAAGGTTGTCCCCTATCACCTCTGCTTTTCAACATAGTGTTGGAAGTCCTCGCCAGAGCTATCAGGCAAGAGAAAGAAATAAAAGGCATCCAAATGGGGAATGAAGAAGTTAAATTGTCACTCTTTGCAGATGACATGATGCTATAAATAGAAAACCCTAAAGACTCCACCAAAAAGCTATTAGAAACAATCAATGAATACAGTAAAGTTGCTGGCTACAAAATCAACGTACAAAAGTCCATTCCTTTCCTATATACTAACAATGAAATCTCAGAAAAAGAGATAGAAAAAACAGTTCATTTTGCAATTGCAGCAAAAAGAATAAAATACCTAGGAATAAGTTTAACCAAGGATGTGAAGGATTTATATGCTGAAAACTATAAGACATTTTTGAAAGAAATTGAAGAAGACACAAAGAAATGGAAAGACATTCCGTGCTCATGGATTGGAAGAATCAACATAGTTAAAATGGCCATATTACCCAAAGCCATATACAGATTTAATGCAATCCCCATCAAAATCCCCATGGCATTTTTTAAAGAAATAGAACAAAAAATCATCAGATTTGTTTGGAACTACAAAAGATCCCGAATAGCCAAAGCAATATTAAAAAGAAAAGAACAATACTGGAGGTATCACACTGCCTGATTTTTGTTTGTACTACAGGGCTACAATAATCAAAACAGCTTGGTAATGGCGGAAAAACAGACATATAGACCAATGGAATAGAATTGAGAACCCAGAAATAAAACCACATAAATATGGACAGATAATTTTTGACAAAGAAGCTAAAAACATACAATGGAGGAAAGACAGCCTCTTCAATAAATGGTGCTGGCAGAATTGGATAGGTACGTGCAAAGAATGAAACTGGAATGTTATCTGTCACCTTGTACCAAAATTAATTCAAAATGGATCAAAGACTTAAGCATAAGACCTGACACAATAAACTGCATTGAAGAAAACATAGGTACTAAACTTATGGACCTTGGGTTCAAAGAGCATTTCATGAATTTGACTCCAAAGGCAATGGAAGTAAACACTAAATAAACGAATGGGATTATATGAAACTGAAAAGCTTCTGCACAGCAAAAGAAACTATTGACAAAATAATGAGGCAACCAACTGAATGGGAGAAGATTTTCGCAAACAGTTCCTCTGATAAGGGTCTAATATCCAAAATATACAAGGAACTCATGAAACTCAACAACAAAAAAACAAACAACCCAATTGAAAAATGGACAGAGGACCTGAAGAGACATTTCTCGAAAGAGAATATACAAATGGCAAATAGACATATGAAAAAATGCTTAACATCGCTAATCATCAGAGAAATGCAAATGAAAACCACAATGAGATATTACCTCACCCCAGTCAGAATGGCTTTCATCAACAAGACAAATAGTAACAAGTGTTGGAGAGGCTGTGGAGAAAAAGGAACCCTCATACACTGTTGGTGGGAATGCATTCTGGTGCAGCCGTTATGGAAGGCAGTGTGGAGGTTCCTCAAGAAATTACGAATAGAATTACCATATGACCCAGCAATCGCTCTCCTGGGTATCTACCCAAAAAATCTGAAAGCATTTCTCTATAGAGACACGTGTACTCCAATGTTCATTGCACCTTTGTTTACGGCGGCCAAGACATGGAAATAACCAAAATGTCCTCGATAGATGAATGGATAAAGAAGTTGTGCTATATATACACAATGGAATACTATTCGGCGTTAAGGAAAATGATATTGGAGCATTTGTGCCAACATGGATAGATCTTGAGAGTATAATGCTAAGTGAAATAAGTCAGACAGAAAAAGCAGAGAATCGTATGATTTCACTGACATGTGGAATATAAATCAAAAACAACAAAAGAACAAGACAAACAAATGAGAAACAAAAACTCATAGATACAGACAATAGTTTAGTGGTTACACAGGGTAAGGGGGGGGTGGGTGATGAGGGTAAGGGGGATCAAATATATGGGGATGGAAGGAGAACTGACTCTGGGTGGTGAACACACAATGGGATTTATAGATGATATAATACAGAATTGTACACCTGAAATCTATGTAAATTTACTAACAATTGTCACCCCAATAAATGTAATTAATTGAAAAAAAATAACTACAGACCAATATCTCTGATAAATACAGATGCTAAAATCCTAAACAAAATTCTAGCAAATCGAATACAACAATGCATTAAAAAGATTATTCATCACAACCAATTGGGGTTCATCCCCGGGGCACAAGGATGGTTCAACATTCACAAATCCATCAATGTGATATATCACATAAACAAAATAAAGGACAAAAATCATATGATTCTATGAATTGATGCTGAAAAAGCATTTGATAAGATACAACATCTATTTATGATTAAAACACTTAATAAAATTGGTATAGAAGGAAAATACCTCAACATAATAAAGGCCATATACGAGAAGCCCTCAGCTAATCTCATAATTAATGGTGAAAAGCTGAAGCCCTTTGCTCTACGTTCAGGAACACAACAAGGTTGTCCCCTATCACCTCTGCTTTTCAACATAGTTTTGGAAGTCCTTGCCAGAGCAATCAGGCAAGAGAAAGAAACAAAAGACATGCAAATTGGGAATGAAGAAGTTAAATTGTCACTCTTTGCAGATGACATGATGCTATATATAGAAAACCCTAAAGACTCCACCAAAAAGCTATTAGAAACAATCAATGAATACAGTAAAGTTGCTGGCTACAAAATCAACGTACAAAAGTCCATTCCTTTCCTATATACCAAGAATGAAATCCCAGAAAAAGAAATATAAAAAACAATTCCTTTTGCAATTGCAGCGAAAAGAATAAAATACATAGGAATAAACTTAATCACGGATGTGAAGGTTTTATATGCTGAAAACTATAAGACATTTTGAAAGAAATTGAAGAAGACACAAAGAAATGGAAAGACATTCCGTGCTCATGGATTGGAAGAATCAACATAGTTAAAATGGCCATATTACCCAAAGCCATATACAGATTTAATGCAATCCCCATTAAAATCCCAATGGCATTTTTTAAAGAAATAGAACAAAAAATCATCAGATTTGTTTGGAACCACAAAAGACCCAGAATATCCAAAGCAATATTAAAAAAAAGAACAATACTGGAGGCATCACACTCCCTGATTTTTGTTTATACTACAGGGCTACAATAATCAAAACAGCTTGGTTATGGCGGAAAAACAGACACATAGACCAATGGAATAGAATTGAGAACCCAGAAATAAAACCACATAAATATGGACAGATAATTTTTGACAAAGAAGCTAAAAACATACAATGGAGGAAAGACAGCCTCTTCAATAAATGGTGCTGGCAGAATTGGATAGCCACATGCAAAAGAATGAAACTGGAATGTTGTCTGTCACCATGTACCAAAATTAATTCAAAATGGATCAAAGACTTAAGCATAAGACCTGACACAATAAACTGCATTGAAGAAAACATAGGTACTAAACTTATGGACCTTGGGTTCAAAGAGCATTTTATGAATTTGACTCCAAAGGCAATGGAAGTAAAAACTAAAATAAACGAATGGGATTATATGAAACTGAAAGCTTCCGCACAGCAAAAGAAACTATTGACAAAATAATGAGGCAACCAACTGAATGGGAGAAGATTTTTGCAAACAGTTCCTCTGATAAGGGGCTAATATCCAAAATATACAAGGAACTCAGCAACAAAAAGACAAACAACCCAATTGTAAAATGGACAGAGGACCTGAAGAGACATTTTTCGAAAGAGGATATACAAATGGCAAATAGACATATGAAAAAATGCTCAACATCGCTAATCATCAGAGAAATGCAAATGAAAATCACAATGAGATACCACCTCACTCCATTCAGAATGGCTATCTTCAACAAGACAAATAGTAACAAGTTTTGTGGAGGCTGTGGAGAAAAAGGAACCCTCATACACTGTTGGTGGTAATGCAGACTGGTGCAGCCGTTATGGAAGGCAGTGTGGAGGTTTCTCAAGAAATTACGAATAGAATTACCATATGACCCAGCAATCGCTCTCCTGGGTATCTACCCAAAAAATCTGAAAGCATTCCTCTATAGAGACACGTGTACTCCAATGTTCATTGCAGCTTTGTTTACGGTGGCCAAGACATGGGAACAACCAAAATGTCCTTCAATAGATTAATGGATAAAGAAGTTGTGGTACATATACACAATGGAATACTATTTCGTGTTAAGGAAAGATGATATAGGAGCATTTGTGACAACATGGATGTTTCTTGAGAGTATAATGCTAAGTGAAATAAGTCAGACAGACAAAGCAGAGAACCCTATGATTTCACTGATATGTGGTATATAAACCAAAAAGAACAAGACAAATAAATGAGAAAGAAAAACTCATAGACACAGACAATAATTTAGTGGTTACCAGAGGGTAAGGGGGTGGGGGGTGGGTGATGAGGGTAAGGGGGATCAAATATATGGTGATGGAAGGAGAACTGTCTCTGGGTGGTGAACACACAATGGGATTTATAGACGATGTAATACAGAATTGTACACCTGAAATCTATGTAAATTTACTAACAATTGTCACCCCAATAAATTTAATTAAAAAAAAAACGAACAAGACAAACAAATGAGAAACAAGAATTCATAGACACAGACAATAGTTTAGTGGTTACTAGAGGGTAAGTTGGGTGGGGGGAGGGAGATGAGGATAAGGGGGATCAAATATATGGTGATGTAAGAAGAACTGACTCTGTGTGGTGAACACACAATGGGAGTTATAGATGATACAATACAGAATTGTACACCTGAAATCTATGTAATTTTACTAACAATTGTCACCCCAATAAATTTAAAAAAATGTCGGAGCCAGGATTAAAACCCAAGTAGCCTAGCTCCTAAACCCACCCTTTTAACCTCTAGGATGCACGGCTCCCTGGCCATTTAATTCTTAAAATTCCCAGGACAGGCGTTCTCAGGTGTGGTAGATCAGTGGATGGATGAGCTCTCTGGAAAGGATTCATCATGTAGAGGAACAGCAAAGCAGAGAGGTGTGAACATGTTCCCTACTCAGTCCTCATCACCATCCCCATCAAAACTAATTTATTCTGTGCCCCACTTTCTCAGAGCCCCATTAAATGCCTGAGTGATTTAATGCGCCGATCTGAGCTATAGCTTACCCAGCTACCCTGCAGCATGATGATTTTTCCTGCCTCTGAGATTATGTAGCCCTTTACTTGACACTAATCATGTACTACCGTGTTTCTCCCAAAATAAGACCTAGCTGGATAATCAGCTGTAATGCATCTTTTGGAGCAAAAATTAATATAAGACCCGGTCTTATTTTAATATAAGATGGGGTCTCAATATAGCATAACATAATAATTATATTATAATATAATACCAGATCTTATGTTAATTTTTGCTCCAAAAGATGCATTACAGCTGATTGTCTGGCTCGGTCCTATTTTTGGTGAAACATGGTATTGGTCAGCCTTACTTGTGTAAATGTCTGGTCTCCATAACTAGATTGTTTCTTAATTGTGTGGCATTCTCTAATGCCCAACTGCTTCCATGCTTCCCCTATCAGTACCTAACCTAGTGCCTAGTATATAATGGGTAATATATAAATATTTACTGATAAAAATGAAGGAATTAAGTGTATCTCCCTGTCACGTCAATGTCCGAGTGGATGGTATCCCAGGCCTGCTCTATTCACAGGCCTCCTGGGACATAGCCAGGGGTTTCTCACTGCTGCACACACAGCTGGACATTCTCAGGTTACGATCTGTAGCCAGCAGCAGCCTCATAGTTCACAGCAGCCACCTTTGGGTACGGGCCCCATAGCCCCATTGCTGGTCACAGCCAGCAACACAGCACAGGACAGCACAGCCCACGGTCTCCACTGTGTCTCTGTCTCAGCTCCCCTGTCTCTGCGCCAGCCTGGTCTCTGTTCCCTAAAATGGCTGGGCTCTTTATACCCCACTGAGACAAAGATGGCTTAGAGCCAAAGGTGCTTACATAAGGGTATATACAAACAACATCTTCAGGATGAATGGCATTTGCACGACCTTCTATCTTCTTGGACTGGTGGTCCCCACCAGTCAAGTTCACCAGCTGACGGGGGCGGGGGGGGAAGCCTGATTAACTCTATTCTCCCCACATTCCACCCTTTCAGGCTTTCTCACCAGCCAGTCTATCTCTCCAGACTGGGACCTTTGTCCTAGGCCTCTTTGACAGTAGGGCAGAGCCCTGCACCCAGAGGCCGCAACAGCAATACAAGGAACAGCAGAAGGCCACCAGGAGACAAGCCCCGCCTCCCAACAGGGCAAGGGCCGCACCTCCAAGAGTAGGAGAGTTGAGCCTACCTCTCCTGTAGGGGGTCTCCTGTTAGGCATTGAATACTATCAATCTCCTCAACTAGGGCAGACAGCGCCTGGCTTCCATTTTTCTTAGTATCTGCAATATACACAGAGCATTCAGTATACACAATGGTACAGGTACGTTCCTGGGCAACAGTTAAAATGTCCAAAGCTATCTGGTTTTGGAGGACTTTCCTCATCTGATCCACGTCCTCCCTGAAGAAGCGTAGGGCCCCGTGAGTTTGGTTGAGAGCTCCAGCAGTATGCTCAGCAAGTGCAGTTATTTGTGTATCCACCACAATAGAACTGGCTTGGGGACTGAGACTAGCCAATGGATAAAACCACCCAGGTGTCCTTTTGACACAGTGTTGCTTGGCTCTAAATGACTCCCAACTCTGGGGTTGCCTTTCTAGTGTAGATTGTACACTAGCTGGGAGGTATGGCCACCCCCACATACAATGCCCTGTTCACTTGGCAGGGTGGTAGGGCCAGCCATACGAGCCATAAATCCAGAGGCTCCCATCTGGAACAAAAATGGTGGGGCTAACCCCTGTTGCTTTTGACCATTCCACCACACACAACCCTCAGGGACTCAGGTTATGTTCTGACATAGGGCCGCAGGCACCCAGCCCACATCTCTGGTGCCAGGCTGTCGCTCCAAACACATAGGAATGACCTAGGCAAGCTCCACACCTTCAGTCATGAGCCACCCCCATCTATTCCATACTGTGTAGCTCAGCCACAGCTTGGTATGGTTTCTCTGCACCCTCATATAGGACAGGATGGTTGCTGCTACCGGTAATTTTCCCAGTTTGTGGTACCAGACTTTTATGGCAGTTCTTGGGGTCCCTTGCATGGTGTCAGAATGCAGCAGAACAGGGGACCCCATGGTAGGCCACAGCGAGAGCACAAAAGTTCCCCACAAAATCGTCCCAGCATCAGGATCTCTGTATATCACAGTCACTTGTAGCAGCCACTCGGCCACCACGCCTGGCATCACTTGCAAATCATGGGTCACACCAGTCCCCCATGAGTCTATCACGCCCAACCACCGACAGTGGGGGCTTTTGACCCACCAGGGCCAAGTCCTTTGCTGCCGTTCCCCTGCTTTCACGCATGTGGGCACTGGCAGCAAAATGTTCCCATTTCTGCCACACCCTGGCTTTAACAGTCTCACTTGTAACCTGTAACTGAATGGGAGCTGTCGTTCAATGCAGCAGAGCCTCTACTGGTGTGGGCCCTCCCTTTAGTGGTCTCTCATTCAAGATCCCCCAAATGTCCCACATACACAAGGCCCAGTTGTGCATCATGGGAAGGTGTTTTGACAACCGGAGGCCTTGCTTCAAAAGGCTGTTGTAGCGTTCAGTCATGTCAGCAGCTTGTGGATTGTACGGGGTATGAAACAACCATTGTACGTCCATCCTGGCAGCCCAGCATTGCACTTCTTACCCTGTAAAATGAGTAACCCTGTCACTTTCAATGACTTGGGGGCAGTCATAGAGGGCGCACAGCTGTGTAACAGCGACCATTGTATGTCACTGAGCTGCAGCCTGACAAGATCAAGCAAACAGCAACCCCGTAGCTTTGTCCACTGCTGTGAATGCATACACAGCATTGCAGGCTTTAGGCAAGGGTCCAATGTAATCTGCTTGCTAGTGAGCTTGGGGCACCCTCCCTTGTGTGATATGTTGTGTCACCCAGGGGAGCTTCAGCTTGAGCATAGACGGCACAATAATAGCAGACTGCTGTTTCAAGAGCAGACCCCAGAGTCTGCTCATCTGCCACATGTTTCTGCTTCCAGCGTGCTGCAATTTTCTATACAGCCAATGGGCCACATCAGTGACGGGGGCCTGTTCCAACCATCAGAAACCGGGCTGGCGTAGAGACAGGGGAGCTGAGACAGAGACACAGTGGAGACCGTGGGCTGTGCCGTCCTGTGCTGTGCTGCTGGCTGTGACCAGCAATGGGGCTGAGGGGCCCATGCCCAAGGGCGGCTGCTGTGAGCTGCTGTGAAGCAGGCTGCTGTGAGTTATGAGGATGCTGCTGGCTACAGGCTGCAACCTGAGAATGTCTAGCTGTGTGTGCAGTGGTGAATAAATCCTGGCTATGTCCCAGGAGGCCTGTGAATAAAGCAGGTCTGCTCTGCCTTCGGCTCCACGCATTTTCTTCCAGGTCCCCAAGTCAGACAACTTACCCCCAGGATACCATCCACTCAGACATTGATGTGACACTCCCAGAATAGAACATGGCTAACTGAAAAAAGACATCCCAGACTTTCATATTCAATCCCATTTGGCTTCATAACTGTTTCGAAAGAGAGGAGAGCACAGGGCATATTTCAAAGAGAGGGCTAGCAATATCAGCCCTGTCTGGGTTTTGAAAGTAGGACAAGTCCTTCTTTGAGGGTCCCCAATTCCCCATCTTTCTCTAGTGCTCTGGCAAACCCTGAGGAAGAAAGATACCAGGTAAACTTACACTAAATTACAATCTAAGACATGACCTTCCCTGGAGAAAACCAGTGCTTAACTCACAGAAATGAATCACTAATGGTGGAATATCAGGCATATGGAACCTGGGTGAAGATATTTGGGAAAAGCTGTCTTTTACCAAGATCCTTTCAGACACACTGCTAGTGTTAAGAACACTTTTATCCATACTCGAATATCACACCATATGTACAAAGCCACAGAGCCATCAGCTCCATCCTCAAGTCTCTTCAGCAGCCTTCTCTTCCCTATCTCCTCTCTCTCCCACCCCCCCACCAGCCCCTGCTAAATTTCATTTTCTTCCATTGCTCTGATAATCACTGTGTAACTATAACAACAGGCTGCCACAGTGCAGGAGCTCTGCCTTTCCGGGTGATAGAAATGAGATTTGTTTACCTGGGAGCAATCATGGATGTGAGCAAACATAGGACTCTTGAAGGACCTTGGATCCAGAGGGGTAGGCTATTTTCAGTAAGGCACTCCTCCCACAAACAGAATACAAACACCTATCCTTTTTCATGGAGACCCTCCCCAATCTCGCCAAGCGATTGAGCACAGCTGACTTTCATCAATCTTGGGTAGGTAAACTTGTGCCCTCTTTGGCTTTACTGGGCATGGAGTTTGGCCTCAGGCTGGCAGCAAGACCCCCTCTGCTCCATCCTCACCCAAGCCTGATGTGCTCTTTTCACTCTTCTAGCCTATCAAAACTGCTCTTAGATAAAAAATGGAGGTCAGGCATAAATGGCTAACACTGGCTTCAAGTATCAACACTCACATGGAGACCCGTATTTTTAAGAGGGACCAGATCTTAAAGTAAAAATGGTGATGCTCTATTAGAATTCTCTGCACTAGACAACACATAGAAGCCAGTGTGTGTGTGTGTGTGTGTGTGTGTGTGTGTGTGTGTGCGTGTGTGTGTTGTTACTCTGTTGTCTTCTGTGCGTGTTATTCTGCAGTCTTTGTGCTGCTCCAGAAATTGAACTTCTTGGAGCATCCACTTCCTAACCACTATGGTCTATTTCCTTAGGGGCAGATTTTGGCGACATGGGGGAGTTGTGATTCTTTGGATAAACACTCTTAAATAATTCTCAGAATTCAAAGTTTTTGGACCGCAGAAGTTTTAATGCCAGTCTAATTCTTGTCTATCAAGTCTACCCCCTCAGCCCACTGACTCTGGGAACCACCAGAGGAGCATCATCAGCAGGAAGAGCAAATCCAGCAACAACCCAGAAATGGAACTTGTATCTCTGTATGGTTATAATAAGCTCAAAGATCAACCATTGGCATAAGAACTTGTCAAAATGCATATTCCTGAGTCCCACTACATACCTACAGAATCAGAATATTGGGGTTTTGGGCCTGGAATCAGCATTTTAATATGCCAGTCCCACCTGTTTCTAGGTAGGAGGTCAATGTACCTCTCTGTATTTGTTTCATATGTCTGCCGTAACAAATTACCATAAACTGTGTGGCTTAAAATAAAATAATAAAATAAAATAAAATAAATGCATTCTGTCATAGTTCAGGAGGCCAGAAGTCCAAAATAAAGGCATTGGCAGGGCTGGTTCCTTATGGAGGCTCTAAGCGAGAATCTGTTCCATGCTTTGACCTATAGCCAGATCACTTTAATCTCTGCCTCTGTCACCACTTAGAGTTCTCCTCTCTCTCTCCTTTCTCTTATAAAGACACAAGTCATTTGATTTAGGGCTCACCCTAATCCAGGAGAGGCTCATTTTAACTTGGTTACATCTGCAAAGACCCTTTTACAAATTAGGTCACATTCACAGGTACCAGGGTTTAAGACCTGAACATCCCTCTTGAGGGGATACAGTTCACCGCTCTATGCTCTCTATGAGAAATACTAGTCTAGACAAATGGTTTTCTAACATTTCTAGTAGCAGAGTCTTTCATTAAATTAAATCCTGCTCTTATATAAAACAAACTGACCCAAGCAGAGCTGCTCTAGTTTAAGAGCAGGTTGTGGCCCAAATCCCCACTTATTCACGCACGTGGGCACACACACACACACACACCCCCATACTTGTTTGGTCCTGGAGGAACAAGCATAGCTGGAAAACTACTGGTCCAGAAGACAGAATGAGAGGCTCTAATTCAGAGTTGGAGGTGCTAGCCAGCTTGTAGCTAACAGGGTGGTCTTGGACAAGCCACAAGTTCTTTTACACATGTCCAGTTTCCTCATCTGTAAAATGAAGCTAACAATACCTGCCTTTACAAAATCTAGGGGCCTGTTGTAAGGAACAAATAACATAAAGATATGCTCAAGTCCTTTGAAAATGTTTAAATGCTAGACAGAGTTTAATGACTATTACTTTCAGCTTCACTCCATCAGTTTGACTTAGCCTGTCATATTGTGTGGAAAGACCAGTTGACAAATGGCACTCATCACCAGACACCACCAGTACAGTAAGAGGGAGACGCTGGTGAGTGAGCTGGCCCAGTTCACAGATTACCTCCTTCTCCCTGGCCTTGATGGCAATGGTCTCCCTTTTTCTGCCAGGCAAGCTGCATGACCTCACAGTCATCCCTCTTAGTTCACTGGAGTCTAAGGATTTGAGCACAGGTAAGTAGAGCTGCTAGCCTCTGCACCAACTGCCCACCCAAGCAATTTTCTTTCTTGATCACTTGCATCAATGCAGGCAGGTGGAAAGAGGCTAAGCCAACTTTCTTTCCATTGCCCACACCTCTGGGCTCTGCGAAAATTACTCATTTGTCTGTGGCAGATGGCTCCAAATTAAAATTGGTCTCACAGATGAGCTAGAGAAATTAAGTTTCAGCAACACTGATAAGTGTTTCTGTTGAGATTGTAGAAAATCAGCAATAAGACACTATATTCACTCCTTCTCCAATCTCATCCTGGGTCGGTCTCAGGGAGAGGTTGTACAGTGTGGAAGAGGACACTAAGGGCCCAGGCAAAGATGACTGGAGCGCAGAGAGGAGCCAAAGAGTCTAGCTAACAATATCCCTCAATATAAGTGCCAACAAGTAAAGGAGAGAATTGTAAATGTCACCCTATTTATAGACAGCCTGGAGTGGGAGAAAGAACATAGGCTTTGAACTAGCCCCTTATTAGGTGTGTTTCCCTAAAGAAGCATTTCCAAACCTCAGTTTCTTCATTTGTAAATGGGAATAATAATGGATCTACTTCACAGAATTATAATGAGAATTAAATGAAAGAACACATGTATATTACTTAGAACAATGCCTCACACATAATAAATACTCAATAAATAATAGATACAATGTTTCCCCAAAAATAAGACCTAGCCAGAAAATCAGCTCTAATGTGTCCATTGGAGAAAAAAATAACATAAGACATGGTGTTACTTTACTATAAGACCAGATCTTATATAATATAACATAATATAATAACATAATAAATATAATATAATATAACATAATAATATTATACCAGGTCTTATATTAATCGTTGCTCCAAAAGATGCATTAGAGCTGATTGTCCAGTTAGGTCTTATTTTCAGGAAAACGGTAGTACTACACCTACTCCTATGAGTTGAGGCCATACTGATATTACCTGTTGGCTGATCGCATTTATTTATTTTTTAAAAAGTATTAAGCACCCACTAGCACATAGTAGCTAAGAGTTCAGACTGCATGGGAATACTGTATGCCATGATTGAGCATCAGTTTCCTTATCTATATAATAGGATGAATGATATTGCCTACATCATAGGTGGTTATGAGGTTTAAATGAGAATTATTATTTTTTTTCCTATTTAGTTGGGTGACAATTGTTAGTAAAATTACATAGATTTCAGGTGTAGAATTCTGTATTACATCATCTATTAATACCTTTGTGTGTTCACCACCCAGAGTCAGTTCTCCATCCATCACCATACATTTGATTCCCCTTACCCTCATCTACCAACCCCCACCACCCTTACCCTCTGGAAACCACTAAACTATTGTCTGTGTGTATGAGTTGTTGTTTCTCAATTTGTTTGTCTTGTTCTTTTGTTGTATTTGGCTTATATACCACATATCAGTGAAATCATATGGTTCTGCTTTTACTGTCTGACTTATTACCCTTAGCATCATACTCTCAAGATCCATCCATGTTGTCACAAATGTTCCTATATCATCTTTTCTTACTGGTGAATAGTATTCCATTGTGCATATATACCACAACTTCTTTATCCATTCATCTATCGAAGGACATTTTGGTTGTTTCCATGTCTTGGCCACCATAAACAAAGCTGCAATGAACATTGCAGAACACGTGTCTTTATGTATGTTTTCAAAATTTTGGGGTGGACACCTAGGAGAGGGATTGCTGGGTCATATGGTAATTCTATTCGTAATTTTTTGAGGAACCTACACAGTACCTTCCATGACGGCTGCACCAGTCTGCATTCCCACCAACAGTGTATGAGGGTTCCTTTTTCTCCACTACCTCCCCAACACTTGTTACTATTTGTCTTGCTGATGATAGCCATTCTGACTGGGGTGAGGTGATATCTCATTGTGGTTTTTATTTGCATTTCTCTGATGATTAGTGATGTTGAGCATTTTCTTCATATGTCTATTTGCCATTTGTATGTCCTCTTCAGAGAAATGTCTCTTCAGGTTCTCTGCCCATTTTTCAATTGGGTTCTTTGTTTTTTGTTGTTGAGTTGCATGAGTTCCTTGTATATTTTGGGTATTAGCCCCTTATTGGAGGCACGGTTTACAAAAACCTTCTCCCATTCAGTCGGTTTCCTCTTTAGTTTGTTGATGGTTTCTTTTGCTGTGCAGAAGCTTCTAAGTTTCATAGATTCCATAAGTTTCTTTTAGCTTTTACTTCCATTGCCTTTGCAGTCAAATTCATACAATGCTCTTTGAACCCAAGGTCCGTAAGTTTACTACCTATGTTTTCTTCTATGCAGTTTATTGTGTCAGGTCTTATGCTTAAGTCTTTGATCCATTTTGAATTACTTTTGGTACATGGTGACAGATAGCAGTCCAGTTTTATTCTTTTGCATGTGGCTATCCAATTCTCCCAGCACCATTTATTGAAGAGGCTGTCTTTCCTACATTGTATGTTTTTAGCTTCTTTGTCAAAAACTATCTGTCCATATTTATGTGGTTTTCTTTCTGGGTTCTCAAATCAATTCCATTGGTCTTTGTGTCTGTTTTTCTGCCAATACCATGCTGTTTTGATTATTGTAGCCCAGCTAAAGTAGCCCAAGGTAAAGTCAGGGAGTGTGATACCTCCAACATTGTTCTTTTTTCTTAAGATTGCTTTGGCTATTCGGGGTCCTTTGATGTTCCAAACAAATCTGATGATTTTTTGTTCTATTTCTTTAAAAAATGCCATTGGGGTTTCGATGAGGATTGCATTAAATCTGTATATTGCTTTGGGTAATATGGCCATTTTAACTATGTTGATTCTTCCAAGCCATGAGCATGGAATGTCTTCCCATTTCTTTGTGTCTTCTTCAATTTTTTTTTAAAATGTCTTACAGTTTTCAGCACATAGGTCTTTCATATCCTTGGTTAAGTTTATTCCTAGGTATTTTATTCTTTTTGCTGCAATTGCAAAAGGAATTGTTTTTTATGTTTCTTTTGCTGAGATTTCATTGTTAGTATATAGGAACGCAATGGACTTTTGTACGTTGATTTTGTATCTGGCAACTTTACTGTATTTGTCAATTGTTTCTAATAGCTTTTTGGTGGAGTGTTTAGGGTTTTCTATATATAGCATCATGTCATCTGCAAAGAGTGATAATTTAACTTCTTCATTCCCAATTTGGATGCCTTTTATTTCTTTCTCTTGCCTCATTGTTCTGGGAAGGACTTCCAACACTATGTTGAAAAGCAGAGGTGATAGGAGAGAGCCCTGTAGTGTTCTTGAACATAGGTCAAAGGGATTCAATTTTTCACCGTTAATTATGAGATTATCTGAGGGTTTGTCATATATGGCCTTTATTCTGTTGAGGTATTTTCCTTCTATACCTATTTTAATAAGTGTTTTAATCATAAATGGATGTTGTATCTTGTCAAATGCTTTTTCCGCATCAATTGA
Source organism: Rhinolophus hipposideros (assembly GCF_964194185.1). Classification (NCBI taxonomy): domain Eukaryota; kingdom Metazoa; phylum Chordata; class Mammalia; order Chiroptera; family Rhinolophidae; genus Rhinolophus; species Rhinolophus hipposideros. The sequence continues at coordinate 44,760,977 of NC_138046.1, forward strand.
TATAATAATATGATTTTTGTCCTTTATTTTGTTTATGTGATGTATCACATTGATGGATTTGTGGATGTTAATCCATCCTTGTGCCCCGGGGATGAACCCCACTTGGTCGTGATGAATAATCTTTTTAATGCATTGTTGTATTCGATTTGCTAGAATTTTGTTTAGAAATTTTTCATCTGTATTCATCAGAGATATTGGTCTGTAGTTTTCATTTTTTGTGTTGTCCTTACCAGGTTTTGTTATCAGGGTAATGTTGGCCTCATAAAATGAGTTAGGGAGTTTGAGCAGGATTGGTATTAGATCGTCTTTGAAGGTTTGGCAGAATTCACTAGTGAAGCAATCTGTTCCTGGACTTTTGCTTTTGGGAAGGTTTTGGATGACTGATTCAATTTCTTTACTGGTGATCGGTCTGTTTAGATTTTTCCAGTTCTTCATGGTTCAGCCTTGAAAGACTATTTGTTTCTAAGAACTTGTCCATTTCTTCTAAGTTATTGAATTTGGTGGCATCTAGTCCTTCATAGTACTCTTCAATGATCCTTTGTATTTCTGTGGTATCCATGACAACTTCCCGTTTTCATTTCTGATTTTGTTAATTAGTGTCTTCTCTCTTTTTATCTTTGTGAGTCTAGCCAAGAGTTTGTCAATTTTGTTAATCTTTTCAAAGAACCAGCTCCTTGTCACATTTTTTTTCTGTTGTCTTTTTGTTCTCTATTTCATTTAGTTCTGCTCTAATTTTTGTTATATCCTTTTTTCTGCTGATCTTGGGTTTCAGTTGTTCTTGTTTTTCTAGTTCTTTAAGGTGTAATGTGAGGTTATTAACTTGGGATTTTTCTTGTTTCTTGAGATAGGCGTGTATGGTGTAAATTAACTGCTTAAAACTGCTTTTGCTGCATCCCAAAAATTTTGGTAGGATGTATATTAATTGTCAGTTTTGTCTATGTATCTTTTTTTATTATTTATTCATTTATTTATTTATTTATTAGTTTCAGGTGTACAAGACAAGGTAATACTCAGACGTTCATCATTTATATCCCTCACACTGTGAACCCCCCTCCCCCATCCACTATCCATCCGACCTCACACTGAACCATCACATTATATATATATAAAATTATAGTTGGCATTCATTAATGTTTAGCTTCTGGTGTACAATGCCATGATCAGGTATCCACAGTATCCCTGAGGTGATCTCCCAAATAGGACTCATGTCCATCGGATACCCAACAAAATCTTTACAACATTATTGAATACCTTCCCCAAATTAATTTTCAAAAAAACCCTGATGCCATCTTGTGGTTACCAGCTGCTTCCAAATCCCTTCACCTTTCCCCTTATCCCCAACCCCCCCCCACACCCATCTAACAACTCTCGGTTTTTTCTTTGTGTCCCCAAAACTGTTTCTGATTAGTTCATTCACATAGTCTTTTCTTTAGATTCCATATATAAGTGAGATCATATGGTACTTGTCTTTCTCTTTCTGACTTATTTCACTTAACATAATGTTCTCTAGATCCATCCATGTTGCTGCAAATGATAAGATTTCTTTCTTCTTTATGGCGGCATAATACTCCATTGTATAAATGTACCACAGCTTCTTAATCCAGTCATCTACCGATGGGCATTTCAGTTGTTTCCATATCTTGGCTATTGTGTAAAGTGATGCAATAAACATAGGAGTGCATACAGATTTTTGAATTGGAGTTTTGGATTTCTCCGGATAGATGCCTAGAAGTGGAATTACTGGATCATAGGGTAGTTCCATTTTCAGATTCCTGAGATACCTCCATACTGTTTTGTGGCGGGCCAGCCGCCACGAGTCGAAAGGTCCCTGGGAGGGGGAGTGGAAATGAAAGAAGAGGCACACACAAATTATGATGCGGCCGGTCTCCAGTGATATTGGAGCGCTGATTTATTTTTCCTTCACCAATATATACCCTTTGGGTACGTGCAGTTTAACAATCACATGTGCGCATTACCTCACAGAAGGTAAATTTCTAACTTCAAAGAAACTACAGAGTCACTACAAGAGTCCCCAAAGTAATTAACATACGAAAGAGACTACCATTTGCCCTGATAGCCATCAGTTATCTGTGTCCGGGAAAACCAGCAACTCCCACCTCATTTCTCTGCAACTTGCAAGCTCCCCAGGCATTTTGCAGAGATAATGTTTTAGAAGCCAGACCACAAGACTCCTGAGAAACAAGAAATCATGGCTCCCCACATCTCCCCCTTTTTTATTTTAAAGCTGCAGAATTCTTCCTACAGCAAAAACAAGGTGACGGTGCCTTACTTAGGCGTTTCAAGATATCCTTATCAACTTGCCCGTCTTCGGTGCTTGTATTAAACAACACAAGCCCTGTCTTAGGCGTTGAAAGGTTCTTTAAAACTTACCCGTCTTTGGCTAACCCGTCCCTTTAGGCACAGGAAGGAGATGGGATCAAGGCCTTGTCTTAAGTTTAAGCTGATGAAGGTCAGCTCGCAACTCTAGCATTTGATTAATGAAATGCTTAATGAGGATGGGAAGTAAGCACAGAATCACACAGACACAGATGCTCAATGTAAGAAAAATCAAAATAGAATGAGTGAGATTTGGCATAGAAGATATAACATTCTTAAGAACATTAATAAAATTTGAAGCAGCCTGGGCAGCATCAAATTTCAAAGGCTCAGCTTCTCTCATATTTTTAATCTCATTATGAAGCTGAAGCATATCTAGAGACACATTAGCATCATGCCAAATTCCTTGAAGATGTAAACGAACCCGATTCCAATTATATTGACTTTGATTATACTTTTTAGAAGTGACACATATCCAATGATATTCTGAATGACACTCCAAATGAGATCTGACTTTTAAACTCTGAATCACATCTCCCATATATTGAACTGTATCATAAAGGGCATTTACCTTTTGTTCTAATTTTACATTAACATCTTCTTGAATACCTAAAGCCAAAGTAACATTCTTTGTAAGAGTATTAACATAATGAGCATTTTGAATAGTTTGAGAAAGAGCTACAGCTGCTGTAGCAGCAGTTACAATAATAGTGACCAAAGCCATAATTCCTGCAATTAAAAGTCCAGCAAACCGTTTTTGTCTGCTTAAGGCATACTCAATTTCTTTAAAAATCTGCAAGCTTTTTTCTGCATACCAAGGTCCAGAAATATTAACAGGAAGCATAACAAACGAAGGTTGCTTAAGTACCATAACTTGAGTTCCTTGAGGTACCCATGAGACACAATTTGCAAGAGAACAATTATTGCAAGATATTGAAACTGATTCTCTATAAAATTTACATTAACATTTCCAATCAATAAAGCATAAGGAGAAGGAACACAAGCAGATACATTAACAGTTTTAGTAATAATAGACCAATCTCTAGTTCCGTCTTCTAAAACAGTCACAGGAGTACAAGGAGTACCTGATTTACAAAACTCAACCATTTGAATAACCTCATCCATTACTCCCATAAGTTTCCATAAAGAATTTTGTTGATATTGTGCATCAGAAATCCAGAGTCCAGCAATCAAGTCTCGAGCCCATCCTGGCTGATTGTTCCTTGACCAGTCAATAATATATCTGTCCGTTCCAGGAATGTCATAACGAAAAGAAGCATTGCCTGGACAGTCTTTCCATGGAACAGTCTCTGTGTTCAATCTCAGTCTCATATTACAAGATGGACGCGACGGGGGGACGGGCAGAATGACCTGGCGTCCTCCAGACCAGTGGCCTAGCATGTTGAGACAAATAGTCCATCCAATTAAAGAGTCATTAAGGTGCATGGTAACCGGAGAACTACACAGGCACCCAGATGTTGACTTATTTTTGGCAATACAAATAGGCAAACCTATTCCTTTACCAATATAAGTGAAATTCTTTTCCAAATGCAATTTCATGTGTCCATCAGAAGGCAATCCTAAAGTATGAGTATCATTGACATAGACTGGAATTTCAGGACCATCCCACACAGCAGGGTGGAGGAGAGGTGGATCAGGTACATAGGCCCAATACGTCTGGTCGTCTGTTGCACTGCTGAGGGTCATCAGCATCATCAGTAGGTAGAGGGTCCACATGTCGCACCAATCTTTCTGGCAGCCACCGAGGGCTGTCTGCATCCTGTGGAAAAACACATACATGTCCTCGGCCCCATATGAGGACCGGGTCTGGGCCTTGCCACGAACCCGTAAGTGGGTCCTTCCATTTAACCAAGGCCTGAGGACTGGCAGAAGGATGCCAAAAGCGATCTGCTGCACTCTTACCATGGGCATCCAAAGTCAAAAAATTTTGAATAAAAAGAGAATGAGACAGGTAATTATGAGGCGTCAGGGGATATAACTCCCCCTTTTTTATTTTTTGTAAAGTAATTTTTAATGTGCCATGAGCGCGTTCAACAATCCCTTGGCCTTGGGGATTGTAAGGGATGCCAGTAACATAATTAATTGAAAATTGCTGGCAAAATAAAGCAAATCTTTTGCTGGTATAACCAGAACCATTATCTGTTTTAAGTTTTTTAGGAGTTCCAATCATGGCAAATGCAGCAAGACAATGTCTAATAACATGAGAACTAGCTTCTCCTGTTTGAACTGTAGCCACAATAAATCCAGAGAATGTATCTATAGAGACATGAACATATTTTAACTTTCCAAACTCAGGCACATGAGTTACATCCATTTGCCAGAGATCATTAGGACGTAAACCTCGAGGATTAACTCCATAATGAGGTACAGGCTGTAAATGTGAACAGTTAGGACACTGTTTCACTATCTGGCGTGCTGCTTCTCTGGGGATCTTATACTGTAATCTCAGGCTCTGGCTATTTTGATGATGGAGGCTATGAGCCTGTTGTGCCTTTTCTATTTGAGTTAAGCCAATGAGCTGCGTAGCAGAATCTGCAATTTGATTTCCTAGAGCTAAAGGTCCTGGAAGATTAGAGTGAGCTCTAATATGGCCAATAAAAAATTTTTTACAACGCAGCTGAATGGCTTGTTGTATTTGAAGAAACAGATCCTGAATAACAGGATTACTAGTGGCAATAAAAAGTAGTTTCTAAATTCCTGACTGCACGAACCACATAATGGCTGTCAGAGAACAAATTAAAAGACTGGTTAGCAAAATCAAGCAATACCATATGAACTGCTCGAAGAGCTGATGCTGGAGGCGTTTGTAGCCTTTTGATATTTTGTTGATTGAGCGCATAAACAGCCACTCCATTACTAGATCCATCAGTAAAAACATTAGGTACAGCAGAAATAGGATCATGAGACACAATTGAAGGGAAAATTGGATCATGATGTTGAAAAAATTGAAGCAATTTATGCTTGGGATAGTGATTGTCCAAAATTCCTGCAAAATGAGCCAAGGCGATAGGAAAGCTATCTGTAAATTGTACCAGGCTTTGAATCTGTTCCTTTGTAAAAGGAACAATAATTGAATCTGGCTCTTTTCCATAATATTTTCGAGCTTCTAAGCGGCTCTCTTGAATTAAACTGGCTACAAAATCATGATAAGGAGTAAGATTTCCCTGAGCAGCCACAGGGAGGTGTAGCCATCTGAGTGGCCCCTCCTGCCACAACACTGCCGTGGGCGTGTGTTTGGTTTGTAAAATATATACACACAGAGGTTTAGAATAATCTAAAAAAGAAACATGCTGTTGCTGAATGGCTTTTTCAACTTTAAAAAGAGCTTCCCTTGCAGGCTCAGTAAGAGACCTGGGGGAAGTCGGATCAGAATCTCCTTTTAAAATTTCAAACAGCGGTTTTAAATCTCCAGTAGTTAAACCCAAAGAAGGGCGCAACCAATTAATATCTCCTAACAACTTTTGAAAATCATTAAGAGATTTGAGATGATGTTTTCTCAGTTCTATCTTTTGTGGAGAAAAATACTGAGCAAACAGCTGAAATCCCAAGTAAGAGTAAGGTTCACTTCTCTGTACTTTTTCAGGTGCAATAACAAGACCTGAGGCCAGAAGGTTTTCTTTCATGTTTACAAAGCAAGATAATAATACTCCTTCTGTCTTGCAAGCCAACAATATGTCATCCATATAATGAATGATATAAACAGAAGGGAATTGTTTTCTGGTGTTATCAATTGCTTCACTAACAAACTTCTGACATAAGGTGGGGCTGTTTGCCATGCCCTGGGGAAGGACTCGCCACTGATATCTTTTCACAGGCTCTTGAAAATTTGAGCTAGGAATGCTAAAAGCAAATCTCTTACAATCTTGAGGGTGAAGTAATATATTGTAAAAACAGTCTTTCAAATCTAACACTATTTTGTAAGTATCTTTAGGAATAGCAGAAGGATGTGGCAACCCTGGCTGGAGGGCGCCCATGACTTCCATAGTCTCATTAACTTTTCTTAAATCCTGTAACAACCTCCATCCTCCTGATTTCTTTTTAATAACAAAAATAGGTGAGTTCCAAGGAGAAGTAGATTCAACCACATGGCCTTTTTCAAGCTGCTCCTGTACAAGCGCTTGAGCGGCTGATATTTTTTCCTGAGTGAGGGGCCACTGATCTATCCACACAGGCGTATCAGATTTCCAAGTCATAGCCTCTGCTGTTTTTTGGTGGAGTACAGGTAAATCTATGACCCCTGGGGAAAATACCCCAAGCCTGTCCTTTGTAAATTAGGATTAGGCGAAATGGGTTCCTGTTGTCCTTGTCCCTGAATACCTAAGCCTTGTCCTGGGAGGAGCCCTTGATTAAACATTTGCTGAGTTACTTGAGTGCTTGGACTGAAATGATAAACTCCCATATTGCTCATAACATCTCGTCCCCAAAGATTAACTGAAAGGCCAGGAAGAACATATGGCTGAAAAGTTCCCTGATGTCCTTCCTCATCTCGCCATGATAAAAGATTGCTGCTCTGTTGAGGGGAATGAGACTGGCCTATGCCTTGTAAATTTGTGCTAGTAGTATGTGTAGGCCAGCTAGAAGGCCAATGCTCAACAGCTATACAGGAAACATCAGCTCCAGTGTCTAAAAGCCCTTCAAAATTTTTTCCATTTATTTTAAGTTGTAAAATTGGGCGGTCCCTCTTTATCTCTTGAATCCAGTAAACATCCGAAGAACCAAATCCTTGATCTCCTCTTTCCTGAGCTTGTCTAACTTTTCCTATTTTAATACGAGGTAAAATAATTAACTGAGCAATGCGAGTTCCTGCAGGTATAGCTGAGATATTTAAAGGTGAATGAGTCATGATCTTAATCTCTCCAGTAAAATCCTCATCAATAACTCCTGGAGAAACCTGAATTCCTTTTAAAGTAGTACTGCTTCTTCCTAATAATAAACCTACAGTTTTAGGTGGTAAAGGCCCAAAAACCCTTGTGGGTAAAGCTTGTATTCCCATCTCAGGAGTTAATACGATACCGGTGGTGGAACACAAGTCCAATCCTGCACTGCCTGCGGTGGCCCTGAATAAATCTGTGATATATTTCTTTTCTGGGAATCGGGCCCCACTTGGCTCTGACTCTGATCCTGAGTCTGCAGTGCCCCACAACATTGCTGATTCGGGGCCTGGGGCTGGCCCCTCACCCAGTTTCCCTGAATCGGTCTTCCATCTTTATCTGTTCTGGATTTGCACTCATTAGCCCAGTGTTTTCCTCTCCTACACTTAGGACACATATCTGGAGGCTTTTTTATAGAAGCTGCAATAGGAGCCGTGGAATTCTCAGGCTCAGCTCTATGCGGGCACTGAGCTGCCCGATGTCCTCTCTTCCCACAGGTAAAGCAAGCTCCGGTGCGACTGCCTGCATTAAGCCTTGCCTGTTGAAACATAACCTCCTTAATAGATTTTCCTTGTAAAGCTGCAGCCTAGCTATACCCTGAGAAAAGGACAGGCCTACATCAGAGCATAGGCGGATAAAATCAGATAAAGTTCCTTTCTTTCTGAATGGTCTGATAACTGCCTGACAAGCAGAATTAGCATTCTCATAAGCAAGCTGTTTTATGAAAGCCTGAGTAGCCACAGACGAGCCAAATGTCCGTCCTGCCGCTGTGCTAAGGCGGGAGACAAAATCTTGAAAAGTTTCGTCAGCCCCCTGCCTTATTTTTGTGACTTGATCTTCCTTACGGGAAGAATCAGGCAACATTCTCCAAGCATCCTTAGCTGCTGCAGCAATTTGGCCATAAGCCCCGGGCATATAGCCCATCTGGCGATCTAAATGTGCATAAAGGCCTTCTCCTGTGAGCATATCTAAAGTAACAGGAATATGCCTTAATGCATTCTCATTTGCCTTTGTCTTGCAATTTTCATAAAATTCTGACTTCCATAGAAGATAATCGCCTCCGGAAAGGCAAGCATGAGCTATGTGCTTCCAATCTTCTGGAGGAGTAGCATCATTAGTCAAAGCATCTAAAATTGCCATAGTAAAAGGGGCAATGGGGCCATACTGAGTACAAGCCTCTTTTAAATCTTTAATTTGATGCCACTGAAAAGGTCTCCATTCCACAGCCCTGTTTCCTTCTTGATCAATTCTATCAAAAAGAGGATACACTCCAAAACTTTTTGTAGACTCTCCCTGCTTATGAGCCTCCTCACAAGCTAATTGAAGAGGAGAGCGTATAACTGACTCCTGATTTAACATACTCTGGCGGTGGTTTTGTAGGCATATCCCAAGCCGGCGGTTGTGGTGGGGGCAATGGGGGACCCCACATGAACGGCTCCTCAGGAGGCGGAGCAGTAGAATCATTTACAGGGGGATCCCCACCCCCGGGATTCCATAATTTGGTATAATCAATCAAGGGAGGTTGGATAATATCTTCCCTAGTGTAAGGCATGCGGGGAGGTCCGAGACAACCTTCTCCCTCTTCGTTGACCTTGAGCCTCACAAGCTGTTTCTGAAGAGTCTTTATTTGTTGAGAAAGTGTATAAATCGGGTCTGCAGGCTGTCTGCTCTCTTGAGCCGCGGCCACTACTGGAGGATATTTTTCCTTATCATATTTAGCCGCAGCCTCCTCCAAGCCTTCTTGATCTTGCAAATCTAAATCCTCCCAGGACTCTTCTGATGGTTTCTGACTAGCAAGCTCTTTATCATGCACAGGAGCTTTACCCTGCATGGGAGTTTCCTCCCCCTCCTCTCCTTCCTCCTGATCAGGGGCTGAAACAGGAAGCTCCACATTCCCTGCCTGCTTCACCTTCTCCAGCCTACAGCCCTCATGTCTAAGATCTAAGCAGTCTCTAATTAATGTACATAGTCCGAATGCTTCTACCGGGACCCGCTGAGGTCCGTGGGCAGTATAACAATCCTGCACTCGCTCTCCAACTTTCTCCCAGGTTTCCAGGCTGATGGTACCTTCATCTGGAAACCACGGGCAAACTTCTTTCACAAATTCTAAAAATTTATCTAACTGATCTCTGCTCACCCTGCTGCCACGGGCGGCGAGTAATTTCTTCAATCCTCTCACATAAAGGTCCTTGCTGCTAGCGTGACCCATCTCTTTTCCCTAACCTCGGCCCTTCTTTCACACAATGAAAACAATCACTCACACACTCATTCAACCGAGGGGGATCGTGCCTTACTCACCGTGCATCCAATGAAATAAGCTCTTCTTTGCGAGCCGGGCCCTATCCACATGGTGTTCCTCACTGTTACCCCCGTATCCAGGCCCCACGTTGGGCGCCAAGTGTGGCGGGCCAGCCGCCAGGAGTCGAAAGGTCCCTGGGAGGGGGAGTGGAAATGAAAGAAGAGGCACATACAAATTATGATGCGGCCGGTCTCCAGTGATAGTGGAGCGCTGATTTATTTTTCCTTCACCAATATATACCCTTTGGGTATGTGCAGTTTAACAATCACATGTGCGCATTACCTCACAGAAGGTAAATTTCTAACTTCAAAGAAACTACAGAGTCACTACAAGACTCCCCAAAGTAATTAACATACGAAAGAGACTACCATTTGCCCTGATAGCCATCAGTTATCTGTGTCGAGGAAAACCCGCAACTCCCACCTCATTTCTCTGCAACTTGCAAGCTCCCCAGGCGTTTTGCAGAGATAATGTTTTAGAAGCCAGACCACAAGACTCCTGAGAAACAAGAAATCATGGCTCCCCACACTGTTTTCCATAGTGGCTGCACTAATCTGCAATCCCACCAACAGTGCACTAGCGTTCCCTTTTCTCCACATCCACGCCAGCATTTGTTGTTTGTTGATTTATTGATGATAGCCATTTTGACTGGAGTGAGGTGGTATCACATTGTGGTTTTTATTTGCATTTCTCTGATGGTTAGTGAGGTTGAGCATTTCTTCATATGTCTTCTTGCCTTCTGTATGTCCTTTTTAGAAAAATGTCTCCTCAAGTCCTCTGCCCATTTTTTAATTGGGTTGTTTGTTTTTTGGAGTTGAGTTGAGTAAGTTTTTTATAGATTTGTGATATTAATCCCTTATCAGATATATCATTGGCAAATATCTTTTCCCATACAGTAAGATCCCTTTTTGTTTTATTGATGGTTTCCTTTGCTGTGAAAAAACTTTTTAGTTTGATGTAATCCCACATGTTTATTTTTTCTCTTACTTCCCTCGCGCGAGGGGATATATCAGTGAAAATCTTACTCCGGGTAATGTCCATGAAGTTTCTTCCTATATTTTCTTCTAGATATTTTATGGTTTCAGATCTTACATTTAAGTCTTTAAGCCATTTTAAATTTGTTTTTGTATATGGTGTAATGAGGTGGTCCAGCTTCATTTTCTTGCATGTGTCTGTCCAGGTTTCCCAACACCACTTATTGAACAGACTGTATTTACCCCTTCGTACATTCTTCCTTCCATTGTCGTAGATTAGATGGGCATATAGGCATGGATTTACGTCTGGACTCTCTATTCTGTTCCATTGATCTATGTGTCTATTTTTATGCCAGTACCTTGCTGTTTTGATTACTGTAGCCTTGTAGTATAGTTTGAAATCAGGTATCGTTATACCTCCCACTTTGTTCTTATTTCTCAAGATTGCTAAGGCTATCCGGGGTCTTTTATGGTCCCATATAAATTTTAGGATTATATGTTCTATTTCTGTGAAAAACGTCGTTGGTAGTTTGATAGGAATTGTGTTGAATATGTATATTGCCTTAGGCAGTATGGACATTTTAACTATATTAATTCTTCCTATCCATGAACATGGAATGTGTTTCCATCTATTTATGTCTTCTTTCATTTCTTTCTTCAGTGTCGTATAATTTTCTGAGTACAGATCTTTTACATCTTTGGTTAGATTTATTCCCAGATATTTTATAGTCTTTGGAGCAATTGTAAATGGAATTGTTTTTTTAATTTCTCCTTCTGCTATTTTATCATTGCTATATACAAATGCAACTGATTTCCGAATATTAATTTTATATCCTGCTACTTTACTAAATTCATCTATCAGTTCTAATAGTTTCTTGGTGGAGTCTTTAGGGTTCTCTATATTTAGTATCATATCATCTGCATATAATGATAATTTTACTTCCTCCGTACCAATTTGGATACCTTTTATTTCTTTCTCTTGTCTGATTGCTGTGGCTAGAACTTCCAGCACTATGTTGAATAGAAGTTGAGAAAGTGGGCAACCTTGTCTTGTTCCTGATCTTAGGGGGAATGGTTTTAGCTTTTCCCCATTGAGTATGATGTTAGCTGTGGGTTTGTCATATATGGCCTTTATTATGTGAAGATATGATCCCTCTATTCCCACTTTCTCAAGGGTTTTTATCATAAAATGTTGCTGTATTTTATCAAATGCTTTTTCTGCATCTATTGATATGATCATGTGATTTTTATTTTTCATTTTGTTAATGTGGTGTATCACATTAATTGATTTGCGGATGTTGAACCACCCCTGCATACCAGGGATGAATCCCACTTGATCATGGTGTATGATCTTTTTGATGTATTGCTTAATTCTGTTTGCTAATATTTTGTTGAGAATTTTTGTATCTATGTTCATTAGAGATATCGGCCTGTAGTTTTCTTTTTTTGTGGTGCCTTTGTCTGCTTTGGGATCAGGGTGATAGTGGCTTCGTAAAAAGTGTTTGGGAGTCTTCCTTCCTTCTGGATTTTTTGGAAGAGCTTGAGGAGAATAGGTGATAATTCTTTTTTGAACGTTTTGAAAAATTCACCTGTAAAGCCATCTGGTCCAGGGCTTTTGTTTGTTGGGAGATTATTGATTACTGATTCAATTTCCATGGTGGTAATCACACTGTTCAGGCTTTCTGTTTCTTCTTGAGATAGCCTTGGAATGTTGTGCGCCTCTAGAAAATTGTCCATTTCTTCAAGGTTATCAAACTTGTTGGCATATAGTTGCTCATAGTAATTTCTTAAAATTTTTTGTATTTCTGTGGTGTCTGTTGTCACTTCTCCTCTTTCATTTCTGATTTTATTAATTTGGGTCCTCTCTCTCCTTTTTTTAATGAGTCTGGCTAAAGGTTTGTCAATTTTGTTTATCTTCTCTAAAAACCAACTCTTGGATTCATTGATCTTTTGTATTGTTTTTCTGGTTTCTATTTCATTTATTTCTGCTCTGATCCTTATTATCTCCTTCCTGGTGCTCCCTTTGGGCTTATTTTGCTGTTCTTTTTCCAGATCCCTTAAGTGTGAAGAAAAACTGTCAATTAGTGATGTTTATTGTTTCTTGAGGTAGGCCTGCAGTGCTATGAACTTCCCTCTTAGGACTGCTTTCGCAGCATCCCATAGATTTTGGGTCGTCGTGTTCTCATTCTCATTTGTCTCAAGATATCTTTTGATTTCTTCTTTGATCTGCTGCTTGACCCATTCATTATTTAGCAACATGTTATTCAGCCTCCATGAATTGGTGTCTCTACCTGGTTTTTTTCCCCTGTAGTACATTTCTAATTTCATAGCACTGTGGTCAGAGAAGACAATTGGTATGATTTCAATTTTCTTAAAATTATCAAGGCTTGTTTTGTGTCCTAACATATGATCTATCTTAGAAAATGTTCCATGTGCACTTGAGAAGAACGTGTATCCTGCAGCATTGGGGTGAAATGCTCTGAAAATATCAATTAAATCCAACTGCTCCAAAGTATCATTTAAGGCTGTTGTTTCCATATTGATTTTCTTACTGGGGGACCTGTCCCTTGTTGTCAGAGGTGTGTTGAAGTCCCCTACTATGATAGTGTTGCTGTTGATCTCTGCCTTTATGTCCATCAGTACCTGTTTTATATATTTAGGTGCTCCTATGTTAGGTGCATAGATGTTTACTAGGGTTATGTCCTCTTGTCGGATTGATCCCTTTATTATTATATAGTACCCATCTTTGTCTTTTAATATGTTCTTCATTTTAAAGTCTATTTTGTCAGATATAAGTATTGCAACTCCAGCTTTTTTTTTGCTTCCATTTGCATGAAATATGTTACTCCAACCCTTCACTTTCAGCCTGTGTGTGTCTTTTGATCTGAAATGAGTCTCTTGTATACAGCATATACAAGGGTCTTGCTTACTTGTCCACTCAGCCACCCTATGTCTCTTGATTGGAGCGTTTAATCCATTTACATTTAAAGTGATTATTGATAGGTACATAGTTATTGCCATTTTTAAATTTGTAGTAAATTGTTTTCATCTTTCTTCTATTTACAGAAGTCCTTTTAGTATTTCTTGCAATGCTGGCTTGGTTGTAATAAATTCTTTCAGTTTGTTCTTTTCTGGGAAGCTCTTTATCTCTCCATCAACTTTAAATGATAGGCTTGCTGGATAAAGCAATCTAGGTTGTAGGCCTTTGTGTTCCATCACTTTGACTATCTCCTGCCACTCCCTCCTGGCCTTCAGTGTTTCTGTAGAAAAGTCATTTGATAGTCTTATGGGAGTTCCCTTGTATGTAACCTTCTGCCTTTCTCTTGCTGCTTTCAAGATTCTCTCTTTGTCTTTAAGCTTTGCCATTTTAACTATAATGTGTCTTGGTGTGGGCCTGTTTGGGTTTATCCTGGTTGGAACTCTCTGCACTTCCTGGGCTTGTATGTTGGTTTCCTTCATCAGGTTAGGGAAGTTTTCAGACATTGTTACCTCAAATATGTTCTCAATCCCTTGCTTCTTCTCTTCGCCTTCTGGTATTCCTATGATGCGCATGTTGTTGAGCTTGATGTTATCCCAGAGGTCTCTTAACCCATCTTCATTGTTTTTTATTCTTTTTTCTTTCTGTTGTTCAGTTTGAGTGATCTCTGCTAACTTGTCTTCTAAGTCGCTGATTCGATCCTCTGCTTCATCTAACCTGCTGGTCATACCTTCAAGTGAGTTCTTAATTTCGGTAATTGTGTTCTTTAGTTCTAGCTGGTTGTTTGTTAAGATTTCTACATCCTTTTTTAGTTCTAACTGGTTGTTCTTTATGATTTCTATATCCTTCTTTATGTCTTCTCTAAGCTCCTTAAACATTCTTATCACCAGTGTTCTGAACTCTGTCTCTGACATGTTGGTTACCTCTGCTTCATTTGGTTCCAGTTGTGGAGGTTTCTTCTGTTCTTTTATTTGGGACATGTTTCTTTGTCTCCCCATTCTGACTGACTCTCTGTGCTTGCTTTGATGTATTAGGAAGATCCCCTAGAGCTCTTAGTTCTTGCTGGGTTATCTTATGTATTGTGTGTCCTTTATATTTGACTTGGACTACTTCGTTCTTCTCTGCATGTGATCCACAGGTGGTTCATGTGTTTAGTATATCGTCCTGTTCAAGAAGAACTTTAATTGCTTTTTGCTTGTGAGTAGGTGGGTTTAACTCCTAGGCCGTCTAGTTGTGAAAATTGGCTCTGCCCACCGCAGGGTGTTCTGCTGGGTGAGGGTTGGCCACTTAAATGAGGTTTGGCATCTATGGGCTCTTGTGCCTTCAGAGAATTCCCTCTGGGTGTGTGACTTGTAGGTCAAACCCCGTAGTACTCTGGATTGGTCCAGAGTTGGCTTCTGGATATGTTGAATCTTGTGCCTCTTAAGCTGGACCCTGTTAGGGCAGTTTCAGCACAAATCAAAGTTGCCAAGTACAACAACAACAACAACAACAACAAAGAAAACAAATCAAGTACATTCACATGTAAAATACAACCGACAATCCCCACTCAACATAGGCAACCATATCAAAGAAATAAAGACAGAACAAAGCAAATCACAACAAGCAGAAAGAAAAAAGAAGAAAAGAAGGAAAGAAAAAAAAAGGAAAAGAAAAGAAAAGAAAAAAAGAGAAAAAAACAAAACAAAACAAAACAAAAAAAAACACCAAGAAAAACAAAACAGAAAGCAGCACCAGTCTTGGCTTATGCCCACCAAGTAATCTCCAGGTTGTCCTCTGCTGTGCCAAAGAGTTCCCTGCCTATTGCGCAGGCAGCGCTAGTCACCTGGTGCCCAGAGTGAATTTGGGAGTGTAGATTTAAATGCGAGGGGCTGAGGGGTCTGGATGACAGTTTTCAGAGAGACCGTGCAGTTTCTGTCCTTTCCTGCACAAATGCATGCTGAGAGTAGCTCCACCAGCCCTGTGCCCAGTACTCCTGAGTCTTAGGGCCCTCCTTCCGTGGGTGTGTGGGAGGGGGCGAGCGGGAGATCTCTAAACTGCTGAAAGCCGGGTGCTGCGTCTGCCGCTTACTGCTGAACTCAGGGTGTGCTTCCACGGTTGCCCTTGCCCCGCCCCAGGCCAGCCAGAAAGGGTGGGGGCTGGGGATGGAGGGGTCTTCTCCCTCCCAGGCCAGCCACGTCACACTCCTCCCGCAGGCCTGAAAAGGTGGTGGCTGGAGGTGTGGGAGTCTCCTCTCTCCTTGTCCAGCGAAAATCCCCTCCTCCCAGCCTCTTCCGAAGGTCAGAGCTGGCTGCCAATCTTCCCAGGGCCTGAGCACAGACGCCCCTCTGTAATCTGACACTACTCTTCCGTTCAGGGGTCAGTTTAAGTCTCTGGAAGGGCGGGGGGAGGATTCGAAAAGCGCGGTGAGGGGCCCAGGTGTGGCGTCTGAGTTCTTTGTCTGCCCTAGCGCCCACGAGCTGCCCGCCCCGGCGGGAGCGATCAGCTGTGGGACGCAGGGAAAGAGCCCACCTCCTGGACCCTACGCTCTCCGCTGCACCCTGGGCTCCCGTGGGACTCTAGAGCCCCGGGTGCTGCCTGCCGCTGCTCCTGTGGGCACGCTTCTCTTGCCCTCCTCGTTCCTCCCCCGCTCGCCCAACTAGCGCACCTCAAAGCAAACCTTACACGAGTCTCCGCTCAATCCTGGGAGCCTCGCAGCGCAGCGTTTGCTGTACGGCCTGGGCTCCGCTGTTGGGGGGTTAGTGTTTTCACTTTGCGCCCCTCTCTCCTCCCCGCTTGCCTAACTAGCACACTCCAAAGCAAACCTTCCACGAGTCTGCGCTCCGTCGTCCTGGGCGTCGGCGGCGGTTGCCGCTGGCCTCGGCTCCGCCGGGGTGGGGGTGGGGGGGCGCGCTTCCACTTCACTGTCCTGCCTCCTCCCCTGCTTGCAATCCGCGCACACCTTCAGGTAATTCCTCCACGAGTCTCCCCGCTGTTCTGCGTGTTCTATGTCTCCCTGTGTTTTTAGAGCTGTGGTTTACCGCCGCTGCCGCAGCCGCCGCCGGCCTGATTCCACCACGAGACCGCGCGTTTCCACTCTGCTCCCTTCCTTCTTCCCCTGCTCACCCAATTTGCGCACCTTCAAGTAATCCTTCCACGAGTCTCCTAGGAGTGTCTTAGCTGTTCTGCGTGATGAGCAAAGAGTTGTTTGATGGGTTATATGTCCCGTTTATAATAAGATCCAGAGGAGAACTCAGAAAATGTGCCCCGCTGCCGCCATTCCTATGACATCACTCTCTATGTATCTTTGATCTCTTCTCTAATTTCTGCTTTGATGCAGTCATTCTTTAAAAGTATGTTGTTTAATCTCCATGTGTTTGTGGTGTTTTTTCCTGCTTTCTTTTTTCAGTTGATATCCAATTTCAAAGCTTTGTGATCAGAGAATATGTTTGGTATGATTTCAATCTTCTTAAATTTGCTGAGGCTGATTTTATGTCCCAATATATGGTCTATCCTTGAGAATATTCCATGTACACGTCAAAAGAATGTATAGTCTGATGTTTTAGGATGAAGTGTTCTATATATGTCAATTATGTCCATTTCATCTAATGTGTTTTATAGGGCTGCTATTTCGTTATTAATTTTCTGTTTGAATGGTCTATCCATAGCTGTCAACGATGTATTTAAGTCCCCTAGTATAATTGTGTTTGGTCATTTTCTTCCTTTAGTTCTGTTAGTAGATCTTGGTATATTTCAGTGCTCCTTGATTGGGGGCATAAATATTGATGACTTTATGTGTTCTTGTTGTAGAGTCTCCTTTACCATTATGAAATGTCCATCATTATCTCTTGTTACCTTTTTCACCCTGAAGTCTGTTTCATCTCATATCATTATGGCTACACCTGATTTTCTCTTGGTACCATTTACTTGCAGTGTCGATTTCCACCCTTTCACTTTGAGTCTATGCTTGTACTTGTAGCTGAGATGTGTCTCTTGGAGACCGCATATGATTGGGTTTAGTTTTTTTTATCCAGTCTGCTACTCTGTGCCTTTTTACTGGTGAGTTCAGTTCATTTACATTTAGGGTGATTATTGTTATGTGAGGATTTCCTGTCATTCTATCTTTAGTTTTCTGCTAAGGCTGTGTCTCCATTGTTTGTTTGCCTTTCTGTTGTTGTCTATTATTTCCGTGTGGTGGTATTCTATGATGTTTTCCCCTGTTTCTTCTTTTATTGCAGTATATATTTCAGTTCTGGAATTTTTTTGAGTGGATACACTTATGTTGGTGTAAAAGAAAGTTTGATATTTAGAGTATTCCATTTTCTTCAGCATGCTTACTTTCTCCATTCCCATATTCCGCTTCATGCCTTTACTCTCCCTCTTTTTATGTTTTGCTTGCCACAAATTGACCCTGTTGATGGTGGTCGTATAGCCTCCTTTAGTATTTTTCGTAGTGCAGGTCGTGTATTAGAAAATTCCCTCAGCTTCTGTATGACTGGAAAGTCTTTATTACTCCTGTATATCTAAAGGTTATC
Organism: Rhinolophus hipposideros; assembly: GCF_964194185.1. Lineage (NCBI taxonomy): Eukaryota > Metazoa > Chordata > Mammalia > Chiroptera > Rhinolophidae > Rhinolophus > Rhinolophus hipposideros. The sequence continues at coordinate 44,778,970 of NC_138046.1, forward strand.
TTTACTGGATATATTATTCTTGGCTCATAATTTGTCTCTTTAAATAGTTTGAATATTTGCTTCCACTCCCTCCTGGCTTTTAGAGTTTCTGCTTAAAAATCTGACTATAATCTAATGCGCTTTTCATTGTAGGAAATCGTCTCCTTTTCCCTGGCTGCCTTGAGGATTCTTTCTTTGTCAGTGATTTTAGACATCTTCAATACAATGTACCTTGGTGAAGGCCTGTTGGGATTGAGGTAATTAGGTGTTCTATTTGCTTCTTGGATTCGGGGATCCAGTTCTGTCTACAAGTTTGGGAAGTTCTCATCGACAATTTGTTTGAATATATTCTCTGTTCCCTCCTCTCTTTCTTCTCCTTCTGGTATGCCCATTATTCTTATATTGCTCTTTCTCATGGAGTCAGAAAGTTCTTGTAGAGTTCTTTCATTTCTTTTAAGTCTCAAGTCTCTTTCTTCTTCCATCTGTGTAATTTCCAAGTTTCTATCTTCGATGTCACTGATCTTTCCTCCATCTGGTCACCTCTACTAACTAAGCTGGTTATTTCATTCTTCATTTCTTCTATTGAGTTCTTAATCTCCAGAAATTCTATTTGGTTCTTTTTTAAAATATCAATCTGTTTCGTAAAATGCTCATGCTGTTCTTTGATTGTGTTTCTGAATTCATTATACTGCCTTTCTGTGTTTTCTTGCATCTCGTTGAGTTTTTTCAGAATTTCAGTCTTGAATTCTCTGTTATTTAAGTCTCATATTTCTATATGTTTAATTTTATTTTCTGGAGACTGTCTTTCTGAGCGGTTGTGTTGCCTTGGTTATTCATGGCAATTAATGATTGATTATTTCTCTTCCTAGACATCTACAGGAGTTGCTTCTGCAACAGGTTGATAGAAGAGGTCCTTTTTTGTTTTCCAGTACTTGTTCGTAGAATGTTTTTTTTTCTCCGACTGCAGCCTTTTTATCTCTCTCACACTGTAGTGCTATGTTTTCTCTGCACTATTCCAGCTTCTCACACAATGGGGGAATTCCCTGGAAGGTGGGCTTCTCCTCTGTTAAGAGTTTGCCTGGGTCACAGGTAGCTGTGTCGTGTGTGTATGCGGAGAGCTTTTGAATTGCAAAGCTCTTGCTGTACCAGACTCAGAGCCCGTATGTTTCAGCAGTTCTGTTTACTCCTTTAGGGATCTGCCCAGATAGGTGGGGAAAGGGGCTGGGTGAGTTGTGAGAATTGGCCCAGAGCAATGGTGGCGACCACCACCACAGCCGTTCCTGTTTCCGCAGCTCCCTACACTTTGTCGTAACTAGTTGGGCTGCAAATCTGTGTCTGCGGTTCACAGTTCTTAGAACAGCAAATATTCTGTTCTTTTGATCTGACACTGCTACTGTTCTGCTTCTAGCACCGGCAGGTGGGGGCAGGGTGAGCTCTGAGAAGGTACAAAGGGGGCGGGTAGTCTCAGTGTCTAAGGCTTCTGTTCTCTGCTTGGCAGTGAGGGCTTAAACCACCGTTTTTAGGCTTCTTCCCTCATTCTTTTCTTCGAGGTCTCTGATGTGAGTGTTGTGTTCAGCCATGTTATATGCTGCCCCCTCAGCCCTTGAGCCATAAGCGGAGCCCTAGCAGTCCGTGTTCTTCCCTCTCTGCTGCTGCAATAGTTCTGGGATGCAGCGAGCTCAGAGCACTAAGCTAGGTCTGCCTCCTGCGCCCCCGGGACTCCTTGTCCACACTTCTCCATTCCCTCTTCCCCCACTTGTGCATTTCATCCACCTTTAGGTGAATTCAGTAGTGGGTCTCTTCGTCTTGCCTGTCTGCTCTGCCGGGAGTCCTTTGTGGAATCATAGTTTTTCAATTAGTGGTATATTCCAGAGGAGATTTACAGAGGCTCACCTCACATCGCCATTTTGATGACGTCTCTGATAATTGTTATTTAACATTAGGCATAATGTGTGGCACATAGCATTCAATATATGATACTTTTAACATTAACCTTAAACTGTTAATACTTAATATTGTTAGTATTATTAATTCTTTGTTACCTGAATTGCCCAATGTAACAGTAGGTATTTATGCCTCTAATAATCTGAGTAACAGCTTTAATTCTATGATTCTTATTCCAAAGTAAAAATTCTAAGCAAAATTAAAATAAGTTATGTCAATTAAGTCAAGAAAATAAATCAGATTCTTCATTGGAAGAAAAAGTCGGAATGACTGCACGGCATCATATTGGCCAAACTGATGAAGTGAGTTACCTCCTCTTATGTATTAGGTTGGTGCAAAAGTAATTGTGTTTTTTCCAATTATTTTTAACCTTTTAAACCACAATTACATTTGCACCAACCTAATATCTGTGCTGAATTTCAGTAAACATGGCATACTTCACTCACAGAGCAGAACTGGAAAGAGTTTAAAGACTATTAGGTCTGAAGTGACATGTGCCAGGTCACTCAACTTAGCCTGAACTGGCATAAATGTTTCCTATTTCCCAAGCCACTTTTTCTACTACCATACTTTGCCTCCAAGGAATCATCAGAAGTGGTAACATTTGCAACAAAGCTGAAAATAAACAAAGCAACTACCAGGAGTGTCTATCTAGGTAACTCATTGATGACAGAGTTCTAGCAAATGATTAATTCTCTTCAGTTCTATTCAATTTTCTAAGGATTTTTACTACTAATGATATGCCTCACAATAAATTTGAAAGATACAGTAAGTGCCCTCAAGATATTTATAGTTTCATGGGGTGAACAGATATACAAATGGTGTTCAAACAGTCCACTCCTCTTAGTGGGCTTCTGTGTTCCAAGGGACACAAAAGATTTAAGACAGTAATGTTTGTCTTTCAGAAAGAAAAAAATAATAATAATTATTTAAACTTGTGCTCAAGTAGACCAAGGGAGCTGGCTACATAATACTTCACAAGGAAGAAACCTTGAAGTAATCTCAAAAGCAAGTCACTAACTAGAAATACATGAGGTTTTTTAGCCATGACCTTCATCGCCTCCCTTCAGGGTTACAATCAACAGAAAGAAAGGGCTTTCTTTCTGTAGCCTCATAGTCTTGGTTATATATAACCCTAAGCCATATACACATGTCCAGTTAGGAAGTTACCTATTCTCTGTTCTCTTTCACCTCACAGGTACACTTACCTAAAGGACAGCCATTTTCTATCTCTTTTTCAATCCAGGTTCCTCATTGTTATTGGTATTTCCACCTTATGGCTCTTGTTGTAAATTCAGTTCAAGTGTTAAATATCAGTGCAAAACTCAGAACTCTCCTTCCATCTCCCCTCCCAGCTGTCCTAGCCCATCACACCAATCACTAACTTGTACTGATTCTTTTCCATATGCCAACAAGAAACATGGGACAGAAATAAAACAGTACAAGGAAATGCATGCTACATTATCCAAAATGTGTAATGTGGACAATATAGGAGGCCACTCTGCATAGAATAGACAGAAAAGTTTCAAGGGAGAAACATTTCAGAAAAGAAATAGGCTTTCAACTGGAAAAGTAAAAAGAAGAGGATGGCACACTGGTCAGAAAGAAGTAAATGAGCGATGATGTGGGTAATGGGAATGATGGTGACTTGTTCGCAGTGGGTCCTGGAATGAAGGATTGGTGATAAAAGCAATGCTTGGGGTTCATGTTACCTTCATGAGATTAGCCTCATGGAGAAAAGTTCCAAATACCTCACCCAGAGTCAGGACACTGGGCCAGGTGGGCTCTGAGTCTAATTACAAACATTAGTTGCTGGATTTCCTGTAATCATCTGCTCTCCCTCTTTTTTTCTCTCATTCTAGTTGGAGTAAAGGATAATGAGTCTATGGCCATTGGTTGAGCCACTCCTTAGCTGTGACCTTGGTGAACAGTCACCACCATCCCAATAGGTTGTTACTGGTCTTCTGACTGGCAGAGCAGAGAGGGATAGTGTGTGTGAAAGAAGCTGGACCCACTGGTCACCCAGGGGCCTGGTTGGACACGGCTGCCCCTCAGCAAATATTTATGAGGAGCTGGTCATATTTATCTTTGATGCTCCACTTTCATCCATATACTTCTCCAAATGACAGTCTCTCCTTCCTCTCCTCCAACCCCACAGGTCCAATGTCTGTGTCACATTTTAATCTCATGGGTTGACAACTCTCTTCACTTCCATGATATGATGCCTGTCTGGTTTCTCCTCTCTCTCTGACCACTACTTCTTAATCTCTTTTTCAGAATTCTTCAATATTGATGCTGCCCAGAGTTCTGTTACTTCTCCTTTTGTAACCCAATATCTATCACGAGCTCCAGAATTTATTTTCCACATTTTAGCCAGCTATACTGACATAGATGTACCCCAAACACTTAAAATTCACTATGTCTAATAATAAAAATAGCAAACACTAATTTAGCACTTACTATGTGCCAGGGACCATTCTAAGTAAACAACATACATTAACTTGAGACTACACAACCATCTTGTGATGCAGGATAACACTATTATCCATTCTTATAAATGGGGACATCAGGAGGTTAAATCAGGAATAAAGAGGTTAAATAACTTTCCAAAACTCATAGGGCTAGTAAGTGCACAAACTAGGATTCAAACCTAAGCAGCCTTGCAGTATAGTCTGTGTTTTTATTCCCCTGCTGACCTCATTTTGCCCTCTGAATCCTCCTCATCGTCCAATATATCCTTTCAAATGATGACACCTGTATCGTTCTAGTTATCCTTTCAGTTATCTAATTTGGAAAGCTTGAAGTTGTCTTCATCTTCACCCGCTCCTTCAGCCACCCACACTCAGTTGGTTACCAAGTCCCTTTGAATAACTTGATTGAGATGAGGAAACAAAAACATAAACAATTAGTTGAAATATAAATGTTGTTAGAGATAAGAGACTCCTATATATGTGGGCATATAGGTATTTGATCATGTCACTCATATGACCACATTTGTTCCTTATTTCCTGTATAATAAAGTTCAAACTACAGGCTCAGGGTTGATAATTTGAGGAAACAGTGTGTGGTGACAGAGCCCCAGAGAGCAGTTTCCAGGCTCTCGGCCTCATGTGGAAAGGTGCTGGCTTGGGTAGTAGATTGTGGCTACTTGGCCATCAGCTGTAGCCGGTTAGCCAATTGGCCACTGATATAACTGCCGCGGCTGTGGTGGAGAGAGAGAGAGTCAGTAGGTTGGCAGAAAAGCAGACAGCAGGTCACACATCGTGTGAATCCAGCCTCCAGTGAGACTATAGTGGTATGACTCCCCTACCTATGGCTCCGTGGGTGTTCCTTTTTGGCCTCACTATATCCTGTGTTCTTGTGTGGGAAGTGGGAGCTGAGACCCAGCATGACACCCCACGTGACACAGTGCTAACAAATGGCCCCTCAAATCATGCTGAATTGTCACTGATAAATCCACCTCTACGATTGTTGGAGGTGGTGGTTAGTGAGGGCAACAGACAAGACAGGATAAGGGAAATAGTTTCTTCTATCAGCAGAAAATGTCTGTGGTCAGAATAGCCACCTTTGTGAGGATCATGCTGGATTCAGTGACTGGCTGATAAATACAAACCTTGTTGCCTCTGGCAGGATTAAGTGACTCCAATCCAGATGCAGCTATTCCCCTGTTCTAAGTAGGTCAGCCTTCTGAAGTCCTCGCACCTGTGTTTCCCCGAAAATAAGACTAAGTCTTATATTAATTTTTGCTCTAAAAGATGTATTAGAGCTTATGTTCAGGGGACGTCACCCTGAAAAATCATGCTAGGGCTTATTTTCCAGTTAGGTCTTATTTTCAGGGAAACACGGCAAAGGGTAGGTAATCAGTACATGATTACCAAAAGCTGAATGAAGAAAATCTTCTTGTTTCAGTAAATCGTTATTTCCTGTCCTTTAATAAAGGAGGACTCTGAGCAGATAAGAAAAAGCCACTGATAAGAACCATTCAAAGAAAGTGAAATCACAGAAGGGAAAGGAAGCTGGTCCCAGAGACAAATCTACTGCGAGTCTACCACCTTTACCACTTGCTCCAGAAAAGGGGGATGATGACCATAACAAAAACCCTGAAGCTGGAGAGTGGGATTGCTAAATCCCCCTCAGCTATTCAAGGACAAGCTGGAGTGATTTGATGCTTGGAGCCACCATGAGCTCCATTATCCATATCAGAATTGTGGATAGAATGAGAGCTGAAAAATGACCTCTACAGATCCTCCAATGCACCCCCACCCCATCCTCAAATAGGCAGATAGTATCTCCCACCTTCCCGTAAGTCAATCCAGGGAAGGTTCCAATCCCCACTGAAATAGTCAGAGTTTAGAGCAGTTTGGACTTTGTCTACCCACCCAAAATGAAGATATGTCATTTACTCAAGAAATTGTCTCCCTCCCCACCCCTTGTTTTTTAACTCTCAAATTGAAGTGTGAAACTATTCGAGTATCAGTGTCCTAGGTCACCACCATTCTCTACATCTGTTTGTCCATTTTGGAATTTTTGTTACTAAAGTAATACATGTTAACTGTAAGAATAAAAACAGTATAAAAGCATGTTAAGGAAAACACCATATTTCCCAGTCTCACAACCAACTCTGTAGGAATCATCACTATGAACAATGTAGGTGTGACCTCCTAGGTATTTTCAATGCATATTCAAACAGAAACACATACACACACACACACACACACACAAATTCTTTTCACAAATATACCGCAATTTGTTTCTTTTCCTTAACAATACATCATGGACATCTTTCCCAGTGTGGATATTTATTATTCCTGTATTCTTTTTAATGACAGTATTGTATTATATCAAACAAATGTGCTACATTTATTTAACAGTCCTCTATTAATGAACGTTTAAATTGCTTCAAGGATATTTGGTTTAAGGTTTTTTGCTTTCTGCTTTTCTAAACAATGCTGTGATGAATATCCTCGTATATATGTCATTGAACACTTGTGTGATTACCTCTGTAAGATAAAATCCTAGTAATGGGAATATGGCATCACGTGTTTTCACATCATAAGCAATTTCTTTTATTCTTTTTTTTCCATATTGTCTTATTTAATTATTAGTTTCAGGTGCACAAGACAAGGTAATACTTAGACGTTCATCACTTGTATCCCTCACACTGTGGACCCCCGTTCCCCCATCCACTGTCCCTCCAACATCGCACCAAACCATCACATTATATATATAAAATTATGGTTGGCATTCATTATTGTTTAGCTTCCGGTGTACAGTGCCGTATTCTTTTATGAATCAACTATTCATTTTAACCCATTTTTCTACTAGAGTCTACTTCTAACTGATTTGTCTAAACTTTGTATATTAAGGTCATTAGCACTTTGTTCATTCTTTTTTTAACAGTTTTAAATAAGTTTTAGATGCACAAAACAATGTAAGAGTTAGACATTTATCATTTATATCCCTCACACAGTGACAACCCCCCTCTCCCCAACCACTACCCCTCTGATATCGCACACAGCCATTACATTTCCACTGTATCTATTCCTAAAGCAGTACTCCACTTCTTGTAAATATATTTGTTTGTGTGTGTACACATAATTGCAGTAGACATTCATTATTGTTCAGCTTCACCTTCAGGTGTACAGTGCAATGATCAGGCATCTACATCATCCCTGAGGTGGTCTCCCTAAAGAGACGAGTGTCCATCAGATACCCTACAAAATCTTTACAACATTATTGATTGCATTCCCCAAATTGATTTTCATAACCCCGTGGCAATCTTGTGGTTACTGACTGTGCTTTCTAATCCCCTCACCTTCCCGCTTATTCCCACCCACCCCCATCTAGAATCCCTCAGTTCTTCCTCTATGTCTCTGAGACTATTTCAGATTAGTTCATTTATTTATTATTTTCTTTAGATTCCACATATAAGTGAGATCACATGGTATTTGTCTTTCTTTGTATGACTTACGTCACTTAGCAAAATGTTCTCTAGGTCCATCCATGTTGTTGCAAATAATAAGATTTCATTATTCTTTATGGCTTTGTAAAACCCCATTGTATAAATGTACCACAGTTTCTTAATCCAGTTGTCGACTGATGGGCATTTCTGTTGTTTCCATGTCTTGGCTATTGTGTATATTATTGCAATGAACATAGTGGTGCATAAATTTTTTTCAATTAGAATTTTGGATTTCTCCGGACAGATACCTGTGGATGGAATTGCTGGATCATAAGGTAGTTCCATTTTCAAATTTTTGAGATACCTCCACATCGTTTTCCATAGTGGCTGCTACAAACTGCACTCCCACCAAGAGTGCACAAGTGTTCCCTTTTCTCCACATCCTCGCCAGAACTTATTATTTGTTGATTTATTGATGATAGTCATTTTGACTGGGGTGAGGTGGTATCACATTGTGGTTTTTATTTGCATTTCTCTAATGGTTAGTGAGGTTGAGCATTTTTTCATATGTCTTTTTGCCATCTGTATGTCCTTTTTAGAAAAATATCTCTTCATGTCCACTGCCCATTTTTTTAAATTAAAGTTTATTGAGGTGACAATTGTTATTAAAGTTACACAGATTTCAGGTGTACAATTCTGTATTACATCATCTATAAATCCCATTGTGTGTTCATCACCGAGAGTCAGTGCTCCATCCATCACCATATATTTAATTTACCCTCATCTACACCCTCCTACCCCTTTACCCTCCAGTAACCACCAAACTATTGCCTGTGTCTATGAGTTTTTGTTTCTCATTTGTTTGCCTTGTTCTTTTGTTGTGTTTGGTTTATATACCGCATATTAGAGAAATCATATGGTTCTCTGCTTTTTCTGTTTGACTTATTTTGCTTAACATTATATTATCAAGATCCATCCATGTTGTCACAAATGGTCCTATTTCATCTTTTCTTAGTGCCAAATAGTATTCCATTGTTTATATATACGACAACTTCTTTATCCATTCATCTTTTAAGGGACACTTTAGTTGTTTCCAAGTCTTGGCCACTGTAAACAAAGCTGCAATGAACATTAGAGCACATGTATCATTATGGATAAACGTTTTCACATTTTTTTGATAGATACTCAGAAGAGGGAATGCTGGGTCATACAATACTTCCACTTTTAATTTTTTGAGGAAGCTACACACTGCCTTCCATCACAGCTGCACCACTCTGCATTGCCACCAACAGTGTATGAGGGATCCTTTTACTCCACAGCCTCTCCAACACTTGTTTCTATTTGTATTGTTGATGATAGTCATTCTAACTGGGGTGAGGTGATATCTCATTGTGGTTTTTATTTGTATTTCTCTGATGATAAGCGATGTACATCATTTTTCCATATGTCTATTTGCTGTTTGTATGTCCTCTTTGGAGAAATGTCTCTTCAGGTTCTCTGCCCATTTTCTCAATTGGATTGTTTGTGTTTTTGTGGTTCAGTTTCATGAGTTCCTTGTATATTTTGGATATTAGCCCCTTATCGGAGGCACTGTTTGCAAAAATCTTCTCCCATTCAGATGGTTGCCTCTTTATTTTGTTGATGGTTTCTTTTGCTGTGCAGAAGCTTTAAAGTATGATATAGTCCCATTCGTTTATTTTAGCTTTCATTTCCCTTGGCTTTGGAGTCAAATTCATAAAACACTCTTTGAAACCAATGTCCATAAGTTTAGTACCTATGTTTCCTTCTATGCAGTTTATTGTTTCTGGTCCTATGCTTAAGTTTTTGATCCATTTTGAATTAATTTTGGTACATGGTGACAGATAAAAGTCCAGTTTCATTCTTTTGCACATCTCTGCCCATTTATTATTTGGGTTGTTTGTTTTTGGAGTTCAGTTGAGTGAGTGTTATAAATTTTGGATATTAACCCCTTTTCGGATATATTTTGGTAAATATATTTTCCCATTCAGTAGGATCCCTTTTAATTTTACTGATAGTCTCTTTTGCTGTGAAAAAACTTTTTAATTTGATGTAATCCCACATGTTGTTTTTTCTCTTACTTCCCTTTCTCTAGTTGATATATCATTAAAAATCTTACTCAGGGTAATGTCTGTAAAGTTTCTTCCTATATTTTCTTCTAGGAATTTTATGGATTCAGATCTTAAATTTAAGTCTTTAAACCATTTTGACTTTATTCTTTTATATAGAGTAAGGAGGTGGTGCATCTGGATTTTTTTTGCATGTGTCTGTCCAGGTTTCCCAGCACAATTTATTGAATGGACTGCCTTTATCCCATCGTAGATTCTTGCTTCCATTATCATAGATTAAATGACCATATAGGCATGGGTTTAGTTCTGGGCTCTCTATTCTGTTCCATTGATCTATGTGTCTGTTTTTATGCCAGTACCATGCTTTTTTGATTACTGTAGCTTTGTAGTATAATTTGATATCAGGTATCATTATACCTCCAACTTTATTCTTTTTTTTATTGGGGTGACAATTGTTAATAAAATTACATAATTTCAGGTGTACAATTCTGTATTACATCATCTATAAATCCCATTGTGTGTTCACCACCCAGAGTCAGTTCTCCTTCCATCAACATATATTTGATCCCCCTTACCCTCATTTTCCTCCCCCCACCCCCCTTATCCTCTGGTAACCACTAAATCATTGTCTGTGTCTAGGAGTGTTTCTTTCTCATTTGGTTCTCTTGTTTTTGGTTTATATACCACATATCAGTGAAATCATAGGGTTCTCCTTTTTCTGTCTACTTATTTCGCTTAGCATTATACTCACAAGATCCATCCATGTTGTCACAAATGTTCCTATATCGTCTTTCCTTAACGCCGAATAGTATTCCATTGTGTCCATATACCACAACTTCTTTATCCATTCATCTATCAAAGGACATTTTGGTTGTTTCCATGTCTTGGCCACCGTAAACAAAGCTGCAATGAACATTGGAGCACACGTGTCTTTATGTATAAATGATTTCAAATACTTTGGGTAGATATCCAGGAGAGGGATTGCTGGGTCATATGGTAATTCTATTTGTAATTTTTTGAGGAACCTACACAGTACCTTCCGTGACAGCTGCACCAGTCTGCATTCCCAACAACAGTGTATCAGGGTTCCTTTTTCTCCACAGCCTTTCCAACAATTGTTGCTATTTGTTTCGTTGATGATAGCCATTCAGACTGGTGGGACGTGATATCTCATTGTGGTTTTTATTTGCATTTCTCTGATGATTAGTGATGTTGAGCATTTTTTCATATGTCAATTTGCCATTTGCAAGTCCTCTTTGGAGAAATGTCTCTTCAGGTCCTCTGCCCATTTTTCAATTGGGTTGTTTGCTTTTTTGTTGGTGAGTTTCATGAGTTCCTTGTATATTTTGGACATTAGACCCTTATCGAAGGAACTGTTTGCAAAAATCTTCTCCCATTCAGTCAGTTGGCTCTTTATTCTGTCGATGGTTTCTTTTGCTGTGCAGAAACTTTTAAGTTTCATATAGTCCCATTTGTTTATTTTAGCTTTTACTTCCATTGCTTTTGGAGTCAAATTCATAAAATGCTCTTTGAACCCAAGGTCCATAAGTTTAGTACCTATGTTTTCTTCTATGCAGTTTATTGTGTCAGGTCTTATGCTTAAGTCTTTGGTCCATTTTGAATTAATTTTGGTACATGGTGACAGATAACAGTCCAGTTTCATTCTTTTGCAGGTGGCTGTCCAATTCTCCCAGCCCAATTTATTGAAGAGGCTGTCTTTCCTCCATTGTATGTTTTTAGCTTCTTTGTCAAAAATTATCTGTCCATATTTATGTGGTTTTATTTCTGGGTTCTCAATTCTATTCCATTGGTCTATGTGTCTGTTTTTCTGCCATTACCATGCTGTTTTGATTATTGTAGGCCTGTAGTACAAGCTGAAGTCAGGCAGTGTGATACCTCCAGCACTGTTCTTTTTTAAGATTGCTTTGGCTATTCGGGGTCTTTTGTAGTTGCGAACAAATCTGATGATTTTTTCTTCTATTTCTTTAAAAAATGCCATTGGGGGGGATTCTGGATCAAATGGCGGCGTGAGGTGAGCCTCTGTAAAGCTCCCCTGGAATTTACAACTAATCGGACAACAATAACTCCACAAAGGACTCCCTGCACAGCAGACAGGCAAGTCGAAGAGGTCCACTACTGAATTCACCTCCAGGTGGGCAAATTGCACAAGCGGGGGAGGAGGGAAAAGAGAAGTGCGGGAACGGATCCGCTCGGACGCAGGACAAAGACATAGCTCAGTGCTCTGAGCTCGCTGCATCCCGGAACTTCCGCAGCTGCGGGAGAGGGACGAACGAAGACTGCTAGGGCTCCGCTTACGGCCCACAGGGCTGAGGGGGCAGCATATAGCACGGCTGAACCGAACGTTCACGGCAGACTTGGAGAAAAGACTGAGGGAAGAAGGCTGAAAACTGGTTTAAGCCCTCACTGCCGAGCGGAGAACGGAAGCCTTAGGCACTGAGACTAGCCGCCCCTCCCTACCCTCCCCGACCTCGCCCCGCCCCCACCTGCCCGGTGCTAGAAGGGATAAAGTAGCAGTGTCAGATTACAAGGACAGGATCTTTGCTGTTCTGAGAACTGTGGACCGCAGAAACAGATTCGCAGCCCAACTAGTTCGGGCAAAGGGAAGGAAACTGTGGAAGCAGGACCGGCTGTGGTGGTGGTCGCCGCCATTGCTCTGGGCCACCTCTCACAACTCACCCCGCCCCTGGCCCCACCTATCTGGGCGGATCCCTGCAGAAGTAAACAGAACTGCTGAAACATACGGGCTCTGAATCGGGTGCAGAAAGAGCTTTGAAACTTCAAAAGCTCTCCGCACCCACACAGGGAAGTGGCGCCCTATGACCCAGGTGAACTGTTAACAGAGGAGAGGCCCATCTCCCAGGGAATCCCCCCATTGTGTGAGAAGCTGGAAAAGTGCAGAGAAAATATAGCACTACTGTGTCAGAGAGACCTCTTCCTATCTACCTGTTGCAGAAGCCACTCCTGTAGATGTCTAGGAAAAGAAATAATAAATCAGTAATTGCCATGAAAAACCAAGGAAACAAGACAGCTCAGAAAGAAAGTGAAAAGTTTCCAGAAAAGGAACTTAAAGATATGGAAATATGTGACTTAAATGAACAAGAATTCAAGATTGCAGTTCTGAAAAACCTCAAAGAGATGCAAGAAAACACAGAAAGGCAATTTAATGAACTCAGAAACACAATCAAAGAACAACACGAGCATTTTACGAAAGAGATTGAAATTTTAGAAAAGAACCAAATGGAATTTCTGGAGATTAAAAACTCAATAGAAGAAATTAAGAATGAAATAACCAGCTTAGGTAGTAGAGTTGACCAGATGGAGGAAAGAATCAGTGACATCGAAAATAGAAACATGGAAATTACACAGATGGAAGAAGAAAGAGACTTGAGACTTAAAAGAAACGAAAGAACTCTACAAGAACTTTCTGACTCCATCAGAAGAGCAATATAAGAATAATGGGCATAACAGAAGGAGAAGAAAGAGAGAAGGGAACAGAGAATATACTCAAAGAAATTGTCAATGAGAACTTCCCAAATTTGGGGACAGAACTGGATCCTCGAATCCAAAAAGCAAATAGAACACCTAATTACCTCAATCCCAACAGGCCTTCTCCAAGACATATTGTATTCAACCAGTCTAAAATTAACACCAAAGAAAGAATCCTCACGGCAGCCAGGGAAAGGAAGACGGTAACTTACAAAAGAAAGCCCATTAGATTATCATCCGATTTTTCAGCAGAAACTCTACAAACCAGGAGGGAGTGAAACCAAATATTCAAACTATTGAAAAAGAAAAATCATGAGCCAAGAATAATATATCCAGCAAAGATATCCTTTAGATATGAAGGAGGAATAAAGACCTTTCCAGACATACAGAAGCTGAGGGAATTTTCTAATACACGACCTGCACTACAAGAAATACTAAAGGAGGCTATTCGACCACCATCAACAGGGACAATTTGTGGCAATCGAAACATAAAAAGGGGGAGCGTAAAGCCCTGAACAGGAATATGGGAATGGAGAAAGTAAGCGTGCTGAAGAAAATGGAATACTCTAAATATCAAACTTTCTTTCACATAATCTTAAGGGTAGCCACTCAAAAAAATCCAGAACTGAAATATATACTGCAATAAAAGAAGAAACAGAGGGAAACATCATAGAACACCACCACACAGAAATAATAGACAACAACAAAAAGGCAAAGAAACAATGGAGTCACAGCCTTACCAGAATACTAAAGATAGAATGACAGGAAATCCTCACGTATCAATAATCACCCTAAATGTAAATGGACTGAAGTCACCAATAAAAAAGGCACAGAGTAGCAGATTGGATCAAAAAACTAAACCCAACCATATGCTGTCTCCAAGAGACACATCTCCGCTATAAGGACAAGCATAGACTCAAAGTGAAAGGGTGGATATTGGCATTCCAAGCAAATGGTACCCAGAGAAAATCAGGTGTAGCCATAATGATATCAGATGAAACAGACTTCAGGGTGAAAAAGATAACAAGAAACAAAGATGGACATTTCATAATTATAAGGGGACTATACAACAAGAAGACATAACAGTCATCAATATTTATGCCCCCAATCAGGGAGCACCAAAATACACCAAGCAACTACTAACAGAACTAAAGGGAGAAATTGACCAAAACACAATTATACTAAGGGACTTAAATACATCATTGACAGCTATGGATAGATCATCCAAACAAAAATAAATAACGAAATTGCAGCCTTAAATGACACATTAGATGAAATGGACATAATTGACATATATAGAGCACTTCATACTAAAACATCAGACTATACATTCTTTTCCAGTGTACATGGAACATTATCAAGGATAGACCATATATTGGGATATAAAAGCAGCCTCAGCAAATTTAAGAAGATTGAAATCATACCAAACATATTCTCTGATCACAAGGCTTTGAAATTGGATATCAACTGTGAAAAGAAAGCAAAAAGAAACACAAATACATGGAGATTAAACATCATACTTTTAAAGAACGACTGGGTCAAAGAAGAAATTAGAGGAGAGCTCAAAAGATACATAGAAACAAATGACAATGAAAATATATCCTACCAAAATTTTTGGGATGCGGCGAAAGCAGTTTTAAGAGGGAAATTTATATCATTACAGGCCTATCTCAAGAAACAAGAAAAATCCCAAATAAATAACCTCATGTTACACCTCAAAGAACTACAAAAAGAAGAACAAGTGAAACCCAAGGTCAGCAGAAGAAAGGAAATAACAAAAATCAGAGCAGAGCTAAATGACTTAGAGAACAAAAAGACAATAGATAAAATTAATGTGACAAAGAGCAGGTTCTTTGAAAAAATTAATCAAATCAACAAACCCTTAGCTAGACTCACTAAGATAAAAAGAGAGAAGACACTAATTAACAAAATCAGAAATGAGAAAGAGGAAGTTATCACGGACACCACAGAAATACAAAGGATCATTCAAGAATACTATGAAGGACTATATGCCACCAAATTCAATAACCTAGAAGAAATGGACAAGTTCTTAGAAACATATAGCCTTCCAAGGCTGAACCATGAATAACTGGAAAATCTAAACAGACCGATCACCAGTAAAGAAATTGAATCAGTCATTAAAAACGTTCCCAAAAGCAAAAGTCCGGGACCAGATGGCTTCACTGGTGAATTCTACCAAACCTTCAAAGAGGATCTAATACCAATCCTGCTCAAACTCTTCCAAAAAATTGAAGAAGAGTCAGTACTCCCTATCTCATTTTATGAGGCCAACATTACCCTGAAACCAAAACCAGCTAAGGACAACACAAAAAAAGAAAACTACAGACCTATATCTCTGATGAATACTGATGCAAAAATCCTAAACAAAATTTTAGCAAATCGAATACAACAATGCATTAAAAAGATTATTCATCACGACCAAGTGGGGTTCATCCCTGGGGCACAAGGATGGTTCAACATCCGCAAATCCATCAATGTGATACATCACATAAACAAAATAAAGAACAAAAATCATATGATTCTATCAATTGATGCAGAAAAAGCATTTGACAAGATACAACATCCATTTATGATTAAAACACTTAATAAAATAGGTATAGAAGGAAAATACCTTAACATAATAAAGGCCATTTATGAGAAGCCCTCAGCTAATCTCATAATTAATGGTGAAAAACTGAAGCCCTTTGCTCTACGTTCAGGAACACAACAGAGCTGTCCCCTATCACCTCTGCTTTTCAACATAGTGTTGGAAGTCCTTGACAGAGCCATCACGCAAGAGAAAGAAATACAAGGCGTCCAAATTGGGAATGAAGAAGTTAAAATATCACTCTTTGCAGATGACCAGATACTATATATAGAAAACCCTAAAGACTCCACCAAAAAGCTGTTAGAAACAATCAACGAATACAGTAAAGTTGCTGGCTACAAAATCAACGTACAAAAGTCCATTGCATTCCTATATACTAACAATGAAATCTCACAAAAAGAAATACAAAAAACATTTCCGTTTGCAATTGCAGCAAAAAGAATAAAATACCTAGGAATAAATTTAACCAAGGATGTGAAGGATTTATATGCTGAAAACTATAAGACATTTTTGAAAGAAATTGAAGATGACACAAAGAAATGGAAATACATTGCGTGCTCATGGATTGGAAGAATCAACATAGTTAAAATGGCCATATTACCCAAAGCCATATACAGATTTAATGCAATCCCCATCAAAATCCCAATGGCATTTTTTAAAGAAATAGAACAAAAAATCATCAGATTTGTTTGGAACCACAAAAGACCCCGAATAACCAAAGCAATCTTAAGAAAAAAGAACAGTGCTGGAAATATCACACTGCCTGACTTTAGCTTGTACTACAGGGCTACAATAATCAAAACAGCATGGTATTGGCGGAAAAACAGACATATAGACCAATGGAATAGAATTGAGAACCCAGAAATAAAACCACATAAATATGGACAATTAATTTTTGACAAAGAAGCTAAAAACATACAATGGAGAAAAGACAGCCTCTTCAACAAATGGTGCTGGGAGAATTGGATAGCCATGTGCAAAAGAATGAAAATGGACTGTTATCTGTCACCATGTACCAAAATTAATTCAAAACGGATCAAAGACTTAAGCATAAGACCTGACACAGTAAACTGGATAGAAGAAAACATAGGTACTAAACTTATGGACCTTGGGTTCAAAGAGCATTTTATGAATTTGACTCCAAAGGAAATGGAAGTAAAAGCTTAAATAAACAAATGGGACTATATGAAACTTAAAATTTTCTGCACAGCAAAAGAAACCATCGACAAAATAAAGAGGCAACCGACTGAATGGGAGAAGATTTTTGCAAACAGTGCCTCTGATAAGCGTCTAATATCCCAAATATACAGGGAACTCATGAAACTCAACAACAAAAAAACAAACAACCCAATTGAAAAATGGGCAGAGGACCTGAAGAGACATTTCTTTAAAGAAGACTTACAAATGGCAAATAGACATATGAAAAAATGCTCAACATCACTAATCATCAGAGAAATGCAAATAAAAACCACAATGAGATATCACCTCACCCCAGTCAGAATGGCTATCACCAAGAAGACAAATAGCAACAAGTGTTGGAGAGGCTGTGGAGAAAAAGGAACCCTCATACACTGTTGGTGGGAATGCAGACTGGTGCAGCCATCACGGAAGGTACTGTGTAGGTTCCTCAAAAAATTACAAACAGAATTACCATATGACCCAGCAATCCCTCTCCTGGATATCTACCCAAAGAATTTGAAATCATTTATACATAAAGACTATCCTTAAAAATGTTCCATGTACACTCGAAAAGAATGTAAAGTCTGATGTTTTAGGATGAAGTGCTCTATATATGTCAATGATGTCCATTTCATGTAATGTGTCATTTAGGGCTGCTATTTCGTTATTTATTTTCTGTTTGGATGATCTATCCATAGCTGTCAATGATGTATTTCAGTCCCCTAATATAATTGTGTTTTGGTCAATTTCTCCCTTTAGTTCTGTTAGAAGTTGCTTTGTATATTTTGGTGCTCCCTGATAGGGGGCATAAATATTGATGACTGTTATGTCTTCTTGTTGTATAGTACCCTTCTCCATTATGAAATGTCCATCTTTGTCTTTTGTTAACCTTTTCTCCCTGAAGTCTGTTTCATCTGATATCATTATGGCTACACATAATTTTCTCTTGGTACCATTTGCTTGGAGTGCCAAATTCCACCCTTTCACTTAGAGTCTATGCTTGTTCTTGTAGCTGAGATGTGTGTCTTGGAGACAGCATATGGTTGGGTTTACTTTTTTGATCCAATCTGCTACTCTGTGCCTTTTTATTGGTGACTTCAGTCCATTTACATTTAGGGTGATTATTGATACGTGAGGATTTCCTGTCATTCTATCTTTAGTTTTCTGGTAAGGCTGTGACTCCATTGTTTCTTTGCCTTTTTGTTGTTGTCTATTATTTCTGTTCAGTGGTATACTATGATGTTTCCCTCTGTTTTTTTTTATTATTAATTTTATTGGGGTGACAATTGTTAGTAAATTTACATAGATTTCAGGTGTACAATTCTGTATTACATCGTCTATAAATCCCATTGCGTGTTCACCACCCAGAGTCAGTTCTCCTTCCATCACCATATATTTGATCCCCTTTACCCTCATCACCCACCCCCCACCCCCTTACCCTCTGGTAACCACTAAATTATTGTCTGTGTCTATGAGTTTTTGTTTCTCATTTGTTTGTCTTGTTCTTTTTGGTTTATATACCACATATCAGTGAAATCATAGGGTTCTCTGCTTTTTCTGTCTGACTTATTTCACTTAGCATTATTCTCTGGAGATCCAACCATGTTGTCACAAATGCTCCTATATCATCTTTCCTTAACGCCGAATAGTATTCCATTGTGTATATGTACCACAACTTCTTTATCCATTCATCTATCGAAGGACATTTTGATTGTTTCCATGTCTTGGCCACCGTAAACAAAGCTGCAATGAACATTGGCGTACACGTGTCTCTATAGAGAAATGCTTTTATATTTTTGGGGTAGATACCCAGGAGAGCGATTGCTGGGTCATATGGTAATTCTATTCGTAATTTCTTGAGGAACCTCCACACTGCCTTCCATAGCGGCTGCACCAGTCTGCATTCCCACCAACAGTGTATGAGAGTTCCTTTTTCTCCACAGCCTCTCCAACACTTGTTACTATTTGTTTTGTTGATGAAAGCCATTCTGACTGGGGTGAGGTGATATCGTATTGTGGTTTTCATTTGCATTTCTCTGATGATTAGCGATGTTGAGCATTTTTTCATATGTCTATTTGCTATTTGTATATCCTCTTTGGAGAAATGTCTCTTCAGGTCCTCTGTCCATTTTTCAATTGCGTTGTTTTTTTTTTTTTTTTTGTTGAGTTTCATGAGTTCCTTGTATATTTTGGATATTAGCCCCTTATCAGAGGAACTGTTTGCGAAAATCTTCTCCCATTCATTTGGTTGCCTCATTATTTTGTCAATAGTTTCTTTTGCTGTGCAGAAGCTTTTCAGTTTCATATAATCCCATTCGTTTATTTTAGTTTTTACTTCCATTGCCTTTGGAGTCAAATTCATAAAATGCTCTTTGAACCCAAGGTCCATAAGTTTAGTACCTATGTTTTCTTCAATGCATTTTATTGTGTCAGGTCTTATGCTTAAGTCTTTGATCCATTTTGAATTAATTTTGGTACATGGTGACAGATAGCAGTCCAGTTTCATTCTTTTGCACGTTGCTATCCAATTCTGCCAGCACTATTTATTGAAGAGGCTGTCTTTTCTCCATTGTATGTTTTTAGCTTCTTTGTCAAAAATTATCTGTCCATATTTATGTGGTTTTATTTCTGGGTTCTCAATTCTATTCCATTGGTCTATGTGTCTGTTTTTCCGCCAATACCAAGCTGTTTTGATTATTGTAGCCCTGTAGTACAAGGAAAAATCAGGGAGTGTGATACCTCCAGTATTGTTCTTTTTTTTTAATATTGCTTTGGCTATTCGGGGTCTTTTGTGGTTCCAAACAAATCTGATGATTTTTTGTTCTACTGCTTTAAAAATTGCCATTGGGATTTTAATGGGGATTACATTAAATCTGTATATGGCTTTGGGTAATATGGCCATTTTAACTATGTTGATTCTTCCAATCCATGAGCACGGAATGTCTTTCCATTTCTTTGTGTCTTCTTCAATTTCTTTCAAAAATGTCTTATATTTTTCAGCATATAAATCCTTCACATCCTTGGTTAAGTTTATTCCTAGGTATTTTATTCTTTTTGCTGCAATTGCAAAAGGAATTGTTTTTTCTATCTCTTTTTCTGAGATTTCATTGTTGGTATATAAGAAAGCAATTGACTTTTGTACGTTGATTTTGTAGCCAGCAACTTTACTGTATTCATTGATTTTTTCTAATAGCTTTTTGGTGGAGTCTTTAGGGTTTTCTATATAGGATCATGTCATCTGCAAAGAGTGATAATTTAACTTCTTCATTCCCAATTTGGATGCCTTTTGTTTCGTTCTCTTGCCTGATGGTTCTGGCAAGGACTTCCAACACCATGTTGAGAAGCAGAGGTGATAGGGGACAGCCCTGTCGTGTTCCTGAACGTAGAGCAAAGGGCTTCAGTTTTTCACCATTAATTATGAGATTAGCTGAGGGCTTGTCGTACATGGCCTTTATTATGTTAAGGTATTTTCTTCCTATACCTATTTTATTAAGTGTTTTAATCATAAATGGATGTTGTATCTTATCAAATGCTTTTTCTGCATCAATTGATATAATCATATGATTTTTGTCCTTTATTTTGTTTATGTGATGTATCACATTGATGTATTTACGAATGTTGAACCATCTTTGTGCCCCGGGGATGAACCCCACTTGGTCGTGATGAATAATCTTTTTAATGCATTGTTGTATTCGATTTGCTAGAATTTTGTTTAGGATTTTAGCATCTGTATTCATCAGAGATATAGGTCTGTAGTTTTCTTTTTTTGTGTTGTCCTTACCAGGTTTTCGTATCAGGGTAATGTTGGCCTCATAAAATGAGTTAGGGAGTACTGACTCTTCTTCAATTTTTTTGGAAGAGTTTGAGCAGGATTGGTATTAGAGCCTCTTTGAAGGTTTGGTAGAATTCACTGGTGAAGCCATCTGGTCCAGGACTTTTGATTTTGGGAAGGTTTTTAATGACTGATTCAATTTCGTTACTGGTGATCGGCCTGTTAAGATTTTCCAGTTCTTCATGATTCAGCCTTGGAAGGCTATATGTTTCTAAGAACTTCTCCATTTCTTCTAAGTTATTAAATTTGGTGGCATATAGTCCTTCATAGTATTCTTGGATAATCCTTTGTATTTCTGTGGTGTCCGTGATAACTTCCCCTTTTTCATTTCTGATTTTGTTAATTAGTGTCTTCTCTCTTTTTATCTTAGTGAGTCTAGCCAAGGGTTTGTCGATTTTGTTAATCTTTTCAAAGAACCAGCTTTTTGTCACATTAATTTTTTCTATTGTCTTTTTGTTCTCTATTTCGTTTAGTTCTGCTCTGATTTTTGTTATTTCCTTTCTTCTGCTGACCTTGGGTTTCGCTTGTTCTTCTTTTTCTAGTTTTTTAAGGTGTAACATGAGGTTATTTATTTGGGATTTTTCTTGTTTCTTGAGATAGGCCTGTAATGATATCAATTTCCCTCTTAAAACTGCTTTCGCATCATCCCAAAAATTTTGGTAGGATGTATTTTCATTGTGATTTGTTTCTATGTATCTTTTGAGCTCTCCTCTAATTTCTTCTTTGACCCAGTCGTTCTTTAAAAGTATGTTGTTTAATCTCCATGTATTTGTGTTTTTTCCGGCTTTTTTTTTGCAATTGAGATCCAATTTCAAAGCTTTGTGATCAGAGAATATGCTTGGTATGATTTCAATCTTCTTAAATTTGCTGAGGCTGATTTTGTGTCCCAATATATGGTCTATCCTTGAGAATGTTCCATGTACACTAGAAAAGAATGCATAGTCTGATGTTTTAGGATGAAGTGCTCTATATATGTCAATTATGTCCAATTCATCTAATGTGTCATTTAGGGCTGCGATTTCGTTATTTATCTTCTGTTTGGATGATCTATCAATAGCTGTCAATGATGTATTTAAGTCCCCTAGTATAATTGTGTTTTGGTCAATTTCTCCCTTTAGTTCTGTTAGTAGTTGCTTGGTATATTTCGGTGCTCCCTGATTGGGGGCATAAATATTGATGACTTTTATGTCTTCTTGTTGTATAGTCCCCTTTACCATTATGAAATGTCCATCTTTGTCTCTTGTTATCTTTTTCACCCTGAAGTCTGTTTCATCGGAAATCATTATGGATACACCTGATTTTCTCTGGGTACCATTTGCTTGGAGTGTCAATTTCCACCCTTTCACTTTGAGTCTATGCTTGTCCTTGTAGCTGAGATGTGTCTCTTGTAGGCAGCATATGGTTGGGTTTAGTTTTTTGATCCAATCTGCTACTCTGTGTCTCTTTATTGGTGAGTTCAGTCCATTTACATTTAGGGTGATTATTGATATGTGAGGATTTCCTGTCATTCTGTCCTTAGTTTTCTGGTAAGGCTGTGTCTCCATTGTTTCTTTGCCTTTTTGTTGTTGTCTGTTATTTCTGTGTGGTGGTATTCTATGATGTTTTCCTCTGTTTCTTCTTTTATTACAGTATATATTTCAGATTTCGATTTTTTTTGAGTGATCACCCTTGAGTTTATGTAAAAGAAAGTTTGATATTTAGAGTATTCCAGTTGCTTCAGTACGCTTACTTTCTCTATTCCCATATTCCAGTTCAGGCCTTTACGCTCCCCCGTTTTATGTTTCGGTTGCCACATGTTGTCCCTGTTGATGGTGGTCTAATAGCCTCCTTTAGTATTTCTTGTAGTGCAGGTTGTGTATTAGAAAATTCCCTCAGCTTCTGGATGTCTGGAAAGGTCTTTATTCCTCCTTCATATCTAAAAGAGATCTTTGCTGGATATATTATTCTTGGCTCATGATTTCTCTCTTTCAATAGTTTGAATATTTGATTCCCTTCCCTCCTAGCTTGTAGAGTTTCTGCTGAAAAATCTGATGATAATCTAATGGGCTTTCCTTTGTAAGTTACCGTCTTCTTTTCCCTGGCTGCCTTGAGGATTCTTTCTTTGTCATTGATTTTAGACAGCTTCAATACAATGTGCCTTATTGAAGGCCTGTTGGGATTGAGGTAATTAGGTGTTCTATTTGCTTCTTAGATTCGAGGATCCAGTTCTGTCCACAAGTTTGGAAAGTTCTCATCGACAATTTGTTTGAATATATTCTCTGTTCCCTTCCCTCTTTCTTCTCCTTCTGGTATGCCCATTATTCTTATATTGCTCTTTCTGATGGAGTCAGAAAGTTCTTGTAGAGTTCTTTCGTTTCTTTTAAGTCTCAAGTCTCTTTCTTCTTCCCTCTGTGTAAATTCCAGGTTCCTATCTTCGATGTCACTGATTCTTTCCTCCATCTGGTCAACTCTACTACCTAAGCTGGATATTTTATTGTTAATTTCTTCTATTGAGTTCTTAATCTCCAGAAATTCTATTTGGTTCTTTTTCAAGATTTCAATCTCTTTTGTAAAATGCTCATGGTGTTCTTTGATTGTGTTTCTGAGTTCATTAAACTGCCTTTCTGTGTTTTCTTGCATCTCGTTCAGTTTTTTCAGAATTGCGATCTTGAATTCTCTGTCATTTAAATCACAAAGGTCCATATCTCTAAGTTCCTTTTCTGGAGACTTTT
Source organism: Rhinolophus hipposideros (assembly GCF_964194185.1). Lineage (NCBI taxonomy): Eukaryota > Metazoa > Chordata > Mammalia > Chiroptera > Rhinolophidae > Rhinolophus > Rhinolophus hipposideros. Next base: position 44,802,719 of record NC_138046.1, read on the forward strand.
CACTTTCTTTCTGAGCTATCTTGTTGCCTTGGTTATTCATGGCAATCACTGATTTACTATTTCTCTTCCTAGACATCCACAGGAGTGTCTTCTGCAACAGGTTGATAGGTATGCGAAGAGCTTTTGGAGTTCCAAAGCTCTTTCTGCACCAGATTCAGAGCTCGTTTGTTTCAGCAGTTCTGTTTACTCCTGCAGGGATCCGCCCAGATAGGTGGGGTCAGGGGCGGGGTGAGTTGTGAGAGGTGGCCCAGAGCAATGGTGGCGACCACCACCACAGCCAGTCCTGCTTCCACAGCTCCCTCCCCTTTGCCGGAACTAGTTGAGCTGCGAATCTGTGTCTGTGTTCCACAGTTCTCAGAGCAGCAAATATTCTGTCCTTTGATCCGACACTGCTACTTTATCGTTTCTAGCACCGGGCAGGTGGGGGCGGGGCGAGCTCTGGGAGGGTAGGGAGGGGGCAGCTAGTCTCCGTGCCTAAGGCTTCCGTTCTCCGCTCGGCAGTGAGGGCTTAAACCACCGATTTCAGCCCTCTTCCCTCAGTCTTTGCTCCGAGGTCTGCCATGAGCGAGCGTTGGGTTCAGCGGTTTTGTATGCTGCCCCCTCAGCCCTGTGGGCCGTAAGCGGAGCCCTAGCAGTCCGAGTCCTTCCCTCTCCCGCAGCTGGGGAAGATCCTGGAGCAGCGGGCTCCGAGCACTGAGCTAGGTCTGTGTCCTGCGCCCGCGTGGCTCCATCTCCGCACTTCTCCTCTCCCTCCTCCCCCGCTCGCGTGATTCACCCACCTGGAGGTGAATTCAGTAGTGGGCCTCTTCGTCTTGCCTGTCTGCTGTGCAAGGAGTCCTTTGTGGAGTTATTGTTGTCCGATTCGTTGTAAATTCCAGGGGAGCGTTACAGAGGCTCACCTCACGCCGCCATTTGTTTTTTGATCAAGAATCCCTCTGTTTCTTCTTTTACTACAGTATATATTTCAGTTCTGGAATTTTTTTGAGTGGTGGCCCTTAAGATTATGTAAAAGAAAGTTTGATATTTAGATTATTCCATTTTCTTCAGCACGCTTACTTTCTCCATTCTCATATTCCGGTTCAGGCCTTTCGGCTCCCTTTTTTTATGTTTCGGTTGCCACAAATTTTCCCTGTTGATGGTGGTTGAATAGCCTCCTTTAGTATTTCTTGTAGTGCAGGTCGTGTATTAGAAAATTCCCTCAGCTTCTGTATGTCTGGAAAGGTCTTTATTCCTCCTTCATATCTAAAGGATATCTTTGCTGGATATATTATTCTTGGCTCATGATTTATCTCTTTCAATAGTTGGAATATTTGGTTCCACTCCTTCCTGGCTGTAGAGTTTCTGCTGAAAAATCTGATGATAATCTAATGGGCTTTCCTTTGTAGGCTACCATCTTCTTTTCCCTGGCTGCCTTGAGGATTCTTTTTTTCGTGTTAATTTTAGACAGCTTCAATACAATGTGCCTTGGAGAAGGCCTGTTGAGATTGAGGTAATTAGGTATTCTATTTGCTTATTGTATTTGAGGATTCAGTTCTGTCCACAAATTTGAGAATTTCTCATTGACAATTTCTTTGAATATATTCTCTGTTCCTTCTCTCTTTCTTCTCCTTGTGGTATGCCCATTATTCTTATATTGTTCTTTCTGATAAAGTCAGAAAGTTCTTGTCGAGTTCTTTCATTTCTTTTAAGTCTCAAGTCTCTTTCTTCTTCCATCTGTGTAATTTCCAGGTTTCTATCTTGGATGTCACTGATTCTTTTTTCCATCTGGTGAACTCTACTACCTAAGCTGGTTATTTCATTCTTAATTTCTTCAATTGAGTTCTTAATATCCGGAAATTCCATTTGGTTCTTTTTTAAAATTTCAATCTCTTTCGTAAAATGCTCATGTTGTTCTTTGATTGCGTTTCTGAGTTCATTAAATTACCTTTCTGTGTTTTCTTGCATCTCGTTGAGTATTTTCAGAACTGCAATCTTGAATTCTCTATCATTTAAGTCACATATTTCCATATCTTTAAGTTCCTTTTCTGGAGACTTTTCACTTTCTTTCTGAGCTGTCGTGTTGCCTTGGTTATTCATGGCAATTACTGTTTTATTATTTCTCTTCGTAGACATCTACAGGAGTGGCTTTGCAACAGGTGGATAGGAAGAGGTCTTTCTTTTGTTTTCCAATACTTGTTGGTAGAATGTTTTATTTTGTCTCTGACTACAGCCTTTTTTTCCTCTCTCACACAGTAGTGCTGTTTTCTCTGCACTATTCCAGCTCTCACACAATGGGGGGATTCCCTGGCAGACGGGCCTCTCCTCGGTTAACAGTTCACCTGGGTCATAGGGCGCCACATTCCTGTGGGGGTACGGAGAGCTTTTGAAGTTCCAAAGCTCTTTCTGCACCAGATTCAGAGCCCGTATATTTCAGCAGTTCTGTTTACTCCTGCAGGGATCTGCCCAGATAGGTGGGGCCAGGGGCGGGTGAGTTGTGAGAAATGGCCCAGAGCAATTGCGGTGAACACCACCACAGCCAGTCCTGCTTCCACAGCTCCCTCCCCTTTGCCGGAACTAGTTGGGCTGCGAATCTGTTTCTGCGGTACACAGTTCTCAGAACAGCAAATATTCTGTCCTTTTGATCTGACACTGCTACTTTATCGCTTCTAGCACTGGGCAGGTGGTGGCGGGGCGAGCTCTGTGAGGGTAGGGTAGGGCGGCTAGTCTCAGTGCCTAAGGCTTCGGTTCTCAGCTCAGCTGTGAGGGCTTAAACCACAGTTTTCAGCCTTCTTCCCTCAGTCTTTGCTCCGAGGTCTCTGCCGTGAGTGTTGTGTTCAGCCGTTTATATGCTGCCCCCTCAGCCCTGTGGGCCGTAAGCGGAGCCGTAGCAGTCTGAGTTCTTCCCTCTCCTGCAGCTGTGTTAGTTTAGGTATGAAGCGAGCTCGGAGCACTGAGCCAGGTCTGCGTCCTGCACCCGTGCGGCTCCGTCCCGCACTTCTCCCTTCAGTCCTCCCCCGCTTGTGCAATTCGCCCACATGGAGGTGAATTCAGTAGTGGACTTCTTCGTCTTGCCTGTCTGCTGTGCATGGAGTCCTTTGTGGAGTTATTGTTGTCCGATTAGTTGTAAATTCCAGCAGAGCTTTCACAGAGGCTCACTTCATGCCGCCATTTTGATCGCCCAACTTCCTCCAACTTTAATCTTATTTCTCAGGATTGCCGATGCTATCTGGGGTCTTTAATGGTTCCATATAAATTTTAGGATTACATATTCTATTTCTGTGAAAACGTCCTTGGTAGTTTGATAGGAATTGCATTGAATATGTATGTATATTGCCTTAGGCGGTATGGACATTTTAACCATATTAATTCTTCTGATCCATGAACATGGTATGTGTTTCTATCTATTTGTGTCTTCTTTAATTTCTCTCTTCAATGTCTTATATTTTTCAGAGTACAGATCTTCTACTATTTTGGTTAAATTTATTTCCAGGTATTTTATAGTCTTTGAAACAATTGTAAATGTGATTGTTTTCTTAATTCCTCCTTCTTAGATTTTATTATTGGTATCTACAAATGAAACTGATCTCTGAATATTAATTTTGTATCCTGCTACTTTACTAAATTCATCTGTCAGCTCTAATAGTTTCTTGGTGGAGTCTTTAGGCTTCTCTATATATAGTATCATGTAATCTGAACATAGAGACAATTTTACATCCTCTTTACCAATTTGGATGCCTTTGATTTCTTTTTTTTTGTCTGATTGCTGTGGCTAGAACTTCCAGCACTATTTTGAATAGAAGTGGAGAAAGTGGGCAACCTTGCCTTGTTCCTGATCTTAAGGGAAATAGTTTTAGCTTTTCCCCATTGAGTATGATGTTAGCTATGGGTTTATCATATTTGGCCTTTATTATGTTGAGATATGATCCCTCTATTCCCACTTTTTAAGGCTTTTTATCATAGATGGCTGCTGGATTTTGTCAAATGAATTTTCAGCACCTATTGATATGGTCATATGGTTTATTTTTCATTTTGTTAATGTGGTGTATCACATTAATTGATTTGTGGATTTTGAAACACACTTTCATACCAGCAATGAATCCCACTTGATCATAGTGTATAATATTTCTAATGTATTGCCGAATTCTGTTCACTAATATTTTGTTGAGGATTTTTTCATCAATCTTCATTAGAGATATCGGCTAGTAGTTTTCTTTTTTTTGTAATTTCTTTGTCTGGTTTGGGGATCAGGGTGGCCTCATCAAAAGTGTTTGGGAGCCTTCCCTCCTTCTGGATTTTTTGGAAGAACTTGAGGAGAATAGGTTATAACTATTTTGTGAATGTTTTGTTAAATTCACCTGTAAGCCATCTGGTCCAGGGCTTTTGTTTGTTGGAAGATTGTTGATTAGTGATTCAATTTTCCAGGTGTTATTCAGTCTATTCAGGTTTTCTGTTTCTTCTCGGGTTAGCCTTGGAGGATTTTATGCGTCTAGAAAATTGTCCATTTCTTCTAGGTTGTCATATTTGTTGGCATATAGTTGCTCATGGTAATTTCTTAAATTTTTTTGTATTTCTGTCGTGTCTGTTGTTACTTCTCTTTCGTTTCTGATTTTATTACTTTGGTCCTCTCTCTCTCTCTCTCTCTCTCTCTCTCTCTCTCTCTCTCTCTCTCTCTCTTTTGAAAGTCTGGCTAAAAGTTTGTCGATTTTGTTTATCTTCTCTAAAAACCAACTCTTGGATTCATTGATCTTTTGTATTGTTTTCTGGTTGCTATTTCACTTATTTCTGCTCTGATCTTTATTATTTCCTTCCTTGTACTCCCTTTGGGCTTATTTTGCTGTTTTTTTTCCAGATCCTTTAAGTGTGAAGATAAACTGTTGATTAGGGATTTTTCTTGTCTCTGTAGGTACGCCTGCAATGCTATGAATTTCCCTGTTAGGACTGCTTTCACTGCATCCCATAGACTTTGGGTCATCGTGTTTTCATTTTTGTTTGTGTCGAGATATCTTTTGATTTCTTCCTTGATCTCATTATTTAGTGACATGTTATTCAGCCTCCATAAATTGGTGTGTCTTCCAGTTTTTTCCTGTAGTTAATTTCTAATTTCATAGCACTGTAGTCAGAGAAGACAATTGGTATGATTTAAATTTTCTTACATTTATCAAGTCTTGTTTTGTGGCCTGACATGTGGTCTATCCTGCAAAATATTTCATGTGCGCATGAGGAGAATGTGTATTCTGCATCTTTGGGGTGAAATGTTCTGAAAACATCGATTAAATCCAAATGGTCCAATGTGTCATTTAAGGCCGTTGTTTCTATATTGATTTTCTGTCTGGAAAACCTGTCCCTTGTTGTCAGAGGTGTGTTGAAGTCACCTACTATGATAGTGTTACTGTTGATCTGTGACTTCATGTCAGTCAATATCTGTTTTGTATATGTTGGTGCTCCTAGGTTGAGTGCATAAATGTTTATTAGGGTTATGTCCTCTTGTTGGATCGATCCCTTTATTAATATATAGTGCCTATCTTTGTCTTTTAATATGTTCTTCATTTTAAAGTCCATTTTGTCAGATATAAGTATTGCAATTCCAGCTTTTTTATCATTTCGATTTGCATGAAATATCTTACTCCAACCCTTCACTTTCAGCCTGTGGGTGTCTTTTGATCTGAGGTGAGTCTTTTGTATACAGCATATACAAGGGTCTTGCTTTCTTATCCACTCAGCCATTCTATATCTCTTACTTTGAGCATTTAATCCATTTACATTTAAAGTGATTATTGATAGGTACATAGTTATTGTCATTTTTAAATTTGCGGTTAGATTGTTTTCATCTTTCTTCTATTTACAGAAGTCCTTTTAGTATTTCTTGCAATGTTGGCTTGGTGGTAATAAATTCCCTTAGCTTATTCTTTTCTGGGAATCTCTTCATCTCTCCATCAACTTTAAATGATAGCCTTGACGTATAAATTAATCTAGGTTTTAAGCTTTTGTTTTCCGTCACTTTGAGTATCTCCTGACACTCCCTCCTGGCCTTCAATGTTTCTGTAGGAAAGTCATTTGATAGCCTTATGGGAGATCCCTTGTATGTAAGCCTCTGTCTTTCTCTTGCTGCTTTTAGTATTCTCTCTTTGTCTTTAACCTTTGCCATTTAAAGTATAATATGTCTTGGTGTGGACCTCTTTGGGTTCATCCTGGTTGGAACTCTCTGGCTTGTATGTCGGTTTCCTTCATCAGGTTAGGAAAGTTTTCGGGCATTATTACTTCAAATATGTTCTGGATCCCTTGCTTACTCTGTTCACCTTCTGTTAATCCTATGATGTGCATATTGTTGTGCTTGATGTTATCCCAGAATTCTCTTAAACCATCCTCATTGTTTTTTTTTTCTTTTTTTCTTTTCTCTTTTTGTGTTCCATTTGGGTAAGCTCTGCTAACTTGTCTTCTAAGTCACTGATTCGATCCTGTGCTTCTAACCTTCTGGTAATTCCTTCAAGTGTGTTCTTTATTTCAGTTAATATATTCTTTATTTCTAACTGGTTAGTCATTATGATTTCTCTATCCTGCTTTATGTTGTCACTAAGCTCCTTAAACATTCTTATTATCAGTGTTCTGAACTCTGTTTCTGATAGGCTGTTTACCTCTATTTCATTTGGTTCCAATTCTGGAGTTTTTTTATGTTCTTTTATTTGGGACACATTACTTTGTTTCTCCATTCTGGCTGACTGTCTGTGTTTGCTTTGATGTATTAGGAAGATTACCTAGGGTTCTTGGTTTTTGCTGCTTGTGTTGTATGTCACCTTTATATTTGACTTGCACCACTTCCTTCTTCTCCTGCGTGTGTGCTCCAAAGGTGACTCTTGTGTTTATTGCCCTGTTACAGTTGCTCTCTAATTGTTTTTGGCTTATCAGTAGGTGGGTTTGACTCCTAGGCTGACTAATTTTGAGACCTGGCTCTGCGCACAGTGGATGTTCTGCTGCATGAGGGTTGACCCCTTAAATGAGGGTTGGCCCCTATGGGCTCTTGTGCCTGTAGAGAATTCCCTCTGGGTGTGTCACTTGTAGGTCAAACCCAGTAATACTCTGGTTTGGTCAGGAGTTGGCCTCTGGGTGTGCTGAATTTTGTGTCTCTTGAACTGGGCCCTGGTGTGGGGCAATTTCAGAACAAAACAAATCACCCAGCACAAGAACAACAATAACCAAACACATTCACATGTAAAAACAACCGATAACCCACACTGAACACAGGCAAAAATATCAAAGATACAAAAACAAAACAAAACGAAAAAAGTAGCGCCAGTCTTGGCTTAAGCCCACCAACTATTCTCCAGGTTTTCCTCTGCTATACCAAAGAGTCCGCTGTGTATTGTGCAGGCAGAATTGGTCACCTGGTGCCCAGTGTGACCTTGGGACTGAAGTTTTAGATGAGTGTGGCTGTGGGGTCTGGATGGTAGGTTTTACAAAGTCAGCGCAGTTTCTGCTCTTGCCTGCACATATGAGCACTGAGAGTAACACAACCAGTCCTGAGCCCAGGTCTCCTGAGTCTTAGGGCTCTTCTTCCGTGTGTGTGTATGTGTGTGTGTGTGTGTGTGTGTGTGTGTGTGTGGAGGGTGGGAGATTTTTGAGCTGCTGAAAGCCTAGAACTACATCCGCTGCCTACTGCTGATCCCTGGAGTGTCTCAATAGTTGTAATTGTCCTGCCCTAGGCAGGCAAAAAAAGTTGGGGGCTGGGGATGGAGCAGTCTTCTCTCTCCCAGCCCAGCAGTGTCACACTCTTCCTGCAGGCCAGAATAGGTGGGGGCTGGGGTTGGAGGAGTCTTCTCTCTCCCAGCCCAGCAGTATCACACATTTCCCACCGCCTTCCCTGGGTCAAAGCTGCAAGCTGGGTCTTCTCAGATCCTGAGCTCTAGGGCTCTTCTGTAGTCTAACACTACTACTCAGTTCAGGGGTCAGCTTGAGTCTCTGGAAGGGTGAGGGGTGGATTGGGAGAGTGAGTGGAGGGGCCCAGGCATGTAGTTTACATCCTTTGTCCAACTTATGGCCCAGCTGGAGGTCTCAGCTGAGTTTACTGCCTCAAATACTGAATATGATGCTTTCTCGGTGGGAGTGATTAGCTGTGGGATGCAGGAAGAAAGCTCAACCTCCTGGCTTTTGTGGTCTCTGTTTTGTCCTGGGACCCCCTGTGCCTCTGAAGCCACGGATGCGGGCCAAGTCTCCACTCCACTCCCTTCCCTCTACCTTGCTCTCCCAATTAGCCCTCCTTCAAGAAACCTTCATAGGAGTCTCTTAGCTGTTCTGTGTGATGAGCAGAGAGTCCTTTGATGGGTTATACATGTTCAATTTATGGTAGGTTCCGGAGGAGAACTCAAGAAGTTTGCCTCGCTGCCGCAATTCTTATGACATCCAGTGTACTCTCTCCTCTTTTATGTTTGTTTGCTTTTTGTCACAAAGATTCCTGTTTGTGCTGAGAGTTGATTTCTGTGCTGTTGTGCCCCCCCCCTTTTTAAGTGTTTCTGTGCAAGTTGTCCCCCCCTTTTTTTTAGTGTTATTTTTTTCTTCTTCACCCTGTATGTTATATTTAAATGTATAGTGTCTTATTTGGTGTACAGGTTGCCATTTCCTGCTTCTGTCTGTCTTTTCATAATAGTACTCATAGTTTTGTATTCTTTTGGGGTTCTTTTTGTTTGTTTGTCTGTTTGTTTCCAGGTCGAATAGCCTCCTTCAGTATTTCTTATAGTTCTGGTTGTGTGTTAGAAAATTCCCTTAGCTTCTGTATGTCTGGAAAGTTCTTTATTCCTCCTTCATATCTAAAGAATATTAGAAGATGTATTATTCTTCGCTCATAATTTCTCTCTTTCAATAGTTTTAATATTTGAGTCCACTTACAAATGGCTTGTAGAGTTTCTGCTGAAAAACCTAATGTTAGTCTAATGGGCTTTCCTTTGTAGGTTACCGTCTTCTTTCTCCTGGCTTCCTTGAGGATTCTTTCTCATTAATTTTTGACAGCTTCAATACAATGTGTCTTGGAGAAGGCCTGTTGGGATTGAGGTAATTAGGTGTTCCATTTGACTCTTGGATTCGAGGATCCAGTTCTTTCTACAAGTTTGGGAAGTTCTCATTGACTGTTTGAATATACTCTCTGTTCCCTTCTGTCTTTCTTCTCCTTCTGGGTAATCTTCATTGTAGATCCTTGCTTTTCATCATTTTCAATATTTTGTGCCAATTCCTTCTGGGCTGCAAAGTTTCTGTTGAGAAATCAGCTGATGGTCTTATGGGAGCTGCCTTATAGGTAACTAACTGCTTTACTTGTGCTGCTTTTAAGATTGTCTTTAACCTTTTGCATTTTAATTATGATTATGTTTTGGTGTGGGCCTGTTTGGGTTCATCTTGTTTGGGATTCTGCACTTCCTGAGCTTGTATATCTATTTCCTTCATCAAGTTAGGGAAGTTTTCTGTCATTATTTCTTCAAATAGGTTTTCAATTTCTTGATCTCTCTGTTTTCCTTCTGGTACCTCTATGATGTGAATGTTCGTACCCTTGGTGTTGTCCAGGGACTCCTTAAACTATCCTCGTTTTGGAGTGATTTTTTCCTTTTTTGTTGCTCTGAATTTTTTTTGCTACTTTATCTTCCAAATCACTGATTCAATCCTCATCTTAATCTAATCCACTCTTGATTCCCTTTAATGCATTGTTCATTTCAGTTGTTGTATTCTTTATTTGTGACTGATTCTTTTTTTTATGTTTCCTATCTCTTTGTTGAAGTTCTCTGTGAGATCATTTAGTATCTTTATAACCAGTGTTTTGAATTCTGCAACTGGTAGATTGCTTGTCTCCATTTTGTTTAGTTCTTTTTCTGGAGCTTTCTCCTGTTCTTTTATTTGGGACACGTTTCTTTGTCTCCCCATTTTGACTACTTCCTGTGTTTGTTTCTATGTATGCCTCCCAGTCTTAGTAGAGCAGCCTTATGTAGTAGATGTCCTCTGGGTCCCAGTGGCTCAGTCTTCGTGGTAACCTGACCAGGGTGCTGCAGGTGTCCCTCGTGTGGGTTGTGTCCCCTCCTGCTATAGTTGAGCCTTGGCTGCTGTTGGCACATCAATGGGAAGGATTAACCTTCAGGCTAACTGGTTGTAAGGACTGGCTGTGACTATAGTGGAGCAGCTATTGTGCAGGGGCTAACCTTACAGAGCAGGATTAGATTAAGCAGGGTTCTGGTGCCTGCCCAGTCTGATCTTTGGGTATGTCATCCTTGGAGGCAGCTGGATGGTGCTGTGGCACTGAGCACCACCAAGAGTTCTGGCCCCAAGGCCTCCTGGGAGAGGCCCTGCTGTAGGCCAAGTTCATTGGCAGCATGTGACCTGCCTGGGGCCACAAACCAATCTGCACATGACCAGCACACAAACCAATCTGCACATGACCAGCACTCATGCTGGGCTTGGAAGTGCCTCAAGAGGCCAAGCTGTGAACCGAGGTTGGCTGCACTTAGGACTGCTCAGCATGAGAGAGTGGAGCATGCTGAAGTCAGATAATGCTTGTTTGAGTCTGTGAACCTTTGAGAGATTTTAGGAAAGTCAGCAGCATGAGGGAAGGCAGGCCGTTTGTATGAAAAAGCCACTGGAAGCTGCTTGAGTGGGATTGCAAGTTGGGTGGGGTGGGGTCTCAGGGAATCACCAGGGCAGGGCAAACGAACAGCATTAATCAGGTTGATGGACACTCAGATATGGTGGCCACCTGCAGCTGCATGCTGGGAGGCGGGAGAGCTCAATAAGGAAACAATGGTTTCCACCAGCTCCTCCTTTCAGAAGAAAGCTTCTCTTCCAGCCATGGCTCTGAAGCCAGACAATTCGGTTCCTCTCTGTATGGCCTTGGCACATTTCAAGCTGTTGCCCAAGTGCTGGAGCTCAGAGTGAGTGAGTCCATCAGCAAGTCCATGCAGAGGCCCTTTAAGTGGAGTGCCTGTGACTCCAGCCCCCTTGTCTCAGTCACAATCTCTTCTGGGTTTTACAGCCAGAAGTTATGGGGTCTTCTCTCCCTAGCAGTGAAACCTTGGACTGAGGAGACTGGTGTGTGCCTGGGCCCCCTCACTCCTCTGGTGGGGGAACCTCTGCAGCTGAGATACACCTCCCAATTTTGATTGGTCATATGCAGGTGTGGGACCAGCCTATTCTATGTCTCTGCCCCTCCTACCAGTCTCAAGGTGGCTTCTTCTGTACATCTTTAGTTGTAGGGCTTCAGACGATTCTCAACAGTGGTTGTTCTGTAGTTTACTTGCCATTTTGATATGGTCACAAGAGCTAAGCACAGTGCTGTTGTTTTTTTTAAGGAGGGTGTGGGGAAGATGTTAAGAAAATTTGCCTTCATTGGCTGGTGTTATCTTTTGTCTGTTAGCTTTTTCCCTGTTACTGCGTGTGAGGTGAAGTTAGTTCAGAGTTAAAAGAATTCTGCACTATGATTAGGGGTTGAGAGAATTCCCCCATTGATCTCCTCCTGAGTAGGGGAGATACTAGATCATGTTGCTTTCTGTCTGTTTTGCCTACATCTGCAGATGAAGTAAAGAAGTAACTAAGTTATATCAGGATGATGTGACAGGCATGTTGCCAGGATTTGGAAGGTCTTGGGCTGATGGTCCCAAGCAGGAATAGTAGATGTTGCTTGTCCAGATAAATTAGTCCTTCAGCTGGATAAGCAATATTTTTATCACAGTAACTGCTGGACCATCCTGGAACGCCATTCCCAGAGAGGGAGGCAGGAACAAGGAGCTTGGCTCTGGGGTGCATCTAAAGAGATATATAAAACAGACCTCAGGTGACACGAGGATGGGTTGATTGTTGTCTCAAGAGACTGCTATTCAGATTTGCTGTTTTCAGAACTGCTTTTAAGGATTGGATTGTTTCAGAGTAAGAGATCAGAACCGGCCTCAATGGACAGTAAAGAACTCTCTTTGTTGGTGAATTGTCATCATTTTAGCATGTTTTGGAACTTGTATGCAGCTTACAGCTTACAGCATCAGGAGACACAGACCTGGTGAGGTCTGGTTGGTTCCCACCCATTCCAGGGTTGGATCCCGCCCGTTCCAGGATTATTTCCCACAGTTCGATGAGCTTCTTTGGCATAACATTGTTATTAAGACATGTGTAGTTTAACCTTACTGCCATTGCATATTCTTCTGATTGTATTTTTTGACTGCCTTGATTGCATTTGACTTCTATTATTGATTGCATATTGCTAAATAAATTGACTAGTTATTGTTAAATAAATCAATAAATCCCTCTCTAGCACGTCCCTCCTCCTTCTTTTCCTTACTCATCATTACAAGGGTGCAGCTCACAGTGGCCCATGCGGGGCTAGAACCGGCAACCTTGGTGCTACCAGCACCATGCTCTAACCAACTGAGCTAACCGGCCACCCCAAGCACAGTGTTTACCTACTCTGCTATCTTGACTGGAAATACACATTTTTTATTGTGATGAAAACTTCTAACATCTACTTTCTTAGCAACTTTCAAATATACAATACAGTATTATTAACTTTAGTCATCATGTATTACATCCCAGGGATTTACTTATTTTGTAACTGAAAGTTTGTACCTTTTGATAAGCTTTACCCATTTCCGCTATCGACCCGCCTCTGGCAACCGCCAATCTCTAATCTCTTCTACATATCTATTAGTTCATTTTTACTTTAGATCACACATATGTGAGGTCATACGGTACTTGTCTTTCTCTGATTTATTTATTTATTTATTTATTTATTTATTTATTAAATTTATTGGGGTGACAATTGTTAGTAAAATTACATAGATTTCAGGTGTACAATTCTGTATTACATCATCTATAAATCCCATTGTGTGTTCACCACCCAGAGTCAGTTCTACTTCCATCACCATATATTTGATTCCCCTTACCCTCATCACCCACCACCCACCCCCTTACCCTCTGGTAACCACTAAATTATTGTCTGTGTCTATGAGTTTTTCTTTCTCATTTGTTTGTCTTGTTCTTTTGTTGTTTTTGGTTTATATACCACATATCAGTGAAATCATAAGGTTCTCTGCTTTTTCTGTCTGACTTATTTCACTTAGCATTATACGCTCAAGATCCATCCAAAAAATCTGAAAACATTTCTCTATAAAGACACGTGTACTCTCTGATTTATTTTTAACAAAGAGTTCCATACTAGAGAGGGCAGCCTAAAGGTGTTGAAGAGGGTTTGATGGGGAAAAATGAAATGTGGCCATCCAATTTCCAAAATTATAATCTCAGCAGTGAAGTGAAATGGAATGCCATGTCACAATGGGACATGTTTGAGCAGAAGCAGAATGACCATTGGGCAGGAAAGAGTGTTACCAAAAAGTGTAATAGTGTTACACATCTATTATGAGGTTAGACAATGTCACCTTCAAAGTCTCTTCCAACCCTGCAATTTTGCAATGTGTATATCAGCTGTGGCACATGATGTGATGAACAAAGTCTGAGAGTGGAGTTGTCATGTTGACTCCATCCCTCAACTGTTATGTAGCTTTAGGCAAACTACTCAACCTCTTCATAGCTTAACCTTTTACCATTGAAAAGAAAAGGGATAATACTAAATAACCTCACAGGGATGCTGTGAGGAAATAAACAATATTTTCAAATTATTCTAAAATTACTATATAAACCCACATTAAATAGGTACTGTGCCTGACAACTAATGGTTTAGTAGATAGGCAAGAATACAAAGCTCTAGTATATATAAAAACCACAGGGGATTTCACCATTAATTCCACAGGCAGTGATGTCTTTGATACATTCTAGAATAAAACCCATAGAGTTTCTGGTGGATATCTGTTTGGCAGTGGTCCACTGATTCATAAAATCATTAGGATTAAATGAAACATAGTAGCAATCTAGTCTATTCTTTTGTCACTGCAATCAATCCAAGATGTATTAACCTCTAGCCTCTGAAAGAGTTAAACACCCAATGTTAATTTGATGGAACAAAACCTTGGCAGGGTATGAAAATATAAGCAAAGCAATTCTGTGCAAGTGTCACTTGCCCCAAATTCTCAAATGTATGTGTGGGGCCTCCAGGGAGTCTCAAGTTTCTGAACCAATGGTATTATAAGACAATAGATGAAGAAGAGTTTGCTGGAAGCTAAGCCTCCTCCTTGCATACCTGATCACCTTTGCTGCTCTTTTCTGACAAGTGACAATCCCCTGCATCGATGGAGCCTTCCAATAGCTGGGTGTTACTTCCTCCCCCAATAGAAATTGGGGGTGGAATAGTCAAACATACAGGGGCCTCAATCACTACCACTCTTGCAACTTTTCATCACTCTTTGAGATTCTTATCCCCTATTCAATGAATATGAAGGAGAAAATTAAGCGGTAGTGAATTTCATTTGGAACCCCAGTCCCTTCTAAAGCCTCCTTTCTATTAGCCCTGGTATGCATTCCTGAAAAGGTACTGTAGAGTGAAAGGTTTCATTGAAGCTATAAGGTGTCTGGTTACATGTGTCTTTCAGAGAGAGGGGAATGTTTTGCAAGTGATTGAAAGGTCATCCTTACATATAAAATGTCTGCCTTTTCAAGTTTCAAATATGGAGCATGTGTGAGTTCAGGGAAATAAGAACAAGGCAGTTGATGTTTTCCTAATTCAGTAGTGATCAGTATCTAGCTTACCTTTCTCTAGGCATACAGCAGCCCACATCCTTAGCCTGGAAACATACTGGGAGAAAGACAAGCAAGACACAGTAGCAGTTGGAAGAAAAGCCCAAAGAAGTTCTCCCTTCTCCCATCTCCAGCCAGAGACAACCAAGCTCCTGCTTCTTTCCTGAAATACTTGGTTTGTTCTGACAAGAACAAAAGGCATTCTGCTTGAGAAGGCACTATTGACAACACAGCTACCAGTTCAAAGCAATAAAATTAAAAGCAAGGTCAGAGAGAGGAAGAAATTATGGTAGGAAGGGACATTTTTCTTGAGATTTTCCTCTCAAAATGTGATAGAGGGAAATGTAGGAGCAAATGCAGTACATTATATGAATACCAGTAAACCTTTGCTTGTCAAAGACTGTGTTTGAAAAGAACTTACTTGCCATTGATGATGTCAACATGATAGACATAGGTTCAATCACAAAATGCCTTACATTAGTTTTCCTGTCAACCAAAAGTTATTGTTTTTAAATGTGACCCATTTATTATTATGACCCAGTAATTTAATCCTGGCTATTGTGTACTGAAAAATCAACTGCTCATCATGATATATGCTATCACGGCCAGCAGAGATGTTTGAATCCTATTTTCTGGTAAAAAAGAAAGAAATCTTCTTGAAATGAGTCCTGCTATGTCTGTGCTAGGTGAATTTAAGCTTCTTGCCACTGTCCAGATTCAAGCTTCTTTTCTCAAAGACTTCCTATCCCTAGCCAAGCCCTGCTGCAGAGGAAGGGGCTCCTTGTTGCATGAATGTTTCTGAGAGAAGCTACTCACAAATCCCAGTTTGGGAGTTCAAACAGAAAGAACCAAAATACAAAATTCTCCCAGGTGCCTCCAGCAGGACCAACCAATAAAACATGTTTCCTGCCATGTGTCAACAAAAATTCACTAAAATATATTAGGGGGGAAAGGAGAGACTTTACTCAAGCAGTTTGCAAACACACAGCCTCCAGTGAAAATACAAAGTGCCCTCCAGAGAGACAAAGGAGAGGCTGTCTTTTATGGAGAAACTTCCCACCCAGGTTCCCATTCAGGTCTGTTCATGCAAATGAGGACATCAAATTTCATCAATTCAGATCAGTTGATATAGATGCAAATGAGGGATACAATTTGTACAGTTCTGATTGGTCAGGGCTGGTCACCTTCTATTGGTTAAGTGGTAGTATGGTGATGATGGGACAATGAACTTCCCTGCAGTGGTTAATTTGGACAGCATAAATAAGGCATAGTGCAGGGGGTTAAAGTTCAGCCTGTGGTTCTTCCTGGATGCAGAGTACGTGAGAGGACAGCAAAGGGCCACGAGACTCTAGTTTTGAATTTAGGCCCAGTTAACCACAGAAAGTCCATCTCAATGGATGAATTCCTTCTTGGGGTTCACAGATGAATGGCAGTCATTGTAGGTTTGCCTCATGTTTGCCTAGAATATCCATAGTTTGTGAAGTTTCCATTTCAATGATAACCAAGGCCATAACTGTGGTATTGCCATGTGATGCATGTGCCCTGCCTTCTCAGTGTGGCTGAGGTTAATAGAATAATAGCATCATGCCATGAAAAGGTGAGCTCCATAATGACCTGTTCAGTTTCCTGCCACTGTAGCCCTTCATTACTGCCACCCCCAGATGAACACACTTTATTCCCATGGAGTGACTCTTCTTTTACAGGCTCTGAAACTAATCCTGTTCCTAGTCATTGGGAATTATAGAACTAGAGGCCAGCAGCTTAGCAGTTCAGTATCCAGTCTGCCAAGCTGCTGATCCCCTCTGAATCTTGTATTTTGATAGCTATACCTGAGCCCTTGCCTTGTTGCCTCTGCTTTATATTCTTATTTAGTGGTTTTAAACTGTAGGCAATTTTTTTGCCCCAGGGGCACATTTAGCAATGTCTAGAGATGTTTTTGATTGTCACACTTGGGTAGGGAGTGCTACTGGTATCAAGAGGGTAGAGGCCAGGAATGCTGCTAAACATCCTACAATGAACAGGACAGTCCGCCACAACAAAAAATCACCTGGGCCAAAATGTCACGACTGCCAAGGTTGAGATACCCTGGACTAATTTCAGTAACTGAGTCCCTATATTATATCCTTCCCAGTTCCCCCATTCATGTCGCCAGACCTCTACAATACCAACCATCTGAACTCCTAGACTTCTGCATACATCCATTCTCTCCAAATAGTATTCCATCCACATATTCAGAAACCTCTCTCTTATCCACTACTAGCATGTCTGGGCTGCTTCTCATGCCAGACACCTATCATTCCACCTGAACATCTTGCGGCCATATTGTATGCTCGTGAACAACCCAAGCTCTGGATCCAAACTGTCTGGATTAAAGTCATGGGTCCTCCATTTGGTAGCTGTATATCATTAGACAAGTTACTTTACCTTTCTTAACCTCAGTTTTATTATCTATAAAATACAAATACTGGCAGTTCTTATCTGCTAAATGACATAAGAGATACCGAGTGCTTAGCAAAGTCCTAGCATGTTTTTAAGTACAGCAGGTCCTCGAGTAACCTGAATAATGTTATTTTGTTCAACATTTTTCCATTAAAATGTTGATGAGGAAAAAAAAATGATTCCTGGTGGGGCCACTGTCTGTGTGGAGTTTGCATGTCTCCACATGTCTGTGTGGCTGTGTGGGTTCTCTCCAGGTACTCCTGGTTTCCTTCCAGATCTCAAAAATGTACATGTTAGGTGAACTGGAGTGTCTAAATTGTCCCAGTCTGCCTGAGTATGGGTGTCGGTGTGATTGCGCCCAGGGATGGAAGGGCCTCCTGTCCAGGGTGGGTTCCCGCCTTGCACCCTAAGCTGCCAGGACAGGCTTCATCCACCTGTGACCCTGAACTGGAATAAATAGGTTGGAACATCATTACCTTAGTTGCTTTATTAATTGTTATTCAATTCATGTATAGTTCACACTTATTTCAATGTTTAATATTAGAAGTTTGGTGATGCTTTTGTGACCAGAAATATGCAACTACCGTAGAACTTAACTTTTGTTTATATCAATTAGCCTATGGTAAAATTGGTTTCTTTATACATTGTTTCACTTGCAGTTTGCAAGAATTTACTGAAGACCTTAAGCGAGGACTTACTATTTGTAAATTGTAGCTTTTACCCATTGCTAAGGCATTTCTAGATTGCTTCAGGAGGTCTCTCTTGTCCAGTGATTATCAACCTTCTAGAGCTGCATTGTCCAACAGAATTTTCAGTCATGATGGAAATATTTTCTATCTATGCTGTCCAATAAGGCAGCCACTGTATGGCCATTAAGTAGTTGAAATGTAGACAGTGTGACTGAGGAACTGAATTTTTAAAATATTATTTAATTTCAATTAATTTAAATAGCCAAATGTGGCTAGTGTTTATCATCATGTGCAACATACTTCTAGATTTTACAAACTTAATATTCCACCAAAAATAAAATTCCAATAAAAATCTTCTAGGGAAAGGAGGGATATTCCTATTTCCTCTCATTCTAGATGTCGAGAATCATTGTCCTAGTGAGCCACTGTACTGAGGGGAGTGTGTTGCAATCCCCAGGTGGATTGGGACAGGAGAAGAGCCTTAGACTGCGTGACTAATTCTAGCTAGTTCTGCCTCTCCCTGTTCCAGTCAGCCCACTGCCAAACAAGCCTCATAACTGAGAGCAGTGGTTCCCAAGTAGGGTGACTTTGCCCCCAGAGGACATTTGGCAATTTTCGGAGATACTTTTGATTGTGAAAACTGGTGGATAAGAGAGCTAATACTGGTGTCTAGTGGATAGAGACACGGATGTTTCTAAACACTCCACAATGCACGTAACAGCCCCGCACAACAAACTATTATCTGATCCCAAATGATGAGAAACTGTGCCGTGGAAGGAATTCTTAAACAATCTCAGACAGGGAAGCATCTATTCTGCTCTTAGAAGACTCCAAAGACAGGAGTTCTCTAACCTCCCTGAATAATTCAGTGCAATGTTTACACTACCCCGTTTACTCTCTTCAGAAAATGTTCCTTTCCATATTAGAGGCAGTGTTTAAAAAACAAACAAACAATTCTTCAATCTGAAAAAATGCAAAGAAGAGAAATGTCTAAAATGATGGAGGCTATAGAGGAGAACTGGGTCTAGTTAACCAATTACTAGGATATCAGAAGGAAGAGAGCCTTTGAACCTGCCAATGTTTTAGGATGAATGATAATTATGATGTCCACAATGTACAATGAAATGGCTGATTTCAGTACCTCAAAATGTGATGTAATGTAAAAGGGTAAAGGCATTCTCAAAAGGAATTGGATTTAGATATGTTTACAGCTTCTAAAAACATACAGGACTATTTAAAAGAGCTAGAAATATCAGGGCCATGTTTCTTTGAAATTGATAGCATGGAAGCAATTCCTGCTCAACACCTCCTCCTGTGCCTCAAAGACAGAAACCTGGGTTGTAAGGGCCATGGACCTTAGTCAGTCATTGGGCTAGATCTTATATTTTAGCAATCCTGAATTTCTCTATGCTGCAATTCAGGTACATTTTCTCATGTGTTGTCTTCAAGGGAAAAGTTGAAATGCTACTATGTTTATCCCAGAAAACAAATCTGGATAATTCAGATCATAAACCCAGTTTTTCTCTTAACTCTGAGCTTGGGTAAATTAAATTATCCTACAAAATGGTCCCCTATTTTCACTGTACTTTAACTATATACCAAATGCCTCTGTGTAACAGCAATCAGAAGGGCCAGATACGCAAAATCCAACCCTGAGGGTGTTTTACCACTATCTGGAGATTTGGAAGATGGAATATAGTTGACAACCTTATAATATTTCCTTTGCTGAAGAGATCAAAGATAGTCATGTAAAGACTCCCCCACCTCAGGGACTATGCCCACATTTAAAGTAGCTGTTGAGCAGTAGTATTCTATCTCTGGAGACTGGTGCCCGATGCCAGGCTTGCCTCAGGTGTGGATAACTGAGAGAAGTAGCAATGTGGCGCTCAGTAATTGCTTGATAAATGTGACACACATTCCTCTCTCAAATCTTGTCCTTTAATCATATAACTTTTGGTCCAATGCCTGCACATGAACTGCACAACTTTAAAACATTTTTGGCATGTGTATAGAGTATGAAATGAGAATCATGATTGGCAAAGGGAGTACTCTTGACATTATTTAACATGAATTTTGCTTCTAGATTTCTGCTCTGATTTCCTTTATGCCTTTATAAAATATATTTCTTACCTATCACAAGCTAATTTAAAGACAATTTTCTTTATTCAGGCTTATCGCATACTGCTTTTGAGAGTAATAGTGAGAATTACCCTTTTATACTTTTTCTTTACACTCTAAGAACCAACTGAGCTTAATGTTTATCACCCAAGGTTTTTGAGGCCTAGACTGGGACTCCCAATAATACCTACCAATTTTCAATGTATGGCAATGAACATACTTTTCAATTGTATGGCTATGATCTACTTGAAATAGAGGGACTTGGCTCCTTTTTCTGCATGAAGGATCCTCTTTTTGTTCACTCTGATTTTGTTTCACTGGAAGATATACTTCTATCAAAATTAGTGCCCACTGGAAAAATTATAAAATAACAAATGGTTATTTGTATTGAAGCCTATCATATAGTTGATGTCAGTCTGGTTATCCTGGCCCTCACACAGTCCTGTGCCTTGGTTGATCACCAAGGTTTCTGCATCTGGGTTTGGAGCGCTGTCCAGAAACTGTTATCATGGTACCTGAACTCACAGTAGTCATGTGATGAGCAATGACATGGAAAACTCTAAGTTAGCTTGGCAGCATCCTCTTTCCAGTAAAGCAATCTACAAGAGAAATTTAATTTAAAAATTACATGGTGACCTATAAAAAATGATCAAGTGTGCAATGGCTTTGCTAAAAAGCTGTTTGTATCAAGCATAGGGCTACCTGCAAAGGTAAATGCAATCACACTTGCAGACCCATGCTCCATTCCTCTGTGCAGTGTTAGAGATGCAATGACCACACCTTCACTTCTGACATTTTCCTATCTCTATAATAACCCACATTTTGTTATTTACTTTGACTTGTTGCATCATTTTCACAATTTCCTGAGATATGTCATATCTTCACTGCATACAGAGTGCCTTCACAGAGGGGTGGTTCCCCAAAGACCACACACAGTGAGTGTATCCCCTTCCTGTCTTGACTTCTTTTCCCTCTTCTTTTGTTTCTAATATCCATCCCAAAACTCACTTTATTTTGGGAGTTGATGGCCCCCATGTAGAGCAAATAGACGTATGAAAAAATGCTAAACATCACTAATCATCAGAGAAATGCAAATAAAAACCACAATGAGATATCACCTCATGCCAGTCAGAATGGCTATCATCAACAAGACAAATAGTAATAAGTTTTGGAGAGGCTGTGGAGAAAAAGGATCCCTCATAACACTGTTGGTGGGAATGCAGACTGGTGCATCCGTTATGGAAGGTACTGTGTAGGTTCCTCAAAAAATTACAAATAGAATTA
The DNA here is from genome assembly GCF_964194185.1 of Rhinolophus hipposideros. Lineage (NCBI taxonomy): Eukaryota > Metazoa > Chordata > Mammalia > Chiroptera > Rhinolophidae > Rhinolophus > Rhinolophus hipposideros. Next base: position 44,823,865 of record NC_138046.1, read on the forward strand.
CCATATGTGGAGGTTCCTCAAAAAATTACGAATAGAATTACCATATGACTCAGCAATCCCTCTCCTGGGTATCTACCCAAAAAATCTGAAAACATTTATACATAAAGACATGTGTGCTCCAATGTTCATTGCAGCTTTGTTTATGGTGGCCAAGACATGGAAACAACCAAAATGTCCTTCGATCAATGAATGGATAAAGAAGTTGTGGTATATATACACAATGGAATAGTATTCGGCGGTAAGAAAAGATGATATAGGAACATTTATGACAACATGGATGGATCTTGAGAGTATGATGCTAAGTGAAATAAGTCAGACAGAAAAAGCAGAGAACCATATGATTTCACTGATATGTGGTATATAAACCAAAAACAACAAAAGAACAAGACAAACAAATGAGAAACAAAAACTCATAGACACAGACAATAGTTTAGTGGTTACCAGAGGGCAAGGGGAGTTGGGGGTGGGAGATGAGGGTAAGAGGGATCAAATATATGGTAATTGAAGGAGAACTGACTCTGGGTGGTGAACACACAATAGGATTTATAGATGATGTAATACAGAATTGTACACCTGAAATCTATGTAATTTTACTAACAATTGTTACCTCAATAAATTTAAAAAGGGGGGTTAAATAATGATCCTCATGTGAATTCAAGTGAACATGTGTGAAAAATTTTGTTTAACTCATTAATTAGGGAGGGTACCAGGAGGCCAGGGGTTTGTAAACTGCGGCCTACAAACTCGAGCCTGTCACCTGTTTTGGTAAATAAATAGTTATGGAGCATAGCCATACCCATTCATTTACATATTGCCCATGGCTGTTTTCCTGGTACAATGGCAGAGTTGTATTGTCCACAAGACCTAACATATTCACTATCTATCCTTTTGCAGAAAAAGTTTGCTGGCCCCTGATATAGGTCATCAGCAATGGCTGAAAGAAATTTACAAACAGATGCATAAAGCAATAATCAATTGCATTGTGCCTGACAAGAAATATTTGCATTGCAATTTATAGAGTTATAGAACAACTCAAAGACAATCAGAAGCACAGGTAATCCAGAAAATATACTAGACCCGGGCAATTAGGCCCATTACATGAACAGAAACTCAGACTAAGGATCCAGAGAGAATCTTGTTCTACAAACTAGGGCTGAGGTGGGGAAGAAACTGGGATTCAGAAACTAACAGAACAAGGAGAGTACATAACTCAAATCCCCAATGATTGAAATTTGGAATGGAGGAGTCTGAGGCCAGCCACTTAACTGCTTCCTACTTCAAGGCTTGGTTGCTCTAGAAACTGGGGCAGGGCTGATTCCATGGGGTAAATCACAAGACCCAGCTATGGGGGTGCTGGGGAAGGCAGAGGCTGATCCTATATCACTCTCTTAGTTTCAACTACTATAGGCTGAAGGCTTTCACATCTACATTTTCAGCCCTGACCTTTCCTTCAAGATTCACAATAGAGTTATACAATTTCCCGTTACTGTCCCAATAGGTACTTCAAACTAAACATGTCTAAAATTAAACTTTTTTAAAAACCCTAAACCTGCTCTTCCTCCCTTATGCACTACACTATCTCTATGGGTGACACCACATTCAACCAGGTATGCAATCCAGAAACCTGACCTCCTTGATTTCTCCTCCCTTCAGTACTACCTGACACATCCAATGAACGTCTTAAATCTGTTCTTTCCTGTCCATCTCTAGAATCATTGTTTAGTTTAAGATCTCACCATTTCTTCACTTTGACTACTGATATCTTATAACTAGTCTTATCTTTCTGAAACTCATCCAATGGTGTGCTGGAAATGGCTTCCACCAGCTTGTGAGAACTGGTTGTGTGCATCTCTTACCACCTGTGTCCCATGATGTTATACTGGGAGCTTGAAATTAGCCACAGTGGAAGTATTTACACCACAGAAATTGGCAAACACTACAAATCAAGATTTTTAATAGAAAGCTCCTTATTAAACATTAGCAACACATTTACCACTGCCAATTACCACACTTTAGCCAAACTGATCATTGTAAAACATTTGCTCAGCTATATCCCTCTCTAATTAAAACTCTTCAGTGTTACATCATCTATAAATCACCTTTACCCTCATCTACCAACCTCCTCCCCCCTTACCTTCTGGTAACCACTAAATTATTGTCTGTGTCTGTGAATTTTTGTTTCTCAGTTGTTTGTCTTGTTCTTTTGCTGGTTTTGGTTTATATACCACATATCAGTGAAATCATGTTTCTCTGCTTTTTCTGTCTAACTTGTTTCACTTAATTGTACACCTGAAGTCTATGTAATTTTACTAACAATTGTCACCCCAATACACTTAAAAAAAACAAAAAAAAACTCTTCAGTGGTTCCCTATGGTCAAAAGATAACATTAAGTTCCTTATTATGGCAAATGAGGCCTTTTATTATCTAATACCTGCCTAAATGTCCAGCTTCCTCTCTTATCCCTCCTTAGTCTCACAACTTATATGCTAACTCAAAGGTCACAAAGTGGCTCACTCAGCTTAAATTTCCTCATATATGTATTTTGTTTGGCCTGTATACTATCGCTAATTTTTTTTCAGCCAACATTTAAAGCTTTAAAAAAATTCTACCCCCAAATCCATATTTTTGATTTCTCCTGAAAAATTACAATGCTGGGCCCTCATTTGTGCTTATCATAAAAATTTTATAACAACAAGAAGTTGACCAGGCAGATACCCCTCTTGAGAAGGTATGTGCTCTACAGTTCACCAGTTCCTACCATTCACTCACACAAACTATGCATATGCACCCACACTTAGCCTTCATTTTTGTCACCTATTGTATGTTTGGCCTGTTGTTGACCATATCATACAGTCCTGATTATTATCACAAACCTCTGACACTCATTATAGAACCTCTCTTGCTTTACCATGGCTGTCCTGATGCCAGTCCATGGTCCCTACACAGTCTAGAAAGGAAAAGCAGCAGGATGAAGAGAGGCAGAATAAGAGGGTACAAGAGGAGTAGAAATCTAGTCTTTGAGTGAGAGTCTCCATTTTGAAGCAATAGAATTGTGAAAATGACAGGGACTGTCTTAGGTTTTTGTGACTTCAGAATATTTCTTACAGAGCCCATCTGGTAACACTCCTTAGAGTCTTCGAACATGTACCTTCTCAGCTAGATGTGGGAAAGAAAGACCAAAAAAAACCTAGCTCACATTGTTTCAAATTGTGAGAATTAGGGTTGTAAATGAGAATCAATTTCTTAATATGAGATTAGAAAACTTAATTCCTTTTTTCTGAGTGCCTGCTGTGTATCTAGTACTGTGCTGCTGGATCTTGTGAGAAAACAAGAGCAGACTAAGACAAAACCTTTTGAGCACTAAGTCAAAGACAACATAATCAGATGGCTTCAGAAACCATTTCATATCAGTGGGGACAGTGCAGTTTCCAGGCTCTCACCGTCACATGGAAAGGTGCTCACTCGAGTAGTAAATGACCATCATCAGTGATTGGATGGCCATCAGCTGTGGCTAGTTGGCTGTCAGCTGTAACCAGTGAGCCACTGGCCACTAATATAACTGCCGTGGCTATGCTAGCAGAAAAATGGGGGATATGGCCTCACCATATTCCACGTTCTTATGTGGGGAGCGGGACTAGAGACCCCACATGGCACCGTGCATGACAATATTCTAGGTATAAAGGAGAAACCTCTCAGCTCCATGACAAAAGTGGGCTAGGCAATATTCACAAGTACCTCTGTGTGTCTTAGGCCTGGCAGCACTGACATAGAAGGAAAGAAAGAAGAAAACAAAAGAGTAGGAAGCACAGAAAGAGCAAGAAACTGGGGAGAAAGGACAGGAAGAGCACCATAGTAGGGAGTGTCGTGCCAGGAGGCCTGTGGGGTCTCTGCTCCCGTTTTTCACATAAGGATGCAAGATGTGGCTAGGCCAAAAAGGAACACCCACGGAGCCATAGGTAGGGGAGTCATACAACTATAGTCTCACTGGAGGCTGGATTCACACGATGTGCGACCTACTATCCACTTTTCTGCCTGCCAACCAACTTCCTCTCCCCAACGCAGCTGCGGCAGTTATATCAGTAGCCAGTTGACTAACCGGCTACAGCTGATGGCCAACTAGCCACAGCTGATGGCCATCCAATCAAAGATGATGGCCATTTACTACTTGAGTGAGCACTTTTCCACGTGATGGTGAGAGCCTGGAAACTGCTTTCTGGGGCTCTGTCCCCACACTCCACCCCTACAGGGTCTCGCCTCACAATCTACGTGACAAACGTCTTCTGCAAGGGTCCTTGTGCCATATTAGCCTACAGGCACCCGACCACACAACACCCAAAAACTTAACGGATAAGCCAAGGCCTTGGACCTTTTCCTCATTCACCAGCGTGACTTCAGGTGGTGGAGAGAGAGGTAGCTGCTTGCTGTAAATCTGAAAGATAATCTGATATTAATAAAATATCATCGACATAATGAAACAAGGCCACAGACGACGGGCGATCACATTGTGCCAAATCCTGGGCCACGAGCCTGTGGCAGATAGTGGGGCTGTGCAAGTATCCATGCGGAAGGACTTGAAAAGTCCACTGCCACCCGTCCCAAGTAAAAGCAAACTGCTCTTGACACTTGGGTGCAATGTCAATGGAGAAAAAAGCATTGGCCAAGTCCACTATATAATGATACATTCCCAGGCGGACAGTCAGATGATCCATGAAATCGTGAATTGAAGGCACTGCAGCGTGCAAAGGTGGTGTCACCTTATTTAACTCTCTATAGTCCACAGGCATTCTCCAGGTCCCATCTGGCTTCTTGACAGGCCATACTGGGGAGTGCAATGGCCTCACAATATGTGCCTTCTCCAATTCCAATATTGTACGACCAATCTCCTCATGCCCTCCTGGCAGGCAGCACTGTCGCACTGTAACCACGCGCTAGGGCTGTGGCAACACTTGAGGAGGGTGGTGAGCATGCCCGTGTGTCACCACTTTCACCACTTGGATCCAGAGACAGAACTCTCCTACCGACGTCTGTAAGCTGAGGCCATGTAGCACATCCACCCTTAGAATATACTCTGGAACGGGGGAGACATACACCTTGTAGGTACGAGGGGGAAGCCCTTCTATAACCAGTGGTAAGGAAACAGCTTTTACAGTCACAGTCTTTCCCCCATAGACAGCCATGCAGATTGCTGGTCTGGGGAAGAGTTCTAGGTTCCCATAAACAAGACTGCAGTCTGCGCCAGTGTCAACTAGGGCTAAAACCCTCTGCACATTAGAAGGGGACCAATGTATGGACAGTTCCACGTGGGGCCTCCGGTCCCCACTCGTCCCCTCTGACCTGGTGCCTTGCCTCACCCCTAATCAAGCTGAAAGGAGTCGGGCCTCAAGCAGCCACACGAAGTCCTGGAGGGACACAGGTCACACTTTCCCAGACTTCTCTTTTAGGTTTCTCCAGAATTGCTGTTCCAGATGCAACTGTTTCCAAAGTTCCAACAACAGTGCATTGGGTTGTCTGTCTATTTTCTCCCGATCGACCCCTGCTGCCACGAGATCATGCCACATCTGTGAGCATGTTACTCTCTGAGGCCCACGACCTCGCTCCTTTACTTTTGATTTGGGCTTCCAGGTCTCAACTGCGTGGACCTCCTGTCTTAACTTCCTTTGCCTCCGGCTTTCAACATCCCCTAGGGTGGCCATGGCAGTTGTAACTTCATGGATCTGTCACCCCACATAGGACGTAAGAATGGCAATCAAGGATCCAAAAGCACTCGCAGGTGCAGTATCCAAAACCAGATCTCTCATGCTGGCTGCAAAAAGCTCGTCATCCAGCCCCTGCATATTTGGGTTGAAAATAGCATGTCTCATACCCATTTCACGGATGATTTGAGTAAGTTTCGTATATGACTGCCATTGACTCACAGTGTCTGGCAGCTCGCCAGCCTGTCTCCATACTGTGCGTACCGCAGCAGTGAGCCACTCCATTAGAGAATGGTTGTCCTGGTTTTGGGCCAACCTATGGCAGTTTTGTAACCTTTATCACAAAAACGATGCACTATCAACAAAGGCTAGCTTTTCCGTCTCACCTGGGGAGCAGAGAATGTTGTCTGCTCCCTCATCCTTTAAATATAATAGCCAACCCGAGACTGGCTCTCCATGGTTCTGTCTGTACCACCCCCCCCAGCTCCTGCAACTCAGTGGGAGTGTAAGGAGTGTAGGTTGTGAACTCAGTCACAGCTGGGTTGCCTGCAGCAATGCCCCTGGGGCCCACAGTTTGCTCACATTTTACCCTTTGCTTCAAGATTGGCCGGCCTTGGGGTTGGGAGCTACATTGTCTCTACTCGCTTCCTCCACCTCTGCCTCAGTCTCCACTGTGGGGCCCCTCTTATAACAGGCGGACTCGGGCCTCCAGCCAGGACACTTGGTCCAGCACCTGGGCCATTTCATTAAGCACACTTTCCGTGTTGAGACTCAAGGCCATGAGGAACATCCAGCCCATGCGGTCAGCTGTAGCCTTCACCTCCTCTGGCAACCACTCAGCCAGAGCCTGCAGGGCCCTCTCCACGCTGGCCAGAGATCCGTCCATGTCCTCCCACCCCTCTTTGGGGGTCCAACTCCTGAGAACAGTGGCCACCGGACACCACACACTGTGTGGGGGCCACAGGTCCTCCTGCCCAGAGTCAGACTCCATTTCTACCTGGTCGAAATCTTGCTCGCCGTGCCAGGTGTCTGAGTGGGTGGAGGCCTCCGTTTAAGATATCCACAACCCTCGGAGCCTAAGGCCGCAGCAAATTACCAAAATGAAGGCAATGCCTTCCATGGCCAAGAGGGTCATGTGCCATCTGGAGGCTTGAGTCTCCCAGGCAGACCGCGCCTCCTGTTCCCAGTGTCACTCCTCATGAGCCTCCTGTAGCTGAGCTCTCACATGCACAAACCGCTCCACCATGCTTTGATAGGTTTTGGCCGGTACCGTACCCTGCTTATGAAACTGAGCTTTTATATGTATAAACTGCTCCAGTACATTCCAGAGTTTTGGCCGACACCACACCCTGCTCGCTGAGCCATGTGTCCTGTGGAGAGGCCTGTGGGGTCTCTGCTTCTGCTCCCCACATAAGGACGTAGGATGTGGCTAGGCCAAAAAGGAATACCCATGGAGCCATAGGTAGGGGAGTCATACCACTATAGTCTCATAGGAGGCTGGAGTCACATGACGTGCAACCTGCTCTCCGCTTTTCTGCCTGCCGAACAACTCTCTCTCCCCAGTGCAGCCACGGCAGTTATATCAGCAGCCAATTGTCTCACCGGCTACAGATGATGGCCAACTAGCCACAGCTGATGGCCATCTACTACCAGAGCCAGAACTCCTCCACGTGAGGCCAAGAGTCTGGAAACTGCTCTCCGGGGCTTTGTTCCCACAGGGAGCTTACACATACCTACAATATAACCCAAGGAATCCTGTGCTACTGTCTATTTTCCTTCCACCTCCCCACCTCCTGCCTCTAGATCATGACAGAGATTGAGGAATACGACTGCCCACTGAGAAGGGGCAGATTCCCAGATCTGAGCTCCTTTCTTCCTGGGCCAACTGTGACACATTGATCACTTACCATCTCTTCCACCTTCAGGATTTACTTCGGTTGTGGTGTTTACGTTCATTACCAGGTCCACTCAACCTACTTCTTCCTTAGCCTGTAGGCTTATGTTAATTTCTGAGATTATTCTGTCTTGTGTCCAATTTACTTTATGAGCCAGTTGTTCATTTCCTGATGTCTTGTTTGTAGCTGCTCCCTCTAAATATTTAACAGTGTTTACTCGCTGCTCCATCCAATGTGATGACCAATGTGCAGCCAGCTCTCAACTATTCAGAGGCTGATGCAACCATTCCCTGAAGGAAACAGATTTCTGGCAGACTGCTCTCCCTCTATCTCCTCCACATTTTTCCCCACCCTGTTTTCTGGACACTTCCTTGTTTGGGAATCTTTCATCCAAGGTGGGAAGGAGGCAAATATGATGGAAAACTAAATCACCCTTTTATCAGTTCTCCAGCAAATGTGGGATTCTAAAAAACATTTAACTGAAGAGTAAAAAGAAACTATTAATTAAAACAATATTTGTCTATTCTGTGAGAATCCCAATTATGCATATTCTCCACAGTTAAAGTAAGTATTTGGAACTGCTTTTTTAAGTGCGTTAAGATCACTATTTCATAACTTGGAATCCTATATACAAGGTCTGACAATTAAGTTTGTGAACTCATCCTAGAAAAAGTGCTACATACCTCATTGCTGAATATCACTATGGTCACATTTGAAGTACTCCCCTTGGGAAGCTGTGCACCCACGCCAGTGCCTAGTCCACCCTTCAAAACAATTTTGGAACTTTTTTTCTGGAATGGGCATCAGAGCTATCACTGTATTACCCTTGATGTCCTGAATGTCATCAAAATGTCTTCCTTTCAATATTTCCTTTATATTCAGGTAAAGAAAGAAGTCATTGGGGGCCAGATCAGGTGACTAGGGAGGATGTTCCAAAACAGTTATTTGTTTACTGGCTAAAAATGCCCTCACAGACAGTGCCGTGTGAGCTGGTGCATTGTCGTGATGCAAGAGCTCCTTCAGGACCATTTTTGCACACACCTTTCTCATGCCAAGATTTTCAGTTAAGATTTTCCTGTTTCTCTATCAGTGCTTACTTTGTTTGCTATGCTTCTCACAGTCCATCGATGATTTTGATACACAATTCAATGAAGTTTTGCGATGTTTTCGTCAGTTTTGCTTGTTACTGGCTGCCCTGACCTCTCTTCATCAGTGACGCATTGTCTCCCCTCAGAAAAGTGTTTAATCCATTTGTACACTGCCATTTTCTTCATGGCATTATCCCCATAAACTAGGACTAACATGTCCCTGATTTCACTTCCACTCTTTCCAAGTTTAACTAGAAATTTAATATTTGTCCGTTACTCTAATTCAAGCTTAGACATTCTCTCAACGACACACAAAAACACGCAACAATAACAAATGCCACTCAGCAAGACACAGCCACATGTCAACACAAACACAGCTGTGAGACACTGATATACCAAGATTATGAAACGTTACCTAGAGTTTGTACAGTGATGCTAATGTAAGTGCACAGTGATAAGTTCTCGAACTTAATTGTCAGACCTCGTATGCTTTGAATACTCACCTCCACCCCTCCATGAGGCTTCCTGTGACTATTCTGGTCCTCCTCATTCTCTAGCTCTAGACCGCACCACACTGAGACTCTTCTGTGGGTCTATTGAGCTGCCTCAGTTTCTCTATTAGAGTAAGTGCAGACTGGGTCCCAAAACACACATTTAAAGATGAAAACTTGGAGGGTGTGGGGAAGCAAGCTCTGGGGGCAGAGGGAGGTAACCAGGTTCTGTTGCTTTGTTTTCTGCCTGGCAGTGAGGGCTGTTAGACCATAGTTGTCACACTTCTGTATTCAGTCTCTGCCCCTATTACTGGGTTCAGCGGTATTATATGCTGAGCACCCAGGCAGGATTGCTGGGGCCGCAAAAAGTGCACCTCCAGTCCCAATACTCCGCTCCCTTGGGACCACAGTAAGCTCTGGGTTTTGTCCCTTGGCCCCCATATCTACACTTCTTCCTTCCATCCACCTCTGTTCACACCGATTCGCCCACCTTCAGATTCTTCAATGCGCAGATCTCTCAGATATGTTTCTGTGTTCTGTAGGGAATCTTTTGTTGAAATTGAGCTGTTCAACTTGTCGTAACAACTTCAAGGGGAGAGATCAAGGGGGACCCTTCATGCTGTCATGTTTCTGATATCACTCCCAGTTCTCCCAAGAAGACAAATGGCCAACAGATGTATGAAAAAAATGCTCAACTTTACTAGCTATTAGGGAAATACAAATCAAAACCACAATGAGATACCACCTTACACATGTTAGAATAGCTATTATCAACAAAACAAGTAGTAACAAGTGTTGGAGAGGTTGTGGAGAAAAAGGAACCCTCATACACTGCTGGTGGGAATATAAATTGCCATAGCCGCTATGGAAAACAGTACGGAGGTTCACCAAAAATATTCAGAATAGAATTATTACACGACCCAGCAATACTTCTTCTGGGTATCCATCCAAAAAATCTGAAAATACTTATCTGTAAAGATATATGTACCCCTATGTCCATTGCAGTATTATTCACAGTGGTCAAGACACGGAAATAACCAAAGTGTACTTTGATAGATAATTGGATTAAGAACATGTGATACATATATACCGTGGAATATTACTCAGCCATAAGAAAAGATGAAATACTGTCATTTGCAGCAACATAGATGGATCTTGAAATTATCATGCTAAGCAAAATAAGTCAGACAGAAAAAGTTGAGAAGCATATGACTTCACTTATATGTGAGATATAAAACTGAAAGCAACAAATGAACAAGACAAACAAAAACTCATAGATACAGACAATAGTTTAGTAGTTACCAGACGGTAACAAGGAGGGGAGTTGTGGAAGAGGGAAAAGGGGGGTCAAATGTATGGTGATGGAAGTAGAAATGACTGGGTGGTGAACACACAATGCAATAGAATGATGATGTATTATAGAAATGTATACTTGAAACTTATATAATTTTACTAACCAATATCATCCCGTAAATAAAAAATTAAAAAGTTGATTTTTTTCTTCATTGATCAGGTTCTGCACACTCACCCAGAAATACTCCTGAATACCCAAAGAACCCTATGACTTTCACTTATACCTACTATTTACACCAAGCAGCGTATCATGAAATAGCGATTTTATCAAAGGTCCTTTTGCTATGTGTAGCCCCTCCTTCAAGCCTAGAGGTCCTCTGCCGGAGCCTGCGGACGAGACAAATGGTCCCTGAGTAGGGAGTGAGGATAAGAAAAAAGAGACAAGAGACAAAGATGGGGTCGGGAGGGCAAGCAGCTCTCCTTAGACTGCTGCACCTACTTTATTTTACAGTTCTCTTTTATGCTCACAAAGACAGTATGATTACAGCAGAAGGCTGATACAGCAAATACAAAGTAACCTTATTGTATTTTGATGTTTGGCCCTGACTGTACTCCCACCTTTAGATAAATCCTTCTCCTGGAACAGATGTTTTCTGTTTCTTTTGTTTAGATAAGCTCCCCTTGGGATTTACTACTTCCAAGTTGTGCTTGACTCATTTACTTTAACTCTTTATGCGTCAGCTCCCCACAGTCCTCATTTACAGAGTACTTCTTCCTGACAATAACAGATTCTCCCTACCTTGTTTGGACCTACAGAAAGTTGGAGGGAACACTGTCTGGCCTTGATCTTTGGTCCCCTGGAATCCTATACACATACAAAGTCAGTTTAACCATTTGACAATGTCTTCTCTTGAGCCTCCAGCACTTGATTTAGTGGCATGGTCTTTAAGATTACAGGTTGTCTTTAGTCTTTCAAACAAATATTCCTGCAATCTCTGCTGCTCATTTTGGAACTGAACATATACTACTAGGTACTCCTACTTACTGATTTTGTATAATTCCGATATAACCAACTAAGCTCCAAAAAGTCAGGAAAAATTTTTTACTTCTCTGTATCCTCCATCGTGCCTCCGACAGAACTGGGCATGTTGTGGTTGCATAATTTTAAGAGCCAAGTTCTAGAGTCATGTTGCTTGGGTTTGAATCTTGGCTATGTTACTAAAAGTTGTGTAAACTTAGGTATGTTTTTTTTTTAATTAATTTTATTGGGGTGACAATTGTTAGTAAATTTACATAGATTTCAGGTGTACAATTCTGTATTCCATCGTCTATAAATCCCATTGTGTGATCACCACCCAGAGTCAGTTCTCCTTCCATCACCATATATTTGATCCCCTTTACCCTCATCACCCATTCCCCACCCCCTTACCCTCTGGTAACCACTAAATTATTGTCTGTGTCTATGAGTTTTTGTTTCTCATTTGTTTGTCTTGTTCTTTTTGGTTTATATACCACATATCAGTGAAATCATAGGGTTCTCTGCTTTTTCTGTCTGACTTATTTCACTTAGCATTATTCTCTCGAGATCCATCCATGTTGTCACAAATGCTCCTATATCATCTTTCCTTAACGCCGAATAGTATTCCATTGTGTATATGTACCACAACTTCTTTATCCATTCATCTATCGAAGGACATTTTGGTTGTTTCCATGTCTTGGCCACCGTAAACAAAGCTGCAATAAACATTGGCGTACACGTGTCTCTATAGAGAAATGCTTTTATATTTTTGGGGTAGATACCCAGGAGAGCAATTGCTGGGTCATATGGTAATTCTATTCGAAATTTCTTGAGGAACCTCCACACTGCCTTCCATAGCGGCTGCACCAGTCTGCATTCCCACCAACAGTGTATGAGAGTTCCTTTTTCTCCACAGCCTCTCCAACACTTGTTACTATTTGTTTTGTTGATGAAAGCCATTCTGACTGGGGTGAGGTGATATCTCATTGTGGTTTTCATTTGCATTTCTCTGATGATTAGCGATGTTGAGCATTTTTTCATATGTCTATTTGCCATTTGTATATCCTCTTTGGAGAAATGTCTCTTCAGGTCCTCTGTCCATTTTTCAATTGGGTTGTTTGTTTTTTTGTTGTTGAGTTTCATGAGTTCCTTGTATATTTTGGATATTAGCCCTTTATCATAGGAACTGTTTGCGAAAATCTTCTCCCATTCAGTTGGTTGCCTCATTATTTTGTCAATAGTTTCTTTTTTAGGTATGTTTTTTAACGTCTGTGTGTCTCAGCTTCTTCAGTTGAGGAGAATATTTACCTCAAAAGGTTGTTGTGGAGATTAAATGAGTAAATAGATGTAAGGTGCTTAGAACAGTAACTGGCAAACAGTAAGCATTCCACAAATAGCCATTATGGTAAGGAGAATAGACAAAAGAATGGTGACTCAGATTCCTGAATCATTAAGATTTGATAGGCCCTGTGCTCCCTCTTTTTGCAAGCTTCAATCCTACCCTTTTATGTTTTGTTGTTGTTGTTGTTTTATTGTATCTAGGTCCCCACTTTGATGATGGACAACCAGTTCTCCGAGTTCACACCGGACATCACTCCCATCATGCTGGCTGCCCACACCAACAACTATGAAATCATCAAATTGCTTGTCCAAAAACGGGTCACTATCCCACGGCCTCACCAAATCCGCTGCAACTGTGTGGAGTGTGTGTCCGGTTCAGAGGTAGACAGCCTGCGCCACTCCCGCTCCCGGCTGAACATCTATAAAGCTTTGGCAAGCCCCTCACTCATTGCCTTATCAAGCAAGGACCCCATCCTAACTGCTTTCCACCTGGGCTGGGAGCTCAAGGAGCTCAGCAAGGTGGAGAATGAGTTCAAGGCTGAGTATGAGGAGCTCTCCCAACAGTGCAAGCTCTTTGCCAAAGACCTGCTGGACCAAGCTCGGAGCTCCCGAGAACTGGAGATCATTCTCAACCATCGAGATGACCACAGTGAAGAGCTTGACCCTCAGAAGTACCATGACCTGGCCAAGCTGAAGGTGGCAATCAAATACCACCAGAAAGAGGTAAGCTGAGTGCTTCTCTGCTTTCCAGGAGGCTTAAGACCTCCAGAGTCAAGAGTAGCAGGACAAGAGTCAGCATTTTTCTAAACAAATGATTAGACAGCCCTCAAAAAACAGGCCCATTTATCCAAGGCACATACAGCCTCTGCATATTTTCTTTATGGCTAGATAAGTAAGGAAAAATACTGATAATCTGATTCTTTGATGGAAAAGCATTCATTCATTCAACAACAAATGTTTATTTGGCACTCTTCTAGGTATTTGGGATACAGAAAACAGGTACTCACCCTGCCTTCATGGAGCATACATGGTAGTGGTAGACATTAAATAAATGATAACATTAGTGAATATATAATTACATGTTAACTAAGTGCTCTTCAGGGGAACTTTTATGACAGCACATAACAAAAGACCCCACCCTATATACTTGGACGTAGTGGGCAGTGATCATGGATGGCTCACTGTCTGGATACTGGTAATTGTCATCAGAACTAAGTCCCTAGCAGCCCCTCAACAAGAAAGCTGATTTGTTTACGGTGGCCAAGACATGGAAACAACCAAAATGTCCTTCGATAGATGAATGGATAAAGAAGTTGTGGTACATATACACAATGGAATACTATTCGGCGTTAAGGAAAGATGATATAGGAGCATTTGTGACAACATGGATGGATCTCGAGAGAATAATGCTAAGTGAAATAAGTCAGACAGAAAAAGCAGAGAACCCTATGATTTCACTGATATGTGGTATATAAACCAAAAAGAACAAGACAAACAAATGAGAAACAAAAACTCATAGACAAAGACAATAATTTAGTGGTTACCAGAGGGTAAGGGGGTGGGGGGTGGGTGATGAGGGTAAAGGGGATCAAATATATGGTGATGGAAGGAGAACTGACTCTGGGTGGTGAACACACAATGGGATTTATAGACGATGTAATACAGAATTGTACACCTGAAATCTATGTAAATTTACTAACAATTGTCACCCCAATAAAATTAATTAAAAAAAAAAAAAAAAAAAACAAGAAAGCTGAGACATGTATTTGAAAGATGGATTCATACTCAGGGTATGTAATTCTGTAGAATGCTGGAGCAACATCTGCTATGGTGTGACCTCCAAACTTTTAGGGTTCACCTCTTTGAGGGAGGTCAGTTCAAGCATATCACAGGAGAGGCTTTGTTTTCCAGCTTGGCCACATTTACAATGTAACCAGGGCTGTTTTATGCCATTGAATCAAACAATTTTGGGGAACGTCCTAGCAAGCCTAGTAGCCTAGTTAACTCATTAAGAAGGCAGCATGGTACAGTAGAAAGAGCAGGGACTTTGGAGCCAGAGAATTTCACCAGCTATATGCCCTGAAGTAAGTCACTCGAATTTTCAGGACATTAAATTTTTTTCATTTTTAAATTGAAGATGACTATAGTTCCCCCATTTTATAGGACTATTATAGTAAATAAATGAGAAAATGCTAGTGTGGCACAGGAAGTACTTTAATGTCCATTTTCATACCTGTATCAATATTACCAGGAGTCAGATTCAAACAGGTTAAACCAAGAGGTGCTTGACATCTGATGGGCAACAGGCAGACCCACCGCTTTCTGGGTCTGAGCTCTGAGGCAAATCACATTGTGTACTCACCAGGTTCCTTTCTCTCAGACAAGAAAAACAAATACTATGCCTTTGAAATGAGGCAAAAATGAGTACCAGGGGAAACTTTGAAGGGGATAAAAAAAATGACAAAGGAACAACATGAAGACTAAGGGGCTGTATGGGGGAGATAGATAGTAAATGGATAGGCCCACCCCTCAGCCTCCTTATCCTGTTTTTTCCTACTAATTGCTTTAAGTTATTTCACTAAGCCTGAAGTTATTTAACCTCACTTTTCTCTTCTGAAAAATGGGGATAATAACAGGAGCATTTCCTCCCTGTAGAAATATAAAATTTAAATAAAATAAAACAGCTAATATACTTATGCATAGCCCAATACTCAGCATATTTTAGGCTTTCAATAAATATTAGCTATTATTATTCACTTTCATTTTTACACATGGGGATCCATGGTATATGATCTGATTCTGTGTACTAAAATTGTAGGTAATAGATATAGCAATGGCCCATCCCCTCCCATAAACCTCCCTCTCTCCCACTGTCCCGCTGTTTATATATAGTACCAATTGTGTTACATAGTCTGTTGTAAGGTCTGATTGACTTTAACATTATGTGTATATTTCCATTATTACAGTTTCAGTGTTTTTCACTTTACACAAATTGATATAATACTGAGAGAGAGAAAACCACAAGTATTTTTAGAACACGAATGTCTTCCAGGTAACAAAGTGGTTAATAGGAATAGAAGTGTTAAAAAATAGATATTGCACAACAAAACTAAAGTTTGCATTACTTACCTCACTAGATAGCAGATGAGCATCATAATTTCAGGTCCCCATCCCCCTGAAAATTGACAAAGCATTGATTTTCAAATAAATTCACTGCAATATTTCATCAATTTGGTAATAATAGATCATCTCCCAACTACTTTGTCACTTAACCCCTTCTGCTCATGTAATCTTCATTTGCAAATTTTATTTACTTCTCCATTTGGAAACCATTGTGATCACTTCCTCACTCTCATGGGAATATGCTTGGCATATGACCATGGACACACCCTTGAGTTCTACATTCACTGCCCTCCAACCCTCATTAACTCTCATATTTTTCCCCTCATGTTTTAGTCCTTTACTTTCCTGAAACTCGGTTTCCTATTTCATAATTTCTCTTATTTTTATTACAGAATATCTCTATGTTACTGTATGTTCATACAATATTTTCTCAGCTACCATTATACCAACCTGAATGTGCCACAGGGTAATATTACTTTTTCTTCTCTTAATTAAGCACCAGATATTCCAACATTGTTTTCAGTGTCTATTTGTTGTGTACATCCAAGTAGAAAAGTTCATTTGTTTTATTGTTATAAAATATACATAAGAGAGGGGGAAAAAATGGTGGCGTGAGGTGAGCCTCTGTAACGCTCCCCTGGAACCTACAACGGATCGGACAACAATAACTCCACAAAGGACTCCTTGCACAGCAGACAGGCAAGACGAAGAGGCCCACTACTGAATTCACCTCCAGGTGGGTGAATCGTGCGAGCGAGGGAGGAGGGAGAGGAGAAGTGCGGAGATGGAGCCGCGCGGGCGCAGGACACAGACGTAGCTCAGTGCTCGGAGCCCGCTGCTCCCGGATCTTCCGCAGCTGCGGGAGAGGGAAGGACTTAGACTGCTAGGGCTCCGTTTATGGCCCACAGGGCTGAGGGGGCAGCATATAGCAGAGCTGAACACAACGCTCCCGGCAGCAAAGACTGAGGGAAGAGGGCTGAAATCAGTGGTTTAAGCCCTCACTGCCGAGCGGAGAATGGAAGCCTTAGGCACAGAGACTAGCCGCCCCCTCCCTACCCTCCCAGAGTTCGCCCCTCCCACAACTGCCCGGTGCTAGAGGTGATAAAGTAGCAGTGTCGGATCAAAGGACAGAATATTTGCTGCTCTGAGAACTGTGGAACACAGACACAGATTCGCAGCTCAACTAGTTCCGGCAAAGGGGAGGGAGCTGTGGAAGCAGGACTGGCTGTGGTGGTGGTCGCCGCCATTGCTCTGGGCCACCTCTCACAACTCACCCCGCCCCTGGCCCCACCTATCTGGGCGAATCCCTGCAGGAGTAAACAGAACTGCTGAAACATAAGGGCTCTGAATCTGGTGCAGAAAGAGCTTTGGAACTCCAAAAGCTCTTCGCATACCTATCAACCTGTTGCAGAAGCCACTCCTGTAGATGTCTAGGAAGAGAAATAGTAAATCAGTGATTGCCATGAATAACCAAGGCAACAAGATAGCTCAGAAAGAAAGTGAAAAGTCTCCAGAAAAGGAAGTTAGAGATATGGACATTTGTGATTTAAATGACAGAGAATTCAAGATTGCAATTCTGAAAAAACTGAACGAGATGCAAGAAAACACAGAAAGGCAGTTTAATGAACTCAGAAACACAATCAAAGAACACCATGAGCATTTTACAAAAGAGATTGAAATTTTGAAAAAGAACCAAATAGAATTTCTGGAGATTAAGAACTCAATAGAAGAAATTAACAATAAAATATCCAGCTTAGGTAGTAGAGTTGACCAGATGGAGGAAAGAATCAGTGACATCGAAGATAGGAACCTGGAATTTACACAGAGGGAAGAAGAAAGAGACTTGAGACTTAAAAGAAATGAAAGAACTCTACAAGAACTTTCTGAGTCCATCAGAAAGAGCAATATAAGAATAATGGGCATACCAGAAGGATAAGAAAGAGGGAAGGGAACAGAGAATATATTCAAACAAATCGTCGATGAGAACTTCCCAAACTTGTGGAAAGAACTGGATCCTCGAATCCAAGAAGCAAATAGAACACCTAATTACCTCAATCCCAACAGGCCTTCATCAAGGGACATTGTATTGAAGCTGTCTAAAATCAATGACAAAGAAAGAATCCTCAAGGCAGCCAGGGAAAAGAAGACGGTAACTTACAAAGGAAAGCCCATTAGATTATCATCAGAGTTTTCAGCAGAAACTCTACAAGCTAGGAGGGAATGGAACCAAATAGTCAAACTATTGAAAGAGAGAAATCATGAGCCAACTATAATATATCCAGCAAAGATCTCCTTTAGATATGAAGGAGGAATAAAGACCTTTCCAGACATCCAGAAGCTGATGGAATTTTCTAATACACGACCTGCACTACAAGAAATACTAAAGGAGGCTATTAGACCATAATCAACAGGGACAACTTGTGGCAACCGAGACATAAAAAGGGGGAGCGTAAAGGACTGAACTGGAATATGGGAATAGAGAAAGTAAGCGTACTGAAGAAACTGGAATACTCTAAATATCAAACTTTCTTTTACATAAATTCAAGGGTAACCACTCAAAAAACATCCAAATCTGAAATATATACTGTAATAAAAGAAGAAACAGAGGAAAACATCATAGAATACCACCACACAGAAATAACAGACAACAACAAAAAGGCAAAGAAACAATGGAGACACAGCCTTACCAGAAAACTAAAGACAGAATGACAGGAAATCCTCACATATCAATAATCACCATAAATGTAAATGGACTGAACTCACCAATAAAGAGACACAGAGTAGCAGATTGGATCAAAAAACTAAACCCAACCATTTGCTGTCTACAAGAGACACATCTCAGCTACAATGACAAGCATAGACTCAAAGTGAAAGGGTGGAAATTGACACTCCAAGCAAATGGTACCCAGAGAAAATCAGGTGTAGCCATAATGATATCAGATGAAACAGACTTCAGGGTGAAAAAGATAACAAGAGACAAAGATGGACATTTCATCATGGTAAAGGAGACTATACAACAAGAAGACATAACAGTCATCAATATTTATGCCCCCAATCAGGGAGCACCGAAATATACCAAGCAACTACTAACAGAACTAAAGGGAGAAATTGACCAAAACTCAATTATACTAGGGGACTTAAATACATCATTGTCAGCTATGGACAGATCATCCAAACAGAAGATAAATAATGAAATCGCAGCCCTAAATGACACATTAGATGAAATGGACATAATTGACATATATAGAGCACTTCATCCTAAAACATCAGACTATACATTCTTTTCTAGTGTACATGGAACATTCTCAAGGATAGACCATACATATATTGGGACACAAAATCAGCCTCAGCAAATTTAAGAAGATTGAAATCATACCAAACATATTCTCTGATCACAAAGCTTTGAAATTGGATATCAACCGCAAAAAGAAAGCAGGAAAAAACACAAATACATGGAGATTAAACAACATACTTTTAAAGAACGACTGAATCAAAGAAGAAACTAGAGGAGAGCTCAAAAGATACGTAAAAACAAATGACAATGAAAATACATCCTACCAAAATTTTTGGGATGCCGCGAAAGCAGTTTTAAGAGGGAAATTTATATCATTACAGGCCTATCTCATGAAAGAAGAAAAATCCCAGATAAATAACCTCATGTTACACCTTAAAAAACTAGAAAAAGAAGAACAGCGAAACCCAAGGTCAGCAGAAGAAAGGAAATAACAAAAATCAGAGCAGAACTAAATGAAATAGAGAACAAAAAGACAATAGAAAAAATTAATGTGACAAAGAGCTGGTTCATGGAAAAGATTAACAAAATCGACAAACCCTTGGCTAGACTCACTAAGATAAAAAGAGAGAAGACGCTAATTAACAAAATCAGAAATGAAAAAGGGGAAGTTATCACGGACACCACAGAAATACAAAGGATTATCCAAGAATACTATGAAAGACTATATGCCACCAAATTTAATAACTTAGAAGAAATGCACAAGTTCTTAGAAACATATAGCCGTCCAAGGCTGAATCATGAAGAACTGGAAAATCTAAACAGGCCGATCACCAGTAACGAAATTGAATCAGTCATCAAAAACCTTCCCAAAATCAGGACACAAAGAAAAAACCGAGAGTTGTTAGATGGGTGTGTGTTGGGGGGGTTAGGGATAAGGGGGAAGGTGAAGGGATTTGGAAGCAGCTGGTAACCACAAGATGGCCTCAGGGTTTTTTGAAAATTAATTTGGGGAAGGTATTCAATAATGTTGTAAAGATTTTGTTGGGTATCCGATGGACATGCGTCCTATTTGGGAGACCACCTCAGGGATACTGTGGATACCTGATCATGGCATTGTACACCAGAAGCTAAACATTAATGAATGCCAACTATAATTTTACATATATAATGTGATGGCTTAGTGTGAGATCGGAGGGATAGTGGATGGGGGTAGGGGGGTTCACAGTGTGAGGGATATAAATGATGAACGTCTAAGTATTACTTTGTCTTGTACACCCGAAACTAATAAATAAATAAATAAATAAATTAATTAATTAATTAAAAAAAACCTTCCCAAAATCAAAAGTCCTGGACCAGATGGCTTCACCAGTGAATTCTACCAAACCTTCAAAGAGGATCTAATACCAATCCTGCACAAACTCTTCCAAAAAATTGAAGAAGAGTCAGTACTCCCTAACTCATTTTATGAGGCCAACATTACCCTGATACCAAAACCTGGAAAGGAGAACACAAAAAAAGAAAACTACACACCTATATCTCTGATGAATACAGATGCTGAAATCCTAAACAAAATTCTAGCAAATCGAATACAACAATGCATTCAAAAGATTATTCATCACGACCAAGTGGGGTTCATCCCCGGGGCACAAGGATGGTTCAACATCCGCTAATCCTCCAATGTGATACATCACATAAACAAAATAAAGGACAAAAATCATATGATTCTATCAATTGATGCAGAAAAAGCATTTGATAAGATACAACATCCATTTATGATTAAAACACTTACTAAAATTGGTATAGAAAGAAAATACCTCAACATATTAAAGGGCATATACTACAAACCCTCAGCTTATCTCATAATTAATGGTGAAAAGCTGAAGCCCTTTGCTCTACGTTCAGGAACACGACAAGGTTGTCCCCTACCACCTCTGCTTTTCAACATAGTGTTGGAAGTCCTCGCCAGAGCTATCAGGCAAGAGAAAGAAATAAAAGCATCCAAATTGGGAATGAAGAAGTTAAATTGTCACTCTCTGCAGATGACATGTTGCTATATATAGAAAACCCTAAAGACTCCACCAAAAAGCTATTAGAAACAATCAATGAATACAGTAAAGTTGCTGGCTATAAAATCAACGTACAAAAGTCCGTTGCTTTCCTACATACCAACAATGAAATCTCAGAAAAAGAGATAGAAAAAACAATTCCTTTTGCAATTGCACCAAAAAGAATAAAATACCTAGTAATAAACTTAACCAAGGATGTGAAGGATTTATATGCTGAAAACTATAAAACATTTTTGAAAGAAATTGAAGAAGACACAAAGAAATGGAAAGACATTCCGTGCTCATGGATGGAAGAATCAACATAGTTAAAATGGCCATATTACCCAAAGCCATATACAGATTTAATGCAATCCCCATTAAAATCCCAATGGCATTTTTTAAAGAAATAGAACAAAAAATCATCAGATTTGTTTGGAACCACAAAAGACCCCGAATAGCCAAAGCAATATTAAAGAAAAAGAACAATACTGGAGGTATCACACTCCCTGATTTTTGCTTGTACTACAGGGCTACAATAATCAAAACAGCTTGGTATTGGCGGAAAAACAGACACATAGACCAATGCAATAGAATTGAGAACCCAGAAATAAAACCACATAAATATGGACAGATAATTTTTGACAAAGAAGCTAAAAACATACAATGGAGGAAAGACAGCCTCTTCAATAAATGGTGCTGGCAAAATTGGATAGCCATGTGCAAAAGAATGAAACTGGACTGCTATCTGTCACCATGTACCAAAATTAATTCAAAATGGATCAAAGACTTAAGCATAAGACCTGACACAATAAACTGCATTGAAGAAAACATAGGTACTAAACTTATGGACCTTGGGTTCAAAGAGCATTTTATGAATTTTACTCCAAAGGCAATGGAAGTAAAAACTAAGATAAACGAATGGGATTATATGAAACTGAAAAGCTTCTGCACAGCAAAAGAAACTATTGACAAAATAATGAGGCAACCAACTGAATGGGAGAAGATTTTTCCAAACAGTGCCTCTGATAAGGGGCTAATATACAAAATATACAAGGAACTCATGAAATTCAACAACAAAAAAACAAACAACCCAATTGAAAAATGGACAGAGGGATTGAAGAGACATTTCTCCAAAGAGGATATACAAATGGCAAATAGACATATGAAAAAATGCTCAACATCGCTAATCATCAGAGAAATGCAAATGAAAACCACAATGAGATATCACCTCACCCCAGTCAGAATGGCTTTCATCAATAAGACAAATAGTAACAAGTGTTGGAGAGGCGGCTGTGGAGAAAAAGGAACCCTCATACACTGTTGGTGGGAATGCAGACTGGTGCAACCCTTATGGAATGCAGTGTGGAGGTTTCTCAAGAAATTACGAATAGAATTACCATATGACCCAGCAATCGCTCTCCTGGGTATCTACCCAAAAATCTGAAAGCATTCCTCTATAGAGACACGTGTACTCCAATGTTCATTGCAGCTTTGTTTACGGTGGCCAATACATGGAAACAACCAAAATGTCCTTCGATAGATGAATGGATAAAGAAGTTGTGGTATATATACACAATGGAATACTATTCAGCGTTAAGGAAAGATGATATAGGAGCATTTGTGACAACATGGATGGATCTTGAGAGTATAATGCTAAGTGAAATAAGTCAGACAGACAAAGCAGAGAACCCTATGATTTCACTGATATGTGGTATATAAACCAAAAACAAGACAAACAAATGAGAAACAAAAACTCATAGACACAGACAATAATTTAGTGGTTACCAGAGGGTAAGGGGGTGGGGGGTGGGTGATGAGGGTAATGGGGATCAAATATATGGTGATGGAAGGAGAACTGACTCTGGGTGGTGAACACACAATGGGATTTATAGACAATGTAATACAGAATTGTACACCTGAAATCTATGTAAATTTACTAACAATTGTCACCCCAATAAATTTAATAAAAAGAAATATACGTAACAAACTTTACCATTTTAACCATTTTTAAGGTTACATTTCAGTGGCATTAAGTATATTCACATTGTTGGGCAACTCCAATGACTCCATTAGGAGTCATTTTTTGAAGATGAACAAGTTTTGAGATGTCCACTTTTGTTTTAATAGTAATCCCATACAATTAGAATTTCAGATTTGGCAGACCACATTATTTTTAATTCACAACAATGCAAAAGCAGCATCTTTCAACTATTCAAAATTATTGATATTCAGCAGTAATAGAAAAATACAAAAAGCACAGTATTCATGCAAAGATCAACAATTTTAGGCCTAGTGGTGTTCACTCATCATTGTGAATCAAATCAATGAGAATTCTGGAATTTAATAGGCTGAACTGTTTCAATCAGAGCACATCAAATTCCAATTCCAGGTTTGCAGCAAATGCAGCAAGGATAGTGAGTAACTCTCAAGTGTACTGTCAATAATTTCATGAAAAGAAAAGAATATACTTTCACATAAACCCAAAAATGGCCCAAAGTTTAATACAATGGTCAGAGATTTCAGATTTTGGGATTTATATATTTAGCCCCAAATTTTCCAATAAAAGACCTTATCAATAGCTATCAATCAATTTTAATTGTTTGTCTTCAAACTAAGCCACACTGATTAGCAGGCAAGCTTGAGAATTCATATATACCTTAAGGTTTACATTCCAAAGACACTACTTCCAGAATGTAGAACATGATTTATACTCATTAAAATCTATAAATCTCTTCTGAATTGTGACTTCATTTCCACTTAAAAAAACAACCCTCTGTAATCCTTCTCAATCTCTGAAATATAATTGGAAGAAAAATCTGTGGTTTCATTAAGTCTCAAATTAGTATACAGATAACTCTTGAACAAGATAGAGGTTAGGGGTGCCAACCACCTGCACAGTTGAAAATCAACCTATAACTTTTGACTGCCCCAAAACTTAACTACTAATAGCCTACTATTGACCAGAAGCCTTCCAATAACATAAACATCGATTAACACATATTTTGTATGTTATATGTATTATCTACTGTATTCTTACAATTAGCTAGAGAAAAGAAAATATTTTTAATAAAATCATAAGAAAAACATGTTTACACTATTGTACATATTTATTGAAAAAAATCCATGTATAACTGGACCCACTCAGTTCAAACCTATGTTGTTCAAGGGCCAAACTGCAGCCTCTAATTGCTTTCTATTCAATCCACATGTCTACTTTAAGACTGAATACTCCCACCTTGAACAAATCAGCAATGTCCTCATTTTGAGGGTGTTTTTGTAATTTCAAATTACTGTGTTTGAGTAAGAAACACAATCCTGTGAGCTACTGAGGTTCCAATAATTCAGGTGTCTGTCAGAACTTCATTCTCAAAAGTCCAGGATCAGAGGAAGCAGACTAAGTCTATTCAATAAATATCCGTAATCTACTCTTTAAAAAAGTGAAACATGCAGTGCTTAAGGCCACAAAAAGGGTCACAGTCTTCTTGAGCAGCAATTTTCACACTACAAACTCTCCCTATGTAGGATGTGATGGAACTAGGCAAACTAACCTTTTCTTTGGACACAAATAAATGAATCAAAATTAATTTTATCCTTCTATTATATATAGGGCAAATGAACTCAGCTTTTCGGTTAGATAAAATTTCTCAAATTCCTTCAAGGCGTATAATTTATGTCTGTTTACTCATCAAAAAGAAAAATATATTCACGTTTTAAGTGAGTCATACCCCAAGGTCTGGTGGAACATATTTGGTTTCAGGACTGCATGTTGAAAGCCCCTAAACAAGTTGGAGAAATTTTTTTAAAGGCCAGCTTTTCCAGATGAGTTTCGAATCCTGAAGGAGGCTGGAAAAGAATTGTCTCCCAGGACCAGAATTACTCAAAGGAAAAATAAACTATAGATGAAAATGGGACAAATGAACTAAAGAAGAAAAAATGTCTTTGTTTTCACATGATTCCATACGGAGTTCCAGTTGGACCATGAGGTTCTATTTTCAAGGATAGGTAGGATACTTCCTCAGTGTCTATACTCAGAACAGGAAAGTACAGATGCACCACTTCTCCACTCTCTAGTGTCATTCCAGCTGAGACCCTTTTCAGTCTTCTTTTAAAGCACTCTGTGATTCCAACCAGGTAGAAATACCCAGTACACAAGGAGACTTTCTCAACAGATGGAGGTATTGTAAGAGAGGAGTATCAGAGACTCCTGCACCAGGGCAAAGTACCCAAAGTGAAGCCCACTCACATCTAAAAGTTTCAAATGCACAGCATGTCTCTATGTCAGTTAAAATATGAACTGAAAGTCTATATTCCACAAAAACAAACAAAACCCAGACAATATTTTTCTCTACAAAATGAGCTGCTACACAAATGATTTTCCAAAACTGCAAGTTAGGGGGTTGCCGGCATTGAAGATTTAGAAGACTCAGTTTCAAGAAAGATCAGTATCTCTCCAAGTAACAATAAAACTATTTAATATGATCAATATTAAAAGAAGAAATAGAGAATATGTGAAGGTGAAGGCCGAGATTGGAGTTATACAACTCCAAGGAACATCAAGCATATCTATAAGCACTGAAACCTAAAAAGGCAAAATTGGATTCTCCCCTAGAGCCTTCAGAGAGAGCACTGCCCTGCCAACACCTTGATTTTGAAATTCTGGCTTCCAGAACTGTGAGAAAATAAAATTCTGCAACCCCAAGTTATAAGGAAAAATCAATATTGCCAGAATTTCTCATACTCTAAAAGCATGTGTATTTATATGTTCTCAACAACCGATTTTGTTAATGGCAACTCTGATTAAAGAAATTCAAGAGACATCCTCAAAATGGCGGTGTGAGGTGAGCCTCTGTAAAGCTCCCCTGGAATTTACAACTAATCGAAGAACAATAACTCCAAAAAGACTCCCTACACAGCAGACAAGCAAGATGAATAGGCCCACTGCTGAATTCACCTAAAGGAGGGAAAATCGCGCGAGCTGGGGAGGTGGGAAGGGAGAAGTGAGTAGACAAAGACGCGCAGGTGCAAAACGCAGACCTAGCTTAGTGCTTCGAGCTCGCACCATCCCGGAACTACCACAGCTATGGGAGAGGGAAGAACCCGAAGGGCTAGGGCTCCGCTTATGGCCGACAGGGCTGAGGGGACAGCATATAACACGGCTGAACCCAACACTCACAGCAGACAACTTGGAGAAAAGACTGAGGGAAGATGGCAGGAAATGGTGGTTTAAGCCCTGACTGCTGAGCAAAGAACGAAACCTTAGGCACTGAGACTAGACCCCTCCCTACCCTCCCAGAGCTCACCCCGCCCCGACCTGCCCGGTTCTAGAAGCGGAAGAGTAGCAGTGTCAGATCAAAAGAACAGAATACTTGCAGTTCTGAGAACTGTGGACCTCAGACACATATTCCACACCCCAACTAGTTCCGGCAAAGGGGGGGGAGCTGTGGAAGCAGACCGGCTGTGGTGGTGGTCGATGCCATTGCTCTGGGCCACCTCTCACATCTCACCCTGCCCCTGTCCCCAACTATCTGGGAGGATCCCTGCAGGAGTAAACAAAACTGCTGAAACATACAGGCCCTGAATCTGGTGCAGAAAGAACTTTGGAACTTCAAAAGCTAACCGCATCCCCACAGGGACATGGCACCATACAACCCAGGTGAAATGTTAACAGAGGAGAAGCCCGTTTCCCAGGGAATTCCCCCATTGTGAGAAGCTGGAAAGGTGCAGAGAAAACATAGCACTACTGTGTGAGAGAGGGAAAAAAAGGCTGCAGTCGGAGACAAAATAAAACGTTCTAACAACAAGTATTGGAAAACAAAACAAAGACCTCTTCCTATCAACCTGTTGCAGAAGACACTACTGTAGACGTCTAGGAAGAGAAATAATAAATCAGCAATTGCCATGAATAACCAAGGCAACAAGACAACTCAGAAAGAAAATGAAAAGCCTCCAGAAAAGGAACTTCAAGATATGGAAATATGTGACTTAAATGACAGAGAATTAGAGATTGCAGTTTGAAAAAACTCAACGAGATGCAAGAAAACACAGAAAGGCAATTTAATGAACTCAGAAACACAATCAAAGAACAACATGAGCATTTGATGAAAGACATTGACATTTTAAAAAAGAACCAAATGGAATTTCTAAGATCAAGAACTCAATAGAAGAAATTAAGAATGAATAACCAGCTTAGTTAGTAAAGTTGAACAGATGGAGGAAAGAATCAGTGACATCGAAGATAGAAACCTGGAAACTACAGAGATGGAAGAAGAAAAAGACTTGAGACTTAAAAGAAATGAAAAAATTCTACAATAACTTTCTGACTCTATTAGAAAGAACAATGTAAGAATAATGGGCATACCAGAAGGAGAAGAAAAAGAAAAGGGAACAGAGAATATATTCAAACAAATTGTTGATGAGAACTTCCCAAACTTGTGGACATAACTGGATCCTAGAATCCAAGAAGCAAATAGAACACCTAATTACATCAATCCCAACAGGCCTTCTCCAAGGCACATTGCATTGAAGCTGTCTAAAATTAACACCAAAGAAAGAATCCTCAAGGCAGCCAGGGAAAAGAAGACGGTAACCTACAAAGGAAAGCTCATTAGATTATCATCACATTTTTCAGCAGAAATTCTACAAGGCAAGAGGGAGTGGAACCAAATATTCAAACTATTAAAAGAGAGTAATTATGAGCAAAGAAAAATATATCCAGCAAAGATATCCTTTAGATGTGAAGGAGGAATAAAGACCTTTCCAGACATACAGAAATTGAGGGAATTTTCCAATACACGACCTGCACTACAAGAAATAATGAAGGAGGCTATTTGACCACCATCAACAGGGACAATTTGTGGCAACATAAAAAGTGGGAGAGGAAGGGCCTGAACCGGTCCATATGGACCATATGGGAATGGAGAAAGTAAGCGGGCTGAACAACATGAAATCCTCTAAATATCAAACTTTCTTTTACATACACTTAAGCGTAACCACTCAAAAAAATACCAGAACTGAAATATATGCTGTAATAAAAGACGAAACAGAGGGAAACATCATACAATACTACCACACAGAAATAATAGACAACAACAAAAAGGCAAAGAAACAATGGAGACACAGCCTTACCTGAAAACTAGACATAGAATGACAGGAAATACTCACATATCAATAATCACCCTAAATGTAAATGGACTGAACTCATCAATAAAAAGTCAAAGAGTAGCAGATTGGATCAAAAAAACTAAACCCAACCATATGCTGTCTCCAAGAGACACATCTCAGCTTCACGAGCTAGCACAGAGTCAAAGGGAAAGGGTGGAAATTGACATTCCAAACAAATGGGATTCAGAGAAAATCAAGTGTAGCCGTAATGATATCAGATGAAAGAGATTTCAGTGTGAAAAAGATAACAAGACACAAAGATGGACATTTTATAATGGAAAAGGGTACTATACAACAAGAAGACATAAGAGTCATCAATATTTATGCCCCCAATCAGCCAGCACCAAAATATACCAAACAACTACTAACAGAACTAAAGGGAGAAATTGACCAAAACACAATTATACTAGGGGACTTAAATACATCATTAACAGCTATTGACAGATCATCCAAACAGAAAATAAATAATGAAATTGCAGCCCTAAATGACACATTAGTTGAAATGTACATAATTGACATATATAGAGCACTTCATCTTAAAACATCAGACTATACATTCTTTTCTAGTGTACATGGAACATTCTCAAGGATAGACCATATATTGGAACATAAAGTCAGCCTCAGCAAATTTAAGAAGATTGAAATCATACCAAGTATATTCTCCGATCATAAGGCTTTAAAATTAGATATCAACTGCAAACAGAAAGCAGAAAAAAACACAAATACATGGGGATTAAACAACATACTTTTAAAGAATGACTGAGTCAAAGAAGAAATTAGAGGAGAGATCAAAAGATACATAGAAAGAAATGACAATGAAAATACATCCTACCAAAATTTTTGGGATGAAGCAAAACCAGTTTTAAGAAGGAAATTTATGTCATTACAGGCCTATCTCAAGAAATAGAAAAATCCCAAATAAATAACCTCATGTTACACCTTAAAGAACTAGACAAAAAAGAACAAGTGAAACCCAAGATCAGCAGAAGAAAGAAAATAACAAAAAACAGAGGACAACTAAATGAAATAGAGAACAAAAAGACAATAGAAAAAAATAAGGTGACAAAGAGCTGGTTCATGGAAAAGATTAACAAAATTGACAAACCCTTGTCTAGACTCACTAAGATAAGAAGAGAGAAGACACTAATTAACAAAATCAGAAATGAAAAAGGCGAAGTTATCACGGACACCACAGAAATACAAAGGATCATGCAAGAATACTATGAAGGACTATATGCCACCAAATTCAATAAACTAGAAGAAATGGACAAGTTCTTAGAAACATATAGCCTTCCTAGGCTGAACCACGAATAACTGGAAAATCTAAACAGACCTATGACCAGTAACGAAATTGAATCAGTCGTCGAAAACCTTTCCTTTAAAAGCAAAAGTCTGAGACCAGATGGCTTCACAAGTGAATTCTACCAAACCTTCAAACAGGATCTAATACCAATCCTGCTCAAACTCTTCCAAAAAATTGAAGAAGATACAATACTCCCTAACTCATTTTATGAGGCCAACATTATCCTGATACCAAAATCTGGTAAGGACAACACAAAAATGAAAACAACTGACCAATATCTCTGATGAATCCAGATGTAAAAATCCAAAACAAAATTCTAGCAAATCGAATACAACAATGCATTAAAAACGTTATTCACCATGACCAAGTGGGGTTCATCCCTGGGGCACGAGGATGGTTGAAAATTCGCAAATCCATCAATGTGATACATCACATAAAAGAGATAAAGGACTAAAATCATATGATTATATCAATTGATGCAGAAAAAGCATTTGACAAGATACAACATCCATTGATGATTAAAACACTAAATAAAATAAGTATAGAAGGAAAATAACATAATAAAGGCCATATACGACAAGCCCTGAGGTAATCTCATAATTAATGGTGAAAACCTGAAGCCCTTTGCTCTACATTCAGGAACACAAAAGGGCTGTCCCCTAACACCTCTAGTTTTCAACATAGTGTTGTAAGTCCTTGCTAGAGCCATCAGGAAAGAGAAAGAAATAAAAGGCATCCAACTGGGAATACAGAAGTTAAATTATCACTCTTTGCAGATGACATGATGCTATATATAGAAAACCCTAAGGACTCCACCAAAAAGCTGTTAGAAACAATCAACGAATATAGTAAAGTTGCTGGCTACAAAATCAACGTACAAATGTCCATTGCATTCCTATATACAAACAATGAAATCTCAGAAAAAGAGATAGAAAAAACAATTCCCTTTGCAATTGCAGCTAAAAGAATAAAATACCTAGGAATAAACTTAACCAGGGATGTGAAGGAGCTATATGCTGAAAACTATAAGACATTTTTGAAATAAATTGAAGAAGTCACAAAGAAATGGAAACACATTCCGTGCTCATGGCTTGGAAGAATCTACATAGTTAAAATGGTCATATTACCCAAAGCAATATACAGATTTAATGCAATCCCCATCAAAATCAAAATGGCATTTTTTTAAAAAATAGAACAAAAAATCATCAGAGTTTTTTGGACCCACAAAATACCCCAAAAAGCCAAAGCAATCTTAAGAAAAAAGAACAATGCTGGAGGTATCGCATTCCCTGACTTTAGCTGGTACTACAGGGCTACAATAATCAAAAGAGCATGGTATTGGCAGAGAAACAGACACATAGACCAATGGAATAGAATTGAGAACCCAGAAATAAAAACACATAAATATGGACAGATAATTTTTGACAAAGAAGCTGAAAACATACAATAGAGGAAAGACAGCCTCTTCAATAAATGGTGCTGGGAGAATTGGATAGCCACGTGAAAAAGAGTGAAACTGGACTGCTATCTGTCACCATTTACCAAAAGTAATTCAAAATGGATCAAAGACTTAAGCATAAGACCTGACACAATAAACTGCATATAAGAAAACATAGGTAGTAAACTTATGGACCTTGGGTTCAAAGAGCATTTTATGAATTTTACTCCAAAGGTAATGGAAGTAAAAGCTAAAATAAACAAATGGGACTATATGTAACTTAAAAGAGTCTGCACAGCAAAAGAAACCATTGACAAAATAAAGAGGCAACCAACTGAATGGGAGAAAATTTCTGCAAACAGTGCCTCCGATAAGGGGCTAATATCCAAAATATACAAGGAACTCATGAAGCTCACCAACAACAATAACAACAACAACAACAACAAAAACGCAATTTAAAAATGGGGAGACAACATAAAGAGACATTTCTCCAAAGAGGACATACAAATGGCAAATAGACATATGAAAAAATGCTCAACATCACTAATCATCAGAGAAATGCAAATAAAAGCCACAATGAGATACCACCTCACCCCCGGTCAGAATGGCTATCTTCAAAAAGACAAATAGTAACAAGTGTTGGAAAGGCTGTGGAGAAAAAGGAACCCTCACACACTGTTGGTGGGAATGCAAACTGGTGCAACCCTTATGGAAGGCAGTGTGGAGGTTCCTTAAAAAATTACTAATAGAATTACCATATGACCCAGGAATCCCTCTCCTGAGTATCTATCTCAAAAATTTGAAAACATTTATCCATAAAGACACGTGTACTCCAATGTTCATTGCAGCTTTGTTTATGGTGGCCAAGACATGGAAACAACCAAAATGTCCTTTGATAGATGAATGGATAAAGAAGTTGTGCTATATATACACAATGGAATACTATTTGGCGGTAAGAAAAGATGATATAGGAACATTTGTGACAACATGGATGGATCTTGAGAGTATAATGCTAAGCCATGTGGGGAGCAGGAGAAGGGACCCCGCCTGCCATTCCGCACCACAGGTGGTGTAGTTGGCAGGATATGGTGTCGGCTAAAGCTCTCCAAAGTGCAGTGGAGCAGTTTGTGCGTATGAATACTCAGTCTGAGGAAGACCAGGAGGAGCAGATGCTGGAGAGCTGGACCCCTTTGGAGGGGTGCGAAGATGTGGACGGTACCCCAACCAGCAGAGGCAAGGGAAAGCGAAGGTTATTGTGGCCCTGTGGGCTGGGAAGTGCTTACTGAGGCAGCCCGGATGCAAGACTTGTAGTCCCAGGAGGAAACGCTTGCTGAGTCCTCCGTGGGAGATGAGGGTGAGGTCAAGGTCATCCCTCACCCTCAGGACAGCCCTGGCGAATACTATGGACTATGGGGAATTGCTTCTATCCCTGATTTAATGGACGCTTGACTGTTTGGGAATATACCACCATGTAGTGGAACTGGCAGATGTTTGCTTTTGTGTCTTGACTGGCCGCCATCGAGAACATGTAAGCACCTTGACTGTGAGCCGCTGTTGTTCTGGCACGGTACCCTGAGAGGCCCAGAGAGAGCGGTGGTGCCCTGAGAACCCTGGCTGTGCCCAGAGAGAGTGGCAGTGCCCTGAGAGGCCCTGGCTGTGTCCAGGAAGTCTGGCTGTGTCCAGAGAGAGTGGCAGTGCCCTGAGAGCCCTGGCTGAGTCCAGGAAGTGTGGCTGAGCCCAGGGAGAGTGGCAGCGCCCTGAGAACCCTGGCTGAGTCCAGGAAGTCTGGCTGTGTTCAGAGAGAGTGGTAGTGCCCTGAGAAGCCTTTGCTGTGCCCGGGGAGACATGTGGTACCCTAAGAAGCCCAGGAAGTCTGGCTGTGCCCAGAAGTACTGGTGGTGCCCTGAGAAACCCTGGCTGTGCCCAGAGAGCCTGGCTGTGTCCAGGATATTGCATTCACCACCAGGATCCTCACACAGGGCTCCTGGAGGAAGACGCTTGTCGCGTAGATTGTGAGGTGAGACCCTGTAGGGGTGGAGTTTGGGGACAGAGCCCCAGAAAACAATTTCCAGGCTCTCAGCCTCACATAGAAAGGTGCTGGCTCAGGTAGTAAATGGCCATCAACTGTGATTGGATGGCCATCAGCTGTGGCTAGTTGGCCGTCAGCTGTAACCAGTGAACCATTGGCCACTAATATAACTGCTGTGGCTACGCTAGCAGAAAAAAATGGGGGCTAGCAAGAAGACAGTGGCTGGCAAGCGCGGACTGCTGTTAGGATGGCGGGTTGCAGATGATGTAGATCCTGCTTCCTGTGTCTCCAGCCCAGCCACCAGCGAGAATATATTGGTTTGACTCCCCTATCTATGGCTCCGTGGGTGTTCCTTTTTGGCCTCACCATGTCCCGCATTTTTATGTGGGGAGGAAAAGAAGAGACCCCGCCTGCCGCTCTGCACGACAAATGCTAAGCAAAATAAGTCAGACAGAAAAAGCAGAGAACCCTATGATTTCACTGATATGTGGTATATAAACGAAAAACAACAAAAGAACAAGACAAATAAATGAGAGAAAAAACTCACAGACACAGACATTAGTTTAGTGGTTACCAGAGGGTAAGGTGGGGGTGGGGGCTGGAAGATTAGGGTAAGGGGGATCAAATATATGGTGATGGAAGGAGAACTGATTCTGGGTGGTGAACACATAATGGGATTTATACATTATGTAATACAGAATTGTACACCTGAAATCTATGTAATTTTACTAACAAATGTCACTCCAATAAATTTAAAAAAAAAAGAAATCCAAAACACGAAAGTTGTATTTCATAACTGTGGCTCCCTAGTCCACTTTACATAAATACTTGTGTTAAACTGAAAAATACCTCTTGAGATCCTCTCAGCATTCAGTAGGCTCTTTCAGATGAAATTGTGACAAGGGGTAAAGAGCAGTGGTTTTCCTTACCTTGCTAAAATGCAGTTCTGTTCTTTGGGGGTATAACTGGAGATCATCTTCAACGTTTCTTTATTACCTTCAAGAGATATGACATTTGAGACTGATGGATAGTTGTATCTGTCAATACAAATAACTCCCAGATAACTTAGGGAACTACGGGTTATTTTTTTAATCTTTTTTAAAGGTTTTTTGGTTGGTTGGTTGGTTGGTTGGTTGGTTGGTTGGTTGGTTGGTCGGTGAGGTAAGGGTGATATATGAGTATGCAGAAGAAAAACAAGTTTTAAATAAGGACTGGAGGAATAAGGTCATCGAATAGGTAATAAATAGGTCCAAGAGGAAATGACTAAATACCTCTAGTCTATTAAGATAAGGCTATCAAGACAAGAATACAATAGTAAGCCTTGATATAAAAAATAATTATAAAAGTGTAGTTGGATAATAGTGGGTTAATAAAGTTTAGAGTTATACAACCCCCTCAGGACAAAATCTTAACATTAAATAGAATCTAATTCACTATTCCTGAAAGGTTTTTCATTGTTGTTTTTTTCCTCATTACTACTCCTACTAAAACTAGAGTAGAGTCCCAAAAAGAATTTAATTTAGTGTTTTCTCCACATCCCCGCCAGCATTTGTTGTTTGTTGATTTATTGATGATAGCCATTTTGACTGTGGTGAGGTGGTATCTCATTGTGGTTTTTATTTGCATTTCTCTGATGGTTAGTGAGGTTGAGCATTTCTTCATATGTCTTCTTGCCTTCTGTATGTCTTTTTTAGAAAAATGTCTCCTCAAGTCCTCTGCCCATTTTTTAATTAAAAAACAGACCTCAGAAGAATGAAACAAAAGCTGAGTCCAAACTATAACTTTGACATGGAGTAAATTAAAGAAGCGTTAATCTCTAATACAACAAGTATAAAATTACTGCATAATCTTTTTTTTAAATTTATTGGGGTGACAATTGTTAGTGAAATTACATAGATTTCAGGTGTACAATTCTGAATTACATCATCTATAAAACCCATTGTGTGTTCAACATGCAGTCAGTTTCCTTCCATCACCATATATTTGATCCCCCTTACCCTCATCTCCCACCCCCGCTCCCCTTACACTCTGGTAACCACTAATCTATTGTGTGTTTCTATGAGTTTTTGTTTCTCATTTGTTTGCCTTGTTCTTTTGTTGTTTTTGGTTTATATACCACATATCAGTAAAATCATAGGGTTCTCTGCTTTTTCTGTCTGACTTATTTCGCTTGGCTTTATACACTCAAGATCCATCCAAGTTGTCACAAATGTTCCTATATCATCTTTCCATACCGCCGAATAGTATTCCATTCGGTATATATACCACAACTTCTTTATCAATTCATCTATGGAAGGAAATTTTGGTTGTTTCCATGTTTTTGACATCGTGAATAAAAATGCAATGAATATTGGAGCACACGTATCTTTATGGATAAATGTTTTCAAATTTTTTGGGTAGATACCCAGGAGTGGGATTGCTGGGTCATATGGTAATTCTATTCGTAATTTCTTGAGGAACCTCCACACTGCCTTCCATAACAGCTGCACCAGTCTGCATTCCCACCAACAGTGTATGAGGGTTCCTTTTTCTCCACAGCCTCTCCAACACGTGTATTATTTGTCTTGTTGATGATAGCCATTCTGACTGGGGTGAGGTGATATCTCATTGTGGTTTTCATTTGCAATTCTCTGATGATTAGCGATGTTGAGCATTTTTTCATATGTCTATTTGCCATTTGTATGTCCTCTTTGGAGAAATGTCTCTTCAGGTCCTCTGCCCATTTTTCAATTGGGTTCTTTGTTTTTTTGTTGTTGAGCTTCATGAGTTCTTTGTATATTTTGGATATTAGCCCCTTATTGGAGGCACTGTTTGCAAAACTCTTCTCCCATTCAGTTGGTTGCCTCTTTATTTTGTCCATGGTTTCTTTTGTTGTGCAGAAACTTTCAAGTTTCATGTAGTCCCATTCGTTTATTTTAGCTTTTACTTCCATTGCCTTTGGAGTCAAACTCATAAAATGCTCTTTGAACCCAAGGTCCACAGGTTTACTACCTATGTTTTCTTCTATGCAGCTTATTGTGTCAGGTCTTATGCTTAAGTCTTTGATCCATTTTGAATTAATTTTGGTACATGGTGACAAATAGCAGTTATTTATTTTCTGTTTGGATGATGTATCCATAGCTGTCAAAGATGTATTTAAGTCCCCTAGTATAATTGTGTTTTGGTCAATTTCTCACTTTAGTTCTTTTAGTAGTTGCTTGGTATATTTTGGTGCTCCCTGATTGGGGGCATAAATATTGATGACTGTTATGTCTTCTTGTTGTATAGTCCTCTTTACCATGATGAAATGTCCATCTTTGTCTCTTGTTATCTTTTTCACCCTGAAGTCTATTTCATCTGATATCATAATGGCTACACCTGATTTTTTCTGAGTACCATTTGCTTGGAGTGTCAAATTCTACCCTTTCACTTTGAGTCTATGCTTGTCATTGTAGCTGAGATGTGTCTTTTGGAGACAGCATATGGTTGGGTTTAGTTTTTGGATCCAATCTGCTACTCTGTGCCTTTTTATTGGTGAGTTCAGTCCATTTACATTTAGGGTGATTATTGATACGTGAGGATTTCCTGTCATTCTATCTTTAGTTTTCTGTTAAGGCTGTGTCTCCATTTTTCTTTGCCTTTTTGTTGTTGTCTATTGTTTCTGTGTGGTGGTATTCTATGATGTTTCCCTCTGCTTCTTTTATTACAGTATATATTTTAGTTCTCGATTTTTTTTGAGTGGTTACCCTTAAGTTTATGTAAAAGAAAGTTCGATATTTAGAGTATTCCATTTTTCTTCTGCACGTTTACTTTTCCCATTCCCATATTCCGGTTGAGGTCATTACTCTCACCCTTTTTGTGTTGCCACAAATTGTCCCTGTTGATGGTGGTCAAATACTCTCCTTTAGTATTTCTTGTAGTGCAGGTCGTGTATTACAAAACTCCCTCAGCTTCTGTATGTCTGGAAAGGTCTTTATTCCTCCTTCATATCTAAATGATATCTTTGATGGATATATTATTCTTGGTTCATGATTTCCCTTTTTCAATAGTTTGAATATTTGGTTCCACACCCTCCTGGCTTGTAGAGTTTCTGCTGAAAAATCTGATGATAATCTAATGGACTTTTCTTTGTAGGTTACTGTCTTCTCTTCCCTGGCTGCCTTCAGGATTCTTTCTTTGGCGTTCATTTTAGACAGCTTCAACATAATGTGCCTTGGAGAAGGCCTGTTGGGATTGAGGTAATTAGGTGTTCTATTTGTATCTTGGATTCGAGGATCCAGTTCTCTCCACAAGTTTGGGAAGTTTTCATCAACAATTTGTTTGAATATATTCTCTGTTCCCTTCTCTCTTTCGTCTCCTTCTGCTATGCCCATTATTCTTACATTGCTCTTTCTGATAGTGTCAGAAAGTTCTTGTAGAGATCTTGCATTTCTTTTTTTTTAATTTAAATTTATTTATTGGGGTGACAGTTGTTAATGAAATTACATAATTTCAGGTGTACCAGTCTGTATTACATCAACTATAAATCCCATTGTGTGTTCAACACACAGAGTCAGTTCTCCGTCCATTACCATATATTTGATCCCCCTTACCCTTATCTCCCTCCCCCCACCCCCTTACCCTCTGGTAACCACGAAACTATTGTTTGTGTCTATGAGTTTTTGTTTCTCATTTCTTTGTCTTGTTTTTGGTTTATATACCACATATCAGTGAAATCATACTTCTCTGCTTTTTCTGTCTACTTATTTCGCTTAGCATCATTATACTCTCAAGATCAATCCATGTTGTCACAAATGTTCCTATATCATATTTCCTTAACGCCGAATAGTATTCCATTGTGTATATATACCAGAACTTCTTTATCCATTCGTCTATCGGAGGCCATTTTGTTTGTTTCCATGTCTTGGCCACTGTAAACAAAGCTGCAATGAACATTGGAGTACACGTGTTTCTATACAGAAATGCTTTCAAATTTTTCGGGTAGATACCCTGGAGAGCGATTGCTGGGACATATGGTAATTCTATTCATAATTTCTTGAGGAACCTCCACACTGCCTTCCATAGCGGCTGAACCAGTCTGCATTCCCACCAACAGTGTATGAGAGTTCCTTTTTCTCCACAGCCTCTCCAACACTTGTTGCTATTTGTCTTGTTGATGACAGCCATTCTGACTGGGATGAGGTGATATCTCATTGTGGTTTTTATTGTCATTTCTCTGATGATTAGTGATGTTGAGCATTTTTTCATATGTCTATTTGCCACTTGTAAGTCCTCTTTGGAGAAATGTCTCTTCAGGTCCTCTGCTCATTTTTCAATTGGGCTGTGTGTTTTTTTGTTGTTGAGTTTCATGAGTTCCTAGTATATTTTGGATATTAGCCCCTTATCGGAGGAACTGTTTGCAAAAATCTTCTCCCATTCAGTTGGTTGCCTCATTATTTTGTCAATAGTTTCTTTTGCTGTGCGGAAGCTTTCAGTTTCATATAATCCCATTCGTTTATTTTAGTTTTTACTTCCATTGCCTTTGGAGTCAAATTCATAAAATGCTCTTTGAACCCAAGGTCCATAAGTTTAGTACCTATGTTTTCTTCTGTGCAGTTTATTTTGTCAGGTCTTATGCTTAAATCTTTGATCCATTTTGAATTAATTTTGGTACATGGTGACAGATAACAGTCCAGTTTCATTCTTTTGCACGTGGCTATCCAATTCTCGCAGCACCTTTATTCAAGAGGCTGTCTTTTCTCCATTGTATGTTTTTAGCTTCTTTGTCAAAAATTATCTGTCCATATTTATGTGGTTTTATTTCTGGGTTCTCAGTTCTATTCCATTGGTCTATGGGTCTGTTTTTCTGCCAATACCATGCTGTTTTTATTATTGTAGCCCTTTAGTACAAGCTAAAGTCAGGCAGTGTGATACCTCCAGCATTGTTCTTTTTTTTATAGTTCTATTTTATTTTATTTTATTTTTACATCCCTCACACCGTGAACCCCCTCCCCCCATCCACCACCACCCCGACCTAACACCGAGCCATCAAATTATACACATAAAATTATAGTTGGCATTCATTAATATCCAGCCTCTGGAGTACAATGCCATGACCAGGCATCCACAGCATCCCTGAGGTGGTCTCCCAAACAGGACACATGTCCATCGGACACCCAACAAAATCCCCAAACACTATTGAATAAGTTCCCCAAAGTAATTCTCAAAAAACCCTGAGGCCATCCTGTGGTCACCAGCCGCCCCCAATCCCTTCAACTTTCCCCCCATCCCTAAACCCCTCCCCCCCGCCCATTTAACAATACTCGGTTTTTTGTGTCCCCAAAACTTTTTCTGATTAGTTCATACACATATTCTTTTCTTAGGATTCCGCATATAAGTGAGATCATATAGTACTTGTCTTTCTCTTTCTGACTTATTTCACTTAACATAATGTTCTCTAGATCCATCCATGTTGTTGCAAATGATAAGATTTCTTTTTTCTTTATGGCTGCGTAATACTCCATTGTATAAATGTACCACAGCTTCTTAATCCAGTCATCGACCAAAGGGCATTTCGGTTGTTTCCATATCTTGGCTATTGTGTAAAGTGCTGCAATAAACATAGGAGTGCATACTGATTTTTGCATTGGAGTTTTGGATTTCTCCGGGTAGATGCCTAGGAGTGGAATTACTGGATCATAGGGTAGTTCTATCTTCAGATTCCTGAGATACCTCCATACTGTTTTCCATAGTGGCTGCACTAATCTGCAATCCCACCAACAGTGCACTAGCATTCCCTTTTCTCCACATCCCCACCAGCATTTGTTGTTTGTTGATTTATTGATGATAGCCATTTTGACTGGGTTGAGATGGTATATCATTGAGGTTTTTATTTGCATTTCTCTGATGGTTAGTGAGGTTGAGCATTTCTTCATATGTCTTCTTGCCTTCTGTATGTCCTTTTTAGAAAAATGGCTCCTCAAGTCCTCTGCCCATTTTTCAATTGTGTTCTTTGTTTTTTTGGAGTTGAATTGAGTTTTTTATAGATTTGTGAGATTAATCCCTTATCAGATATATAATTGGCAAATATCTTTTCCCTTTCAGTAGGATTCCTTTTTGTTTTATTGATGGTTTCCTTTGCTGTAAAAAAACTTTTTAGTTTGATGTAATCCCACATGTTTATTTTTTCTCTTACTTCCCTCGCGCGAGGGGATATATCAGTGAAAATCTTACTCCGGGTAATGTCCATGAAGTTTCTTCCTATATTTTCTTCAAGATATTTTATGGTTTCAGATCTTACATTTAAGTCTTTAAGCCATTTTGAATTTATTTTTGTATATGGTGTGAGGAGGTTGTCCAGCTTCATTTTCTTGCATGTGTCTCTCCAGGTTTCCCAACAGCACTTATTGAACAGACTATCTTTACCCCATCGTACATTCTTGCTTCCATTGTCGTAGATTAGATGGGCACATAGGCATGGATTTACTTCTGGACTCTCTATTCTGTTCCATTGATCTATGTGTCTATTTTTATGCCAGTACCATGCTCTTTTGATTACTTTAGCCTTGTAGTATAGTTTGAAATCAGGTATCGTTATACCTCCCACTTTGTTCTTATTTCTCAAGATTGCTAAGGCTATCCGGGGTCTTTTATGGTCCCATATAAATTTCAGGATTATATGTTCTATTTCTGTGAAAAACGTCGTTGGTAGTTTGATAGGAATTGCATTGAATATGTATATTGCCTTAGGCAGTATGGACATTTTAACTATATTAATTCTTCCTATCCATGAACATGGAATGTGTTTCCATCTATTTATGTCTTCTTTCATTTCTTTCTTCAGTGTCGTATAATTTTCTGAGTACAGATCTTTAAATCTTTGGTTAGATTTATTCCCAGATATTTTATAGTCTTTGGAGCAATTGTAAATGGAATTGTTTTTTTAATTTCTCCTTCTGATATTTTATCATTGGTATATACAAATGCAACTGATTTCCAAATATTAATTTTATATCCTGCTACTTTACTAAATTCATCTATCAGTTCTAATAGTTTCTTGGTGGAGTCTTTAGGGTTCTCTATATTTAGTATCATATCATCTGCATATAATGATAATTTTACTTCCTCCTTACCAATTTGGATGCCTTTTATTTCTTTCTCTTGTCTGATTGCTGTGGCTAGAACTTCCAGCACTATGTTGAATACAAGTGGAGAAAGTGAGCAACCTTGTCTTGTTCCTGATCTTAGGGGGAATGGTTTTAGCTTTTCCCCATTGAGTATGATGTTAGCTGTGGGTTTGTCATATATAACGTTTATTATGTTAAAATATGATCCCTCTATTCCCACTTTCTTAAGGGTTTTTATCATAAAAGGTTGCTGTATTTTATCAAATGCTTTTTCTGCATCTATTGATATGATCATGTGATTTTTATTTTTCATTTTGTTAATGTGGTGTATCACATTAATTGATTTGAATGTTGAACCACCCTTGCTTACCAGGGATGAATCCCACTTGATCATGGTGTATGATCTTTTTCATGTATTGCTGAATTCTGTTCGCTAATATTTTGTTGAGAATTTTTGGATCTATGTTCATTAGAGATATCGGCCTGTAGTTTTCTTTTTTTGTGGTGTCTTTGTCTGCTTTTGGGATCAGGGTGATAGTGGCTTCTTAAAAAGTGTTTGGGAGTCTTCCTTCCTTCTGGATTTTTTGGAAGAGCTTGAGGAGAATAGGTGATAATTCTTTGTTGAACGTTTTGAAAAATTCACCTGTAAAGCCATCTGGTCCAGGGCTTTTGTTTGTTGGGAGATTATGGATTACTGATTCAATTTCCCTGGTGGTAATCAGACTGTTCAGGCTTTCTGTTTCTTCTTGAGTTAGCCTTGGAAGGTGTGCGCCTCTAGGAAATTGTCCATTTCTTCCAGATTGTCAAATTTGTTGGCATATAGTTGCTCATAGTAATTTCTTAAAATTTTTTGTATTTCTGTGGTGTCTGTTGTCACTTCTCCTCTTTCATTTCTGATTTTATTAATTTGGGTCCTCTCTCTCCTTTTTTTAATGAGTCTGGCTAAAGGTTTGTCAATTTTGTTTATCTTCTCTAAGAACCAACTCTTGGATTCATTGATCTTTTGTATTGTTTTTCTGGTTTCTATTTCATTTATTTCTGCTCTGATCCTTATTATCTCCTTCCTTGTGCTCCCTTTGGGCTTATTTTGCTGTTCTTTTCCCAGATCCCTTAAGTGTGAAGATAAACTGTCAATTAGTGATGTTTCTTGTTTTTTAGGTAGGCCTGCAGTGCTATGAACTTCCCTCTTAGGACTGCTTTCGCAGCATCCCATAGATTTTGGGTCGTCGTGTTCTCATTTTCATTTGTCTCGAGATATCTTGTGATTTCTTCTTTGATCTGCTGCTTGACCCATTCATTATTTAGTAACATGTTATTCAGCTTCCATGAATTGGTGTATCTTCCTGGTTTTTTTCCCCTGTAGTTCATTTCTAATTTCATAGCACTGTGCTCAGAGAAGACAATTGGTATGATTTCAATTTTCTTAAATTTATCAAGGCTTGTTTTGTGTCCTAACATATGATCTATCTTGGAAAATGTTCCATGTGCACTTGAGAAGAACATGTATTCTGCAGCATTGGGGTGAAATGCTCTGAAAATATCAATTAAATCCAACTGCTCCAAAGTATCATTTAAGGCTGTTGTTTCCATATTGATTTTCTGACTGGAGGACCTGTCCCTTGTTTTCAGAGGTGTGTTGAAGTCCCCTACTATGATAGTGTTGCTGTTGATCTCTGTCTTTATGTCCATCAGTACCTGTTTTATATATTTAGGTGCTCCTATGTTAGGTGCATAGATGTTTACTAGGGTTATGTCCTCTTGTCGGATTGATCCCTTTATTATTATATAGTGCCCATCTTTGTCTTTTAATACGTTCTTCATTTTAAAGTCTATTTTGTCAGATATAAGTATTGCAACTCCAGCTTTTTTCTCACTTCCATTTGCATGAAATATCTTACTCCAAGCTTTCACTTTCAGCCTGTGTGTGTCTTTTGATCTGAGATGAGTCTCTTGTATACAGCATATACAAAGGTCTTGCTTCCTTATCGACTCAGCCACCCTATGTCTCTTGATTAGAGCATTTAATCCGTTTACACTTAAAGTGATTATTGATAGGTACATAGTTATTGCCGTTTTTAAATTTGTAGTAAATTGTTTTCATCTTTTTTCTATTTACAGAAGTCCTTTTAGTATTTCTTGCAATACTGGCTTGGTGGTAATAAATTCTTTCAGTTTGTTGTTCTCTGGGAAGCTCTTTATCTCTCCATCAACTTTAAATGATAGCCTTGCTGGATAAAGCAATCTAGGTTGTAGGCCTTTGTGTTCCATCACTTTCAGTATCTCCTGCCACTCCCTCCTGGCCTTCAATGTTTCTGTAGAAAAGTCATTTGATAGTCTTGTTGGAGTTCCTTTGTATGTAACCTTCTGCCTTTCTCTTGCTGCTTTTAAGATTCTCTCTTTGTCTTTAAGCTTTGCCATTTTAACTATAATGTGTCTTGGTGTGGGCCTGTTTGGGTTTATCCTGGTTGGAACTCTCTGCACTTCCTGGGCTTGTATGTTGGTTTCCTTCATCAGATTAGGGTAGTTTTCAGACATTATTACCTCAAATGTGCTCTCAATCCCTTGCTTCCTCTCTTCGCCTTCTGGTATTCCTATGATGCGCATGTTGTTGAGCTTGATGTTATCCCAGAGGTCTCTTAACCCATCTTCATTGTTTTGTATTCTTTTTTCTTTCTGTTGTTCAGTTTGAGTGATCTCTGCTAACTTGTCTTCTAAGTCGCTGATTTGATCCTCTGCTTCATCTAACCTGCTGGTCATTCCTTCAAGTGAGTTCTTAATTTCGGTAATTGTGTTCTTCAGTTCTAGCTGGTTGTTCGTTAATTTTTCTACATCCTTTTTTAGTTCTAAGTGGTTGTTCTTTATGATTTCTATATCCTTCTTTATGTCTTCTCTAAGCTCCTTAAACATTCTTATCACCAGTGTTCTGAACTCTGTCTCTGACATGTTGGTTACCTCTGCTTCATTTGGTTCCAGTTGTGGAGGTTTCTTCTGTTCTTTTATTTG
This sequence comes from Rhinolophus hipposideros, assembly GCF_964194185.1. Classification (NCBI taxonomy): domain Eukaryota; kingdom Metazoa; phylum Chordata; class Mammalia; order Chiroptera; family Rhinolophidae; genus Rhinolophus; species Rhinolophus hipposideros. Next base: position 44,868,106 of record NC_138046.1, read on the forward strand.
GGAAATGTTTCTTTGTCTCCCCATTCTGACTGACTCTCTGTGATTGCTTTGATGTATTAAGAAGATCCCCTAGAGCTCTAAGTTCTTGCTGGGTTATCTTATGTAGTATGTGTCCTTTATATTTGACTTGGACTACTTTGTTCTTCTCCTCTGCATGTGCTCCACAGGTGGTTCATGTGTTTAGTATACTGTCCTGTTCAAGAAGAACTTTAATTGCTTTTTGCTTGTGAGTAGGTGGGTTTAACTCTTAGGCCGTCTAGTTGTGAAACTTGGCTCTGCTCACCGCAGGGTGTTCTGCTGGGTGAGGGTTGGCCACTTAAATGAGGTTTGGCCTCTATGGGCTCTTGTGCCTTCAGAGGATTCCCTCTGGGTGTGTGACTTGTTCGTCAAACCCAGTAGTAGTCTGGTTTGGTCCAGAGTTGGCTTCTGGATATGTTGAATCTTGTGCCTCTTAAGCTGGGCCCTGTTAGGGCAGTTTCAGCACAAATCAAGTTACCAAGTACAACAATAACAACAACAAAGAAAACAAATCAAGTACATTCACATGTAAAATACAACCGACTATCCCCACTCAACATAGGCAAAGATATCAAAGAAAAAAAGGCAGAACAAAGCAAATCACAACAAGCAGAAAAGAAAACGCGAAGCAAAGCAAAACAGAAAGCAGCACCAGTCTTGGCTTAAGCCTACCAAGTAAACTCCAGGTTGTCCTCCGCTGTGCCAAAGAGTTCCCTGCCTAGTGCGCAGGCAGCGCTGGTCACCTGGTGCCCAGAGTGAATTTGGGAGTGTAGATTTAAATGCGAGGGGCTGAGGGGTCTGGATGACAGTTTTCAGAGAGACCGTGCAGTTTCTGTCCTTTCCGGCACAAATGCACGCTGGGAGTAGCTCCACCAGCCCTGTGCCCAGTACTCCTGAGTCTTAGGGCCCTCCTTCGGTGGGTGTGTGGCAGGGGGCAGGCGGGAGATCTCTAAGCTTCTGAAAGCTGGGAGCTGCGTCTGCCGCTTACTGCTGAACTCAGGGAGTGCTTCCGCGGTTGCCCTTGCCCCGCCCCAGGCCAGCCAGAGAGGGTGTGGGCTGGGGATGGAGAGGTCTTCTCTCTCCCAGGCCAGCCACGTCACACTCCTTCCGTCACACTCCTCCCGCAGGCCCGAAAAGGTGGTGGCTGGGGGTGTGGGAGTCTCCTCTCTCCTCGTCCAGCGAAAATCCTCTCCTCCCAGCCTCTTCCGAAGGTCAGAGCTGGCTGCCAATCTTTCCAGCGCCTGAGCACAGACGCCCCTCTGTAATCTGACACTACTCCTCAGTTCAGGGGTCAGTTTAAGTCTCTGGAAGGGCGGGGGGGTGGATTCGAAATGCGCGGTGAGAGGCCCAGGTGTGGCGTCTGAGTTCTTTGTCTGTCCTAGGGCCCACGAGCTGCCCGCCCCGGCGGGAGCGATCAGCCGTGGGACGCAGGGAAAGAGCCCACCTCCTGGACCCTGTGCTCTCCGCTGCACCCTGGGCTCCCGTGGGACTCTAGAGCCCTGGGTGCTGCCTGCCACTGCTGCTGTGGGCACGCTACAGGGCCCCGGCTGTACCGTGGGGGGTGGGGAGAGCGCGGCGCATTTCCTTTTGCCCTCTTGCTCCTCCCCTGCTTGCCCAACTGGCGCACCCCAAGCAAACCTTCCATGAGTCTCCGCTCTGTCCTGATATTCGGGCAGAGGTCGCCGTCCGGCCTGGGCTCTTCCACGAGCCTGCGCTCCATCCTGGGCACCGCGGGCAGAGGTCGCTGGCCGGCATAAGGTGGGGAGAGTGCTCCCACTTCGCTGTCCTGCCTCCTCCCCTGCTCGCAATCAGTGCTCACCTTCAGGTAATTCCTCCACGAGTCTCCCCGCTGTTCAGCGTGTTTTATACCTCCCTGTGTCTTTAGAGCTGCGGTTAACCGCCGCTGCCGCAGCCGCCGCCAGCCTGATTCCACCACGAGACCGCTCATTTCCACTCCGCTCCCTTCCTTCTTCCTCTGCTCACCCAATTTGTGCACCTTCAAGTAATCCTTCCACGAGTCTCTTGGGAGTCTCTTAGCTGTTCTGCGTGATGAGCAAAGAGTTGTTTGATGGGTTATATGTCCCGTTTGAATAAGATCCAGAGGAGAACTCAGAAAATGTGCCCCGCTGCCGCCATTCCTATGACGTCACCCATCTCTGTTCTTTTTTTCTTAAGATTGCTTTGGCTATTTGGAGTCTTTTGTGTTTCCAAACAAATCTGATGATTTTTTGTTCTATTTCTTTAAAAAATGCCACTGGGATTTTCATGAGGATTGCATTAAATCTGTATATTGCTTTGGGTAATATGGCCATTTTAACTATGTTGATTATTCCAATCCATGAGCATGGAATGTCTTTCCATTTCTTTGTGTCTTCTTCAATTTCTTTCAAAAATGTCTTATGGTTTTCAGCATATAAATCCTTCACTTCCTTGGTTAACTTTATTCCTAGGTATTTTATTCTTTTTACTGCAATTGCAAAGGGAATTGTTTTTTGTATTTCTTTTTCTGAGATTTCATTGTTAGTATATAAGAATGCAATGGACTTTTGTACGTTGATTTTGTAGCCAGCAACTTTACTGTATTCATTGATTGTTTCTAATAGCTTTTTGGTGGAGTCTTTAGGGGTTTCTATATATAGCATCATGTCATCTGCAAAGAGTAATATTTTAACTTCTTCATTCCCAATTTGGATTCCTTTTATTTCTTTCTCTTGCCTGATGGCTCTGGCAAGGACTTCCAACACTATGTTGAAAAGCAGAGGTGATAGGGGACAACCCTGTTGTGTTCCTGAACGTAGGGCAAAGGGCTTCAGTTTTTCACCATTAATTATGAGATTAGCTGAGGGGTTGTCATAGATGGCCTTTATTATGTTAAGGTATTTTCCTTCTATACCAGTTTTATTGAGTGTTTTAATCATAAATGGATGTTGTACCTTGTCAAATGCTTTTTCTGCATCAATTGATATAATCATATGATTTTTGTCTTTTATTTTGTTTATGTGCTGTATCACATTGATGGATTTGTGGATGTTGAACCATCCTTGTGCCCCAGGGATGAACCCCACTTGGTCGTGATGAATAATCTTTTTAATGCATTGTTGTACTCGATTTGCTAAAATTTTGTTTAGGATTTTTGCATCAGTATTCATCAGAGATATATGTCTGTAGTTTTCTTTTTTTGTGTTGTCCTTTCCATGTTTTGGTATCAGGGTAATGTTGGCCTCATAAAATGAGGTAGGGAGTACTGACACTTCTTCAATTTTTTGGAAGAGTTTGAGCAGGATTGGTATTAGATCCTCTTTGAAGGTTTGGTAGAATTCACTGGTGAAGCCATCTGGTCCAGGACTTTTGATTTTGGGAAGGTTTTTGATGACTGATTCAATTTCGTTACTGGTGATCGGCCTGTTAAGATTTTCCAGTTCTTCATGATTCAGCCTTGGAAGGCTATATGTTTCTAAGAACTTGTCCATTTCTTCTAGGTTATTCAATTTGGTGGCATATAGTCCTTATAGTATTCATGAATGATCTTTTGTATTTCTGTGGTGCCCATGATAACTTCCCCTTTTTCATTTCAGATTTTTTTTGTTAATTAGTGTCTTCTCTCTTTTTATCTTACTGAGTCTAGCCAAGGGTTTGTCAATTCTGTTAATCTTTTCAAAGAATCAGCTTTTTGTCACATTAATTTTTTCTATTGTCTTTTTGTTCTCTATTTTATTGAGCTCTGCTCTGATTTTTGTTATTTCCTTTCTTCTGCTGACCTTGGGTTTCACTTGTTATTTTTTTTCTAGTTCTTTGAGGTGTTACATGAGGTTATTTATTTGGGATTTTTCTTGTTTCTTGAGATAGGCCTGTAATTATATAAATTTGCCTCTTAAACTGCTTTCGCCGCATCCCAAAAATTTTGGTAGGATGTATTTTCATTGTCATTTGTTTCTATGTATCTTTTGATCTCTCCTCTAATTTCTTCTTTGACCCAGTCGTTTTTAAAAGTATGTGATTTAATCTCCATGAATTTGTGTTTTTTCCTGCTTTCTTTTCGCAGTTGATATCCAATTTCAAAGCCTTGTGATCAGAGAATATGCTTGGTATGATTTCGATCTTCTTAAATTTGCTGAGGCTGCTTTTATGCCCCAATATATGGTCTATCCTTGAGAATGTTCCATGTACACTCGAAAAGAATGTATAGTCTGATGTTTTAGGATGAAGTGCTCTATATATGTCAATGATGTCCATTTCATCTAATGTGTCATTTAGGACTGCAATTTCCTTATTTATTTTCTGTTTGGATGATCTATCCATACCTGTCAATGATGTATTTAAGTCCCCTAGTATAATTGTGTTTTGGTCAATTTCTCCCTTTAGTTCTGTTAGTAGTTGCTTGGTATATTTTTGTGCTCCCTGATTGGGGGCATAAATATTGATGACTGTTATGTCTTCCTGGTGTATAATTCCCTTTACCATTATGAAATGTCCATCTTTGTCTCTTGTTATCTTTTTCACCCTGAAGTCTGTTTCATCTGACATCATTATGGCTACACCTGATTTTCTCTGGGTACCATTTGCTTGGAGTGCCAATGTTCACCCTTTCACTTTGAGTCTATGCTTGTCATTGTAGCTGAGATGTGTCTCTTGGAGACAGCATATGGTTGGATTTAATTTTTTGATCCAATCTGCTACTCTGTGCCTTTTTATTGGTGAGTTCAGTCCATTTACATTTAGGGTGATTATTGATATGTGAGGATTTCCTGTCATTCTATCTTTAGTTTTCTGATAAGGCTGTGACTCCATTGTTTCTTTGCTTTTTTGTTGTTGTCTATGATTTCTGTGTGGTGGTATTCTATGATGTTTCCATTTGTTTCTTTTTTTATTACAGTATATATTTCAGTTCTGGATTTTTTTTTTGAGTGGTTACCCTTAAGATTATGTAAAAGAAAGTTTGATATTTAGAGTATTCCATTTTCTTCAGCACACTTACTTTCTCCATTCCCATATTCCACTTCAGGCCTTTACGCTCCCCCTTTTTATGTTCTGTTTGCCACAAATTGTCCCTGTTGATGGTGGTCGAATAGCCTCCTTTAGTATTTCTTGTAGTGCAGGTCGTGTATTAGAAAATTCCCGCATCTTCTGTATGTCTGGAAAGGTCTTTATTCCTCCTTCATATCTAAATGATATGTTTGCTGGATATATTATTCTTGGCTCATAATTTCTCTCTTTCAATAGTTTGAATATTTGGTTCCACTCCCTCGTGGCTTGTAGAGTTCCTGCTGAAAAATCTGATGATAATCTAATGGGCTTTCCTTTGTAGGTTACCGTCTTCTTTTCCATGGCTGCCTTGAGGATTCTTTCTTTGGTGTTAATTTTAGACAGCTTCAATACAATGTGCCTTGGAGAAGGCCTGTTGGGATGAGGTAATTAGGTGTTCTATTTGCTTCTTGGATTCGAGGATCCTGTTCTGTCCACAAATTTGGGAAGTTCTCATTAACAATTTCTTTGAGTATATTCTCTGTTCCCTTCTCTCTTTCTTCTCCTTCTGTTATGCCCATTATTCTTATATTGCTATTTCTGATGGAGTCAGAAAGTCCTTGTCGAGTTCTTTCATTTCTTTTAAGTCTCAAGTCTCTTTCTTCTTCCATCAGTGAAATTTCCAGGTTTCTATCTTCGATGTCACTGATTCTTTCCTCCATCTGGTCAACTCTACTACCTAAGTTGTTTATTTCATTCTTCATTTCTTCTATTGAGTTCTTAATCTCCAGAAATTCCATTTGGTTCCTTTTTAAAATTTCAATCTCTTTCATAAAATATTCATGCTGTTCTTTGATTGCGTTTCTGAGTTCATTAAATTGCCTTTCTGTGTTTTCTAGCATCTCTTTGAGGTTTTTCAGAACTGCAATCTTGAATTCTCTATCATTTAAGTCACATATTTCCATATTTTTAAGTTCCTTTTCTGGAGACTTTTTACTTTCTTTCTGAGTTGTCTTGTTGCCTTGGTTATTCATAGCAATTACTGATTTATTATTTTTCTTCCTAGACATCTACAGAAGTGGCTTCTGCAATAACTTGATAGGAAGAGGTGTTTCTTTTGTTTTCCAATACTTGTTGGAAGAATGTTTTATTTTCTCTCTGACTGCAGCCTTTTTTTTCTCTCTGACACAGTAGTGCTATATTTTATCTTCACTTTTCCAGCTTCTCACACAATGGGGGGATTCCCTGGGAGACGCGTCTCTCCTCTGTTAACAGTTCACCTGGGTCATAGGGCACCACGTCCCTGTGGGGGTGCGGAGAGCTTTTGTAGTTCCAAAGCTCTTTCTGCACGCGATTCAGAGCCCGTATGTTTCAGCAGTTCTGTTTACTCCTGCAGGGATCTGCCCAGATTGGTGGGGCCAGGGGCGGGGTGAGTTGTGAGATGTGGCCCAGAGCAATGGCAGCAACCACCACCACAGCCGGTCCTGCTTCCACAGCTCCCTCCCCTTTGCCGGAACTAGTTGGGCTGCGAATCTGTTTCTGCGGTCCACAGTTCTCAGAACAGCAAAAATCCTGTACTTTTGATCTGACTGCTACTTTATCGCTTCTAGCACTGGGCAGGTGGTGGCGGGGCGAGCTCTGTGAGGGTACGGTGGGGCGGCTAATCTCAGTGCCTAAGACTTCCGTTCTCCACTCGTCAGTGAGGGCTTAAACTACAGTTTTCATCCTTCTTCCCTCAGTTTTTTCTCCAAGGTCTCTGCCGTGAGCGTTGGGTTCAGCCGTGTTATATGCTGCCCCCTCAGCCCTGTGGGCCGTAAGCGGAGCCCTAGCAGTCTGAGTCCTTCCATCTCCCACAGCTGCGGTAGTTTCGGGATGCAGTGAGCTCGGAGCACTGAGCTAGGTCTGCGTCCTGCGCCCGCGCGGCTTCGTCCCCGCAGTTCTCCTTTCCCTCCTCCCCCGCTTGCGCGACTCGCCCACCTGGAGGTGAATTCAGTAGTGGACCTCTTCATCTTGCCTGTCTGCTGTGCAGGGAGTCCTTTGTGGAGTTATTGTTGTCCGATTAGTTTTAAATTCCAGGAGAGCTTTACAGAGGCTCACCTGAAGCCACCATTTTGATCCAGAATCCGCCTTGCATTTCTTTCAAGTCTCAAGTCTCTTTCTTCTTACATCTGTGTAATTTCCAGGTTTCTATCTTCGATGTCACTGATTCTTTCCTCCATCTGGTCAACTCTACTACCTAAGCTGGTTATTTCATTCTTAATTTCTTCTATTGAGTTCTTAATGTCCAGAAATTCCATTTGGTTCTTTTTTAAAATGTCAATGTGTTTCATAAAATGCTCATGTTGTTCTTTGATTGTGTTTCTGAGTTCATTAAATAGCCTTTCTGTGTTTTCTTGCATCTCATTGAGTTTTTTCAGAACTGCAATCTTGAATTCTCTGTCATTTAAGTCACATATTTCCATATTTTGAAGTTCGTTTTCTGGAAACTTTTCACTTTCTTTCTGAGCTGTCTTGTTGCCTTGGTTATTCATGGCAATTACTGATTTATTATTTCTCTTCCTAGACATCTGCAGGAGTGGTTTCTGCGACAGGTTGATAGGAAGAGGTCTTTCTTTTGTTTTCCAATACTTGTTGGTAGAATGTTTTATTTTGTCTCCGACTGCAGCGTTTTTTTTTTCCTCTCTCACACAGTAGTGCTGTTTTTTCTGCACTATTCCAGCTCTCATACAATGGGGGGATTCCCTGGGAGACGAGTCTCTCCTCTGTTAACAGTTCGCCTGGATCATAGGGCGCCACATCCCTGTGGGGTTGTGGAGAGCTTTTGAAATTCCAAAGCTCTTTCTGCACCAGATTCAGAGCCCGTATGTTTCAGCAGTTCTGTTTATTCCTGCAGGGATCCACTCCGACAGGTGGGGACAAGGGCGGGGTGAGTTGTGAGAGGTGGCCCAGTGTAATGGTGGCAACCACCACCACAGCCGGTCTTGCTTCCACAGCTCCGTCACCTTTGCCAGAACTAGTTGGGCTGCGAATCTGTGTCTGCGATCCACAGTGCTCAGAACAGCAAATATTCTGTTCTTTTGATCTGACACTGCTACTGTTCTGCTTCTAGCACTGGGCATGTGGGGGCGGGTCTAGTCTGGGGGGGTAGCAAGGGGGCAGCTAGTCCCAGTGCCTAAAGCTTCCATTCTCTGCTCGGCAGTGAGGGCTTAAACTACCGTTTTCAGCGTTCTTCCCTCAGTTTTTTCTCCAAGGTCTCTGCCGTGAGCGTTGGGTGCAGCTGTGTTATATGCTGCCCCCTCAGCCCTGTGGGCCATAAGCAGAGCCCTAGCAGTCCAAGTTCTTCCCTCTCCTGCATCTGTGGCAGTTCCCATATGCAGCGAGCTTGGAGCTCTGAGCTAGGTCTGTGTCCTGCGTCTGCGAGGCTCTGTCTCCGCACTTCTCCCTTCCCTCCTCCCCCGCTTGCGCGATTTGCCCACCTGGAGGTGAATTCAGTAGTGGGCCTCTTCATCTTGCCTGTCTGCTGTGCAGGGAGTCCTTTGTGGAGTTATTGTTGTTCTATTAGTTGTAAATTCTAGGGGAGCTTTACAGAGGCTCGCCTCACACCGCCATTTTGATTTATATCTCAAAACTACTACATAAGCTTTACATGTCACATAGAGTTGCAATTATTGTCCTGTATATTCATTTTTCAGATATTCCTAAAAAGCAGTAATTTCATATATTTTGTCCCATTTTCACTGTCGTGCAGGGTGTCATGAGGGAGACCCTGCTTGCTGCGCCATTTGTCATGCTGGGAGTCTTGCAGCGTCTCCCGCATGACACCCTGCATGACACATGGTGTAGTGGGCAGGATACGTTGCCGGCCATAGCTTTCTGAAGGGCAGTGGAGCAGTTTGTGCATATGAACACTCGGTCTCAGGAAGACCCGGAGGAGCAGCTGCTGGAGAGCTGGACCCCTGTGGAGGGGTGGGAAGATGTAGACGGTTCCCCAACCAGCATAGGCCGGAGAAAGCGATGGTTATTGTGGCCCTGTGGCTGGGAAGTTCTTGATGAGGCAGCCCGGATGCGGGACTTGTAGTCCCAGGAGGAAATACTTGCAGAGTCCTTTGTGGGAGATGAGGGTGAGGTCAAGGTCATCCCTCATCCCCAGGACAGCCCTGGAGAATGACTATGGACTATGGGGAATTGCCTTCCATCCCTAATTTAATGTAGTACTTGACTGTTTGGGAACATACCACCATGTAGTGGAACTGGCAGATGTTTGCTTTTGTGTCTTAACTGGTCGCCATCGAGAACATGTAAGCACCTTGACTTTGAGCCTCTGTTGTTCTAGCACAGTACCCCGAGAGGCCCAGAGAGAGAGTGGCAGTGCCCTGAGAGGCCCTGGCTGAGTCCAGGAAGTCTGGCTGTGCCCAGAGAGAGTGGCATTGCCCTGAGAGCCCTAGCTGAGTCCAGGAAGTCTGGCTGAACCCAGAGAGAGTGGCAGTGCCCTGAGAGCCCTGGCTGAGTCCAGGAAGTCTGGCTGTGCCCAGAGAGAGTGGCAGTGCCCTGAGAATCCCTGGCTATGTCTAGGAAGTCTGGCTGTGCCCAGAGAGAGTGGCAGTGCCCTGAGAACCCTGGCTGTGTCCAGGAAGTCTGGCTGTGCCCAGAGAGAGTGGCAGTGCCCTGAGAGCCCTGGCTGTGTCTAGGAAGTCTGGCTGAACCCAGAGAGAGTGGCAGTGACCTGAGAGCCCTGGCTGAGTCCAGGAAATCTGGCTGTGTCCAGAGAGATTGGCAGTGCCCTGAGAGGCCCTGGCTGTGCCCGGGGAGACAGGCAGTACCCTAAGAAGCCCAGGAAGTCTGGCTGTGCCCAGAAGTACTGGTGGTGCCCTGAGAAACCCTGGCTGTTTTCAGAGAGCCTGGCTGTGTCTAGGATATTGCATTCACCTCCAGGCTACTTGCACAGAGCCCCTCACGGAAGACGCTTGTCACGTAGATTGTGAGGCGAGACCCTGTAGTGGTGGAGTGTGGGGACAAAGCCCCAAAAAGCAGTTTCCAGGCTCTCGCTCTCACATAGAAAGGTGCTGGCTCGGGTAGTAAATGGCCATCAACTGTGATCAGATGGCCATCAGCTGCGGCTAGTTAGCCGTCAGCTGTAACCTGTAAGCCATTGGCCACTAATATAACTGCTGTGGCTACGCTAGCAGAAAAAAATGGGGGGCTAGCAAGAGTGGATTGCAGAGAGGCGGATGCCGCCAGCGAGAATATGGTGATATGACTCCCCTACTTATGGCTCCGTGGGTTTTTCTTTTTGGCCTAACCATGTCCTGCGTTCTTATGTGGGGAGTGGGACCAGAGACCCCGCAGGCCACCCTGCACGGCAGTCACGTATATCATACCAAAGGCATTGAAAACTGTATCATTTTACTTAGTCCTCATTACCATTAAAAGTAGGCAGAAAAATTATTTTAACTCTCATTTTACAAACAAGAAAAGACCATATTTCAGAGATTTGTTCAAGGTTATCTGACAAAGCCAAAAGTAGAAGTTCACACTCCTGGTACAAAATTCTGAGTCTACTCCACCTGTTCAATGGGGTTCTCTTATGCCTGTTTGGTAGCTTCCAAATTCTCCACTAGGTAATTTAAGATGACCACAAGTTCTTTTATTTGTATGTGAAAGTTTATTAGTTAAAATCTGTTAAAACATGTAACAATAAAATGATGTGATTCAATAGCTAATAAGGATTATACTTAATTAAAATCTAATAACTGGCAGTAATCATCACAAATAAAGATGCAACTGTGTAATCACAACTTCCCACACAGTTTAGCCAAAGCACATAGGATAAAGACTTGTGCTTCCTAATACACTGCCATCTACCAGCTTATCTCCCTTGGTTTTCACACCTTAAGTTTGTCTCAGAATGATAAACCTGTCTCCCCATTTATCCTTCCATTCCATACAATGATTGGCTTTGGTTTTGGTATCAAGATCCAAAAAAAAAAAAAAAAAAAGACAGTCTGGATAAATGACCAGCCACTCTGTCCATTCTCCTGGAGGCAAGATGCAGGATTCCAACCAGAGGTATCCAATCAGTGGACTGCCAAGTTAGTTAATATATCTCCTTTTAATTGAGTTTTTAAGTACATGACTTATGTCAATTGCCAACCAGCTATTTCTATCAGTATCAACAACTTAAGGTTGGCTAACATGTATGTGAAAAAAAAAATAGGGCTAGGTTTATAAACCTGCATAGGAACTAACTCTATGCCATGGCTTTCCACCATAAACAGCTGCATAACTGTTGACAAATTATTACTTTTCTTCTCTCTTCTGAAAATACCTTCCCTACTTACTCTTGTTCTTAAGTATTTTTCTTACTTCCTAAACTTATTTCTTTTCTTTTCTTTTTAATTTATTAGTTTCAGGTATGTTAAGTGAAATAAGTCAGAAAGAGAAAGACAAGTACCATATGATCTCACTTATATGCGGAATCTAAAGAAAAGAATAAGTGAATGAACTAATCAGAAACAGTTTGGGGGACAAAAAGGGAAAAAAAAGAGAGTTAAACTTATTTCTTATCACTATTAACTCTACCTAGTCCTATTCCAATATAGCAAACGTACTTAATACAACAATTGCCTGAGCAGGGTTACATCTTAACAATTCTTAAGCACACATAATCACACAATCAAAGCAAACATTGCAATATATTTTATCTAATCCTGAGGTGCCGTTATAGTACAATCTTTCCAGGTGACCATTTTAGCCAAGTGGCTATCCAGTTCCACATATTATGACGTTGTGGCAAGTTCCTGCTTCAATACCTAAGGACCAGGTTGACCATTAGTTGTTTTATGGGCTGGTTCAAGCTTTATCTTGTTTCAGGTCTGGAATAGTCTCACAGATTCCTCTTGGTATATTTGGATGACCTGCTTGAGTTAGTATGGTTGCTTGTATTCTCTCATTAATACTAACAGTTTTAACAAGCTCACACTACTCTGTAGTAGAATTGTTACAAAGTCCATATTCCAGAGTTCTACTTGGAGTAATAGCTACCCTCCAGTGTCTATAATTTTTGAGGAGCACCAGATCTGTCAGTTTAGATTACCAAATAGAATTTGTAGCAGACTTATGGTCTCTCCTTGGAGATGTTCCCTGATCTTGCCCATTTATTTATGCTTTGAGTTTTATTTTGATACAAAATTATAGCCCAATTTCCTAAAGTCCAAATTCCTAATGGAGAGTTTACATCGCCCCTGGCTATTTCTAAACCTTTAATTAAAGCATAGAGGGTATTATACTAAGTGAAATAAGCCAAAGAGACAAAAACAAATGCTGTGTGATTTCACTTGTATGTGGACTCTAAAAAACCAATCAAACAAAAAATGAGCAAAACAAGACTCATAGAAACAGAAAAAAGTGATGGCTGCCAGAGGGGGTGAGGGTGGAGGAATGGGTGAAAAAGGTGAAGGAGATTAAGAGGTACAAAATTCCAGTTAAATAAATAAGCCATGGAGACTTACCATACAGCAGAGAGAATATAGTCAGTAACTTTGTAATAACTTGGCATTGTGACTGATGGTTACTAGATTTAGTGTGCTGATTACATTGTAAGGTATATAAATGTCAAATCACCATGTTGTACACCTGAAATAAATACAGTATTGTATGCCAACTATGCTTTCCCGGGTGAATTAATGTCAGCGAATGAGAACGAGAAAGGCTTTTCTGAATAACCGAGAAAAAGCAGAGGCAAGGGAAAAGGGAAGCTGGCTGATGGATGATGATGGTTATAAGATTAAAGATGACTTTGAAGGTTGCTGAGGTATAGCTGCATTCCCTTGCGCCCCTCTGCCAACTCTGCTTTAATAAGAGAAATGAAGAAAATAAACTCAGACAATTAGCAAGCAATGAAGACTCCTCCAAGAGAGTAGTTAATGAAACGCAGGGAAGGAAACATGGTACGACATTGGCTTTCCATTAGGAAATAGCCCTGCTAATCAAAACCGGAAGACTGTTTAGTACGGGGCTCGCCTTAGGAGGGTTTTTGGTGTTTGTGTAGAATTTAGATAGACTAGGAAATACATGATGTGAAAATATCAGCCTTTGGAAAAGCTGGAAACACCTTTGCATTGTCTGCCAAAACCGATGTCAGTGTTTAGCAGAATACTAGAATTGATTTAGGCATACAAAAAATATAAAAGTATGAAAAATAAAAAAAAATTAAAAAATTTAAAAAAACTTATTTTTTAAAAAGCATAGACTCTAGCAACTTATCTAATTCTTCTGTATTCTTCTTGGCTGCTATATGTATAGATGTCCCTGTTTAACTGTTATCACTGATCTTCCTTGTAAAACCGCTCCTATTGGAATGGTGGCATAAACATTCTTGCTTTCCCACTGCACTGTTTAGGTTAATTGAGCATAATCTCTTTGCATCACATCTATTATTTGCCGTTTTGGATATACTGTATATCTAGAGTCCCCTACACTAGAAAAGTAATGCTTAGTTTGTTCAGTTATTACAGCAGCAATCCCTCAAGCTCCTGTGTGGTATGCACTGTAATTACCTGCAGTAATTGTTTGATGATAACTTTTATGTCTCCCCTTTGTGTCTTTGTAGACCCCCTCTAAGTCTCCTATATCTTCATCTACTATAGCAACCTTTCCACATAGCAGTCTATTGTGAAACTTTCTCATCCTAATATGTTTGAGTAGCTCCGTAAGTCCTGACCTTTCAGCAGTGTCTGTGGTAGCTTTTCTGGATACTGCCGTCTCTGTCTTAAATTTGTTAAAACTTATCCTGAAATTCAGCGGCAAAACTGACTTACATTTTTCCCGCTATTGCTCATCAAAATAAAACCTAGTTATATAGTCTATAATTTCCCCCACTTATATTTAAAAGTAACTAATTATCTATATATGCAGACCTCAGTATTAGATGCAACGTCTGTCATGTTGGTTAGCTCTGAAGTTATCTGTATTAAATGTCTCTTAATCCTTTTGACTGTAATATTCTTTAGAACTCTATGTGAATTGGTATAGTCTGGTTTCCACCAGTGTGGACTGATTTCTACATGTCACTTCTTCACAATTCGCGTACACCACTTTGTCTAATGGTACACTTGTCATGTCTTTACCCAGTTGTTGCCCATATCATGAGATGAAAAGGCCATTTGTTCTCTAGGAAAGAGGACCATAGTGTCCATGGGCTTGTCTAAATGGTAGCTATTCTTCCAAATGGAAGTGAGAGGACTCTATGGCATGGAATTCATGTGATCAGTGAATGTCCTGCACATTTATTTGGACCCTGTTTTGATATGGTGGTCCTCTAACTATTGCATTTTCTCCTTCGAGTACTTGTAGAATTCCTGTAGCTAAATGCCAGTCCACACTATAAGTTCATATTGTTTCATCTCTCAATAATTAAGATCTCTGTGTCAAGGCTGCAGCAAAACCATCATCTCTAAGCCTATATCATAAGTGTTTGACTTTCCATTGGTGAATAGTCCTTGTAGGGCTTTGTCTAGCCCTTCTAGTACTAGTACTTCTCTCTTGTTATTTGGTATAATTTGCTGTTTCCATTTGGGGAATAACATTGAAGAGTAGTTGCAATGTGGGTCAGCATTTGAGGAAATAGTCCACAGTGGAACCTCTCGGTGTCAGCTTTTTCACAGGTTTCTCCCTGGCAAAAGTAATCTGAAAACTTTTCTGCAGTTTTATTATCTGGTAGATGTTGCTTTTACAGAATTATTTCCCCTAGTGTGCTATAGCATGCTTTGGTTGACATATCCTTTCCTAAAGGCCTAGTATGGAGCCCTTTTTGAGTAAGGAGTTATATCTTCTTAAGTAAAAGTGTCCCAATATTGTCCTGTTAATGTGAATGTATTCACTATGATGCCATCCTGGAGGATATTCCATTTTGGTTACTATTCATTGTAGAACAGTGAAATTGAGTCTCAAGATATGATCGAGTTCATCAGGGCTTCACTCTATTGTTAGGTTTGCCATTGTTTGCTCTTGTTATCACAATCTTAGCAGGAGAACAAGTACATGTAAAGAAAGGACCACATGGCTAAAGTAAGAGTTTTTAAAATAAATGCAAAAAAGAAAAGAGACCAGCCTCTGCTGGAAGTAAATAAAATATTACTTGTTCTATAAGGTACTAATAATGAAAATGTGCAGAACTAGGAGAAGAATCATATTGCTAATATTCAGAAAAATCAGAAAATATTTGAAACAGAGTAGTGATCAGTTCTCAAATGCTGGTGGGAGCAAATTAGGTCTTATCCACTTAAGTCATCATTTATACCAGAGAGTGCATCTTCGTATAAGTTTTCTGTGTCTAACATAGCTTGATCTATATCAAACATTAGGTCTTCATCTTCTCTTGGTGTAAGTATTGAATCTAAGTCTGAGAGATCAGGGAGGTCTGGTACTGAAGCTTCCTTGGAATGAGATGGATTTGCTTCTGTCTGTTCTGCCATATCATTTTGCTCTACACAATGAACTTGTTCATGTGAAATTATTTGTAAAATTTCTTCACCTATTTTTATTAACTGGGCTACACAATCAACAGGTTTAGCAAGTAGTACAGGAGCTGATACAGCCTCCATGCCTCAATACTCTCCTCGGTAGATAAAATATTACTAAAAGCTGTAGCAAATGGATTCTTGGTGACAATGTATTCTGTGGGGCCGGCAATGGTTCTGTGGTTGGTTGGTTGAGAAATTAGGCTGTTGATATGATTATGATGATGATAAAGTACAGAATGAGGTCAGAGGTTCTATAAGACTTTTTGATAAAGTTGGTGAATTTCCCACAAAATTTACATGTGGTACTAGTTTGGTACTCATGTGGTAGTGGACTGCTATTATAATAACCATCAGACAGAGTGTCACAGCCAAGACAAAACAGCAAAGCAGATCTAATAATACAAAAGAGAAATACAAAGATCCTTGCGCCTTCATCTATCCTACAGGTTCTGAAGTTGAGAGGGTATCCCTAGCTATTGCTCCTTCTTTTTTGATGATTTCACAGGATCTACTACTCATACTCTCCATGTCTCCCGGTCTTTATCTCTTCTTAGGGGATTTGAGAACAAAGTGAACACAGGTAGTTTGTCTATATTTCTTGAACATCTCTACTGAGAAAGATACATTCACTCAAGAGTCTTTCAATCTTTGCCTCATTGCCATTTATCTGTCAGGTGCTACTAAATTCTTTCTGATTTTAGCAATCCATTCTTTAAAATTTCCAATTGCCTCTGCAGTCCAGGCAATTTATGGTAAATGAAAGCTCCACATTCTCTGTCTTTTGCCAAATTTTGAACAACTTCTGTTATAAAATTAGTTTCTTGGTCATTTCCCATTACTGCTAACATTCCACATCTAGCATATAGTTCCTCTAACTTTGTCTAAACCCATGGTCATACAATTCTTATCTGTATGTCTGGTGTGCTTTGCAAACCCTCTTCCTGAGTAAGTTTATACTTCTGTAAGGCAATATTCTTTGTTTAAAAATCTAAGGATTGGCTCAATATAATCTACCTGTCACATTGGTCTGGTTTACCACCTGCCCACTCTCTTTAAAAATGAGTAATAACATGTGAAATAATACATTTTATCTGAGTCACTTTGAGGTTGGTGAGCATCAAAATAGACTAAAAATTGTCTAAAAATTCACATAAACATGACCTTCTCATGTTTCTCCTCAAAGAAACATACTCTGTTAAAACAATGTAATCTCCAGTGAGTGTTTAATGAGTGTCCAGAGAGAGCTGAAACACTCTTTCACATTTAAAGATGGTGTGAACCACAGCATTATATTATATTATATAGACTATAATAGCTTGTATGTGTATATAGGCATGACTGAAAAGACTGACATGGGACTAAGAACATACAGAGAGAGTCCATGAATGAAGCTCAATTCTATTCAATTTAACAAATATTAAATAAGCAATTATTATATGAGGGACATGTGAGACATGTTATGTGAGAGGGCTGGAGGAAGGGTGGGATAAGAGATAAAGATTAAGAAGACCAAAAGAAATTTTAATTTTCATGACACATGTCTAAGTCAGCTTGATTATTTTTTAAATGTCAACTGCTCTCCCTGTTAAACATGAAACAATGGATATTACTGAGCAAATAAATGTCATTAATCTGAAAAAAAATGAGTAATAACACCCTTCAGAATCGTCCAAGTTGTTGTGTGTATCAATACTCTGTTCTTTGCTATTGCTCCATAGTACTCCATGATATGCGTGTATCACTAAAGGTTTAACCATTCACCTAGTAAGGGACATACTGGTTGTTTCCAGTTTGGGTTTATTACTAATAAAGCTGTTATGAATAATCATGTACAGTTTTTTGTGTGGAAACAGGTTTTCATTCCTTGGGGATAAACCCCTACCAGTGCAATTGCTGAGTCATATGGTAGGTGTACTGTGTTAGTTTTTCAAGAAACTCACAAAGTATTTTTCAGAGTGGCTGTATCATTTTTACATTCCCATCAGAAGGGCATACCAGACCTTTCTGTTTTTGCAACTTCCTGTGCATCTATCATTATTTAGTTTGTTTTTTCACTCTTTCTCTTTCTGTTTACCTAGGACATGCATGTTCATATGCCCTGAGATTTCATGTGCCAAATTCTGCAACCTTAAATTGAACTGACAAGAAAAGTGACTTGGGATTTGGAGGCCCTAAGACTATAGACTCTACGTGAGTTTTGGGGGATCCAATTGTCTCCTCTTTGGTTTAAGTAGATTATTCTATCTTTCCGTTCTGATGAGCTCATGCATGTCCTACATGGATTGCTAAATTCCTTTCATTGGTTTCATTCATATCTCCCTTCACCAGATTGTTGCCTCTCCTATAGGCCAGTCTATAATTCTGTATTACATTAGAGCATATGAGGTATGATCAAACAATACAGTGAATGTTTAAATTAAAAAAATATATTACAATAAAATAAACATTGCCATTAATCCCCCTCAAAATAACCCCGCTCGCTTCAAACACACTTATCCCATCATTCTTGCCACTTTCTGAAGCAGTTCTGGAAGTCCTCATTTGTGAGTGTCTTTAGTTGCACTGTTATGTCTGCCTCGATGTCCTAAATCATTTTGACTTTGGGGAAGAGCCAGAAGTCGCATCGTGCCAGATCTGGTGAATAAGGTGGATGAGGACACACCGTAATTTTTTTTAAGTTTATTGGGGTGACAATGGTTAGTAAAGTTATATAGGTTTCAGGTGTACAATTCTGTAATACATCATCTATATATCATATTGTGTGCTTACCACCCAGAGTCAATTCTCTTTTTATTTGACAGAAATTGCCATATACCAGAAGTGATATACTTCCCTGTATTGCCATGATGGAAGATGATTTATGGCACACTTTAAAACATACCTTCCCTCAATCGTAGCTCACACCTGGCTGACTGCACTGAATAAGTTGAAACTTGTCACACACTGCTGCTAAGGTTCGGCACACCCCTTCCTGTACTGAAGATCCCTGCCTTTCCGTTGGATGGCACTCGACAGCAGCATTCACCATATTTCTTGATCATGATGGAACGGCTTCATGTCACACATTGCCTCTGGTATGGCAATTTCCATCAAATAAAAACATTACGGTATGTCCTCATCCACCTTATACACCAGATTTGGCACTGTGTGACTTCTGGTTCTTCCCCAAAGTCAAAATGACCATGAAAGGTAAATATTTTTAACCCATTCAGGACATCAAGGCAGCCACGACAGTGCAACTAAAGACACTCGCCTAAGAGGACTTCCAGAACTGCTTTGGAAAGTGATAAGAATGATGGGATAAGTGTGTTCAAAGTGAGGGGAAGTATTTTGAGGGGGGCTAATGGCAATGTGTCTTTTATTGTAATATATTTTTTTAATTTAAACATTCACTGTATTTTTTTCATCACACCTCGTATAGCTCCAGCCCATGACTAATCAAGTGTAGCTATATACCTTTGGCTAATTGTTTTCTTTGGCATGTATACACATCAAATTTCTAATTACCAGTCTTGCAAATTAGGCTTTTTTTTTTCTAGCCTCAGCCAAGCTTCTGCTAGTTGAGAGTATTAGAAGCAGCCATCCATCTCACTCCTTTAGGATAATGCCAAATCTATTATTGCCCTGTTCCGAGTGTGGCCCAGCTAATTGTACTCCTTAAACCTTTACTGGAATACAGATCATCAGCCAGACGGTCTGTGATTTTCACATGGAACTTGTTTGTCTCCAAAGGGCCTAGTTTGATCCATTCAGTTATAAACTATCTCCAATTAGCATAAATCCTGTCAGAACTACACTTTTTGGGGTCCAAAATCCTGACAGTAGAAATGGGTTTGCCCTATAATAATGGTCAAAACCATGATGACCAGAAGGCATGATTTTGGTTATAGGCAACTTTCCATCTGAAGTATGGGAGAATGGGTACTAAAGGCATAGCAGTTTCTTTTAACTCAAAGGATCTCTGTTTTTTTGATTAGAGAACAAAACAGTCTAATGGGAGGAAATAATTGAAAGAAATCAAGCAAGGAATTTGGCATTAATGTAGAGCTGAATCAGCTCATCAGAAGGGAAATACACACAAAAAAAGTATGTGTCAAATTTTACTAAAGAGTACCATCACATTTTTCAAAGGATACAATAACCCACTATGATGTCCATAGCCCAAGGACAAAAGAGGGAGATAGGAACACACTCACATAAAACCTATTTAATGTCTGGCTTCTCTTTCACCCAGTTTTTTTTTCTTTTTCCAGCTTCTCTACCTCCCTCTAGGCCTCTTTTATTCTTCCTCTTGGTTGATATACCTCCATTTCTTCACCTACGAGGTGTGATCAAAAGATACGGTGAATGTTTAAATTTAAAAAAATATATATTACAGTAAAAGATATATTGCCATTAATCCTCCTCAAAGTACTCCCCCTCATTTCGAATACACTTATCCCATAATTCTTGCCACTTTCTGAAGCAGTACTGGAAGTCCTCTTGCGAGGACTTCATCCTCCACCATGATAACACTCCCTGTCACACATCACTTCTGGTATGGCAATTTCTGTCATTCAAACATTATGGTGTGTCCTCATCCACCTTATTCACCAGATCTGGCATTGTGCAACTTCTGCCTCTTCCCCAAAGTCAAAACGACCATGAAAAGAAAACGTTTTGAATTGATTCAGGACTTTGAGGCAGCCACAACATTGCAACTAAAGATACTCACAAAAGAGGACTTCAAGAACTGCTTCAGAAAGTGGCAAGAATGATGGGATAAGTGTGTTCAAAACGAGGGGGAGTATTTTGAGGAGGATTAATGGCAATATATCTTTTACTGTAATAATTCTTTTTAATTTAAATATTCACCATATTTTTTAATCACATTTCATATGTGTTTGAATTTATTTCACTTTTTCTTTCTCCATCTTCTACTATCCCTTCCCATCATCTTTTCTTCCATCTATCTAAACCGGGAAAACTTTAGAAATAAATTATATTCCATTTATCGAATTGATATTTTATATATAGTCTCACATTACACAATCTATACATAAAAAGCAGAGATAGAACATTTCATATTTTGCTGTATTATAAAAACAAATGTAGTTACTTATTATTTATGCAACCCTTGATTTATTTTGTCTATCACTTGGTCACCTTTGATGTGGAAAAAAAAAATTCCTGACCTAGCCTTAACCCTGTTGACCACTGTGTTTGCTAATCCATAATTTCTATCTTCAAAGTATCTTGGGATCTAGGAGCTGGGAAGTGTGGGGAGGGCAGAGAAGATATTGAGAAACTGCTAAGTATAACATCAGCTTATTCCAGGTATGGTAATTTCCAAAGCAACCAATCCCTGACACCTTAGTTTATCTAAAGGGATATTTTGTATAGATTGTGCTTAGCCCCAAATCACCTTAAGGTTTTTTTATTAGCTGTTCCCGCTGCCTGGGATCCCTTTTCTCCAGGGGGAAAAAAGGCTTCTTGTCATTCTTGTCTCAGTTTCAATATCATCTCTTCAGATTTTTGACCCTTCAACCTGAAAAAGACCCTGAATCATCCCTTTCTCATTATGCATAGTACATTTTTGTGTTATTGCACCTATAATTACCTCATATTTACTTTTTTTTTAGTTTTTAAGTATTTTAAATTTTATTGACGTTCTGGTTTTTTAAAAATGTAAAACTTAAGGTCACACCTCTAAGTTTGATATACTATATACAGATCATGCAGAATATTACTGTGAAGAGATACAAATTAGTCCATGCCCAAAAAGATTTACTAGAGTACAGAATCATCTTCATAAATACATACAAAAATGTTGTGAAGGACTGTACAGGTTTTCTGAGACACTTTCAAAGTGATTCAAGGCACAAAATGTACACCACTGTGAATACATACGAAGTCCAGACTTTGTGCCTCTAATACAGCCCATCAAAGATTTGGCTTCATGACTTATAAAATTAAATGTACTGAAATGAGATTCTGCTTCTTAGCTGAAAAACCACAGGACCTATATATAAACATCATGTAGATAATTGCTCCAAAATATGGAGATACAAATACAATCACTTTATTTTGAAAAGCAAACACAAAAGATAGGTGTAAATTCAAATGTTTAAATGCTTCCATTTTGAATAATTAAATTAAGGTCCTATTTGGGAGACCACCTCAGGGATACTGTGGATGCCTGATCTTGGCATTGTACACCAGAAGCTAAACATTAATGAATGCCAACTATAATTTTATATATATAATGTGATGGCTCAGTGTGAGGTCGGAGGGATAGTGGATGGGGGGAGGAGGGTTCACAGTGTGAGGGATATAAATGATGAACGTCTAAGTATTACCTTGTCTTGTACACCTGAAACTAATAAATTGAAAAATAAATAAATAAATAAAATTAAAAAAAGAAAAGATACAATGAAGTTTATTAATATCAAAAATGGAAAAAAAAAGAACCTATACAAGTTTGTTCCCAGAAGTTAATGCATAACTAGTCTCTACTAAGGAAAATGAATTCTAAAAATTAACATGGTTTTCAAGCATTCAAATTTCACTATATAAAAACCTAGAGAGACCAATAATAACCAATAGCTTCAAAAGCTAAGCTAAAGAATTTTTGATGTAATCAACTTTGCCAATGTTTGCCTGGGTCTGTTTACTATATACACAAGGAAAATTCACTCACTTTACAGTTACCTATAAAATAGCAAATAAGGAGTAGATGTAGGAGATGTAGACGGGGAAAGAGAATTCAAAAAGTATTTTTCTTCAGTAACTTTTACTTCAGAATCATCAAAAAGCAACCACTTCCCCTCATACTCCTTTAAGCTTTGCACTATATACGAAATTTTGTTCTCAAATCCACTAATGTTAATGCCTGTTTGCTCACTGGATTTCTTGTTTCTATCAAATTCATGGGTCCCATTAGTATTGTTAGCCTCAGAATTTCTATTTTCAGCAAATGCTGTACTGGCAGCTTTATCAGCTTTATACAGCTTTGTTGTATAGCTCATAATCTGCTTTGCTCTTTTGTCCTCCAAGAAGTCCAATAGCTTCTACAGTTTTTTCGTTGAAAACTTTACTTGGCTGTGTGTTTCCACTGACTCTAATTGACATTTCTTCATCATCATAATTTTCAACCACACCTCTTCCTTCCTCCTCATTCAATGGTTCTGGCTTACCCATGTCACACATTTGGTCGACCACAAAATTTTCCTTATCTAGTTCTAAACTGTTGAGGTCAGTGACTTTAATAAAGGCAGTGTAGTGCTCACTACTAATTGTAATGCCACTATGCATCACAACTGCAAATAATCCGTAGCTGTCGTTGGTTGGCTTTGTACTTCATTTTTCTAGTGACAATTTAAGAGGTGTCAGTAAAGGAGTGTTGATCTTGGAAAGTTCACCACCATAACAATCAAACTCCAAGCCACTAGCAGCAAAGCACTTCAAATGTATGGTTATAACTTCAGGCATTTTGTCAAACAAAAGACTTCGTTCAGCTTCAGTATAATGATGGCAATTTTCACAGAAATATTTATCTTCTCCTACAATTCTCTCCACTGAAGCAAATTGTGAAATTGCCCATCGCAGGGTCTTCATTTCTGTTTTTGGTTCTGGAGAAATTTCAGAACTCTCATCTACTTTGGAAAGCTCATCTTCTTGTACTGGCACACTGATGTCTTGAAAATCTTCTCTTCTTTCTGTTAAACTTTCACATTCTAAGCAACGAGTCCTAAATACCAGCTGACCTTGAAATAATTTCTCTACTAGCTCAAAACCAATTTGCTCTGTGCCTTTGTTTATGGGCTTAACTTCATTACCATTAACGGGCTTAACATTATCCCCTGGAGGTTCACAGGGGAGTCCACAACCATTAGTTGTGCTATCATTTTCACACTTCTCAGAGTCCTCTTCAAGATCATATTCATTTTCTTTAGATTGTTTTTTGGGTCCTTGGTTTGTTATTTTCCCCAAACTACAGAATTTAGAAAGAATGCCGGGTTGCTTAGTCGCAGACTTGAACCAATTTGTTTTAACTCTTGATTTCTTTAGTGAGGGTCTTGCACTCTCGTTTTCAGAAATGTACTTGGGGATTATTTTAGGAGGCATCTCTAATGTATCACCTGTAGCTTTTCTTTTTGATCTGGTTTGTCTCTGGTTCTCTTCAAATGACTGGTGTTCCTTGGATACCTTAACTTTTTTCTTCATATTACCAAATTCGGTGTCACTTTTTCTTTTCCTATTTCCTTTTGGGAGTTTTTCTTTATGGTCTTCAGAATGCCTCATATTGTCCATCTCCATGCTGTTAATACCACTAATTTCCTCTTTCTGATGAGGTTTTTCTTCTACCTTGTTAGATAATTCTGCCACATTTTTTACTTCTTCTTTTTTTAGGAGTTGGCATGTTTCTTGAATGTTTCCCAGAATACACTGTAATACTTCCTGTGCATCATGCTGTAGATATTCTTCATACATAGGGTTGAGTTCCCTTATGAAAAAATGTCTAGTTTTTGAAGCCTCTGGGATAGTAAGGACTATAGATCTGCAGTTTCTATTTTCCTTGCCCTTTACTGCAATTTGTTCATGTATCACTCTCCTCCAAAGAGCAATCAGGAACAAAATTGAAATCTTAAAATTATATTATAGGCTATACCTGAGTGTGTTAAGTAGTCGCCTTGGCTAAGTAGCCAGTTCATCAATATATTTCTCTGTATTTAAGAGAAAACTAGCCTGAAGCTGTTCAACTGAAATGATCAAGGATTGTAAACTGCATATTAGTTCATAACTTGCCAAAGAATCTTCTTTACAATTTTCCTTATCTTTTTGATTGGCTTCATCTTTAAGAGCTCCTTTCTTCCTTGAAATAATATTAAATATGTGTTTCACTCCCAATTTAAAACCAGGACAAAAATACAATACCTGAACTATACTATTAAGATAACAAGTATTGCCGAGATTGTTCAGTCCCACAAATGGTAACAAGTTTTCTCTCTTCTCACAGTTCATAGGCGAGGACTGTGCTGCAGGAACAACTTGATCAATTTCAGATCCTCTATATTCAGAAGCTTTTTCTTCATTTTCTTGAGAATCTGTGAAATCCAAGGCTCTCTTAGTTTCCTTTTTCTGAAAAAAACTTCAAGGAAAGTCTGTTTTTCTTTGATGGACTACCTTTTGAAAGCCCATTACTTTCACTAGGTATGACACCAGGCATTTTCTCTTCAAATCCCAAAGAGTTGACAAGAATTTATACAGGGACGATATAATCACCAATCATATCTGGTCATGGCCCAAAGAGAGGTCTGCGGCGGTGAGGCGAGTCGAATAGGGATGAGAGTAAGTACAACAGATGAGATTTTGCCCCGAGCCCGCGGAGTCCCTGACCCGTGGAAAAGCTGTTCGGATCGCCCTCCCCGCGGGGGAGTGACCATTTGCTCTCAAAAGTGGGAACCCGGGCTGCTGCTCGGTCCTGCGGTGCGCCGGCACCAACTATATCCCCGGAGCGGCGCTTGCCCGCGCCTGCTCCAGGATGGTGAGAAGCACAATAAGTAGTCCCACTGCCGAAGCGCCTGAACCGCTAGGGTCATTCCCACTGCACTACCGAGGGAAACTTGGCGCGTTTTCCTCAGTCTCAGGACCCCAGTGTTTTAACCTCCACCCGCACCAGCACCGTGATTGGAGGTGGCGTCCTTCGAAGATGCCGGTTCTAGTCTCCACGGTGCAGAGACGTGAAAGGTAAGAGCCACCTTGCGACCGCCACTCGCACCCCTGGCACGCATGGACTCTGGAACCAGCTGGAACGGTAGTTTCCCCAAGATCCTAATGGGTTCTCCCTCATATTTTCTTGTTTACTTGTTTTTCTGTCTTCCACTCCATCCCCATATACGTATAGACTAAAAGACAAGTACTATGAGATTAGGAAGCTTGTCTGTTTTGCTTTCTGCTGTATCCCCAAAATCATAGAAGATAGGCTGCCACATAGTAGGTAATCAGCAAGTATTGCTGAACAAGGAAGTAAGGGAAGGAGGGAGGGATGAATGACTTTCTGCTCTTTTACTCAGTAAATATTATCAAGTTTCAGCCATGTCTGGGGATAGCAGGAGGTACAAAGATAAACCAATTTATCAAAACATACAGTTAGTAAAACGAACAAAACAATCACAAAGCACATTCATATATCTGACAAAGTTGTAACCAGAATGCTACAACTTCTTTGTAAGAAGCTCCTACAACTCAAAAATAAAAAAGACAAACAAACCAATTTTTAAAAATGGCAAAAAAAAAATGGCCAAAAGATTTGAACATTTTACAAAGGAAGAAAAATCAATACAGGCATACCTTGTTTTATTGTATTTCACTTTATTGTGATAGTGTGTTTTTTAAAAATTGAAGGTTTGTGGAATCCCTGTGTCAAACAAGTATATTGATGTCATTTTCCCTACAGCATTTGCTCACTTCATCTCTCTGTTACATTTTGGTAATTCTCATAATATATCAAACATTGTCATTGTTACATTGTTATTATATCTGCTATGGTGATCTGTGATCTGTGATCTTTGAGAAATCGTTTGTGAAAGGAAGAGTCAATCAATATGCCAAACTTTCACCTGATGTGGCAAACATAATTGTTACCTTATTTTTAAGAAATTGCCACAGCCACCCCGACCTTCAGCAACCACTACCCTGATCAGTCAGCAGTCATCAACATCAAGGAAAGACTCTCCACCACCAAAAATGTACAACTTACTTAAGGTTCAGATGATGGTTAGCATTTTTTAGCAATAAAGCATTTTTAGTTAAGGTATGTATATTGTTTTTTAGACATAATGCTATAAAAAATAAAAAAGGGTACAGTATAATGTAACAAATTTTATATGTACTGATAAAGCAAAAAATGTGTCTGATTTGCTTTATTGCAATATTTGCTTTACTGCAGTGGTCTGGAACTGAACCTGCAATATCTTCAAGGTATGCCTGTAGCTAATAAGCACATGAAAATGTATTCAGCATCATTAATCATCATGGTAATGCAAACTAACATTACAATAAGATAGAACACGCTCACCAGACTGGTTAAATTAAAGACTGTCAACACAAAATGTTGTCAAACATGCAGACAACCAGAATTCTCATACATTGCTGGTGCAAGTGTAAAATGGTACAACCTCTTTGAAAACATCTGCCAGTTCTTCTAAAACTAGGCAAGCACCCATATAGTCCTACCAAGTCTACTCCAAAGTATTTATCCAAGAAATTAAAAGTCACAAAAAAAAACTTTTACAAGGATGGTCATAGAAGCCTTATGAATAACACCATCCCAAAAAAGTGGAAAGAGCCCAGGAGTCAATCAAAAGGAGAATGGACAATGGTATTGTAATAGCTACATAAGATGTCAGAGGGGTACTAGCTTGGGGGAGAGGGGTAATCAATTTGTGAGGGGTGTAAATGTCTAATTATTACACTACTTTGTACACCTGAAGCTAATAAAAAAATAAGTCAATACAAATAAACAGCAGTCGGGAGAAAAAAATTGAGACGTCATCAAAATGGCCACGTGAAGTGAGCCTCTGTAAAGCTCCCCTGGAATTTACAACTAATTGAACAACAATAACTCCACAAAGGACTCCCTGCACAGCAGACAGGCAAGAAGAAGAGGCCCACTACTGAATTCACCTCCAGGTGGGCGAATTGCATGAGCTGGGCGGGAGGAGGGAAGGGAGAAGTGCGAAGACGGAGCCCCGCGAACGCAGGACATAGACCTAGCTCAGTGCTCCGAGCTCCTTGCATCCCGGAACTACCGCAGCTGCGGGAGACGGAAGAACTCGGACTGCTAGGGCTCCGCTTATGGCCCACAGGGCTGAGGGGACAGCATATAACACGGCTGAACCCAACGCTCATGGCAGAGACCTCGGAGAAAAGACCGAGGGAAGAAAACTGAAAACGGTGGTTTAAGCCCTCACTGCCAAGCTGAGAACGGAAGCCTTAGACACTGAAACTAGCCGTTCCCTCCCTACCCTCCCAGAGCTCACCCCGCCCCCACTTGCCCGGTGCAGGAAGTGGAACAGTAGCAGTGTCAGATCAAAAGAACAGAATATTTTTTGTTCTGAGAACTGCAGACCACAGACACAGATTCACAGCCCGACTAGTTCCGGCAAATGGGAGGGATCTGTGGAAGCAGGACCAGCTGTGTTGGTGGTCGCCGCCATTGCTCTGGGCCACCTCTCAAAACTCACCCCACCCCTGGCCCCACCTATCTGGGCAGATCCCAGCAAGAGTAAACAGAACTGCTGAACCATAGGGCTCTGAATCTGGTGCAGAAAGAGCTTTGGAACTTCAAAAGTTCAACGCATCGCCACAGGGACATGGCGCCCTATGACAAAAGCGAACTGTTAACAGAGGAGAAGCCCCTCTCCCAGGGAATCCCCCCATTGTGTGAGAAACTGGAAGAGTGCAGAGAAAACATAGAACTACTGTGTGAGAGGGGGGGAAAAAGGCTACAGTCGGAGACAAAATAAAATATTCTACCAACAAGTACTGGAAAACAAAAGAAAAACTTCTTCCTATCAACATGTTGCAGAAGCCACTCCTGTAGATGTCTAGGAAGAGAAATAGTAAATCAGTGATTGCCATGAATAACCAAGGCAACCAGATAACTCAGAAAGAAAGTAAAAAGTCTCCAGAAAAGGAACTTCAAGATATGGAAATATGTGACTTAAATGACAGAGAATTCAAGATTGCAGTTCTGAAAAAACTCAATGAGATGCAAGAAAACACAGAAAGGCAATTTAATGAATTCAGAAACGCAATCAAAGTACAACATAACCACTTTACGAAAGACATTGACATTTTAAAAAAGAAACAAATGGAATTTCTGGAGATTAAGAACTCAAAAGAAGAAATTAAAAATGAAATAACCAGCTTAGGTAGTAAAGTTGACCAGTGACATGGAAGATAGAAACCTGAAAATTACACAGATGTAAGAAGAGACTTGAAACTTAAAAGAAATGAAAGAACTCTACAAGAACTTTCTGATTCTATCAGAAAGAGCAATGTAACAATAGTGGGCATACCAGAAGGAGAAGAAAGAGAGAAGGGAACACAGAATATATTCAAACAAATTGTTGATGAGAACTTCCCAAACTTGTGGACAGAAGTGGATCCTCGAATCCAAGAAGCAAAAAGAACACCTAATTACTTCAATCCCAACAGGCCTTCTCCAAGGCACATTATATTGAAGCTGACTAAAATCAACGACAAAAAAAGAATCCTCAAGGCAGCCAGGGAAAAGAAGACGGTAACCTACAAAGGAAAGCACATTTGATTATCATCAGATTTTTCAGCAGGAACTCTACAAGCCAGGAGGGAGTGGAACCAAATATTCAAACTATTGAAAGAGAGAAATTATGAGCCAAGAATAATATATCCAGCAAACATATCATTTAGATATGAAGGAGGAATAAAGACCTTTCCAGACATACAGAAGCTGAGGGAATTTTCAAATACACGACCTGCTCCAAGAAATACTAAGGAGCCTATTCAACCACCATCAACAGGGACAATTTATGTCAACATAAAAAGGGGGAGAGTAAAGGCCTGAACTGGAATATGGGAGTGGAGAAAGTAAGCGTGCTGAAGAAAATGGAATACTCTAAATATCAAACTTTCTTTTACATAAACGTAAGGGTAATCACTCAAAAAAAAATAGAGAACTGAAATATGTACTGTAATAAAAGAAGAAACAGAGGGGAACATCATAGAATACCACCACACAGAAATAATAGACAACAACAAAAAGGAAAAGAAAGAATGGAGACATAGCCTTACCAGAAAACTAAAGTTAGAATGACAGGAAATTCTCATGTATCAATAATCACCCTAAATGTAAATGGACTGAACTCACCAATAAAAAGCCAAAGAGTGGCAGATTGGATCAAAAAACTAAACCAAACCATATGCTGTCTCCAAGAGACACATCACAGCTACAAGAAAAGCATCGACTCAAAGTAAAAGGGTAGAAATTGACACTCCAAGGAAATGATACCCAAAAAATCAAGCGTGGCCATAATGATATCAGATGAAACAGACTTCAGGGTGAAAAAGATAACAACAGACAAAGATGGACAGTTCATAACGGTAAACTATAAACAAGAAAACATAACAGTCATCAATATTTTTGCCCCCAATCAGGGAACACCAAAATATACCAAGCAACTACTAACAGAACTAAAGGGAGAAATTGACCAAAACACAATTATACTAGGGGACTTAAATACATCATTGACACCTATGATAGATCATCCAATCAGAAAATAAATAATGAAATAGCAGCCCTAAATGACACATTAGATGAAATGGACATCATTGACATATGTAGAGCACTTCACCGTAGAACATCAGACTATACATTCTTTTCGAGTGTACATGGAACATTCTCAAGGGACCATATATTGGGACACAAATCAGCCTCAGCAAATTTAAGAAGACTGAAATCATACCAAGCATATTTTCTGATCACAAGGCTTTGAAATTAGATATCAACTGCGAAAAGAAAGCAGGAAAAACACAAATACATGGAGATTAAACAACATACTTTTAAAGAACGACTGGGTCAAAGAAGAAATTAGAGGAGAGATCAAAAGATACATAGAAACAAATGACAATGAAAATACATCCTACCAAAATTTTTGGGATGCAGTGAAAGCAGTTTTAAGAGGGAAATTTATATCATTACAGGCCTATCTCAAGAAACAAGAAAAACCCCATATATATAACCTCATGTTACATCTTAAAGAACTAGAAAAAGAAGAACAAGTAAAACCGAAGTTCAGCAGAAGAAAGGGAATAACAAAAAACAGAGGACAACTAAATGAAATAGAGAACAAAAAGACAATAGAAAAAGTTAATGTGACAAAGAGCTGGTTCTTTTAAAATATTAACAAAATAGACAAACCCCTGGCTAGACTCACTAAAAAGAGAGAAGACACTAAATCACAAAATCACAAATGAAATAGGGGAAGTTATCACGGACACCACAGAAATACAAAGGATCATCCAAGAATACTATGAAGGACTATATGCCACAAACTTCAATAACCTAAAAGAAATGGACAAGTTCTTAGAAACAGATAGCCTTCCAAGGCTGAACCATGAAGAACTGGAAAATCTAAACAGAACGATGACCAGTAACAAAATTGAATCAGTCATCCAAAACCTTCCCAAAAGCAAAAGCCGGAACCAGATGGCTTCACTAGTGAATTCCACCAAACCTTCAAACAGGATCTAATACCAATCCTGCTCAAACTCTTCCAAAAAATTGAAGAAGAGTACAGTATTCCCTAAATCATTTTACGAGGCCAACATTACCCTGATACCAAAACCTGGTAAGGACAACACAAAAGAAGAAAACTACAAACCAATATCTCTGATGAATATAGATGCAAAAATCCTAAACAAAATTGTAGCAAATCGAATACAACAATGCATTAAAAACATTATTCCCCATGACCAAGTGGGGTTTATCCCCGAGGCTCAAGGATGCTTCAACATCTGCAAATCCATCAATGTGATACAGCACATAAACGAAATAAAGGACAAAAATCATATGATTGTATCAAGTGATGCAGAAAAAGCATTTGACAAGAAACAACATCCATTTATGATTAAAACACTTAATAAAATATGTATAGAAGGAAAATACCTTAACATAATAAAGGCCATCTATGACAACCCCTCAGCTAATCTCATAATTAATGGTGAAAAACTGAAGCCCTTTGCTCTACGTTCAGGAACATAACAGGCCTGTCCCCTATCACATTGCTTTTCAACATAGTGTTGGAAGTCCTTGCCAGATCAATCAGGCAAGAGAAAGAAATAAAAGGCATCCAAATTGGGAATGAAGAAGCTAAATTATCACTCTTTGCAGATGACATCATGCTATATATAGAAAACCCTAAAGACTCCACCAAAAAGCTATTAGAAACAATCAACGAATACACTACAGTTGCTGGCTACAAAATCAACGTACAAAAGTCCATTGCTTTCCTATATACTAACAATGAAATCTCAGAAAAACAAATACGAAAAACAATTCCCTTTGCAATTGCAGCAAAAATAATAAAATACCTAGGAATAAACTTAACCAGGCATGTGAAGGACCTATATGCTGGAAACTGTAAGACATTTTTGAAATTAATTGAAGAAGACACAAAGAAATGGAGACGTTCTGTGCTCATGGATTAGAAGAATCAACATAGTTAAAATGGCCATATTTCCCAAAGCAATATGTAGATTTATTGCAATCCTCATCAAATTCCCCATGGCATTTTTTAAAGAAATAGAACAAAAAATCATCAGATTTGTTTGGAAGCACAAAAGACCCCGAATAGCCAAAGCAATCTCAAGAAAAAAGAACAATACTGGAGGTATCGCACTCCCTGACTTTAGCTTGTACTACAGTGCTACAATAATCAAAACAGCATGATATTGGCAGAAAAACAGACATGTAGACCAATGGAATAGAATTGAGAACCCAGAAATAAAGCCACATAAATATGAACAGACAATTTTTGACAAAGGAGCTAACCATATGCAATGGAGGAAAGACATCCTCTTCAATAAATGGTGCTGGCAGAATTGGATAGCCACGTGCAAAAGAATGAGACTGGACTGCTATCTGTCATCATGTACCAAAATTAATTCAAAATGGATCAAAGACTTAAGCATAAGACCTGACACAATACACTGCATACAAGAAAACATAGGTAGTATACTTATGGACCTTGGGTTCAAACAGCATTTTATGAATTTTACTCCAAAGGTAATGGAAGTAAAAGCTAAACTAAACAAATGGAACTATATGAAACTTAAAGCTTCTGCACAGCAAAAGAAACCATCGACAAAATAAAGAGGCAACCAACTGAATGGGAGAAAATTTTTGCAAACAGTGCCTCCGATAAGGGGCTAATATCCAAAATATATAAGGAACTCATGAAGCTCAACAACAAAAAACAAACAACGCAATTGAAAAATGGGGCAGACGAGCTAAAGAGACATTTCTCCAAAGAGGACATACAAATGGCAAATAGACATATGAAAAAATGCTCAACATCACTAATCATCAGAGAAATTCAAATAAAAATCACAATGAGATATCAACTCACCCCAGTCAGAATGGCTATCATCAACAAGACAAATAGTAACAAGTGTTTGAGAGGCTGTGGAGAAAAGGGAACCCTCATACACTGTTGGTGGGAATGCAGATTGGTGCAGCCGTTATGGAAGGCAGTGTCGAGGTTCCTCAAAAAATTAGAAATAGAATTACCATATGTCCCAGCAATCCCTCTCCTGAGTATCTACCCAAAAAATTTGAAAACATTTATCCATAAAGACACGTGTGCTACAGTGTTCATTGTAGCTTTATTTATGGTGGCCAAGACATGGAAACAACCAAAATGTCCTTCGATAGATGAATGGATAAAGAAGTTGTGGTATATATACACAATGGAATACTATTCGGCGGTAAGAAAAGATGATATAGGAACATTTGTGACAACATGGATGAATCTTGAGAGTATAATGCTAAGTGAAATGTCAGACAGAAAAAGCAGAGAACCATATGATTTCACTGATATGTAGTATATAAACCCAAAACAACAGAAGAACAAGACAAACAAATGAGAAAGAAAAACTCATAGACACAGACAATAGTTTAGTGGTTACCAGAGGGTAGGGGGTGGGGGTAGGGAGATGAGGGTAAGGGGGATCAAATATATGGTGATGGAAGGAGAAGTGACTCTGGGTGGTGAACAAACAATGGGATTTATAGATGATGTAATACAGAATTGTACACCTGAAATCTATGTAATTTCACTAACAATTGTCACCCCGATAAATTAAAAAAAAACAAAAAAAACACAACAAATAAACAGCAGTCGTAGGAGGGGGATAGTGAAAAAGGAAAAAAATAAAAATAATGTATGACCACTTAAAAAAAAGAGAATTGGATAAATACACTGGTATATTCTTACAACGTGATATTAATATTCAATAAAAAGAAAGCGACTACTCATAGAGACAACAAAAACGTTATACTTCATGAAAAAAACTAGATGCAAAAGCATACATACTGTATGATTCCATTCATATGCACTTCTCAAAAATGCAAAATGATCTTCGATAGAAAAATGCAAAATAGTGGTTACATCTAGGGGAGTGGGAACTGACTGGGAAGAGGCAGAAGAGAACTTTCTGTGGTGATGGTAATGATCATGTTTTAGATATAGTTTTGGGTTACACAAGAGTTTTATTCATCAAAACTGATGGAATGTTTTGTTTGTTTGTTTTTTTGTTTTGTGAAAAGCAAATCTTTTATTGAGGATAGAGGACTCAACTCAGGCCTCTTTAGAATTCCGACAGATAGATCCAAGATAAACGTGAACTCACAATCCAAATTACAAAGCAAATGAAGAAAAAAAGCCATCATGTGCAGGCGGAAGCAGAGATAGAAAAAAATAAAAACAGCAGAATTGGATTCTAAATCTGAAAAAAGGATAGTTCAAGAAAAAAATAGGTCAGTTTCACTTATGAACATAAATATAAAAATCCTAAGTAAAATATTAGCTAACTGAATGCAACATGCTTACTCCGGTGAACTAAATCTTGTGATTCATTTCCCTGCCCTTAGTTTAGAATGCATCTATCTAGCTACTTATCTAGCCATCTATCATTTAACATGATAAATCAAGCAGGGTTTATTCCAGAAAATAGAGTGTGGTTTAATATCAGAAGACCGAGCAATGTAATTCATCTTAAAAAGACAGAGAGAAAAGGCATTTGAGAAAGTACATCCCTTATTAATAATAAAAACTTTTAGAAAATTAGGAGTAGGGAATTTATTTAACTTTATAAAGGACCAAAATGTACAGCAAAAATATTAATGGATTAACTTTAAACACATAAAGTGTTACTGTTAATATCTGTACTCTCACTGTATGTAAATCTTACTCCTTCCAAAAAAGTAACCAAGCATAATCCCCAACCTCAAGAACTACGTATATATCAGATCTTATGCCATGCCCATAAATATTTTAATAAATGCTCACATTTGTGGAAGACCTATTATGTTTCAAGCACTGTGAAACCCAATTTTCTAATATTAGTACATTTAATCCTCACAATAACACTGTGAAGTTACAGATGGAAAAATTCAGGATCAGAAATTAAGTAACTTGCCCACAGTCAAACGGTAAGTAAAGATATAGAACTGGAAATCAGCCTGGGTCTGACTCCTAAAGTCCTCTGCCAGAGGCACAAATTCAGGTGCCTACAGGAGTAAAATTTGCCTTATTTACACCAGTGCTGACATCTCATTCTAAGCAGGAATAGACCTGAGAATATTAATCTAATTTGCCATCCTTAGAAACTGGCTGAATTCCAAATTGTGAGTCCTAAAGAAGGATGGAGATAGCCTGGTCCAGGATCCACATCATTTGCTATAGGAATGTTGTGTCCATTTTATCTGCCCTTTCACTGACCTACTGAATTAACCCAAACACTCACAGATATTCACCCGTGATAAAGACAAGATGGACGTGAGGATCAAGGTTCTGCCTATTAAACGCTGTCAGCACTTTTGCTTTCAAGTGGGATGTTAACACTCCCGTCCAACTAAACAACAAGAAGGATAAACTGCAGAATTGATAGGTTTAAAAATATCTGCAATCGGTGGAAACAAGGACAATATGAACTACAATTTCAGAGAACAAAGAGCCCTTCCTAAGTGAGCTGATAATCACAAGACGTTCACTAATTCTGGGCACAAGTTGAAAATGAGGTTTGGCCCCAAGGCAGAGAGGGTCTCTACTAAGGAAAATTGAAACCTGCATAAAGTTTGAGGCTAGCATAATGGATTGTAAATTTAAGAAGCCTGAAATGCAGAGCAAATTTTCATTACCTGAAGTTAGCGTGGTTTCTAGGATTGCACCTACAAATATAGGGCTGAGTAAAATCTCCCACAGTCTCACGGTACTTCGGAGATAAAATCTCACTAGCGGGAGGGGAACTGTCCTAAACACACTGCCCACTGCCGGCCTCTCCCGCAAAGTGTTACATAGACTTTGAAGTTTGGAGGGCCTAGGGTGTATAATGAGTTAATAAACTCAAAGTCATCGCTAAAACACACTTTGGAGAAAGTGATTCCAAAACGTAAAGATATTGAAAGGGCTTTGTATATACATCTTAAAGAAAAACAAAATACATCTTAAAGAAAAACAAAATTGTATGACATATAATATATCAAGGCTAGCAATACAGGTATAGTAATTATGGCAGCATGGCAGTGGCACAAGGAGAGGCAAATAAATCACTGAACCATGACACCTCACACCAGATAACAAGATGATAATAATAATAATAATAATAATAATAATAATAATTTGAAATGGATCATAGGTCTGAATATGACAGGTAAAACAATAAATCTAGATCAAACCATAGGCAAATATCTTCATGACTTTCAGTAGGCAAAGATTTCTTATTCCATACAAAAAGTATTAGCTATGAAAGAAGATTGATAAATTGGATTTCATTAAAATTAAGCACTTCCATTTATCAAAAGACACCTTAAGAGGGTGAAAAGTCTCACAGATTGGGAGAAAAGGTGCACAATACATATAACCAACAAAGGACTTGTATCCGGCATATACATATATTTTTAAACTCCTTCAAATCAATAAAAGACACACTATCCATTTTTCTTAAATAGGAAAAAAATTGAATGCCACTTCACAGAAGAGAACATCCAAAAAGGCCTCCCACCGTATGAATAGGTTTTCATTATTATTACTCATAAGTAAAATTCAAATTAAAGTGAGACACACAAAACCCCACCAGAATAGTTAAAATTGAAAAACCTGACAATAACAAGCATTGAAAAGAACATGGAGCAACTGGGACTCTCATACATAGTTGGTAAAAGTGTTAACTGGTACAAGTACTTTGGAAAACCATTTGGCAGTTCTACCAAAATTAAATATACCTCTACTGCATGACCCTACAATTCTACTAAGAATATATTTTGGTATATAACCAAAATAAAAGAGTACAATTGTCCACAAAAACATATGTACAACAATGTTGAAACTTGGCAGCCGGTTGGCTCAATTGGTTAGAGCGCAGTGCTCATAACACCAAGGTCGCTGTTCGATTCCCACATGGGCCAGTGAGCTGCGCCCTCCACAATTCGATTGAAAAACAACAACAACAACAACAACAACAATGACTTGACTTGGAGCTGATGGGTCCTGGAA
Source organism: Rhinolophus hipposideros (assembly GCF_964194185.1). Classification (NCBI taxonomy): domain Eukaryota; kingdom Metazoa; phylum Chordata; class Mammalia; order Chiroptera; family Rhinolophidae; genus Rhinolophus; species Rhinolophus hipposideros. The sequence continues at coordinate 44,904,905 of NC_138046.1, forward strand.
AAACACACTGTTCCCCAATATTCCCCAATAAAATTTTTTAAAAAAATGTTGAAACAAACAAGATGCATATAAGTGCATGCTATATAATTCCATTTTTATGAGATTTAAGAACAGGAAAATGAATCTATAGAACAGAAGTAAATGCAGTGGTTACCTTTGAGTGGGGGGGATACTCCCTATAAAAGGATATGAGGAAGCCTTCTAGGGTCCTGGAAATGTTCTATGTCTTCATATGATTACACATTTTTTTTTAAAAGAGGCATTCAACTATACTCTTATAATTTGTATACTTCACCATATGTATATCTCAAAAAATATTTTATTTTTAATTTTGGGTCTCTGTCCTATGAAACCAGTAAGGACAGTGAGACAGTGATGGAGAGTCATTCCAGGGTTGGGCAAGCCAGTCATCACAGGCAGTAAAAATGGAATGAAGTCTTAAGGATAGAGAAGGGTTCCTTTGGCCCCTGTGGCTCTCTATTTCTTGACAGTGCTAAGTAAAGCAAGAGGTCCTTATAGCTAGATGGAGTTGTAAACTGATGTAAGATGAGATAACCCACATCTTACGACAAGCTCAGAAAGACAACTGGAGCAGAGGCCATGCTATCCATCTGATAACTAGAATCTTTAACCCCATAGCTTTTTATTAATCTCACTCTTATGACATTTTTGTCAGCACAACTAATCAAAAGCCATTATTTTTCTTTTAGCCATAATCCTACCTTGCTATTTTATGATGCCCATAACAAACAAACTGGCAGTAAACATCTAACAAACAGTAGAATGGGAAAGGAGCAGAGAAATCCAAATCCTCTCATCTATGCTTATAGTCGATAAGCTTCTCTACATCAGGCAAGGTCAGTAACTTCACAGCCAAGGGGAACGGAGACAGTTGTGGGAGAAATTAAAATGTGCCTTTGGCGAGCATAGGTGCTAGTTTCCTATTTACAATCTATTTTTTTTCCATAATGCTCCCTTTTCTAATGCTGCAGCACCATTTGGATACATGCATTCAATGCAGATTTTTAAAAAACATCTCCAGACATTACTTCTCATTGCCCTCCCCACCCCTGAGGAAAACATTAAGAAGTCCTCATTCCCAAAGGGCAAATTTTATAATTTTAACATAGCAGGAGCTCTGGGTAGTGGACAACTGTGAACAAAGCAGGGAGATTTACCTTTTAAAATCTTTTTTAAAGCTAAAAACCTTTACCTTAAAAAATAAACTATCTGCAATAAGGAATTTGCTTGTTATAGGATCTGACATTTAAATACCCCATGAACCATTTTTAATTTATCAAGAAAGGCAGGAAAGAATTGTGTGGCTGAGGAGCTAAACATGGCCCCTTCTTGAAAATATATGAAAAATTCAAAGCAGAAACTGAAAAAAGGAGGAGTAGGAAATGTCCTTATGGTCAACTTAAATCAAATTCTACTGAATTTCTTTCCTCTTCCTCTAAATTTTCTCACTGCTGCAGAGAGAATCACAGATTCTTGCTTACCTTCAGAAAAACAACTTAGTCACTGGAGAAAGACAACCACATTTGAAAATATATATATCTCTTCATTATTTTCCTAGACAAACAGTTTTCTCAAAACACTATCCACCAACAGGGCACTAGAGTTTCCTTTTCTTCACATCCTCATCAACACTTGTTGTTTGTTGATTTATTGATGATAGCCATTCTGACAGGAGTTTGATGGTATCTCATTGTGGTTTTTATTTGCATTTTTCTACTGATTAATGACATTGAGCATTTTGTCATAGTATGTCTGTTGGCCATCTGTATGTCCCCTTTAGAGAAATGTCTCTTCATATACTCTACCCATTTTTAAATAGGGTTGTTTGTTTTTTTGGTATGGAGTTGTATGAGGTTTTTTTTATAAATTTTGGATATTAACCCCTTATCAGATGTATCATTGGCAAATATCTTCTCTTACTCTATAGGATGACTTTTTGTTTTATTGATGATTTCCTTTGCTGTGAAAAAGCTTTTTAGTTTGATGTAGCCCCACAGGTTTTTGTTTTCTTTTTTCTTTTTCAAAGTTTATTGGGGTGACATTTGTTAGTAAAGTTATACAGGTTTCAGGTATACAATTCTGTATTACACCATCTATAAATCACATTGTATGTTCACCACCCAGAATCAGTTCTCCTTCCATCACCATATATTTAATCTCCTTTACTCTCATCTACCACCCCCGCCCCCCTTACCCTCTGGTAACCACTAAACTATTGTCTGTGTCTATGAGTTTTTGTTTCTCATTTGTTTGTCTTGTTCTTTTGTTGTTTTAGGTTATATACCATATATCAGTGAAATCATATGGTTCTCTGCTTTTTCTGTCTGACTTATTTCACTTAGCATTATAATCTCAAGATACATCAGAGAAATGCAAATAAAAACCACAATGAGGTATCACCTCACCCCAGTTAGAATGGCTATCATCAACAAGACAAATAGTAACAAGTGTTGGAGAGGCTGTGGAGAAAAAGGAACCCTCATACACTGTTGGTGGGAATGCAAATTGGTGCAGCCGCAATGGAAAGCCGTGTGGTGGTTCGACATGTTTATTTTTTCTTGTCATTCCCATGCGCAAGGAGATATATCAGTAAAAATATTTCCAAGGGTAATGTCTGCGAATTTCCCTCCTATATTTTCTTCCAGGAGTTTCATGGTTTCAGGTCTTACATTTAAGTCTCTAATCCATTTTGAATTTATTCTTGTATATGGTGTAAGAAGGTGGTCCACCTTCATTTTTTTGCATGTATCTGTCTAGTTTCCCCAGCACTATTCATTAAATAGACTGTCTTTACCCCAATATAAATTCTTGCTTTCGTTGTCATAGATTAAATGACCGTATAGTCATGGATTTATTTCTGAGCTTTCTATTCTTTTCCATTGTCTATGTGTCTGCTCTCATGCCAGTACCATGCTGTTTTGATTACTATAGCCTTGTAGTGTCATTTGATGTCAGGTAGCATGATACCTCCCACTTTGTTCTTATTTATCAAGATTGCCATGGCTATTTGGGATCTTTTATGGTTCCATACAAATTTTAGGATTATTTGTTCTAACTCTGTGAAAAGTGTCATTGGTAATTTGATAGGGATTGTGGTGAATTTAGTGTGTTAGGTAATATGGACATTTTAACTATATTAATTATTCCTATCCATGAGCATGGCATGTTTCCATTTATTTATGTCTTCTTTAATTTCTCTCTTCAATGTCTTATAATGTTCTGAGGACAGGTTTCTTACTTCCTTGGTTAAATTTATTCCTAAGTATTTAATTGTTTTTGAGGCAATTGTAAATGGGATTATTTTCTTAATTTCTCCTTCTGATAGTTTGTTATTGGTGTATACAAATGCAACTGATTTCTGAATATTAATTCTGTATCCTGCTATTTTACTGAGTTTGTTTATCACTTCTAATATTTTTTGGTGGAATCCTTTCAGTTCTCTCTATATAGTATCATGTAATCTGCATATAATGACAATTTTACTTTTTCCTTTCATATATGGATGCCTTTTATTTCTTTCTATTGCCTGATTGCTGTGGCTAGAACTTCCAGTACTACGTTGAATAAAAGTGGTGAAAGTGGGCATCCTTGTTCTATTGGTAGAGTTTCAGATTGGTGCAACCACTATGGAAAATAGTATGGAAGTACCTCAAAAAATTGAAAATGGAACTACCATATGACCAAGCAATTCTACTCTTGGATATCTATCCAAAGAAACCCAAAACACTAATTTGAAGAAATATATGCACCCCTATGTTTATTGCAGCACTATTCACAATAGCCAAGATATGGAAACAACCAAAATGCCTATCCATAGACAACTGGATAAAGAAACTGTGGTATATTTGTACAATGGAGTATTACTCAGCCACAAAAAAGAATGAAACTTTACCATTTGCAACAATATGGATAGACCTTGAGAATACTATGTTAAGTGAAATAAGTCAGACTGAGAAAGACAGATACCACATGATCTCACTTATATGTGGATTCTGAAGAACAGAATAAACAAGCAAACTAAACAGAAATAGACTCAGAGAAACAGAGAAAAAAGTGATAATTGCTAGATGGGAGGGGAAGGAGATGGGGGAGAAGGGGAAAGATTTAGAAAGTGAAAATTGGTAGACACAACATAGTCATGGGGATATGAAATACAGTATGGGAAAATAACAATGTTGTAAATGTTACATATTACATCAGATGGTCACTGGATTTATCAGGGGTTCCCTTCATAGACTGTGTACATGCATAACCAATGTGCTGTATACCTAAAGCTGAAGTAGAATAATATTGTATGTTAACTATAACTAAATAGATAGATAGATAGATCTAGATATATATAGATATAGTCACGGAATGTGGAGTATAGCATAAGGACGATAACTATATAAGATGTCAGAGAGGTAGTAGCTTGGGGGAGGGGGTTATAAAAAAAACACTATGTAAACATGAGCACAGCCACCTCATCTTGATTTGGTAGGACCCTGCGCAAGTTTGTCTCTGAATCTTGGCTGTTGTGAGAAGACCACACGCCCCCAGAGAGCCTGAAAAGAACTGTAATAGTTCTAGAAAGAATCTCAGCTTTTAAATATTACCAGTGCAGAGTACAGGTTCTAAAATAAGGGAAATAAAAACATAACTTGGAGGTAACAGAAAAAGGGATTCTATTACCAAGTCTTTCATCAGGAATATTGTTTTTCTTTATATACTCTCCTTGAGAGAGACAGTAAAATGATGCTAGTGGTTGTGAGTGTAGGATCTGTGTCAAAGATTTCAACTTTTCCATTTACTAACTGGAAGTTTGTTAAACTACTCTTTTCCTAAGTTTCCTCATCTGTGTAATGAAGATAATAACAGTTGTGAGAATTACATGAGTTAATACATGCAACAAGTTTAGAATGCTGCCTGGTAAATAGTAAGCTCTTAATAAAAACTAGCTAATACAATTGTTCTGGAGAAATCCCAGGACCAGGGTGTGGTGCATCCTGGGTACTGACTAGTACCCATGGAAGTAGGAGGTGAGACAGCTGCAAACATTACAAAAACTGGAAATACCAGAGATAGAGTTCAACTCATATTTATAAACAACATGACTTTGAATTTGGATAAAAATGTGCAGAGCAGATCTGTCATGTGGCTCTAGTTTACATATAGCACTTTCAGGAGACCTGAGATCAATCAGGTATGGAATCCATGAGGATTAGTGGATCTTCCTAGCCTAACTTTGCTCACTCTGGCTCTGCTCTGGAAGGAGAAAGCTGACTAAACTTTGGATTGCTCATTAGCTATTCTTCCAACGTTGCTAGTTGTCTGGAGAAGGCCCTCCACTTGGTATTGTGACAATGAATCTTTCTAAACATTAACTGGATATGCCTTGGAAACATCTACTTGAAAAGTAATGGGCAAAGTCATTGAGCAAGATAATAAGGTTATTACCCTGTGTCTAGCATGACTTTACCTTAACCAGCCCAGATTCAGACCTTCCTATCTGAATCATTTGAGTTACAAAGGGAGCATCATACAAATATATTTGTATCCTTTTTATCCCTTACCACGCTAGCCTGGAATTAGTCCAGAGCTTTAAGAATACCTCTTAGGACACATCTCAGCTACAAGGACAAGCATAGACTCAAAGTGAAAGGGTAGAAATTGACACTCCAAGCAAATGGTACCCAGAGAAAATCAAGTGTAGCCATAATGATATCAGATGAAACAGACTTCAGGGTGAAAAAGATAACAAGAGACTAAGATGGACATTTCATAATGGTAAAGGGGATTGTACAACAAGAAGACATAACAGTAGTGAATATTTATGCCCCCAATCAGGGAGCACTGAAATATACCAAGCAACTACTAACAGAACTAAAGGGAGAAATTGACCAAAACACAATTCTACTAGGGGACTTAAATACCTCATTTACAGCTATGGATAGATCATCAAAACAGAAAATGAATAACAAAAAAACAGCCCTAAAAGACACGTCAGATGAAATGGACATAATTGACATATATAGAGCACTTCATCCTAAAACATCAGACTATACATTCTTTTCGAGTGTACATGGAGAAATCTCAAAAATAGACCATATATTGGAACGTAAAAATCAGCCTCAGCTAATTTAAGCAGATTGAAATTATACCAAGCATATTCTCTGATCACAGGATTTGAAATTAGATATCAACTGCAAAACGAAAGCAGGAAGAAACACAAATACATGGAGAATCAACAACATACTTTTAAAGAAAGACTCGGTAAAAGAAGAAATTAGAGGAGAGATCAAAATATACATAGAAACAGAGATACTTCATCAAAATGGCGGCGTGAGGTGAGACTCTGTAAAGCTCCACTGGAATTTACAACTAATCGAACTACAATAACTCCACAAAGGACTCCCTGCACAGCAGACAGGCAAGACGAAGAGGCCCACTACTGAATTCACCTCCAGGTGGGCGAAATGCGCGAGCAGCGGAGGAGGGAAGGGAGAAGTGCGGGGATGGAGGCGCATAGCGCAGAACGCAGACCTAGCTCAGTGCTCTGAGCTTGCTGCATCCCGGAACTACCACAGCTGCGGGAGAGGGAAGAACTTGGAATGCTAGGGCTCCGCTTATGGCCCACATGGCTGAGGGGGCAGCATATAACACGGCTGAACTCAATGCTCACTGCAGAGACCTTGGAGCAAAGACTGAGGGAAGAAGGCTGAAAACGGTGGTTTAAGCCCTCACTGCCGAGTGGAGAACGGAAGCCTTAGGCACTGAGACTAGCCGCCCCTCCCTACCCTCCCAGAGCTCGCACCGCCCCCACCTGCCCGGTGCTAGAAGGGATAAAGTAGCAGTGTCAGATCACAAGGACAGGATCTTTGCTGTTCTGGCAACTGTGGACCGCAAACACAGATTCGCAGCACAACTAGTTCCGGCAAAGGGGAGGGAGCTGTGGAAGCAGGACAAGCTGTGGTGGTGGTCGCCGCCATTGCTCTGGGCCACCTCTCACAACTAACCCCGCCCCTGGCCCCACCTATCGGGGCGGATCCCTGTAGGAGTAAACAGAACTTCTGAAACATACAGGCTGTGAATCGGGTGCAGAAAGAGCATTGGAACTTCAAAAGCACCCCGCACCCCTACAGGGATGTGGCGCCCTATGACCCAGATGAACTATTAACAGAGAAGAGGCCTGTCTCCCAGGGAATCCCCCCATTGTGTGAGAAGCTGGAATAGTGCAGAGAAAACATAGCACTACTGTGTCAGAGAGAAAAAAAAAGCTACAGTCGGAGAGAAAACAAAACATTCTACCAACAAGTATTGGAAAACAAAAGAAAGACCACTTCCTATCAACCTGTTGCAGAAGCCACTCCTGTAGATGTCTAGGAAGAGAAATAATAAATCAGTAATTGCCATGAATAACGAAGGCAACAAGACAGCTCAGAAAGAAAGTGAAAAATTTCCAGAAAGGAACTTAACGATATGGAAATATGTGACTTAAATGATAGATAATTCAAGATTGCAGTTCTGAAAAACCTCAAAGAGATGCAAGAAAACACAGAAAGGCAATTTAATGAACTCAGAAACGCAATCAAAGAACAAAATGAGCAATTTACGAAAGAGATTGAAATTTTAAAAAAAGAACCAAGTGGAATTTCTGGAGATTAAGAACTCAATAGAAAAAATTAAGAATGAAATAACCAGCTTAGGGAGTAGAGTTGCCCAGATGGAGGAAAGAATCAGTGACATCGAAGATAGAAACCTCGAAATTATACAGATGGAAGAAGAAAGAGACTTGAGACTTAAAAGAAATGAAAGAACTCTACAAGAACTTTCTGACTCTACCAGAAAGAGCAATATAAGAATAATGGCAATACCAGAAAAGAAGAAAGAGAGAAGGGAACAGAGAATATATTCAAACAAATTATTAATGAGAACTTCCCAAATTCGAATCCAAGAAGCAAATAGAACACCTAATTACTTCAATCCCAACAGGCCTTCTCCAAGGCACATTGTATTGAACTTGTCTTAAATTAACACCAAAGAAAGAATCCTCAAGGCAGCAAGGGGAAAGAAGATGGTAACCTACAAAGGAAAGCCATTAGATTATCATCAGATTTTTCAGCAGAAACTCTACAAGCCAAGAAGGAGTGGAACCAAATTTTCAAACTATTGAAAGAGAGAAATCATGAGCCAAGAATAAGATATCCAGCAAAGATATTCTTTAGATATGAAGGAGGAATAAAGACCTTTCTAGCCATACAGAAGCTGAGGGGATTTTCTAATACATGACCCGCACTACAAGAAATACTAAAGGAGGCTATTCGACCACATCAACAGGGACAATTTCTGGCAACCAAAACATAAAAAGGGGGAGAATAAATGCCTGAACCGGAATATGGGAATGGAGAAAGTAAGTGTGCTGAAGAAAATGGAATACTCTAAATATCAAACTTTCTTTTACATAATCTTAAGGGTAACCACTCAAAAAGAATCCAGAACTGAAATATATACTGTAATAAAAGAAGAAACAGAGGGAAACATCATAGAATACCACCACACAGAAACAATACCACAGCAAAAAGGCAAAGGAACAATGGAGATACAGCCTTACCAGAAAACTACAGATAGAATGACAGGAAATCCTTACGTATCAATAATCACACTAAATGTAAATAACCTGAACTCACCAATAAAAAGGCACAGAGTAGCAGATTGGATCAAAAAACTAAACCCAACCATATGCTGTCTCCAAGAGACAAATCTCAGCTATAAGGACAAGCATAGACTCAAAGTAAAAGGGTGAACATTGGCACTCCAAGCAAATGGTACCCAGAGAAAATCAGGTGTAGCCATAATGATATCAGATGAAACAGACTTCAGGGTGAAAAAGATAACAACAGACAAAGATGGACATTTTGTAATGGTAAAGGGGACTATACAACAAGAAGAAATAACAGTCATCATTATTTATGCCCCCAATCAGGGAGCACCAAACTCTACCAAGAAACTACTAACAGAACTAAAGGGAGAAATTGACCAAAACACAATTATACTAGGGGACTTAAATACATCATAGACAGCTATGGATAGATCATCCAAACAGAAAATAAATAATGAAATAGCAGCCCTAAATGACACATTAGATGAAATGGACATCATTGACATATGTAGAGCACTTCACCGTAAAACATCAGACTATACATTCTTTTCGAGTGTACATGGAACATTCTCAAGGATAGACCATATATTAGGACATAAAAGCAGCCTCAGCAAATTTAAGAAGATTGAAATCATACCAAGCATATTCTCTGATCACAAGGCTTTGAAATTGGATATGAACTGCGAATAGAAAGCAGGAAAAACACAAATACATGGAGATTAAACAACATACTTTTAATGAACGACTGGGTCAAAAAAGAAATGAGAGGAGAGATCAAAAGATACATAGAAACAAATGACAATGAAAATACATATTACCAAAATTTGTGGGATGCAGTGAAAGCAGTTTTAAGAGGGGAATTTATATCATTACAGGCCTATCTCAAGAAATAAGAAAAATCCCAAATAAATAACCTCATGTTACTCCTTAAAGAACTAGAAAAAGAAGAACAAGTGAAACCCGAGGTCAGCAGAAGAAAGGAAATAAAAAAATCAGAGCAGAGCTCAATGAAATAGAGAACAAAAAGACAATAGAAAAAATTAATGTGACAAAGAGCTGGTTCTTTGAAAAAATTAATAAAATCGACAAATCCTTGGCTAGACTCACTACGATAAAAAGAGAGAAGACACTAATTAACAAAATCAGAAATGAAAAAGAGGATGTTATCACGGACACAACAGAAATACAAACGATCATTCAAGAATACTATGAAGGACTATATGCCACCAAATTCAATAACCTAGAAGAAATGGACAAGTTCTTAGAAACATATAGCCTTCCAAGGCTGAACCATGAAGAACTGGAAAATCTAAACAGACCGATCACCAGTAAAGAAATTGAATCAGTCATCCAAAACCTTCCCAAAAGCAAGTCAGGGACCAGATGGCTTCACTAGTGAATTCTACCAAACCTTCAAACAGGATCTAATACCTATCCTGCTCAAACTCTTCCACAAAATTGAAGAAGAGTCAGTACTCCCTAACTCATTTTATGAGGCCAACATTACCCTGATACCAAAACCTGGTAAGGACAACACAAAAGAAGAAAACTACAGACCTATATCTCTGATGAATACTGATGCAAAAATCCTAAACAAAATTATAGCAAATCGAATACAACAATGCATTAAAAAGATCATGAGAAAACGTGGTTCATTCCAGGGTCACAAGGATGGTTCAACATCCACAAATCCATCAATGTGATACATCACATAAACAAAATAAAGGACAAAAATCATATGATTATATCAATTGATGCAGAATAGCATTTGACAAGATACAACATCCATTTATGATTAAAACACTTAATAAAATAGGTATAGAAAGAAAATACCTTAACATAATAAAGGCTATGTACGACAAGCCCTCAGCTAATCTCATAATTAATGGTGAAAAACTGAAGCCCTTTGCTCTACGTTCAGGAACACGACAGGGCTGTCCCCTATCACCTCTGCTTCTCAACATGGTGTTGGAAGTCCTTGCCAGAACCATCAGGCAAGAGAACGAAACAAAAGGCATCCAAATTGGGAATGAAGAAGTTAAATTATCACTCTTTGCAGATGACATGATCCTATATAGAAAACCCTAAAGACTCCACCAAAAAGCTATTAGAAACAATCAACGAATACAGTAAAGTTGCTGGCTACAAAATCAACGTACAAAAGTCCATTGCATTCCTATATACTAACAATGAAATCTCAGAAAAAGAAATACAGAAAACAATTCCCTTTGCAATTGCAGCAAAAATAATAAAATACCTAGGAATAAACTTAACCAAGGATGTGAAGGACCTATATGCTGAAAACTATAAGACGTTTTTGAACGAAATTGAAGAAGACACAAAGAAATGGAAAGACATTCCGCGCTCATGGATGGAAGAATCAACATAGTTAAAATGGCCATATTACCCAAAGCAATATACAGATTTAATGCAATCCCCATCAAAATCCCAATGGCATTTTTTAAAGAAATAGAATTAAACATCATCAGATTTGTTTGGAACCACAAAAGACCCCGAATAGCCAAAGCAATCTTAAGAAAAAAGAACAATGCTGGAGATACCACACTGCCTGACTGTAGCTTGTACTACAGGGCTACAATAATCAAAACAGCATGATATTGGGAGAAAACCAGACACGTAGACCAATGGAATAGAACTGAGAACCCAGAAATAAAAGCACATAAATATGCACAGATAATTTTTGACAAAGAGCTAAAAACATACAATGGAGAAAAGACAGCCTGTTCAATAAATGTTGCTGGGAGAATTGGAAAGCCACGTGCAAAATTGTGAACCAGGACTGCTATCTGTCACCATGTACCAAAATTAATTCAAAATGGATCAAAGACTTAAGCATAAGACCTGACACAATAAACTGCATATAAGAAAACATAGGTACTCAACTTATGGACCTTGGGTTCAAAGAGCATTTTATGAATTTGACTCCAAAGCCAATGGAAGTAAATGCTAAAATAAACAAGTGGAACTATATGAAACTTAAAAGCTTTTGCATAGCAAAAGAAGCCATCGACATAATAAACAGGCAACCAACTGAATGGGAGAAGATTTTTGCAAACAGTGCCTCTCATAAGGGGCTAATATCCAAAATATACAAGGAACTCATGAAACGCAACAAAAAAAAAAACCAACAACCCAATTGAAAAATGGGCAGAGGACCTGAAGACACATTTCTCCAAAGAGGACTTACAAATGGCAAATAGACATATGAAAAAATGCTCAACATCACCAATCATCACAGAAATGCAAATAAAAACCACAATGAGATATCACGTCACCCCAGTCAGAATGGCTATCATCAACAAGACAAATAGTAACAAGTGTTGGAGAGGCTGTGGAGAAAATGGAACCCTCATACACTGTTGTTGGGAATGCAGACTGGTGCTGCTGTTATGGAAGGCAGTGTGGAGGTTCCTCAAAAAATTACAAATAGAATTACCATATGACCCAGCAATCCCTCTCCTGTGTATCTACCCAAAAAATCTGAAAACATTTATACTTAACGACACATGTTCATTGCAGCTTGTTCATGGTGGCCAAGACATGGAAACCACCAAAGTGTCCTTCGATAGATGAATGGATAAAGAAGTTGTGGTATAGAATACTATTTGGCGGTAAGAAAAGATGATATGGGAACATTTGTGACAACATGGATGAATCTTGAGAGTATGATGGTAAGCGACATAAGTCAGAAACAAAAAGCAGGGAACCCTAAGATTTCACTGATATGTGGTATATAAACCAAAAACAACAAAAGAACAAGACCAACAAATGAGAAACAAAAACTCATAGACCCAGACAATAGTTTAGTGGTTACCAGAGGGCAAGGGGGTGAGGGGTAGGAGATAAGGGTAAGGGGGATCCCCCCCTTCCAATATATGGTGATGGAAGGAGAACTGACTCTGGATGGTGAACACACAATGGGATTTATATATGTTGTAATACAGAATTGTACATCTGAAATTTATGTAATTTTACTAACAATTTTCACCCCAATAAATTAAAAAGAAAAAAAAAAGTAATTTTCAGCCCTTGCCTAGGAACACTGGAGAAATTAAGCACTGCAAAGAAAAAATAAACTGTAGTGAGAGCCGAGCCGTAGGAGATTTATGAAGAAAAAATTTAGACAGGTTGAAAAGTTGGGTCCTATAAAGATCTCACATGGGGCTCAACCAGGCAGCTAAGATCTTCAGGGAATCCCCCATGTCTTTAGCTATGCTTGGCTCCCCCTGCCTTTCCTAGCTTCTACTTAGGTGCCCAGACCTGGAAGGGCCCCTTCACTTCTGGGCTTTGCTGGCAGGCAGATCCCTTATAGCTAGATAACTGGCTAATGTGATATACTCACTTTGAACTCTTAAGTGTAGTTCGTAGTTTCAAATATTACTACTTCCTAAAAACATAAATATGACTTCAATGACTTAACCCAAAGCAGTTAGTGATATGGCCATTTCAATCATTGTGGCAAGGCCAATGGGGAAGATACTGAGAAATTCAGCTTTCTGCAGGCCTCAGATCATACCATCCCTGCATTGCCAGTGTGCCATATTTAAGAGCTTTGTCTATGGTCAGCTAAGCTAGGGCTCCAGTCCTGGTTCCAAGATTTACCAAGAATGTAAGCTTGGGTTCAGTCCCATCATCTGTAAAATGGGTATAATCTGCCTTTAGGGTGGCTTGAGATGATGCTTGTGAAAATCTGGTACAGTGCCTGGCACACTAGAAGAGCTCAATAGATCATAGTTAATCTGACTATGTTAAAAATAGTTACTAGTTGAAATTCCTAAGAGAATTGACTTAGTTACCAGACTTCACCCCCTACATACACTAAAGAAAGAAGCTTTTAGAAAGAGAGTGTTCCACCAACGTTCATCCAATACAGATTTATTCATTCATTCACACGTTCAACAAATATTTATTCAGTGTTTATCTTAGGTCAGGCATTTAGTAAAATAATAGGATTAATACAAAAACTAAGAACGCTGCCAGTCCTTAAGCAACAGCCAGTCCTCTGGCTTTTAAGAAGCTCCGATAACTGCTCAAACTTTGTTTTCTTTTTGAAGACCCTAAGAAGGGAATGGGGGAAAGGATTCTATTTGCACTAATCCATAAACAAATGCATCACTTTGGAAAATTGGAAAGCAGGAGTCTTCCAAATTTGTTCTTCTTTTTCAGAATTGACTTGGCTATTCTGCGTCCATTGTGTTTCTATATGAATTTTCTGATCATCTTGTCAATTTATGCAAATAAAACAAAACAGAAAACTCTGGGGTTTTGATAGGGATTGCATTGAACGTGTAGAACAGTTTGGGGAGTATTGCCATTTTAACAATATTCTCTTCCAAGATTTAATGATCCCTTACTATATGCTAAGCATAGTTCTAAGTGCTTCATATGTAGTAACTGAGCTTAATCCTCATACCAACCGTATATGGTAGATGCTATTATATCCATTCTTCAGATGAAGATGTTGAAGAACAGAAAAAAACCATTGCAATCTAGCTCGAGAGGCTATACGACACTCATGAAAGAAGACTTCCAGGACTGCTTCATAAAGTGGCAAGAAAGATGGGATAAGCGTGTTCAAAGCTAGGGGGAGTATTTTGAGGGGGATTGATAACATCGTGTCTTTTACTGTAATAGTTCTTTTTTTTAATTTAAACATTCACCATATTTGTTAATCACACCTCGTAGTCTTAGCTATTCTACTATGTTGCTTTCCACATACACGCGCATGTACACACACACACAATTCACTTATGGATCCCCATTGCTTTTAAAATTGGTCATACTATTTATAATAGCCTAGAACTATTAGTTTGATCTTCTCTAACCCCTGCCTACCTCTCCAGCCTCAACTCTTGCCATTCTCAGTTTTGCAGTTCAACCTATATCCACCCCAGACGGCTTTAGTTCCCCGTACAAGTCATGCTCTTTTTCACCTCTATGCCTGCAGTCAGGTTTCTGAGGCGAGACCCTGGAGGAGTGGAGTGTAGTGATGGAGTCCCAGAGAGCAGTTTCCAGGCTCTCAGCTTCACATGGAAAGGTGTTGGCTTGGTTATTTGATGGCCATCAGCTAATATTACTAATCACTAATATTACTGCCATGGCTACACCGGCAAGGTTGGTTGGCAGAGAAGCGGACGGTGGATTGCGGATCATGTGGATCCTGCTTCTTGTAACTCCAACCCAGCCACCAGCGAGAATATAGTGGTACGAACCCCCTATCCATGGCTCTGTTGGTGTTCCTTTTTGGCCTCACCATATTTTGTGTTCACCCACCAAGAGCGGGACCAGAGACCCTGCATTACACTTGGCGCAGCGAGCAGGGTCTCAACCAGCTCGGGGAACAGGAAATGCAATCTGCTTGGGAGAAACATGACCTCTCAGTAAATTGGTGTTTCTCTTGAGCCTCCGGATGGCATACCATCCTCTTGGCCATAGCAAGCGTCACCTGCCATTTGGTAATTCGCTGCTGCTGTATGCTCCTAGAGTTGTGGACAGCTTACACCGGGGCCACCACCCACTCAGACACCTGGTGCAGCAAGCAAGATTCCAGCCAGGTAAGAATGATGTCTGTCTCTGGACAGGAGGACATGTGGCCCCCACACAATGTGTGGTACCCGGTAGTCACTGTTCTCAGGAGTTGGACCCCTGTGGAGGGGTGAGAAGACGTGGATGGCTCTCTGGCCAGCATAGAAAGGGCCCTGTAGGTTTTAACTGAGCAGATGCTGGAGAAGATGAAAAGTACAGCCAGCCGTGTGGGCTGGATGTTCCTCACCATGTTGCGTTGTAACATGAAAAAAGCACTTATTATAGCAGCTCAGGTACGGGACCGGCAGGCCATGTGGGAGGCACTGGAAGCTCAGATCTGCCAGTTAGAAGAGGTGCTCCATGGTGGAGACTCTGAGGCAGAGGCAGACAACACGATTGGAAGCAATGTAGCTCCCTACCTCCATGACCTGCCCATCCTGCAGCAAAAGGTGAAGCATGAGCAAACTTTGGGCCCCGGGGGCATTGCTGCCGGTAACCCAGCTATGACTGAGTTCACAACCTACTCCCCTTACACTCCCACTGAGCTGTAGGAGGTGGGAAGGTGATGCCGACAGCGCCCTGGAGAGCCAATCTCGGCTTGGCTGCTGCATTTATGGGATGAGGGGGCAGACAGCATTCTCTGCTCCCCAAGGCGAAATAGAAAAGCTAGCCTCCATGACAGTGCCTCCGTCCCTGTGATAAAGGTTACAGAACTGCCATAGGTTGGCCCACGACCAGGGCAACCACACTCTAATGGAGCGGCTCACCACTGTGGTACGCACAGTATGGGGAGAGGCTGGCGAGCTACCAGACACTGTGAGTAAATGGCAATCGTATGCCAAACTTGCTCAAATCATCCATGAAATGAGTATGAGACATGCTATGTTCAACCCTAATATGCGGTGGGCCGGATGACGAGTGTTTTAAAACCAGCATGAGACATCTGGTTTTAGATACTGCCCCTGTAAATGCTCTTGGATCCTTGGTTGCCATTCTTACGCCCTATGTGGGACGGCAGATCCATGAAGTTACCATTGCCATGGCCAGCCTTGGGGATGTTGAAAGCTGGCAGCAAGGGAAGTTAAGACATGAAGTCCAAGAAGGTAAGGCCTGGAAACCCCAGTCAAAAGTAAGCGGGCGAGGTCACGGGCCTCAGAAAGTAACATGCATGCAGATGTGGCATGATCTCGTGGCAGCAGGGGTTGATCAGGAAAAAATACACCGACAACCCAATGCACTCTTGTTGGAACTTTGGAAACTTCGCCAGAACAGCAATTCCGGTGAAGCCTAAAGAAGTCCGGAAAAGTGTGACCCGTCTCCTTCCAGGACTTCATGAGGCAGCTTGAGGCCGACTCCTTTCAGCTTGACTGGGCGGGGGGTAAGGTACCCGGTCAGAGGGGACAAGCGGGGACTGGAGGCCCCATGTGGATATGTCCATACATTGGTCCCCTTCTAATGTGCATAGGCTTTTGGCCCTGGTTGACACTGGCACAGACTGCAGTCTTGTTTATGGGAACCCAGAACTGTTCCCCAGACAAGCAATCTGCATTGATGGCTCCAGAGGAAAGATGGTGATGGTAAAAGCTGTTTCCTTACCACTGGGTATAGGAAGGCTTCCCCCCACATACCTACAAGGTGTATGTCTCCCCCATTCCGGAATATATTCTAGGGATGGACGTGCTACATGGCCTCAGTTTACAGATGGCGGTAGGAGAGCTCCGTCTCCAGATCCAGGTGGTGAAAGCGGTGACATGCGGGCATGCTCACCACCCTCCTTAAGTGTTGCCGCAGCCCCGGCGTGTGGTTACAGTGAGACAGTACCGCCTGCCAGGAGGGCAGGAGGAGATTGGTTGTACAATTTTGGAATTGGAGAAGGCACATATTGTGAGGCCAACGCACAGTCCCTTTAATTCCCCACTATTGCCTGTCAAGAAGCCAGATGGGACCTGGCAAATGACTGTGGACTATAGGGTGAATAAGGTGATGCCAAATTTGCAAGCTGCAGTGCCTTCAATTCATGATTTGATGGATTGTCTGACTGTCTGCGTGGGAACGTACCAATGTGTAGTGGACTTGGCAAATGCTTTTTTCTCCATTGACATTGCACCCAAGTGTCAAGAGCAGTTTGCTTTTACTTGGGAAGGGCAGCAATGGACTTTTCAAGTACTTCCTCAGACATACTTGCACAGCCCCCTGTCTGCCATGGGTTTGTAGCCCAGAACTTGGCACAGTGGGATCACCCATCCTCTGTGGTCCTGTTTCATTATGTTGATGATATTTTACTAACATGATTCTCTTTCAGATTTAGAGCAAGCAGCTCCCTCTCTTCTCCGCCACCTGAAGTCATCTGGCCTGGCGGTGAACGAGGAAAAGGTCCAAGGCCCTGGCTTATCTGTCAAGTTTTTGAGTGTTGTGTGGTCGGGTAAGACAAAGGTCATACCTGAAGCAATTATTGATAAGATATAAGCATTTCCCCGGCCGACCAAGGTCTCCCAACTGCAGATGTATTTGGGTCTGCTCAGGTATTGGCAGGTGTTTGTACCCCATTTAGCATAAATAGCAAGGCCCTTGTGTTCCATGATAAAAAAGGGGCCTCATGGGATTGGACAGAGGGTATAGAGCAAGGTTTTGTTGCCACAAAACAGGCAGTGCAGCAGGCACAGGCTCTGCAAATAGTAGACCCTGGTCGCCCGTTTGAACTTGATGTTCACGTAGCCCCCGGAGGGTATGGTTGGGGCCTCTGGCAACGGCAGCGGTGTCTCCTGTCACCTGTGGGATTTTGGTCCCAATTGTGGAAAGGAGTGGAAGTCTGCTACTCTCTAATAAAGAAACAACTGGCTGCTGTATACGCAGCCCTAGTGGCCACAGAAGCCATCACAGGAACGGCACGGGTATTGGTTCAAATAATCTATCCCATCCAAGGGTGGGTCCGTACCTGGACCAAAAGACCCAAAATGGGGTGGCACAGACCACCCCCCTTGCCAAGTGGGGTGCCTACTTAGAGCAATGTAGCACCCTTAGTTCAAGCCCTTTGAGCACAGATCTACAGCAAATCTTGGGGCCTGTGGAGCTTGTAGCCCAGGCTGAGCCAAGCACTCTTCCTAGCGGGGAAGATTTGGAGCCTTCGCCCTACAGAGTAGGACAGTCCCCAGTACCTGAAGATGCCTGGTACACTGATAGTTCTAGCTGGGGAGCTGCAGCCATTTGAACGGCTATTGGTGTGTAGCCCCAAATAGACACCATTTGGTTTGATACCGGGATGGGCCAGAGTAGCCAGTAGGCTGAGCTATGGGATGTATGTATGATAATCAGCCACGAGCCCAGGCCCCTAGTTATTTGTACTGACAGTTGGGCGGTGTTCCAGGGCCTAACGTTGTGGCTCCCTATGTGGAAACACCAAAACTGGTTGGTAGGACACTGTCCACTGTGGGGTCAAGCCATGTGGCAGGACCTCTGGGACCTAGGGCAGGGAAAGGAGGTGACCTTAATGCAAGTCACAGGTCACTCCCCTTTAGTGTCCCCAGGTAGTGATGAAGCAGATGCCCTAGCACAGGTCCGATGGTTAGAACGGGCCCCTGCCACTGATGTGGCCCATTGGCTGCACAGGAAATTGCAGCACGCTGGAAGCTGAACCATGTCGCAGGTGAGCAGATGCTGGGATCTGCCTTTGAAATGGCAGGAGATAGCAGATGCCTGCTATGACTGTGCCTTCTGTGCCCAGGATAGCCCCCAACAGCAGAGGCTTTCCTGGGAAACAGCAGATTATGCGACGGAGGGTGCCCCTCCCTTGCTGGCAAGTGGATTACATTGGACCCCTGCCTAAGGCCTACAAAGCGATATATGCATTCACAGCAGTGGACACTGCTATGGGGTTGATGTTTGCTTGGCGGTGTCCAGCTGCGGATCAACAGCATACACTGGTCGCTCTTACATGTGCACCCTGTATGAGCGCCCCCAAGTCATTGAAAGTGGCAGGAGTACCCATTTTACGGGACAAGAAGTGCCCGTAAAATGCCTGGCTGGGCTGCCAGGATGGACGTACAATGGTTGTTTCATACCTTGTACAATCCACAAGCAGCTGGCATGATTGAATGCTACAACGGCCTTTTTTTTATTTTTTATTTTTTTATTAGTTTCAGGTGCACAAGACAAAGTAATACTTAGATGTTTATCATTTATATCCCTCACACTGTGTGAACCCCCCTCCTCCATCCACTATCCCTCTGACATTGCACAGAGCCATTACATTTCCACAACGGCCTTTTGAAGCAAGGCCTCCGAGTGTCAAAACACCCTCCCATGATGTGTGACTGGGCCTCGTGTCTGTGGGACGTCTTGAGAATCCTGAATGAGATCACGGAAGGGAGGGCCCGCACCAGTAGAAGCTCTGCTACATTGAACGGTCTATCCCATTCAGTCACAGGTTACCACAAGTGAGACTCTGTTAAAGCCAGGCTATGGCAGAAATGGAAACATTTTGCTGCCAGGACCCACATGCTTGAAAGCAGGGGAACAGCAGCAATGGACTTGGCCCTGGTGGGTCAAAAGCCCCCACAATTTGCAAGTTATGCCAGGGATAGTGGCTGAGTGGCCACCACATGTGACTGGTATATGGAGGTCCCAATGTCGAGACGATTTTGCGGGGAATCTATGTACTCTTGCTATGGCCTACTATGGGGACCCCTGTTCTGCTACATGTTGAAAATACGCAAGGGACCCCAAGCACTGCCATAAAGGTCTGGTACCACAACCAGGAAAGGTGCTGGTGGCAGCGACCCTCCTTTCCCAGGACAAAAAGCTAGCATGTATCCTCCCAGATGGAAGGGATTTGCCATTGTTGGTTCCTATGACTTCTATTTTTTTTCTGCCCGTAGGTGCCTATGGGCTATTACGATAGTGGATTGGGCCCACACTTTTAATGGTGTGGTGAATCAGTCATCTTATCAGATTGGCTCGGAACTGCCGATTAGTTCAGCCCCAGGTTGCCGCAGAAAATGTGCTGTTTCAGGTGGCAATGGCTGTATAAGTAGACATCAGGGGACACCCCCTGGGACATTACTTGAACTGGCCTGAAACTTTTTCTTATGAGCTGGGTTCCTGGCACAGGGCCCCTCACAAAGGACGCTGGTTGCGTGGGGTGTGAGGCGAGAACCTGGAGGGGTGGAGTATAGGGACAGAGCCCCAGAGAGCAGTTTCCAGGCTCTTGGCCTCATGTGGAAAGGTGCTGGCTCGGTTATTAGATGGCTGTCAGCTGTAATCAGATAGCCATCAGCTGTAACTAGTTGGCCATCAGCTGTAACCGGTTAACCTTGCCTATGCTGGCAAGGTTGGTTGGCAAAGAAGCGGACGGTGGATTTTACGGATTGTGTGGATCCTGCTTCTTGTAACTCCAACCCAGCCACCAGTGAGAATATAGTGGTGTGAACCCCCTATCCATGGCTCCGTTGGTGTTCCGTTTTGGCCTCACCATATTTTGTCTCCACCCGCCGAGAGCAGGACCACAGACCCTGCATTACAGGATCTCTTGGCTCTTTTCTCCCTTTCTTTCTCCTCCCCTATACCTAACTAACTTCTATATACCTTTAATGGTCCACTCAGATATTGCCTCTTCCAAAAAGCCTTTGCTGAGCAGTACAGATTTGTCACTCTTTTGTGCCCTATTATGCTTTGTTCACATCCATTTCAGTGCCCTTACTGGACTGTTTTATAACTGTCTTTTTATACATCTGTCTCCCTCAGTAAGCTATGTGCTCCCAGCGCTTTTCCCTACTGCACCCAAATATCTTGCTTTACCCTTTTACTTCTGTGTATGTTTTTCTAGAACTTTTGCATTCCAGCCTTTGGCATATGTTATAATGTCAAGAAGAACAGAAAGGGACTATAAGATTTTGTCTCTTTGTGTGTGACTGTGTGAAAAGGAGATATGAGGACATACTGGGGATCATGAACATTTTTGAAGAAATTGAGATCACATGGCAAAAAGATTTCAGAGCTTAGTTTTTATAGTTTGGTAAGAGTAAACTTCTTTAGGGTAGGCTAGACCTCCAAATATATGACTCAAATACAGTCATGTAACATTCCAAGACAGGTATTCATGGTGAGCAGGATAGTTCTCCTCCACATGGTCAGTGAGGGACACAGGCTGATAGAAGTCCCTAAGTCATCCTGGGTTACCACATCACAGTCAGCCGGAAGATGAGAACATGGAGGAGCACACATGGGAGACCTCTATAGGCCAAGACTGGAAGTACCACTCATCATTTCTCTGAACATTCCATTATGAAGAATTTAGTAGTGGCCAAACCTCACTACAAGGGAGACTGGGAGATGGAGGCCAGTCATGGGCTCAAGGAAGAAAAGAATGGTATTGGTGGGGAAGCTAGTGACCTTCCTAGATATGTTAACAGTAAATTTGGTCTAGTAAGATATATGACACATATCTGTTTAACCTTTTCCATGGGAGCTGGAGTAGTCAAATATAAGCAGTATTTAAAACCATGGCTGACAGCTGCGCTCCCTATTGAGCTGCTTACCAGGAAAGAGCGGCTGGAGGATGACTTGCAATGCTGGTGATTCTTTAACCATTAATCACTGACACTTTGTAGTTTGCTTTTAGTAAATTCCCAGCTAAGTTAGTATACAATTTTATAATATTGGCCCCCAAATAAACGTTTCCTCCTTTGTATGTCTAGACTACAAATGGTGTTAAGTGGATAGCAAAATAGCAATCTGATTCATTGCTAGCCAACCAAGAGGTGATTAGAAACAAAGGGGGAAAAAGACAAAATCAAAAAGGAACTCATTTCCATTCCAAATCATAGCCATAGGCATGAGATGATACCCTGCCAGTTTGTGTTTGCCCAAAGTGCACATTTGTTGATGATTTCATGTAGGCCAGAAGAATGAGTAAATGTGAATCATTTTGAAATGAAATATCCCCACAATTCTCTGCTAAGAGGCGTGTAAATTCCCAGGATAATTTTGTAAAACAGCTACCCAGGCTCTACCTCCAAGAGAGGCTCATTTAGTCAGCCTGTGGTGCCACCTGGGAATCTGGATATTTTAAATGTCCCTTGGATAATTCTGATGCAATGCCCAGTTTTGGAGACCATTTCTCTAACATGATGGGATGAGAATAGGGAAACATGCCAAAGCACAAACCAGAATGATTTTGTTTAACATACGAAATGAATAAGCCTAAGCAAGATCTAGTCTCATAGCTTAACATGTAAAGCTGTCTCTGGGGTTAGACCCATTCATGGGAACCCAGAAATCAGGCCTCTTTTGGGGTCTGGCCATGCAGCTGGCTGTAAACTAGGAAAGGTATTACGAATGTAGACTTCCTCCTGGTCATCTCAGATGCCTAACTTGTTCTCTTCTTTTCCCAGTTTGTTGCACAGCCCAATTGCCAACAGTTGCTTGCCACTCTCTGGTATGACGGCTTTCCTGGATGGCGGCGGAAACACTGGGTAGTCAAGCTTTTGACCTGCATGACCATTGGATTCCTGTTTCCCATGTTGTCTATAGCTTATCTGATCTCACCCAGGAGCAACCTTGGTCTGTTCATCAAGAAACCCTTTATCAAGTTTATCTGCCATACAGCATCATATCTGACCTTTCTCTTCATGCTTCTCCTGGCTTCTCAGCATATCGTCAGGACCGACCTCCATGTACAGGGGCCTCCCCCAACTGTTGTGGAATGGATGATATTGCCTTGGGTTCTCGGTGAGTCAAAGAGACCAGGAGATATGGCCAGACTGACTGCTGGTCCTGTCTAAAGAAACTACTGGAATAGACAGTTGTACTGGCCCTGAACTAGGGCACCTTTCTTCTGTGCAGTGGGGTAGTCTTCTGTTGAGAGTCTCAGAAATGTGATTCCTTCTTCCCCGGGCCCTAGTCACTCAGTATTGCCTGGTTCACAGTGAGATTGGCAGTGCACCCAGCATTTTTTTCTGCCAACTTAACATCCTCAAAAACAAGGAAGGTGTGTATGTCAGTTGGTTTAGAGGGAAATCCAAGTGTCAGTCATGGTGGGTCTAGGTGAGCTAGACAGGGTAAGTCTATTCGATGCCCTCTTGCCCATAACTGGGGAAGGGGACACTTAGATCTACTGCTTTCTCATGTCTATTCCACACAATCCCAGTACTTATTCAGGGTAGACATCCTATTTGGATACAGATTTTGCAATCAGGAGGAGAACCTGGGAAATACACACAATTCATGGTAAAAGCAGCCTTATTAGCAGTGTCCAGGCATAATTAGATTGCACTGGACCCTCCAATGCATTGCCATCCTCCAAATCCTTGCTACTCAAACTGTGGTCCTCCATCCAGCAATGTCAGCATCATCTGGACACTTGTTAGACATACAGAATATCAAGTCCCACCCTAGAACTATGGAATCAGAATCTGTATTTTGACATCATGCCCAGATGGTTCACATGCACTTCTGCTTTCCATATTCTAAGGCTAAAGAAACATCTATGTTATTGGACACAATTCCATGAAACCTCCACACAATGAGAGGAAAAAGAGGAAAAAATGATTCTAAATTATTTTGGGCCCCACTGCCTGGCTTCAGCACCAACATCTGGTAATTTTGTCCATCGTCAACTTCCTCACCTTAAAACTCATTGAGAAGTTTTACCTCTAGCACATAGTGGAATCTGAGGACAATGGGATAATACTGATCTCATTAATTTACTGATGAAATTATTCCTACTTTAAAATGGGAAGAGGGTAGAATCAAGTAACCCAAAATTATAACAGCATTCCAGTAATCATAGTAACAATGCTAAAAGTGAGTATTAGCCAGAAAAGTATAATATATGTGCATCTTCAGGTTTGGCAAGTTCCAGATGGGGAGGTGAGATAGGAAAAAGATAAGTGATTATCCCCTCTAGGGACTTCAGTCCACTGACCCCAATTAATTCATTAATTTCATCTTTCTTTACTTGGGGGAATCTGATTGAATATGATGATTATTCTGACCCTGTGAAAAAATTAACCTTTTGCCTCCATTCTTCAGGTTTCATTTGGGGGGAGATTAAGGAAATGTGGGATGGTGGATTTACTGAATACATCCACGACTGGTGGAATCTGATGGATTTTGCAATGAACTCACTCTACCTGGCAACTATTTCCTTGAAGATTGTGGCCTATGTCAAGGTAATTTGGAATGTCTACCATTTTTCTTAAGCAATGATTTTGGTGACATTAAGCTTTAGCACTGGGAACCTAAAGAGTTTAGGGGGAAAGTGCTGATGACAGTCCAATTTATGCAGGAAGTACCATATAAACAGACATTCTTCCAATGGTTTGTAAGCAGTGTCCACACAAACAAAGAAAGTGGAGAATGGAGCAATTTGCAAATGAATCCTTAGCCTGTTAAACTCAGAGAGTAAAAGGGTCTTCAGCCACCCATCTACCCAGTCATTGTTTCAATCTTCCCTACAATATCTTTCCCAAGAAGATGGCCCACCAATGCTTGCATAGGACAGGAACAGAAAATTCACTGAATTCACTACTCCAAAAGCCCCTCTGAACCCTTGTTACTCCACTAAAAAGTGCTAACTTTATATTTTTCTATTATTGTTCTCCTTGTGACATATTAATTAGTAATCCTTCCCTGTAGGGTCAAACAGAACAAGGCTGTTCCTTCTCCATAATAGTGCTTCCAATATGAAGTCATCTCTCCCTAACCTGCTGAGTTGTCTCTTCTCTAAATATTCATACTTCCCTCAAGTGTTCTTCATATGACAAATAGCAGAACACTAGAAATTTCACTGCAGGAGACAGAGATCTTTAATCATGTCTGCCTCCCTCACCACTTACACCACTAGGATGATTATTCAAGCTGTTAGGAATCCAGCTTTTTGAGTATCACCCAGTCCATGCCTCTCTACCAACTAAGATAATGTACATACACATACACACACACCACCACCACCACCAAAACCTTGATGTTTTTCCTGCACAATGAATTATCCTGAAACATCATTTTATGTCCTGCCCCTCACATTGGGTAGATACAGGCTCCAAATTTAGATTTGGTGCTCATTAGATAATGGAATGGCCATCCTCTTTCCACACTGAGTTGAACTTATCCAGCATGAGGAAAAGCTGACAATTCAGTCTCCAGGATAATCTAGTCAACCATGCTTTTTGGCACTAAACTCCACATTAAAAAATTTTAAAATGAGAATATGGCTGTCCCCCTAATCTCCAACAACTTGGTTTATTTTATATCCCTAATATGCATATTGCATAAATTTTAAGACATTAGGAGTTAGTCATATGGATCATAAATATTAAATGTGGTCATGAAACATTTTTGAAAGAAGCCTAAGAGTATGCCTTATACTTGTGGTGATCATTTAACACAAACTTACAACTTCCTTACAAGAGAAAGCTGGTGGGGAAAATGTTTGAACCTCTAGTTAATGTGCCTGGATGAAATCCATGTCATTCTGGCAATCTGCTGACTAAGTAACACTGTTTGCCTTAAAACAAACACATTTCTTCATTTAGAAGTATATTTATACACTGGAAAGACAATAAATTATCAATCTAGAAATTGGTGGGTTTTGCTTAAATAGGAAAGTTTAGAATGAGTGACCAAGAAAAGGATTAACTCTTGGGGGTGTGAAAATGTGTCTATAGATGCCCAACATTAGCTAATTACATAACCTGTCCAACTTTACTGGTAAGGCTTCCAAGGAGCTTGACACTTCCCCACCACAGACTGTAAGGATAAATAAGCTGTACTAAGCTGAGTAAATATCCTTCAACTGACAAACACTTAACTCAAAGGAGACATTTGCCAAGAAGTTGGAGTCCTTCTCAAAAAGGGAAAATTTACAAAGCAAGACATGTCACATGCAGACTTTGGATTTCCAATGAGAAATTATAAATGGACAGTCTGGTCCATTCATCCACATAGCACACCAGCCTGAGATGAACTCCAAGTAGGATGAGCCAATCTCTATGAGGAAAGCCACAAGAACTGGTCACCAAGCCCCTTGAAACATTTCAGATCACTGTTGTACTGAGAAAGTACAGAAGCACCATGGGCTGGCCTTAAAGAGGATCCTCCATGAGAGCAAAAAACTAGCTAGATATAGATATAGATATAGATATATAGATATAGATGTAGAGACATATATCTATCTAAACATATCTGTCTATCTATAGCTATCTATCTATCTATCTATCTATCTATCTATCTATCTATCTATCTATGGTCTACAACAACAGAAACCAAAAGGCACACATCAAAGTAATCAAAGGGAAAAAATACACGTAAAGTTGGCCCTCGTGCCCCACATAACTCTACAAATGGAGAATAATTGTCCTTTTGTCACCTAGGATAGAACCACCTAGATTTATCCCACCACCACCTTACTTCCTTATGTACAGACTAAATCTGAACTTTGATGCTTATTGAGTTGTAGTTCTTTCTTCAGCAAGTATTTGGCTGCAGGCAAACACACACCCACTCTTGTTATGATTGAGTCCCCACATTAGACTGTCCCTCTTCCTTACTTTTGAGTTGACAGAGTGAAATTCACACCCCTTTGAAAGTCATGGAGGCCACTTTTCAAGGTGCATTCCATCTCAAATAATATAAGAAAAATCACTTGCCTCCCAATAGCACTAACTCAAGAGTCAGGAAACCTGAGTTTAATCCCTTCTCTGATAATCACAAACTGGATTACATAGGTCATCCTTCTACCTCCCTGAACCTTAGATTATGCTTCTGAAAATATGATTGGGCTAAATCAGTGACTTTCAACTTTTTAATTTTTTCCATGGGACCACATCTTGAAGTTAAAACTTACACAGAACTTCAATATATTTAAGAGATTAAAAGATTGAACTTGGGGTGACAACCCCAATAAATTTAATTTAAAAAAAAAAAGATTGAACTTGGATAAGGAGTGGGTCTTCTAGGCCTCCTGTTTGGCTCCCACAGTGGCCAGCAGATGCCTCCAATGAACCCTCAGGCTTCAAGGAACACAGTTGGAAAACCACTTGTGTTAGATCAGAGGTCAGCAAACTATGGTTTGCAGGGAAAATTTGGCTTTCTACCACAGCTATGTGTTTACATATTGTCTATTAGTTCTATAAGAAAAGAGTTGAGTAGTGGCTATAGAACCCATGTGGCCTACAAAACCAAAAAATATGTACTATTTGGCTCTTGACAGAAAATGTTTGCTGACCTCCATGCGAAATGAGCTCCAAAGGTATTCCCAAGTCTCATATTCTATAATATCTTTCTGCAAAAGTATATACAAAACATAGATTTGCCACAAAAATCATCTTTCACACTTCTGAGTGTTCTGCAAATCCAGACTTATCATCCCATGGGCAGCAGAGTTCCCTGTGGTTATAGTTGTGGCTGTGGAAAGAGAAAGCCCTAAATTATGAGCTCTACATGTTCCAATTGATAATTTCTAGTTTTAAAATATAGGTCTGTTTTGTTATCAGCAAAGAGTCTTCATCTTTCACATATACCTCAAAACCTTTAAAGGCCTATTTAACATATGTGCTGTGATATCAATTATAATATAAGTAACACTTAATAGAAATAGTGCTGGACTGAGTGTTTAGAGACCTGAGTTTTAGTCCTGGCTCTGCCATCAACTTGCTGTGTGATTTTAAGCAAGTCACTCTGCCTCTGTATATTCCAGTTCCTCCACTTTCAAAACAGGCATAATAATGCACATCCCCTCACAGCAATGCAACAAATATTTTCTGGAAGGAAAAATGTAGAGATACCAGATTTGGCTAAGAATGTATAAAACTGATTGACCACATAAAGTCTACCTGAAACAGAAGCAGAAGTGTAGCAAGGATTCTCCAAAGTCATCTTTGACAGTAAAGAATATTGCATACACACAAATGACTTTAATACCAGTTTCCTCAATTGTTGGAACTGAAGCACATTTTAGAAATGCTAACAATATAATTTGGCCCCCAGCGCAACTTTTACTTTCTCAGAAAAGTTGTTTACATTTAGTCCTGAGAAATTGTGATATTTAGGTAAGAGCTCAAGGCAATATGCTTCAGATTGAATTCCAGGCATAATCTACTTCCGTCTTGGGAAGGTAATAAGGAATTTCTTATATATCCATAACATCTCCCCTTATGGAGTAGAGAGACTTTCACATATGGATACATAATCACAAATGTGTGTAGTGGGTAGAAGTAGATATTTTCCCCATTCTATGGTGAAGTTGAGAGATAGAGGCAGTTTCAAGTGACAAAGTCCAATTGGACCTTAGGTCTCAAAATAAAGCCATCTATCTACATGGCGACATCCAATGTTCCAGGAGCTGGAAGTCCAGGACAGGGCTGAAAAATCTCAGAAATGCTGGCTCTTCCCCTCCTTTAATCCCCAGGTTCTTCTTTTGTGCTAGAGGGACATTTGAACTTTGTAAGGCTATCAAAGGAAAAATAAAAAACAACAACCATACACCACTGTGTGGGCAATACTAAATTCACTACGTGGAAGGTTAACATGCCATTTGTAATAGTATGGAATACATTACACACTGCTAAAAATTCAGGAGGAAATTGAGCAACAACCCTCTAAGGATGTTCAATCAGCCCTAAACTGTA
Organism: Rhinolophus hipposideros; assembly: GCF_964194185.1. NCBI lineage: Eukaryota > Metazoa > Chordata > Mammalia > Chiroptera > Rhinolophidae > Rhinolophus > Rhinolophus hipposideros. The sequence continues at coordinate 44,933,732 of NC_138046.1, forward strand.
GTCGATAAGGAAGTCAGGATGAACACTGCACACTAAGGAGGCTGAACCTATTCCTTCAGTAACAACTTGTCTGTGGTGCTCAGAATAAAATGGGAGACTAAGAAGGTAAATCTGATTTGAAATCTCATAAGGAAGCAGAGCAGTTTGTCCCCACTACCTTGGGCATATGAGTGGCTCAGTTCCAGTGATATTCCCCAACAGTCTGGCAAACTCACATTTAGAAAATGTCTGTGGTTAAACTGCAGGTCTTAGCTGCGAAATTCATTTTTCTATGTCTGTATGCTGGGTATATATTTGGATGGGAGTGGGAAGAAGAGTTATTAGCATCATGTATTGGTTGGATGGGGAAAAAAGTAGTGCCATGCATGGGGTCTATTGTACAAATGAATGCTTGATGCTTACTTTGGTGGCTTTATTTAGGTGCAGAAGAAAAGAGGGAAAGTTTAACAAATGCTCACTGTACCTCTCATCTTATACACTTGTTTCTTTCAGTATAATGGTTCTCGTCCAAGGGAAGAATGGGAAATGTGGCACCCGACTCTGATTGCAGAAGCACTCTTTGCGATATCCAACATTTTAAGTTCGTTGCGGCTCATATCTCTGTTCACAGCCAACTCCCATTTAGGGCCTCTGCAGATCTCTCTGGGGCGTATGCTGCTTGATATCCTCAAATTCCTCTTTATCTACTGCCTGGTACTGCTGGCTTTTGCCAATGGATTGAACCAGCTTTACTTTTATTATGAGACCAGAGCAATTGATGAGCCGAACAACTGCAAGGGAATCCGATGTGAGAAACAGAACAATGCTTTCTCCACGTAAGACCGCTACCCCCACTCTTGTGCCTTTTTTATGCCTTCTCCTTCTTTGCCCTATTTTCGGTCCATAGCTTCATCACTGACTCTTGAAATTATCCACAAAGCTCATTCATGGAAAACCCAAAAAGGTCTGAGGTGGAGGAAGGTCCTTCCCACTCTACAGGGGACTGGAAGAGGAGGTGGAGTTAGGTTTGGGAGAAAAGAGACAAATGCATAACTGGGTGACAGTAACCCACCCAAAGAGTTAGTTCCAAACTATTTTGGTGTCATCCCATATTTTTAAAGGCATTAATGGAGAGGGGGTAAATAATTCCTCACTCAAAAAAGCATCACTCACCAAGGAAATGAAATACCAAAGGCTATTCCTCTGACTACCAAAGCTAACTTCATTATTCTGAATCAAGAACAAGGAAAAAGGATGAAAAAATAATGCACCGTGTGATATTGTGATTTATAATAAGACATATGTGTTTGGTCTCTATCCCCTATTTCTGGCACACAGTTCCTAAAAGCCTTGGAATTTCCTAAGAGATGAGAGCGATAAATGTGTCTTTTGTTGTGTTACTGAGGTGACCTTTAGAAAGTACCAAAGGAAGGGAGCTGGTAGCCAGTGGAGCCAACCAATTGATTAGAGGGCTAGAATTTTCAGTCCCATCCTCCTGACCTCTGGGGAGGGGAGAGAAGCTAGAGATTGAGTTCAATCACCAATGGCCAATGAATTTAATATATCATGCTTATGTGATGAAGCCTCCATAAAAACCCAAAAGGATGAGTTTCTGAGAGCCTCTGGGTTGGTGGAGATTTGAGGAGATTCTAATGTACTTAAAGGCGGCATGGAAGCCCTGAGCCTTTTCTTCATACCTGGCCATCTAGCTGTTCCTAGGTTATATCCTTTCATAATAAATTGGTGGTCTAATAAGTAAAATGTTTCTCTGACTTCAGTGAACCACTCTAGAAAATCAATCAAACCCAAGTAGGGGGTCCTTGGAACCTTGCCTGTCAGTCACAACCTGGACTTGCAATTGGGATCTGAAGTCTGTCGGGGGGGAGGGGAAGAGGGTAACGGGGCAGTCTTGTGGAACTGAGCCCCTAACGCATGGAATCTGACACTATCACCCAGCTGTGTCAGCATTGAGTTGAACTGTAGGACACCCATCTGGTGTCGGAAAATTGGTGGTGTCCGGGGAAACCTCCCCATACCTACATGTTGGAATTGAGTTCAGTGCCCCCAAGTTGGTGTCAAAGAAATGGAATTTGCTAGAATAGCCCGGGCTCACAGAAACACGTAGTGGTTTGAGAAGATATAGGATAAGAAGGCAAGGAATTATGAACCTTTGATCTCTGAATGGCGACCTAGTCACCCATGGTATGAAACTGCAGTTGTGCTGTGATAAGTCATTAAAGGTAAAAGTTACCAATGGAATTTACAAATGGTAGTAAACCTGACTCTGAGTTGGTTCATTGGACTTATAAGGAAATGTAAAATAATAAGAAGCATGCTAAACATACAATCCCTTGGTTATTGTTATCTGTAATAGCTAAAATGAAACTAAAAGAAAGTGCTGGGTTGGGCCTTAATACTAAACCAAGCTCAGATTTGGATCAGTCTGAGCTTGGGCCACCAGCTTCAAAGTTGTCCCACCAAGGGAAAAATTATGCAGTGACAATAGGAAATACCTCTAAGAACTCTGGTCAGCAAGAAGGTTGTCAATGTAGGGTGAGGGTATCACCAAGGAACTATTGAAACCGGGGAGTATAGAGTGAAGGAGTTGTTTCATTTTGTAGTTCAATATCATCAGCTTCCTGAGGAACTTATACTGAAATGGACTATGAGAGTGACTAATTGGAGAGCTATGTCTTTGGTTTTGAATGCTGCAGAATGGAAGAGCATGTTTAGGTTGATGCAGGATACATACCTCACTATGAAACAATCATGGATGGCTCTATGTGATCCAGACACACAGGAGGTCATTCCTGAGGGAACAACCAGCCTGGTGGACTGGATAAAAGCCATTAACATCTACTTACCCTGAGAAAGGGGACTGTCCATCTCCCCTTATGAATGCCAAGCGGAGTACCCAAGATGAAGCAGCTGGTATGCTTCATATGCAAGCCATATGGGACTGGCTTTATGATGACTGGGATATTTATTGCTGAATATGTCTATGACTCAAGTCATGGTAAATGCTACAGTTAAGGGGGTCTCTTTCACCTTACTGCTGCCAAACCCAGAGGTAGTTGGGGAGGCCTAACTGAATTTTCTGTCTCAGCTTGCATGCCTGAGTCTCACACATGCTAATAAAAAATATAGGTTAATTAACAAAAGAATAAGGAGAAGCCAAAAGAGTGGAAAATGTTGAGCAGTTATTAAGAAATAAGGTGAATAAAGAAAATGTTGATTGGAGCAAAACAAAGAGGAAACAGAAAGGGGAGAGTCACAGGACTCATCCCAGCAGGATGGGAATCTTTAGACGGCTATTAAGAAATAAGATGAATAAAATGGGCATGGATGGGGTTAAAAGTTTTAATACAGTATGACCAAAGGTTGGGTGGAAAAAAGGGATCCTGTGCTGGTCCGCCAACAACAAAGGGTCTCAAAAAAGCCCACCCTCCCCCAGTTTGGAGAAATTTTGAAAGCCAGAGGGCAAAAATTACAATGATAAACATGACCAGCAATCACTTGGGGCAGTGGTTAGGCAGATTAATCAAGATATATTGACAAAAAGGCCAGAGTCCCTTGGCTCCACCTCCCACACAGGACCCAAAGCCTTTTGCACAGGGTGTCTAAAATGGTCAGGGGGTGGAAAAGAGAAATTTCCAAGACTCATTAATACAGGAGTCCCACATACTGTGGTACCAAAACCCATTGGTGAAACCTTGACTCAGGCTATAATTAGATTGAGAGAATATAAAATTATAAGGATTGATAGGATTATGAAAATTGGAGTGTTTGAGCAGGCTTTATGTAAAGAAGTTGTGTCTCCTTTGCCTGAATGTTTCATGGGAATGGATATTATGTCTGGTGGTGGAATACTTCCCCTACCCAGGATTGTAAAACCAAAACCTGTTGATGAAGTCCTAGTAGAGGCTACAGTTAGGAACATAAGACTTGATGGAATTAAGGTAAACATTTGTAGAAGAATTGGTATGTTTGGACAGGCTTTAAGTGAAGTGGTTGCATCTCTTTCAATTGATTGTATTACGGGGATGAACACTGTATCTGACTGGAGAATGTTCCCCCTACCAATGATTGTAAGACAAAAGGCATGTAACTCCACCCTTCAAGCAATGTTAATTGGACATGCTAAATGGGAACCAGTAAGATTGCCTGAGGTAAAGATCCAAGATGGCGGAGTAGACAAATGCTATGCTTGCCTCCTCCCATGAACACATTAAAATTACAACTAAATTATAAACAATCAACCCAGAGAACCATCTGAAGTCTAGCTGAACAGAAGTTTTATAACTAAGGATATAAAGAAGAAGCCATGTTGAGACTGGTAGGAGGGCAGAGACATGGAATGGGCTGGCCCCACGGCTGCATGTGGCAGCTGAGAATTGGGAGGGATATCTTGGCCACGGAGGTTCCCTCAGGAGGAGTAAGGGACTCCAGACCCACAGTAGGCTCCCCAACCCAGAGTACTGGTGCTGGGAAGAGGAGGCCACACATCTAGCTATAAAAAACGGAGGATTCTGACCATCTGGGTGGGACGGAAGGCTACAGGAAAACCAGACATCCTCTTAAAGGGCTGCACACAGACTCGCTCACTCACAAACACTCATCCTGGGCTCCAGCAGAGGGACAGTGACTCAGAGTATGTCGGAGGCATAGTGAGGAGCAGACTGAGGTGTGTGGCTTCAGAGCAAGAACTGGAGAGATAGTCGCCATTTTCCCTGTGTGGGGTCTTGCTCCACTGCAGATAGCAGGTGGACGCCATCTTTCCTGTGTTGAGCTCTCCCTCAATACCCATGGCCAAATCCGAATCTGAATTGGTCTGTTGAGCTTCACTGCTCTACCCTGCTGTTTCTCTGGAACCCTGCCCTACCCAACCCCTAAACCAGAGGCACTTTCTTGAAAAGCAGCAAGCCCCACCCCCATTGCACTCTTTCTTGGAAAATTATCGGGGTCCATGGGCCCCAGGCAGGCAGCAACTGGCCTCAGTATGCTCTGTGACTTTTGCTGAGTAGCTCCAGGCTCAACACTGGCACCAAGCCAGAATCTAAATTAACCTGGTAAAAACAACTTTTCCCACACTAGTGACTTCTTGAGACCCTGCCTCACACAACTTACTTACCACAAGAGGCTTTATCAGTGGCTTAACCTTAAGGGAGCGAGCAGGTGGCAGCAGGCCTCAGGGTATCCTGGCTTTTTGTGGAGCTACCCCAGACCTGGTACTGGTGGCAAGCATCCTCGGTTTGGAGGTGGCCTCTCCCATGTGCCTCCAGGTTTAGCACAGGCAATGAACAACTGCGGATCACTTTATACCTCCTGTCAGGTTATCCCTGGCCAGTCACAGACAGTGGCCAATCTGGGCCTGCACCACAGCCCCTCCCAAGAGGCCCCAGAACCAATATACTTAGAGGTTAGCTTCAGACCATGCAGACTACCACCCAATTTGTTCCACAAGTGGCACACACAAAAGGTGGTCTCAACAGGCACCAGAGCCTGCTGTAGCAAATCCCACTCAGTGCAGTAAGACCCCTGCACAGCATCCCATACACTGTGTATATGGCCAAACCCCACAGTCAATCAGCCTGAAGGCCAATCCCACCCACTAATGTGACAATAACAATCAAGTCTCAACTCTAATTGGAGGGTACACATAACACACACAAGTGACACTCCTGGAGCACCTGGTGCAGGTGGGCTGTGCTACTGGGACCCACAGGGCACCTACTACATAAGGCCACCTTACGTCTGGCCAAGACTGGGAGACGTAGCATATCTACCTAATACATAGAAACAAATACAGAGAAGCAGTCAAAATTAGGAAACAAAGAAATACATCCCACATAAAAGAACAGAAGAAAATTCCAGAAAAAAAATTGAACAAAATGGAGGCAGGCAACCTACCAGATACAGAGTTCAAAACAATAGTTATAAGGATGCTCAAGAAACTTAGTGAAAACTTCAACAAAGAAACAGCAAGCATAAAAAAGGACACAGAAACCATTAAAAAAAAGTCACAAGTAAAGAATACAATAACTGAAATAAAGAATGCTCTAGAAGGAATCACCAGCAGACTAGATGAAAGAGAGGATCGAATCAGAGTTTTGGAAGACAACGTAGCAGAAAACACCCAATTGAAACAGGAAAAATAATTTTAAAATGAGGATAGTTTAAGAGACCTCTGGGACAACACCAGTTGTAACATCATTCGCATTATAGGGGTACCAGAAGGAGAAGAGAGAAAGCAAGGGATTGAGAACATATTTGAAGAAATAATGACCAAAAACTTTTCTAACCTAGCAAGGGAAATAGACATACAAGCCCAGGAAGCACAGAGAGTTCCAAATAAGATGAACCCAAACAGGCCCACACCAAGACACAATATAATTAAAATAGCATAAGGTAAAGACAAAGAGAATCTTAAAAACAACAAGAGAATGGCAACTAGTTACTTATAAGGGAGCTCCCAGAAGATTGTCAGCTGATTTCTCAACAGAAACTTTGCAGGCCAGAAGGGATTGGCATGAAATATTCAAAGTGATGAAAAACAAGGACCTACAACCAAGATTACTCTACCCAGCAAGGCTATCATTTAAAATCGAAGGACAGATAAGGAGCTTGCCTGACAAGAAAAAGCTAACGGAATTCTTTACCAGCAAACCAATATTACAAGGAATCTTAAAGGGACTTTTTAAAGTAAAAAAAAAAAAAGATCAAAAATACAAATAATGAAATGGAAATAGCTACATGTTTATCAACAATTATTCTTTTTTTAATTTATTGGGGTGACAATTGTTAGTAAAATTACATAGATTTCAGGCGTAAAATTCTGTATTACATCATCTATAAAACCCATTGTGTGTTCACCACCCAGAGTCAGTTCTCCTTCCATCACCATATATTTGATCCCCTTTACCCTCTTCGACCACCCCTCTCCCCCCTTACCCTCTGGTAACCACTAAATTATTGTCTATATCTATGAGTTTTTGTTTCTCATTTGTTTGTCTTGTTCTTTTGCTGTTTTTGGTTTATATACCACATATCAGTGAAATCATATGGTTATCTGCTTTTTCTGTCTGACCTATTTCACTTAGCATTATAATCTCAAGATCCATCAGACAAATGCAAATAAAAACCACAATGAGATATCACCTCACCCTAGTTAGAATGGCTATCATTAACAAGACAAATAGTAACAAGTGTTAGAGAGGCTGAGGAGAAAAAGGAACACTCATACACTGTTGGTGGGAATGCAGACTGGCGCAGCCGCTATGGAAGGCAGTGTGGAGGTTCCTCAAAAAATTACAAATAGAATTACCATATGACCCAGCAATCCCTTTCCTGGGTATCTATCAAAAAAAATCTGAAAACATTTATACATAAAGACACGTGTGCTCCAATGTTGACTGCAGCTTTGTTTACGGTGGCCAAGACATGGAAACAACCAAAATGTCCTTTGAAAAATGAATGGATAAAGAAGTTGTGGTATATATACACAATGGAATACTATTCAGTGGTAAGAAAAGATGAAATAGGACCATTTGTGACAACATGGATGGATCTTGAGATTATAACAATTACTTTCAATGTAAATGAATTAAAGACTCCCATGAAAAGAAATAGGGTGGCTGAATGGATAAGAAAACGAAACCCTTACATATGCTGCATACAAGAGACTCACGCAAGATTCAAAGACACATACAAAGTAAAAAGATGGAAAAAGATATTTAATGAAAATGGAAACAAACAAACAAAAATCTGGGGTAGCAATACTTACACCAGACAAAATAAACTTTAAAATAAAGGCTATAACAAGATAAAGGAGGACCCAGTAATCCCACTTCTGCATATTTACCAAAGAAATCCAAAATGCTACTTAGAGGGGATGTGTGCATCCATATGTTCACTGAAGCATTGTTTACAATGGCTAAGATGTGGAGGCAGCATGGGCATCCATTGACAGTTGAATGGATAAAACAGACGTGGTACATATATACAATGGAATATTGCTCGGCCATGGAAGGGAAAGGGTTATTGCCATCTGTGGTGGCATGAATGGACCTAGAGGGTATTATGCTGAGTGGAGTACATCAGACAGAGAACGACAGATGCAATGTGATTTTGCTCACATATGGAATCTAAAGAACAAACTAAACAATCAAACAAAACAGAAACTAACTCATAGATACAGAAAACAATTTTGATGGTTACCAGATGGGAGGGGTGATGTGGGGATAGGTGAAAAAGTGGAAGGCGTTAAGTACAAATTGGTTGTTACACAGTAGTCATAGGGATGTAGGGTACAGCATAAGGAATACAGTCAATAATATTGTAATAAGTATGTTCAGTGTCAGATGGGTACTAGATTTGTTGGGGTGATAGATGGGAGGGATTTGGGGGGCAGGGTAAAAAGGTGAAGGGCTTAAGAAGTACAATTTGGTAGTTACAAAATAGTCATGGGGATGTAAAGCATAAGGGATATAGTCAATGATATGGTAATAAATATGTATAGTGTCAGGTGGGTACTAGACTAGTCACGGGGATCATTTCTTAATTATATAAATTTTTAACCACTATGCTGTACACGTGATATAATGTACAGCATAGAAAATATAGTCTTGGACTTTCAGCCTCCAGAACTGTGAGAAACAAATTTCAGTTGTTAAAGCCAAAATATATATACATATATATATAGTCAATGATATTGTGATAGTGTGGTATGGTGTCAGATGGTTGCTGGGTTATCATGATCACTTCTTTAGGTATATAAATTTTGAATAACTATGGCATACACCTGAAACATATAATATTGTATGTTTGCTACATTTTTAATAACAATCTTAAAAATTAATAAACTAAAAAGATTTTACAAAAACGATTGCCTGAGCCCTCCCAGTGTGGAATATAAGCTGGAGTGCTAATAGGGACAAATGCTCTGTGCCATAGTCCTATGTGGAGTGTAGATTGGGGTTTACAGCAAAAGCCTGTTAGCGCCTCCCAGTGACAACTGCACCCCTTGCACAGGAGTAAGCTAGAGAGAGGGGACAGGCTAAAGGCAAGATTAAGTCATCTTACCATCTGGGATTAATTTAAAGTTTTTGGTGGGCCAAAGGTTACCAAGAACACTGATAGGAAATGTTTCCCATTCTGACTTGGGACATAGGAGACAGATCATGACTGTCTGTCCATGAGTTCACTGCATTCAGACACCTGTGCCTTTCTTTGTAAAGTCAACATCTACTTCTTCAGCACCTTCAAGCCAAAAGAGTGGCTTTTATTTTTGGACGAACACTATCAGAGTAATAGGCAAGAGAAAGAAAATAAGCACACGTCAGGAAATTTGTTAGGTTCCAGGAGTGGTCCTGGGGTTGCCCTGGTCTCAGTGTCCTTTGGCTTGTCCATCTCCTCTCCACTTTTGGAGAGTTCCACTCACCACTAGTATCACAGCAATGACCCCAATGTTGTGAGACATTCTTAATCATTAAACTAAAGTACATTTTCTCCCTTTTACTCTATAAACTAAGGCACTTAGACATTGGTGGACTCAGACATTTTAGAAATATGTTCATTAACAAAGGCCAGGGGGGAAAAAACACAACACAACAACAGCAGTGTTTCTGCTTGACCCCAAGTTGTACAAATAGAGAGGGGGAAAAAAACAATGCTACCTAGACTACCCCCATTATTTGCCTCTAGCAACATTTCCGAAAATTAGTTTCAAATAACCACAGTTCAGGGAAATGATAACAGACATGAAAATGGGATCTATGATTGAATGAGTTTTGGAAATACTAGGACAAATTTAAAAAGCTTCTTCACTGGACGACTTCTCAGAGACTTTCCATTGTGAATGTACGATGTAGGGAGAGGGTTTCTCAAATGTATTGGCCAGGATGAGGTTTCAGTGAACAGAGTTTGGAAAATGTTGGCTTACTCCTTTGCCCAGTTTGCAGCACCCACCTCCCTTCACCAGGCCACACGCCTGCCTCTCTTCCCAGAACTCAGGGCAAAATTTTGGATGGGGAAACCAGACTCACGTGAAAGGGAAAAGAGGACAAAATGGGTTGACAAAAAAATAGTGCTCTTTCGGTTAAGGCAACCCTGAGTGTGCAATGACAACTGGTCACTTTGCTAGTGCCTCTAGACTAGGAACTGCTTCCCTTCCTGCACAATTCTAGAGACAGAATTCACAGCAACCAGTTTTCAATATAAAGAACAATTTTGTAGTGGCTTAAACACCAGGAGGCTGCATTTGTTCCCATCAAAGTCTTCAACAGAATTGAACACGTGAATGCTAGGTGACTTTCAGGAGGTCAGGTCCCTGCCAATTACACTTTCATGTGAACTGATGAAGTTTATGAAATGCATCCTTGCAAGTCTGTAATGACTATTAACATCCCTGTTGCCAACTGACATTTTGCTCCCATCACTTGCCCAGCAGGGACAATTGACAAGAATGGGTACCTGTCACACATGAAATTATATCGTGGGGCATCATGTATGAAGAAGCATCATCGTGCTGGGGCCAAATCAGCAGTAATGTTAGCTCAGCTTTCCTCTAGGTGCTGATTTTTTTCCCTCCATAGAGATCTGACTCTGATTTATGTTTTCTTTTACTCAATTCAGGCATTTATGAAACATATTAAAACACACAGTATTCAGAGCATCAGAAAGACAGTTTTTAGAGAAGGGGGGCAGTGAGCTTGTTTGTATACCTGGCACAAAGCATAGCATCTGTTTATTGTCATCTTTTTCCTTCTAATTCTCCAGAGATGCCATTGCTATTCTTCAGCTTAAAAGACAATTTTTTTTCCTGGGCATAAATTTCAAGCAAACTTTATTGTCCTTGCTAACAACCACATGACACTACCTACTATTGATGGTTCAGTGTTCCATACTGGAGTACCTGGCCTTCAAATACTGTGGAGAGAAGCAACTGGGAGCGTATCACCATTCTGAAGGCACAGGATTTGTGAGAGAAAAATGGTGGAAGTTGCAAGAAGCTAACTCGCCAGTCCTGCATCTCCTTCTGAGGTCTTGGCTCTTGTCTCCAAATGCCTCCTGAATATACCCGGCTGTGCCACAGGCCTCTCAAACAAAAAATGTGCACAGCTAAATTCCTCATCTCCATGTCCCCACCCCAAACCTATTTCCCTTTAATTCCTTATCTTATTAAGTCACACCAGCCAGAATCCTAGAAGTCATCTGGGACTTTCATGCAACAGTCTCAGCACATCCAGTCTCTCACACAGACTTTCAGCCCTGTCCGTTTTACTTCCTAAATATCTCTTGAATCCACCCTTTGCGCGCGCGCCCGCGCGCGCGCGCACACACACACACACACACCACTGTCTTGGTGTCTTGGTTCAGGCGTAAATCACCTCCCCTAAGACCTTCTGCATGCTTAACTGGTCTCCGAGCCTTCAGTCTTATCTACCCTCCAAATAATTACCCACCTGCCATGTGGAAGTTTTATTCTAAATACCAGTGTTATCCTGTCACTCACCTGGCTCCATGCTCACCAAGTATCTGAATCTTCTCCAGTATAAAGTCCACCTCTTTACTATAGCACATAGGGTTTAGTTATCTGGACCCTACCTCTCCAGACTCTCACTCCTCTCCTCCATAGTCAGTATCTTGCTCATCTCCAACTACAGGAAAGCGTCTCAGCCCTACAGACCTTTACAAATCACATGCTAATCCGTCTGCCTGAAATGCCAATCTGCATCTGACCAGACTGGAAAACTCTTCCCATCCTTTAAGCCTCTGCCAAAGTATTACCTGCTCTTTTAAGCCTTTTCTTACTTACTTCGACCCTGCTCCCATTAACAGGCTCTTTTTGTGGTTCCCATGGCATTCTAAGCACATATACATTACAATAAATAACCTGTTGTATTTTAGTCATTTGGCTCTCTCACCCACCAGACTAGGACCCCCACCTTAGTAAGACTTGTACCTATCATAGAGGAGACTAAGACACAAAGGTGTTCAACATGCCAAATGAACCATAAAGTAAAAATGGATGAAGTCCAGTAGCAATCCTAACTTTAATTCCAGAAGACCTACTTCTGCTTCTGCCCCCCAGGCCCATATGTCTGAAGTATCTTGCCAGCTCTGTCACTCTGCTGATCCACTTTGAACTTGCTGTCAGTGAAAACTTTTAGCCTTTCTCCTGCTTCCCTCATCCTGTACTTGGGCACTTGGCCTGAGAGCAAAGCTCTATACTGACCTCTATTAAACTTCACCTTGTTAATTCTAGCACATTGCTCCAGGCTGTTATAATCTTTCTGAAATGTGTCCTGTCACCTAATCTATTAGCTAACGCTCCCAGTCTTGTGCCATCTAAAAAGCTAAGAAGCTTGCCATCTATTCTCATCAAAAGCATTGATAAAACTGTCAGACAGGCTTGATATTCACTGGGTGGAATATTGGGCAGCTACCTAGTAAAAGGATACCCATGAAAACTGTATACATGTAAAATGTGTGCGTTTTAAAAACACAAAATTGCATACACTATGATTATTAATATGTACAATTAGATAGGCAAATGGAGGACAATCTATAAAGATAATAAGGAAAGGTAAAACAAGTTGTATTTAGGTGGAAGGTTAATAATACTCATAAAAAAACTAATATTTACTGAGTGCTACAACTAATATTTAATGAGTGCTAGGCCCAGGCACTATTACAAAATGAGCTTTACATGAATTAACTAATTTAATCCTCACAACCATGCGATCAGGTAAGCACTATTATTATTACGCATTCCACAAATGGATAAATTAGGGTACAAAGCAGTTAAGCAGGCTGCTCCCAGTCACATAAATGATTAGTGGCAGAGTCAGGATTTCAATCTAGGTATACAAGCTCTAGTTTGAGCTTTTATCCAGAGATGTAGGTATAAGACCAGTTTAGTAGTCTTGTAAAATTTGTTGTGTAAAGTTGCAATAATCACAAATATATGTCAAGCTAAATAGCACAGAGCCATGACCTAGCATGTCACTTGGGATCTTCTTGTAGACTATCACCATTCATTTGAGGCTATTCCTGCTTAATCAGTGGTGATTTCTCTACCTAACATTCAGTCATTTTCCCATCTTATTTACATGCATACAAACTCAGTCCTCATCAAAGGCTCGTCTTTTTGTTTTTCTGACAAGATATTAAACATCGTTATTGATTATCTCCAGCTTTCCCCACTGATTTTGGTTCATAGCCTTCTTGCTACTGTCATCACAGGGTGCTACCATTCATTTATACTTTCCTAAGTTATTTGCTTCTTCTGTCATCTTTATTATAGATTTGTTCAACAAACATTTATTCAGCGACTGCTATGTGCAGCAATGAAGATATTGAGTAATATGGCATCCTTATCTTCAAGAAGTTTGTAGCTTAATGGAGAATACAAGTAAACAATTAGAATAGCTGCCATTTTAATGCTCACCATATGCCAAGCACTGTGCTGAGTGCATTACATACAATATCTTATGTAATAGAGTAAGGTGGTTAAGTGTGTGGCTTTAGAGTCAGAAAAGCTGGGTGCAAATCCTACTTCTGCCACTTCTGCCTGTGTGACCACTCTTTACCTCAGATTTTCATCTGAAAACAGAAGAAAAATAGTAGCTACTTCATAAGGTTATTCTGAGAATCAAATATTATAATACATGCAAAAGAGCACAGTGCCTGGCACACAATAAGAGAACAATAAATATTAACAATTAGTAGTTATCCTATCAATAACCATTTTAGAGATCAGGAAACTTGAAGTTTAAAGAGGCTATGTAACTTTCCCAAAGTCAAGTAGTTAATAAGCACTTATAGCTGGGTGATCATGGGCAAGTCTCTCAATCTCTGAACCACTGTTTCCTCAGCAGTAACAATAAAGTTTTATAAAGATCATAATGATAATGCATATAAAAGTTTCTAGTGTGTTTTTATAGTGCTCAGTAATTATTGGTTAATATAACATTAAAAATAATCCACATAGATGGAAGAACTGATTCTGGGTGGTGAACACCCAATGGGATTTATAGATGATGTAATACAGAATTGTACACCTGAAATCTATGTAATTTTACTAACAAATGTCACCCGAATAATTTTTTTTAAATCCACATAAAGGGTTAATTCAAGAATTCTTAAGCCCCTCCACTGAGCTGAGCACCATTCTAGACCCTGTGGCAACCACAAAAGAAGTATCAGAAATAGTAAGTTGCTCATGTTCACTCAGCTAGCAAGTGTGAGAGCTGACATTTTAACTCAGAGCAATCTAACCCAAGCACCATATTCTGAATGCAAGCACCACTGCATTCTGTATTATTAGACAGGTAGCAGGTAAATAACATGGTCTGAAGATGAAAGAGAAAGTTTGTTGGAGCAAATAGCCCTTAAAATAAGTCTTAGAATATTACAGGCTCTGTTAGACTGAGAAGAGGGAGGTGGTATTATAGGTGGAAAGGCAAAGCATAAGAAATAGAAGTGGGAACCAACAAATAAAGTGATGTGGCTTGTCTGGGTTGGGAAAGAGACCAAAATACATGATATTGGTTTACCTGTTTGGACGCAATTATGGCAAGCCCCTCATTAAGCAGATCACCTAACATTTTTCTCTCTCTTCTTGCTCTTCCTAGACAATTAACTAACCTGCTCTTTATCTCTTTAGGCTATTTGAAACCCTTCAGTCACTCTTCTGGTCTGTATTTGGCCTTTTAAATCTCTATGTCACCAATGTGAAAGCCAGACATGAGTTCACAGAGTTTGTGGGAGCTACCATGTTTGGGACGTACAATGTCATCTCCCTGGTAGTGCTGCTGAACATGCTGATTGCCATGATGAACAACTCCTACCAGCTTATTGCCGTGAGTAACTTTGCTTTACCAGGGTGGTTACCTTTACAAGGGTGGCTTCAGGAGGAGTCATGTTGGCATGGAGCCCATCGGAAACTCAATGAAACAGTCTGCCTCAATTATTTTGCATTAACTTTACCAGTAGTTAGATTGAATTATTTCTTTCCAAGGCAACTCAGTTTGGACTATTACTCCATTGGATCTTGGTAATCTAGAGAAAGATATTCTACTTAATAAAATTTTCCAGTTTCTTGTTAAAAATATTTTAAAATATCTGAATCCATTTTCTTGACTTAGTAACAAAAGCTCACGAGGTATGAGCACAGTTTGGCTACAATATGTCACCCCACTAATCTCCAGGAGAGATTGAGCTGATCTAGGCAGGAGAGCCATATCTCCCTCTTCACAGAAATTATCTCCTTCCCCAAAATGAGCACTCCATTGACAATGACAACCTTTTCAGACAGAGTGACTATTTTTTGATCAAGGATATATGAGTAAATGTACTTCACAATCTGAAGTAGAGTCCATTGCTGAATATCTTTTGACCATCACATTACCTTTTGGATCAGCGATATTTATTACTCTAATGTGGAAATGGCAAAGATACAGGATATGGGATCAATCTAGACCCTGCCTTGTTTTTTGATGCTGAAGTAAATATCTAACCTTAGCTTATTTTCTTATGATCTGCCTATCATTTCTACAAGTAGAGTATTAACAAAGGTGTTCTGGCTATCTGAGGTTCTATTTAATTAGGTATCAGTGAATTTGGATTTTATATCACCCCATGGGTCTGTCTGTTACTTAAGGTGTTGCTGTAGCATAGAAGGCACAGAATGAAAAGACCGGAGTCTTATCTTCCTTCATAGGTGCTATTTCTCAGATTTTGTTTGCTACTAAAGAGTCCTTTAGCCTCTAGAAAAGAAGCTTAATTACTGGTTGCACACGTGCACGCGCACATGTGTGTAGGCATATATTGTGTTATTGTGCTTCACTTTGTTGGACTTCACAAATGTTGTAAGTTTTCCAAATTGGAGGCAGGATCCTCCAACAGCAAAAAGATTACGACGCCCTTTATGGCAACACCCACTTTATTGTGGTGGTCTGGAACCAAACCCACATTATCTGAGGTATACCTGTACACACACACATATGTATAAATATGGCCCATACTTCATAAATATTGTTGGTGATAGTGAACATCTGTGATCCATTTCAACTTAAGAATAGATCAAGGTCATCAAAATGGTGGCATGAGGTGAGCCTCTGTAAAGCTCCCATGGAATTTACAACTAATCGAACAACAATAACTCCACAAAAGACTCCCTGCACAGCAGACAGGCAAGACGAAGAGGCCCAATACTGAATTCACCTAAAGGTGGGAAATCGCGCAAGTGGGGGAGGAGGGAAGGGAGAAGTGCGCAGATGAAGCGGCGCGGGCGCAAGACACAGACCTAGCTCAGTGCTCCTAGCGCGCTGCATCCCGGAACCACCGCAGCTGTGGGAGAGGGAAGAACTCAGACTGCTAGGGCTCTGCTTATGGTCCACAGGGCTGAGTGGACAGCATATAACACGGCGGAACCCAACGCTCACGGCAGAGACCTCGGAGAAAAGACTGAAGGAAGAAGGCTGAAAATGGTGGTTTAAGCCCTCACTGCAGAGCAGAGCACAGAAGCCTTAGGCACTGAGACTAGCCACCCCCTGCCTACCCTCCCAGAGCTCGCCCTGCCCCCACCTGCCCGGTGCTGGAAGTGGAACAGTAGCAGAGTCAGATCAAAAGAACAGAATATTTGCTGTTCTGAGAACAGTGGACCGCAGACACAAATTCGCAAACCAGCTGGTTCCGGAAAAGGGGAGGGAGAGGTGGAAGTGGACCGGCTGTGGTAGTGGTCGCCACCATTGCTCTGGGCCACCTCTCCCAACTCACCCTGCCCCTGGCCCCACCTATCTGGGCGGATCCCTGCAGGAGTAAACAGAACTGCTGAAACATACGGGCTCTGAATCTGGTTCAGAAAGAGCTTTGGAACTTCAAAACCTCTCTGCATCCCCACAGGGACTTGGCGTCCTATGACCCAGGCGAACTGTTAACAGAGGAGAAGCCCGTCTTCCAAGAAATTCCCCCATTGTGTGAGAAGCTGGAATAGTGCAGAGAAAACATAGCACTACTGTATGAGAGAGGAAAGAAAAGGCTACAGTCAGAGAGAAAATAAAACATTCTACCAACAAGTACTGCAAAACAAAAGAAACACCTTTTCCTACCAACCTGTTGCAGAAGCCACTCCTGTAGATGTCTAGGAAGAGAAATAATAAATCAGTAATTGCCATGAATAACCAAGGCAACAAGACAGCTCAGAAAGAAAGTGAAAAGTCTCCAGAAAAGGAACTTAAAGATATGGAAATATGTGACTTAAATGACAGAGAATTCAAGATTGCAGTTCTGAAAAAAACTCAACAAGATGCAACAAAACACAGAAAGGCAATTTAATGAACTCAGAAATACAATCAAAGAACAACATGAGCATTTTTCGAAAGACATTGACATTTTAGAAAAGAACCAAATGGAATTTCTGGAGATTAAGATCTCAATAGAAGAAATTAAGAATGAAATAACCAGCTTAGGTAGTAGAGTTGACCAGATGGAGGAAAGAATCAGATACATCAAAGATAGAAACCTGGAAATTCCAAAGATGGAAGAAGAAAGAGACTTGAGACATAAAAGAAATGAAAGAACTCTACAAGAACTTTCTGACTCTATCAGAAAGAACAATATAAGAATAATGGGCATACCAGAAGGAGAAGAGAGAAGGGAGCAGAGAATATATTTAAAAAAACTGTTGAAGAGAACTTCCCAAACTTGTGGAAGGAACTGGATCCTCGAATCCAAGAAGCAAATAGAACACCTAATTACCTCAATCCCAACAGGCATTCTACAAGGCACATTGTATTGAAGCTGTCTAAAATCAGTGACAAAGAAAGAATCCTCAAGGCAGCCAGGGAAAAGAAGACAGTAACCTACAAAGAAAAGTCCATTAGATGATCATCAGATTTTTCAGCAGAAACTCTATAAGCTAGGAGGGAGTGGAACCAAATATTCAAACTATTGAAAGAGACAAATTATGAGCCAAGAATAATATATCCAGCAAAGATATCCTTTAGATATGAAGGAGGAATAAAGATCTTTCCAGACATACAGAAGCTTAGGGAATTTTCTAATACACGACCTGCACTACAAGAAATACTAAAGGAGGCTATTCGACCACCATCACCAGGGACAATTTGTGGCAATATAAAAAGGGACAGAGTAAAGACCTGAACCGGAATATGGGAATGGAGAAAGTAAGCATGCTGAAGAAAATGTAATACTCTAAATACCAAACTTTCTTTTACATAAACTTAAAAGTAACCACTCAAAAAAAATCCAGAACTGAAATATATACTGTAATAAAAGAAGAAACAGAGGGAAACATCATAGAATACCACCACACAGAAATAATAGATAACAGCAAAAAGGCAAAGGAACAATGGAGACACAGCCTTACCAGAAAACTAAAGATAGAATGACAGGAAATCCTCACGTATCCATAATCACCCTAAAGGTAAATGGACTGAACTCACCAATAAAAAGGCACAGAGTAGCAGATCACACTCCCTGACTTTAGCTTGGGCTACTTTAGCCGGGCTACAATAATCAAAACAGCATGGTATTGGCAGAAAAACAGACACATAGACCAATGGAATTGCTTTGAGAACCCAGAAATAAAAACACATAAATATGGACAGATAATTTTTGACAAAGAAGCTAAAAACATACAATGGAGAAAAGACAGCATCTTCAATAAATGGTGCTGGGAGAATTGGATAGTCACGTGCAAAAGAATGAAACTGGACTGCTATCTGTCACCATGTACCAAAATTAATTCAAAATGGATCAAAGACTTTAGCATAAGACCTGACATAATAAACTGCATAGAAGAAAACATAGGTACTAAACTTATGGACCTTGCGTTCAAATAGCATTTTATGAATTTGACTCCAAAGGCAATGGAAGTAAAAGCTAAAATAAACGAATGGGACTATATGAAACTTAAAATCTTCTGCACAGCAAAAGAAACCATCGACAAAATAAAGAGACAACCAACTGAATGGGAGAAGATTTTTGCAAACAGTGCCTCTGATAAGGGGCTAATATCCAAAATATACAAGGAACTCATGAATTCAACAACAAAAAAACTAACAACCCAACTGAAAAATGGGCAGAGGACCTAAAGAGACATTTCTCCAAAGAGGACATACAAATGGCAAATAGACAAATGAAAAAATGCTCAACATCACTGATCATCACAGAAATGCAAATAAAAACCACAATGAGATATCACCTCACCCCAGTCAGAATGGCTGTCATCAAGAAGAGAACTAGTAACAAGTGTTGGGGAGGCTGTGGATAAAAAGGAACCCTCATACACTGGGAATGGAAACTTGTACAGCCATTATGGAAGGCAGTGTGGAGGTTCCTCAAAAAATTACAAATAGAATTACCATATGACCCAGCAATCCCTCTCCTGGGTATCTACCCAAAAAATCTGAAAACATTTATCCATAAAGACACGTGTGCTCCAATGTTCATTGCAGCTTTGTTTATGGTGGCCAAGACATGGAAACAACCAAAATGTCCTTCGATAGATGAATGGATAAAGAAGTTGTGGTATATATACACAATGGAATACTATTCGGTAGTAAGAAAAGATGATATAGGAACATTTGTGACAACATGGATGGATCTTGAAAGTCTAATGCTAAGTGAAATAAGTCAGACAGAAAAAGCAGAGAACCCTATGATTTCACTGATATGTGGTACATAAACCAAAAACAACAAAAGAACAAGACAAACAAATGAGAAACAAAAACTCATAGACACAGACAATAGTTTAGTGGTTACCAGAGGGAAAGGGGGGGTAGGGGGTTGAAGATGAGGGGAAGGGAGACCAAATATATGGTGATGGAAGGAGAACTTATTCTGGGTGGCGAACACACAATGGGATTTATAGATGATAAATACAGAATTGTACACCTGAGATCTATGTAATTTTACTAACAAATGTCACCCTAATAAATTAAAAAATAAAATTTAAAAAAAGAATAGATCAAAGAGGAATGCATTTATGTTGCAGCAGTAGACTTTTCAGATATATATCGAAGAATTTTCTAACTATAAATGCCAAAAAAAATATATTCTCCTAGGTAGATTTGTAGAATTCCTTTCCTTGAAGTTTTTAAATCAGGATATAAAATTTACTACTACGATGGTTAAGATATCAAGTGCTTAGTTGGGGGAGAAGGGAAGGAAGTACAGTGAAAAAATATATTAGGAGTTAGAAGACCAGGGACCCTAGCCTGGTTCTGTTGTTCATAACTGCGTGACCTTGAGTAACTTTCCCTTTGGGGCCTCAGTTTCTTCATGCAAACATTGAACGGGCTGGGATGGATGGTCTTTTTCCCCTAGCTTTATTGAGATATAATTGACATACAGTCATGAGCCGCATAATAACGACACAATGGTCAGCAATGGGCCACATATACAATAGTGGTCCCACAGGATTGTAATGGAACTGAATTTCCTGCAAGAAATAGAAGGATATGTGGTTCGGGAGGAATTTTTTTTTTCTCTGATGGGAGCAGTATCTGTGGGATTTGGCAGTAGATTCCCTCTCACTCACAGCGCCTCAGTTTTGACTACACAGATTACATCCCCATCAGTCAGCCACTGAACTGTTTCACACAGAGGAGCCTGTCCCCCCATCATTACATACTTAGAGGGCATTATAGCCCTCCCCGATCTAGCTTGATGTACTTCAGAGTGCATTGCTGTAAATTCTCTGTTGAGGACCTAAGATTCTGTACAAGGACATAGGTCCGTCCACAGGAGCTACCTTGACAAGTATTAGGTGCCACTGCCACTTCCATAAAAGCTTTCTGTGCTAGTGTGGAGTCAGCCTGTCCCTGTACTTTGGGAATTCTTTAAGGTTTTAATGATATAAAACAAAGATAAGTTTTATTTCTTCCATCAATTTAATGCCTATTTGTCCCCAATAGGGTCAATAGAACTAAAAACAAATTTCCAAAGTCAAACTATTGCGTCCCCAGTTCTACACCCTCTCCATGTTAAACACCTTCTTTTTTAAATGAATACCTACCATGTTTCTTAATCTGGCCACTGCTCCAACATGCAGTGGCCAATAGCACATTTTCATGACAATCCCTATGTTCCTTTTTCTCTCCATCTTGATTTCTTCCTAGTGATCCTCAGACCACCTTCCACTCCCTCTGGACAGTCACTATAATGCTGACCTACGCCTTATCCAGCCAATTTCTCCTCAATATTTCCAACCAGTCCAGCCCACATACCTTTTCATGGAGCAGCATTGACAGCTTCGATGTTCTATTTGTGACCCTGTCAGAAGGAAACAGGGGACGACTTGTGGGACAGTGTTTATAAAGCCTACAGTAGCGTATAGTAATGTCCCAGGCCTTCACATTCACTCAGCACTCACTCACTAACACCCAGAGCAACTTTCAGTCCTGCAAGTTCCACTGATGGTAAATGACATATACAGGTACACCATGTTTTATCTTTTATACCATATTTTACTGTATCCTTTCTGTTTAGATATCTTTAGATACACAAATACTTATCATTGTGTAACAATTGCCTACTGTACTGTATTCAGTACACTACCATGCTGTACATGTTTGTAGCCAAGGAACAATAGGCTGTACCTTATAGCCTAGGTATGTAGTAGGCTATATAGCATCTAGGTCTGTGTAAGTGCACTCTATGATGTTTGCACAATGACAAAATTGCCTAATGACATATTTCTCAGAACTTAACCCCATTGTTGAGTGATGCATGACTGTATAACAATGTGTAAGTTTAAGATGTACAATGTGGTGATTTGATACACATATATTGTGAAAAATGATTACCATAAGATTAGTTAACACATCCATCACCTCACATAAGTTACCTTTTTTTGTGGTGAGAACATTTAAGATCTACTCTCCTAATAACTTTGAAGTATATAATACAATATTGTTAACTACATTCACCACGTTGTACATTAGATCCCTGGAACATATTCATCTTCTAACTATCTCCCCATTTCCCCAACCCTTAGACCATGGCAACCACCATTCTAGTCTGTTTCTATGAATTCAGCTCTTTTTTAGATTCCATGTATAAGTGAAATCATACAGTATTTGTCTTTCTCTGACTTATTTTACTTAGCACTATTTCACTTAGCATAATGCCCTACAGTTTCATCATGTTATCACAAATGGCAGGATCTCCTTCTTTTTCATGGCTGCATAATATTCCACTGTGTGTGTGTGTGTGTGTGTGTGTGTGTGTGTGTATACACACCACATTTTCTTTATCCATTCATCCATCAATGGACAGTTAGGTTGCTTCCATATCTTGACTATTGTGAATAATGCAGCATGTGAGTGCAGATACCACTTTAAGACAGTAATTTAATTTCCTTCAGATATATGCCCAGAAGAAGGATTGCTTCTGGTATGATTGCTATGGTAGTTCTATTTTTAATTTTTTGAGGAACCTCCTTACTGCCTTCCTTAGTGGCTGTACCAATTTACATTCTCACCAACAGTGCAAAAGAGTTCCCTTTTCTCCACATCTTCACCAATACTTGTTATCTCCTACATTTTTTATAATAGCCATCTGACAGGTGTGAGGTGGTATCTCATTATGGTCTTAATTTGTATTTCACTGATGATTAGTGATGTTGAGCATTTTTTCATGTACCTGTTGGCCATCTGTAGGTCTGACTCAGTGGTCTTTAATATCCCTGCCAGCTCTAATATCCTGTAAGTATGGCTGTCTATAGATGAGCAGGATAGACTCACAATGTTCTTTCTAGCTCTGAAATTCTGTCCATCTGTTGCTTTTGAAATGGAATAGAGTTCAATTTCTCTTTCTCTTCCTCTTTCTATCTCTCTGTTTCTCAAATTTTCAAACCCAACTAGATCAAGAACTCTGAAATGATCTATGCTCACTCCTAGTCTGTCTCTGTAAGAGGGGCAAGCATAGAATCTCAAGTGTTTATTTTCCAACCCTATCCCTACCATACTAACACCCTATTCTTGCCAAGATTGCAATACTCATGCTGAGGCATTTTTCTTCCTGAATGTCTTACAGCTGATTGTTCCTAATGGCAGTGAAAAAGGGAGACATTTTCTTGTTACTTAATGCAGGGTTGTGGTGTTTCCCATTGAGCTCAGTGACATTTTGCTAGGGAGGGTGGAATTCATCTACTCCAGCTCTCTTGTCACCACCTGCTAATAGTAAGTTGTGTTTTAAGGTCACTTACTACCGCACCTGAGGAAAACACCTTGGTTTAGGAGACAGCTGGGGGTTGGGGTTGTGGTGGGGTTGTGGGGAGATGGCCTAATGGACCTATACCATCTCACATATCTGGAGTCATGGCCAACCATTCTGAATACTACCCACTGCCTTAGGATCCTCTGGTAATGTATCTTTACCATTAGAGCTGGATCCAGTGGAATCCTGATATTGGGCAACCTGATTCCAAAAATAACTGAAACTGTTTAAGTAGTAAAGACCAGCAAGTAGATTTCCCACATCTCTACTTCAATAGTAAATACAATTTTTAGAAGGGTCCTGATATGGGGGAAAGATTACAGGAAGAAAAGCCACTAAAGGCAAATCTCTCCTACTTGAATAGTTATCACAGACCAACCAAGTCTAAGTAGAGACTCAGTTGTCAATGTGCTGCACTGTGAATCTGTTCAGTGTACATTCTAGGACAAGTCTCAAGAACACCAGTTAATAGCAATCTCTTGAATGGCTGAGCTCTTTCTCAATGATCTTTGCAGAATGCAGACTTGCTGGTGGAGTGGATATATGACAATTCATATTTCTATTCCAGAAGAAGTTCTACTGCAGTAGTGGAGTCAACCTCAAGACATGGGGTAGCAGAGATCACTCCAGGCCTGTGCTCTGTGGTCCCAACCAGTATCAGCAGGTGAAGCTGACCATACTGTATATCATTATTGTTTGTAATTAGTAGTGATTTATACCTCCCTCAAGATGCTTATTTTCCTTTGTAACACTTCACACATCCACTTTGTTACTGCTGATCCTGATGTTTATGTTCCCAGTTCCATCAATGGCATCAAGTGAAGCTGCCCTTGATGCCATTTTAATCAAATTCACCCACATAAAAATATTAGTGTGTGAGACAGAGCAGTCTCACAAAGTTCATTGACCTTAGGCCCTATTCCTACCCCCAGCTCACCTGTGAGGAGCTTTTCTGTCGCCTGAGATTGGATCTCCCACAACATGGGGCTCATAATGATCTGTGATACAGCCTCATTCAACAAGCTAATAAGAACCCTCAGTTTCTTTGCCTGCTGTGGAGTATTTACTCTAACACTGAGAGTAAGTAAATAGCACTTGCCTCACTGAGCCACATCTGCTGGATGGCTTAGGGAGAGCCCAAATGCATAGGATTGTTGTCTCCCTTGGGGTGGCAATGTTTGGTGGCTCAGATGATGGGTGGACTCTCCCACTGCAGAAAATAGTCATGCAAATGACGACATTCATTAGAACAGATTCAGAACTGTAAAGACAGCA
Organism: Rhinolophus hipposideros; assembly: GCF_964194185.1. Classification (NCBI taxonomy): domain Eukaryota; kingdom Metazoa; phylum Chordata; class Mammalia; order Chiroptera; family Rhinolophidae; genus Rhinolophus; species Rhinolophus hipposideros. The sequence continues at coordinate 44,958,236 of NC_138046.1, forward strand.
GGCAAGGCTGGAAGGGGCCAATGTACACCACTGAAGTGCCAAGGAGGGGAGGTGGTCTCCCTGCCCTCCCCGGTCATCTGGGACCAACCTCAGCCTCTCAAAGCACAGAGAAGAAGGCAGCACTTCAAATACTACACCGTGATTTGTAACCCCTCTAACCAGGCAGATAACCAATTGCTATGCACTGTTATGGCACCCAGTTGTTAAAATATTGAAATAGATGGCAGATAGTGTTACTGAAAAACGCAGGTTTGGCTGCTTGCCACACAAAAGCCAAAATCCGAGAGACAAGGGTTAGTGGAAAGAAAAAGGAGGTTTATTCAAAATGCCAGCATTCCAGGAAGATGGTAGACTCCTGTCTCAAAGTCCATCTTCCATGTCCCTAGAACAGCCAGAAAGTTTTATAGGCATGTAAAAAGAGGCAGAAAAAAGGAAAAGAGGAATTAGGCAATTCCTGGGTGCTGACATCTGGAAAAACGCATCCTAATGTCCGGTTCATTCCAAGGTAATGTTATTTCAGTCCCAGTCATAGGGGCGATTCATGTGTCATCTGGTGGAACATTGCAAGGGAGTTGGCAGCCTGGTTATCAGTGTCCAGAGGCCTAAGGGCTGAAACAGTTTAAGTCCATGTTCTAGCGATTAACCAGATGAACAAGGTATGTATGTAACCTTGGGAAAACAGAGCAATGGAATCAGGGAGGAGGGGAAGGAAAGAAAGAAAAACAGAAAAAAGAAAAGTAAACTAGATTGTTAAGTCTTGCAAAATATACTGTTACCCTTACAATAGTTGCCACTCCAGCTGTTCCCTCTGGGACACTCCCAGACCATCCCACACTCCAACAAATAAAGGGTAACACCTGGAACAGCAGGTATTTTCCACGCCCCTGCTTCAGTACTATTGCTGGCATACATTCTGATTGGTCAGTTTTTTAAATAGTCTGAATATCATTGTGATAGGCAAAATTCTAAAATGCTCCCCCAAGATTTCCCACATTAATCATTAGGACTGTGAATATGATGAGATAGTACGCTAGTGATTATGTTGCATTACATGGCAAAAGGGATTTTGCAGATGTAATTAAGGTTACTAACCATGGAGATTATCCAGGTGGGTCTAATCTAATCATGTGAGTCCTTTAAAAGCAGAGTTTTCTCCAGCTAGTAGCTGAAGAGAATGTGAGAGTTTCAGAGCACAAGGAGGATTTGATGTGCCATTGCTGGCTTGAAGATGGAGAGAGCTACATGCATAATTAATGTCAACACATTTATTTCAGCTTTGGGAAGGTCAATGTGACTGAAGTGGGGTAAACAAAGGGGAGAGAAGTAAAAAATGAGGTCAAGGAGGTAATGGGAATGAGGGAAAGATGGTGTAGGGGATGACAGATCTTTGTAAAGATTTTGGCTTCTACTCTTAAGTGAAATGGGGAGCCATGGGAGGCTTTTGAGCAATGGAAGTCCATGATCTAACTTGCATTTTAATAAGATTGTTGTGGCTGATTGAGAAAAGATGAAAATGGTGCAGGGGCAAAGATAGAAAGACAAATTATGAGACCACTGCATTAACGAGACAAGAGCTAATGGTGGCTTAGACTAGGGTGGTCATGATGGACGTGATGAGAAGTGGTCAGATTCTACATATATTTTGAAGATAGATCCAATCTGCCAATGCATCAGATGTATGGGTTTGAGCAAAAGAGAGGAGTCAAGGATGACACCAAGACTTTGGGCCTGAGTAACTGGAAGGTTGAAGTTACCCCTTACTGAGTTAGGGAAGAGTGGGGAAGGAGTAGGCTGAGGGAGGTGGGGGGTGCAATAATCCAGAGTTGAATTTTAGACATGTAGTGTTGGAAATGCCTATTAGACATCTAAGTGGAGATATTGAATAGGCAGTGGTCTACAGGTCTAGAGGATAGGTCTAGAGTGGAGCTAGGGATTTGGAAGGACTAGATGAGATCACTAAGGGAGTGAATATTGATAGAAAAAAGAAAAGGCCCTGTGGGGACAGAGCCAGGAGTGCAGTTTCCAGGCTCTCGCCCTCACGTGGAAAGGTGCTCACTCCGGTAATAAATGGCCATCAACTGTGATTGGATGGCCATCAGCTGTGGCTAGTTGGCCGTCAGCTGAAACCAGTGAGCCATTGGCCACTAATATAACTGCAGTGGCTACACTAATGGAAAATGGGGGCTAGCAAGAAGATGGTGGCTGAACTAGCAAGCGCGGATTGCAGTTAGCAAGGCAGATTGCCGCTAGTAAATGAGGCTGGTTGGCTGGCAGAGAAGCGGACGGCAGGTTGTAGATCCTGTGGATCCTGCTCCCTGTGTCTCCAACCCAGCCACCAGAGAGACCATAGTGGTATGACTCCCCTATCTATGGCTCCGTGGGTGTTCCTGTTTAGCCTCACCATATCCTGTGTTCTTATGTGGGGAGCAGAACTAGAGATCCCACATGCCACCCAGCATGAGAGGCCCAAAAATGAGGCCTGTGGCACTTTAATGTGTAGAAGTTGGAAAAACAGGATAGATTGACCAAAGGGACTGAGAAAGAACCAGGGACAAAGGAGAAAAACTAGTATAATGCACTATATCATCCCAGTTTACTGATAAGGTCATATGCTAGGGAGTGGTAGAGTCTCAATTTGAATTGAGGTAGTCAAACCCCACGACCCACGCACAGAACCACTGTATTTATCACATAGATACTTACATTGAGCCCAAAAAGCACGGACTTCACTCCCCAGTACACCTCCTTTCCTTCCCTGTGCTTAGATCCCCTTCCCCTCCTCCCCGCAACACACACACATCCACTAGCTCTCCTTTTCTTCTTATTGTGCCCACCAGACTTCAAACTTCAGGTTTCTTCTCAGCTCTGCCCCAAATACTCCCAGCCTTCCCAAATGAACAATCAGACAACCCACCTGAGATCACCACATTCACAGAAGGTAAAAAGTTCAGAGCTTGTCATTTGCATGACAAGCACTCCTCATTCAATTTACACATCCTATCTTAAGACCGCTCAACCCCGTTCCTTCCCAGACAGCTCTTGCAGGATGAAAGCCTCTTTTGAAATTACATCTGCACCAACAAATGGAATAGTCATCCTTCACTTTCATGAGAGGGAGGAGGAGCACTCTCTCTGCAAAGACTGCAGGGGGCGCCAAAGGCTAACTCTTCAGACCTCTGCATCCCGCCTGGGCATGGCCTGGCCCTACCCCTGGTGGTCTGACACAGAAATGGATTCATTTGTCCTTCTGCATCAATGCTTACTCGTAGTCACCAAGCTGTCTGAGAGCCCGCATCTGCTAGGGATAAAAGCTCCTTGCCTCAAAATGCTGAAGGGTATACAGTAATACCTCGGTTTTCGAATGTCTCCGTTGATGAACATTTCGGTTTATGAATGATGTAAACCTGGAAGTAAATGCTTTGGTTTTAGAACATGCCTCAGAGGTTGAACATGTCACGCGGCTTCCGCTGAGTGCAAGATCCTGAGGCCTAGTTGTCGGCTGTTTTTGAACGTTTCAGAACTCGAACTATCTTCCAGAACAGATTATGTTCGAAAACCGAGATACTACTGTACTTTGGCAGATATCTGCTGAGCAGCAGACTCTGCTTCCAACCGCAGCAGCAGCCTTTCATGCTTGCTGCTGCCTGGTAATGATTTTGGTGACTGAAAAATATGTAGGTGGGAATGGGAAGAGGACAAATGAAGGATGGTGGGCTTTCTTTCCCTGTGCTAAAAGGCAACAAAACAGGGCAGATGTCTGGGCTGCTGTTCTGCATCCCAATTTAACCTGTCCTGGATGTGCATCAGGAACATCAGAAATTGTCATGGAAACTCTATCTTGGGTAACTCAAACAGAAACAGGACCAACTATGTGAGAGACAGGAAGGGCCTAATACATAAAGAATACCTGTGCCCATCTGGTGGCTGGCTGATGTCCTTTACTCTTCCATCCCTTCACTTAACAATAAATATCTGTTGATGGATAAATGAATAAAATTAACCAATATTTATGGAGAGACTACTACACACTCTGTTCTTAGCACTGGGGATGCAATAGGTGACAGATGAACAAGACAGATGTAGTCCTTGTTCTCACAGGGTCTACAATTATGGAGTTGCAGTTTCAAATATCACTATTTGTATTCCATTTATTTATCTTAAGGCCACCCTTAACCTTTTTGGGGTTTTGCGATTGCTTTGATAATCTGATGAATATGGACAAGAAAAATGCACTTATGAGCAAACACGCATAAAATTTAGCATAAAATCTCAGATTTATAGACATCCTCCCACTGTCATCCCTCACCTTAAGACCTTTTTCCCAGTTAGAATGCAAATATGTTTTCAGCTGTTAGCTAGGTCACTTATGACTAGGTGTAACTTAGTCCAATCTCTTACTGAGATCAGGTTTTCATATGAGGCCAAGCAAGTGAAAAGATATGGAAGAAGTGACTTGGAGAAGACTGGGGAGGGAACACCAACAAGAAAAAAAAGATTGCAGGAACTGAAGAAAAATGTCACCATCATCACAGTTTTGCCAAGGATCATGTCTATGCAACAGTCCCCAAGCCAAAGTTGACATTCAATCTCTACATAAAATAACAACTATTAATGGACGATCTGGAGATAAAAATGGCTGTGTTTATATCTTAAAATATTTCAGAGCTGAGTCTCAGGACAAATTGTTCCTTGTGGCAGACCTGGCCTTCCTATAGTTTGGTCTCTGAATATTCTCTACATAGGCTACAAATAATATTTGTGGACAAGTCAAATGCCGATGGCATAAAGGTCATAGTCAGGGTGTATGATTCCTCTTGACTTCTGCCTTATTCCCATTATCCTTTTTCTGGGCACCAAGAATCAGTTGACTGAAAAGGTAAGTGATACAAATGTTCTTTAATTTCCTAGCAGCTTGAGGATTAGAAACTAAATGTGAGTGATGAGTTATTAATATAAATAAGTAAGGTCTCCCTCCCTCTCTGTGGTCACTGGAGCCCCGTGTTGTAACCTGGCTCAATATGGAAGACAGTATGGGCCAGGTGTCCTGCAGCTGCAACACAGAAGTCATAATATCCAGGAGCAGCAGAGATTACAACCCACTGCATTACTCTGCCTTTTGCTTGAGATCTGACAGCAAAATTACATTATCTCAGCTATCAAGGTAAATCTGCTTTTGTTTAAAAGAGGAAAATAGAGCAGATCTAAGAGTTAAAATGAGAGGGAAAGGTAATTGTATTTATCTCTTCTTTATTCTCCTTTTTTACATCACAGGATTTTGCTTTTTCCTCTGTTCTCTTTCCCAATTTCTCCTGGGTGTTTGAATTTATAGAAGTACCTGAGCCTATAAAATTGTGAGCTAATCACAAAGGCTTGATGAAATATATGTTTATCTTAAAGCTGCTCTTAATAAATACGGCATATCAGGAATCCCTGATAGTGAAAGAAAAGAAAGTATTGTAGGCCTCCTCAATCATTAGAAAACAAAAAACAATGATTATAGAAGGTTTGAACTACTGAAATTAGAATCCTCTTAATTGACTCCATCAAAGTTCCCATTGGCCTAACCCTAAATATTCCTGGAGGTGCAGATAACTTTCCATCATTCCATGGAGCCTCTAGGAGGTTGTGCCACAGGGTTTTGCTCTTAATACCTTATTTCATACATATCATACAGGAAAACTAACGAACACAAAGATACTTTATGTTGAAGTCCCTCCATCCTTAACCACAATACATTGTCTGAAACATAGTAGGCACTCACTTAATGTCTATTGAATAAATGAACAAATAAATGAATTATTTTATAATTACAAAAACAGTTTTGTTATAAAGGATATAAGTTAAGACCACCCAAATGAAAAGAAACATAGGATGAGGGCCAGGCAGGTCCTGGACACAGGGCTCCTGTGTCCTCTCCCCACTGAATCAGGACACATCACGTCACCCTCCTGGCATATTGATGTCTTCAGCAGCCAGGAAGCTGCTTGGAGCTTTCATGTCAGAGTTTTTACTGGGATTTCATCATCTAGGTGTGATTGATAAAATCATTGGTCATGTGAGAGACTCCAAATTAATATTTCTATGACTAAAATATTTATTGAAATTAAGTTATTCCATTGTTTTTGCTGTGACATATTCTCTTCATTAAATTAAAAAACAATATAATCATTTTTAACAAAGAGCATGGATAATTTAATTGCATTTTAACAAAACTGTGTGTATCTCTTGCTTTATTTTTTAACATTTTTTTATTAGTTTCAGGTGTACAAAACAATGTAATAGTTAGACATTTATCATTTATATCCCTCCCAAGTGATAACCCACCTCCCCCGTCCACTACCCCTCTGACATCACAAACAGCCATTACATTTCCACTGTCTCTATTCCTAATGCTGTAGTCCACTTCTCGTAACTATATATATATAAAATTGTAGTTGACATTCATTATTGTTCAGCTTCAGCTTCTAATAACTTTTTTAATGCATATGACTTCCCAGAATGTTTTAAAGTGTGAAGACAGAGTAACTGACAATGCTGATCAAGCCTAAGCTTATTGTCCTGTAGTTCAGTGGTTGGCAGACAGTGAATATTGTAGGCTTTGTGGAGTATAAGATCTCTGTCACACTATTTAATTCTGCTCTTGGAATGTGAAAGAAACCATAGAAAATACATAAACAAATAGGTATGACTGTGCCAATAAAACTTTATTTATAGGTACTGAAATGTGAAATTCATATAATTTTCAGGTGTCAAAAATATTCTACTTTTGATTTTTTTCAACTATTTAAAAATGTAACAACCATTCTTAGCTCAAAGTCTATACAAAACGAAGTGGCAGGCCTGATTTGGCCTGCAAGCCATAGTTTGCCTACTCCTACTCTAGTATTTTCAAAATATGTCTCTTTTCTATCTTTGTAGACTGAAAAACTCCACGAAGACAGGGACTGTGTTTTAGGTTTTCTTTATATTTCTCTGGTGCCTAGTAAAATGTGGGACACATAGTAGGTTCTCAATACATACTTTTTCACTGATTGCTAGGGACAAGCTTGGGGAAATCTCTAATCTACAGTTTGTCAACCATATTAGAAAATACATAATGCAGATTTATATCTATTGCAAGTGTTTAGTGTTTGGAGATGAATACATTTATCTGGCAATAGGTAGGGGCATTGAAAGGAAGTCTGCCTAGATGATGGGTTTCATAATTATAGTTAATACAGTGCTTTATACTTTCCAAAGCACATTTGCATACGAGGTCGGACAATTAAGTTGGCGAAAAAGTGCTACACACCTCATTGCTGAATATCACTACAGTCACTTTCGAAGTACTCCCCTTGGGAAGCTATGCACCGATGCCAGCGCCTAGTCCACCCTTCAAAGCAATTTTGGAACTCTTTTTCTGGAATGGCCATCAGAGCTGTTGTCCTATTACCCTTGATATCCTGAATGTCATCAAAATGTCATCTTTTCAATATTTCCTTTATCTTTGGGAAAAGAAAGAAGTCACTGGGGCCCAGATCAAGTGAGTAGGGAGGGTGTTCCAATACAGTTATTTGTTTACTGGCTAAAACTTCCTCACAGACAGTGCCGTGTGAGCTGGAGCATTGTTGTGAAGCAAGAGCCATGAATTGTTGGTGAAAAGTTCAGGTCATTTTCGTCTTTTTCATGCAGCCTTTTCAGCACTTCCAAATAGTCAACTTGGTTACCTGTTTGTCCAGTTGGTACAAATTCATAATGAATAATCTCTCTGGTATCAAAAAAGGTTAGCAACATGACTGCCACAAGTTCGCGAACTTAATTGTCAGACATTGTACAGTGTCATATTTAATTCTCACAAGAATTCTGTGAGTATAGGCACTATTATCTGCATATTACAGATGAGGAAACAGGCTTGCCCATAGTTACACAGCAAGTCCTTCCTTCTTCTTTTCCTTCTTTTCCCTCCCCTCCCCTCCCATCCCCTCCCCTCCCTTCCCCTCCCCTCTCCTTCCCTTCTTTCTTTCCACAAGGCCTTGAGAGTCTGCTATGTGCAAGAAATTAGGTCAGGGGAAGCTCAGGTCTAATGACTCAGGAGATGATATTTAGAAGCAATATAGAAAATAGAAGGGGTTAAAAGTTAGCTCCTGATTGGTGAACCAGGAAGTTAGAAGACACATGCTTTGACAATCTGAGTACATGAGACCAGTAAGAAACCCAAATGGAGACAGACCTATAGATTTTCTCATTTCCATGTGATAAAACATACCTTTGTCTTCCGCCCAGGCTCAGAAATGGAATCTCTGATTGACTTAGTCCCAGTTATTTCTGAAAACTGCAGAGTAAGCTCAGCAAACCACCATTCTCACCACTTTCTGATTGCTCTATCCTGACAAAAGAAATGGTTCCCCCATTCCCCAACTGAAAGACGGAGGCAGGCAGAACAGTCTGTGCTCCCTGACTGAAGGGCTCAATTTACATCTCTGGAGACCCCCCATGAAAGGTGGCAAGGAGTTCAGTGGGCTTCAACACTGCCACATCTGCTATGAATGCTGCTCTCAGAATTGTGCATTGTACAAAATGCATAGCTGAATGTAGGACCCCTGCAAAGTTCACTTCTGGAGCAAAAAAAAAGGGCTGAAGGAAACAAGGAAAAGAGAAACCAGGGCAGACAGAGGCCTGGCCAATTGTGTAGCAGGATATGTCTGTCGACATCTCAGAAGCCTGATTGGGCTGTTTCTGTTCCTCTTGCGGGTGCCTTCCTGACACACAGAAGTGAGCATGCTGCTTACTGTGAAATTCCACTCAGTGCACTTCCCAAAGAGACAGTATTTTTAGTGTTTAAGAGCTTGGGTTCTAGAGTTAATCTGATCCGGATTTGAATTGTGTCCCCCAGTTTCTAGCTGTGTGTCCTTAGACAGGTTTCTTCACTTTGGTGAGCCTTCCTCATAAAATGGAAATAGTAATAGAACCTACCACATCAGGCTGTTGTGAAGACTAAAAAAAATGCTACGCTTCAAAAATGATACATAATATTGTCGATGGTCCCTTCACTTACATACCTAAATTTAGATCTTCAATTCTTTCTGCAAAAATCTACTAGAGCCCATTCTGCGTCAGGCTCTAGGTCTGCAATAGTGAACAAGACAAAGTCCCTGACTTCAAAGGGCTTTCCATCTGGTGAGGATCCTAAGAATAAGTAGATAGAGAAAAATCCATTAAAGTGATTTGTGATGATTGGTATGACAGAACAGGACAAAGTGCTCTGAGATACAAGAACAGAGAAGCCCACTCTAATTGGGTTGCTCAGGGAAAGTCTATTTGAGAAGGTGATACTTGAACTTACAGATGAGAATAAGCCAGCTTATTTTACTATCTAGGAAAAAAGAATTAAGATATAAAGGGAAAAAATCTGCCCCGAATCCCTCCCCTTTTGTCGAGGTTATTATGCATTCAGTCACTCTAGGGAGGGTCTTCTATGAGTAATGCCTTAAGTTGCATTTGGGGATGTGAGAGAGGGCAGGGGGAGCATTTGTTCACTGGGTATTGGCGAGCCCATTCCAAGGCTCAGAAGGGCTGGCAGGAGAGTGAGGAACAGACACAGGGATTTAGGAATAAGGACACAAGTAGGTCAAGCTACCTGGAGCTTCTGATGGGGGATGGGGGATGGAAGGATGTTAAAGAGAGGCTGAGCTTTCCAGGCATTGTCCAACTGAATCCTGGGAGGGTTGCTCCTGTTTGAACATTATTCCTATAGACAGTAAGTGAACCAAGTGAGTGGAAGCCAGGGTCAGAAGACTCAGATTCTAGATCTACTTTACCACTAACTAGATGTGTGATATTCAAGAAGTAATTTCTCTCTCCAGACCTAAGTTGCCCCATCTGTACCAGATATTAATGGGTATTCTGACAACTTTGCAGGGTGGATGTGACAATAAAATGGGAAAAAAGTATGTGAAAGCACTTGAAAAAGTATAAAACTGTAGACAAAAATATAAGGCACTGGCTGTCTGATGTCGCTTTCCCAGGGGTAAGCTAAAAATTGAAACACTTGATATTTCATTTTCTGGTCCATTGTGTTTGAAACTGCCCCGAAAGCACTTATGTAGAGAAGGTGGTAGCGCCAGATATCATTAAGAGTCCCTATCCATGATGAAACAGCACCCCTTGTCAGGATGTAAGGAGAACAATTCTTCCGCTATGTGAGCTCAGTGGGGCCTGCGATTCCAATTAGAGCTTAAAGACAGTCTCTGACTTATGATGGTTTGACATGATTTTGCCCAATTATAGGCTAATGTTAAGTGTTCTGAGCATGTTTAAGGTAGGCTAAGCTAAATTATGATGTTGAGTAGGTTAAATGTATTAAATGCATTTTGACTTATAATATTTTCAACTTAGGAAGGTTTTATTGGCACATAACCCCATTGTAAGTTGAGGAGCATCTGTATTTCCTTTGAGGACCACCTGAGCTATCACAAGAATGTTTTGCATTGATAAAGTAGATATCTAAAGAAAGTAACATGATGTATTTCCAAGTCTCAACTAAGATACACATATTTTATGCATATGTTACCCAAAGGCTTCAGAACAGAGCTGTTTTTTTCTGACTTTACATAGGATAGTGTGTTCTGCTCCCAACTTCTCTCTCCATCCTATTCCTCAATCAAAAGTTACCCATACTGTGGATTTCCAGTCAAGATGGCAGAGTAGGTAACCACTGCCCTTGCAACCTCTCATGACCTCATCAAAATTACAACTAGCGAACAACCATCATTGAGAACCACCTGAAGTCTAGCTGAACAGAAGTCCTATAACCAAGGAGATACAGAAGAAGCCGCGTTGAGATTGGTAGGAGAGGTGGAGATGTGGAACAGGCTGGTCCCACATCTTCACATGGCAGTTAAAAATCAGGAGGGCTATGTTCAGCTGTGGAGATTCCCCCCAAGAAGCAAGAGGTCCCAGCCCCACACCAGGCGCCTCAGCACAGGGTTATAGTTCCAGAAAGAGAAGTCCCTATAGGTTCTGCCTTTCAAAACCAGTGGAGATTGTGGCTGAATGAGACAAAAGGCGGCTGGAGTCCCAGGCATTCCTCTTAAAGTGCCCGTGCATGGACTTACTCACTGACAGACTCACTGACTGTAAGCGTCAGGCCTGGGGCCACAGCTCAAAATTCGCCAGAATTATGGGGAGGAACTGAGTTGTGTGGCCAATTGGGCGAGGGCTGGAAGGGCAGCTGTATCCCAGAGAAAAGTGCTTGCAGAATCCACTTTTCCTTTTTTGAGCCCTCCCCCATTCCAGCATGTAGACTTAGGCAGATACCACATGGGAGTCTCCATCAACCTGGCTAACACTGTTCACCCCATCCTGATGATTCCCTGATATCAAATTTGTGGGCCCACCCAAGGCACCTCCAGTAACTTTTCCATATGATTGGCCTGTCTTGAATCATACTGCGAACTTTCCTAAAATCTCTCAAAGGTTCAAAAACACCAAACAAGCAGTATCTGGCCTTAGCATACCCTGTACCTCCTGCTAGGCAGTCTGAAGCCCCACACTAGTGGCACCTAGCCATGGTTCATAGCTAAGCTTCTCCTAGGCACCTTCAAGCCCAGCACAAGTGGAAACCATCTGCAGATCACTTTGTAGCTCATACCAAGTGGCCCCAGTCAGGGCAGAGGGAGCGGTGGACCTTGTCCTGCAACAGAGCCCTTCCCAAGAGGCCCCAGAACCAATACACCCGGTTGCCAGTTTCAGACCACACCAGAGTACCACCTAACCACCTCCACAAACAGATATCCAAAGGGAAAACTGGGAGGGCACCAGAGCTATGCTAAAAAGAATCAACCCCTGCAAAACAGCTCCTCCACTGTAGTCAGAGCCAGCCCTCACAACCAATCAGCCAGAGAGTCAATCACTCCCACTGATGTACAAACAGAAACCAACATTCAACAACAACAGGAGGTCACATACAATCCACACAAGGCATGAGCACCCGACTCAGGTGACCAGGGAGAAAGCACCAATGAGCCCCACAAGACACCTACTACATAAGGCCACTCTACCAAGATTGGGAGACATAGAAGCTCTACTTAATACATAAAAACAAACACAAAGAGGCAGCCAAAATGAACAAACATGTCCCAAATGAAAGAGCAGAACAAAGCTCCAGAAAAATAACTAAACAAAATGGAGAAAAGCAATCTACCAGATGCAGAGTTCAAACACTGGTTATAAGAATGCTCAGTGTTCTCAGGGAGAACTTCAACAAAGAAATACAAAACGTAAACAAAGAGATAGAAAACTTAAACCAGTCAGAAATGAAGAATACAATAACTGAAATGGAGAATGCATTAGAGGGAATCAAGAGTAGAATAGATGAAGCAGAGGATCAAATCAGTGATTTTGAAAATAAGTAGCAGAAAACACCCAATCAGAAGAGCAAAAAGAAAAAATAATCCAAAACTGAAGAGAGTTTAAGAGGCCTCTGGTACAATATCAAGTGAAAAATTCGCATCATAGAGGTATCAGAAGGATAAGAGAGAAAGGAAGGGATTGAGAACGTATTTGAAGAAATAATGACTGAAAGCTGTCTTAACCTGGTGAAGGAAATAGATATACAAGCCCAGGAAGTGCAGAGTTCCAAACGAGAATGCAAACAGGCCCACACCAAGACACATTATAATTAAAATAATAAAATTTAAAGACAAAAAGAGAACCCTAAAAACAGCAAAAGAAAGGCAACTAGTAAGTTATAGAGGAGTTATAAGATTGTCACCTGATTTCTCAATAGAAACTTTGCAGGTCAGAAGGGATTGGCACAAAATGTTCAAAGTGATGAAAAGCAAATACCTACAACTAAAATTACTCTACCCAGCAAACCTATCATTTAGAATCGAAGGACAGATAATGAGCTTCCCAGACAAGAAAAAGCCAAAGGAGTTCATCACCACCAAACCAGTATTACAAGAAATGTTAAAGGGACTTCTTTAAGAAGAAAAAAGAAAAACACTATGAATAATAAAATGGTAATAACTACATATGTATCAAATTACTTTACATGTAAATGGATTAAATGCTCCACTCAAAAGACATAGGGTGGCTGAATGGAGAAGAAAACAAGACCCTTATATATAATGCCTACTAGAGACTCACTTCAGAGCAAAAGACACACACAGACAGAAAATAAAGGGATGGAAGAAGGCATTTCATGAAAATGGAAATGAAAAACAAAACAAAACAAAACAACAAGCTGGGTATCAATGCTTATACCAGACAAAACAGATTTTAAAACAAAGGCTATAACAAGAGTCAAAGAAGGACCCAGTAATCCCACTTCTCGGTATTTATCCAAAGAAAATGGAAACACTATTTTGAAGGGACATGTGCACGCATATGTTCATTGCTGCATTATTTATATTACTAAGATATGAAGAAACCAGAGTATGCATCAATGGATGAATGGATAAAGAGGAGGTACATATATACAATGGAATATTACTGAGCCATAAAGAATGCAATGCCATCTGCAACAACCTGATGGATCTAGAGGGTATTGTACTGAGTAAAGTCAGACAGAGAAAGACAAATGTCATATGATTTCACTTATATGTAGAATCTAGAGAACAGGATAAACAAAACAAACTCATAGTTATAGAGAGCATTTTAATGGTTGCCAGATGGAGAGGGTTGGGGGGGGATGGGTGAAGGAGGAAGGAGACTAAAAGGTACAAATCGATAGTTACAAAATACTCACGAGGATATAGAGTATAGCCTGGGGGATATAGCCGATAATGTAATAACTGTACATGGTGTCAGATGAGTACTAGACTTATCAGAGTGATCACTTCCAAAGTTATATAAATGTCCAATCAGTGTGTTGTACATCTGAAACTAATATAATATTGTAAGTCAACTTAAAGTGAAACTAAAATATTTTTTTAAATCTTGGGGGCAGCTGAATGGCTCAGTTGGTTAGAGCGTGACCTCTTAACAGCAAGGTTGCTGGTTCGATTCCCACACGGGCCAGTGAACTGCGCCCTCCACAACTAGATTGAAAACAATGGCTTGAGCTTGGAGCTGAGCCACCAGTGGGTGGCTGGTTTGCACAGTGGTTAGAGCGCTGTGCTCATAACACGAAGGTTGCCAGTTCAATTCCCATATGGACCAGTGAGAAGCAACGGCTTGAGCTAGGAGCTGAGCCGCCAGTGGGCGGCCAGTTAGCTCAGTGGTTGGAGCGTGGTGCTTATAACGCCAAGGTCGCTGGTCCATTCCCTCATGGACCAGTGAGAAGTAATGGCTTCAGCTTGGAGCTGAGCCACCGGTGGCCAGCCAGTTGGCTCAGTGGTTGGAACAGGGTGCTCATAACACCAAGGTCGCCGGTTCGAGTCCCACATGGGCCAGTGAGCTGTGCCCTATACAACTGGATTGAAAACAACAATTTGACTTAGAGCTGAGCTGTGCCCCTTACAACTAGATTGAAAAACGACTTGACATCCTGGAAAAACACACTGCTGTTCCCCAATTATCCCCAATAAAAATAAAAATTTTACCCATACTCTGTCCAACTCCATTGAGGCCCCACCTTCCTCACGTAGCAATGGAGAGTATTGGTGTCTACTAGGAAAGAACCACATTTTTAAATTTCCAGCATCCAACTACCCCGAGTCCTGTTTTTCTTCTCCTCACACCCTGACCCCACCTTGGGGTAGGGTAGGGAGGACAAGAAAAGTAGAAAAATTGAAACTGGCAAGGTGACTGCAGAGGAGATAGTGAGGAACAGGAAAAGCACTGCAATCCTAGTGATTGATTTTATAAGAAATTATGAATTAAATACTGCACGAATTTCATTCTGACTCTCAGAAAGTAGATAATTTCTTTGAAGGCAACAGAGTGGGTCAGAGGTGGATCACAGAGTAGGGACTGCCCTCATCAATTTGCGTCATTTCCTGCCACATCCCTTGGAATCAGAGAGGAAGAGATAATTAAGCTTCACTGTTTATGACCTGTATTATTTTGTGGGTGTACTTGTGTTCCATATACTAAATTGTCTCTAAATAAAACCCAGAGATACTTGTGAGGACCTTGCAGGACCATGTTCCCACCTTAACATTATACAATGCTGTCAATTATATTTCTATAAAACTGAAAGAAAAAAATTCTGCAGTGAATGTTAAATAAACATGAATAGCCCCCACCAAATATAAGAATAAAAAGACCAGAGCATGCTAAGCAGTAATCCCAAACCCCTACCAACATACTGTATTTTGCCGTGTATATGTGCACCCATGTATAATGCACACCCATGTTTTTGGCCCAAATTTTCAGGGAAATAATCTTTTAATTTTTTTAATTCAAATTTCTATTTGTTTACATTTAGATACTTGTTTTTTGTATTATAAATGAATTTTAGCATTTATTTTTTTTCCATTGGTGACTCTGATATTACCAAATAGGTTATTTATTTATTTATTTGTTTTATTTATTGGGGTGACAATTATTAGTAAAATTACATAGATTTCAGCTGTACAATCCTGTATTACATCATCTATAAATCCCATTGTGTGTTCACCATCCAGAGTCAGTTCTCCTTCCATCACCATATATTTGGTCCCCCTTACCCTCATTTCCCACCCCCACCCCCTTACCCTCTACGTATTATGGTACAAGAAATTTTATGTAACAAATAATTACAAAACACAAGAACAGATAGAAGGTACAAGGAATTTTATATACCAGTAACAAATTTATAATAGTTATGCATCACAGAAGGCCAAGAAGTCTTCGTTGTTGCAAGTTCGTCATAAGTTCAACAAAACCGATTATTGCATTCCAGGGTATTATTTTGCATACAGATATTGTTATTGATTTGTAGAGTTACACTTTTAACTCATAAACACAAATAAAAGAATTAAAAACATTTATATAGATACAGTATTACCGTGTTTCCCTGAAAATAAGACCTAGCCGGACAATCAGCTCTAACGCATCTTTTGGAGCAAACATTAATATAAGACCCGGTCTTATTTTAGTATAAGACCGGGTCTTATATACTATAATAAACATAACATAACATAATAATACCGGGTCTTATATTAATTTTTGCTCCAAAAGACGCATTAGAGCTGATTGTCCGGCTAGGTCTTATTTTCGGGTAAACACAGTAGTACTACCCATGTATAATCCACATCCTTATTTTTCCCTCACAAATTTGGGCAAAAAGTGCACATTATACACAGCAAAATATATTACGTGGCAAGAGGGATTAGCAGCCATTTTATGCATGGGTTGGGGGCACAGACATAATGGCTGCCCAATACACAACTGCACATGTTAAGTACAGAGAAGGATCTGTTTGTAACACCCACTGAGAAGGCTCTTGCCATTTGGGAAGGCTTAAATGTGCTATTTGGGGGCATCAGTACTAGAGTGCAAGGGAATGTTGGGGGCAATGGATGGGCAGTGAGTTGCAGCTGAAAAAGGAGGGCTCTCTTTTTTACCACTGAGTTGGTACACTTAAATTGAGGCTGCTACAAAGGCACTAAACTAGATAAACCAATATGAAAGTCATTCTTAGCAGGCCCCAGAATAATTACAATGGGAAATTCTAACCACCTAGCAGCCTTGGGGAAGAGAGGAGGATTGCTGACAATTTAATCACAGGGAATTTGCTCCCCTCTAGACTACTGCACCTGTGGAATAAGTTGGAGGTGAGGGCATGGAGGGGTATGGTAATACTCACTGAGGGACTTTACTTCAGGGCCTCCAAGAGGTTGCTGGAGGCCCAGGCTACTCCCATATTTTGAAGATTCCTATATATTTTTTAAGTGAATCAAAACAAACACGGAGCTACAAAAACTATGGTATATAATCAGCTCTCCATATCCACAGGTTCCATATCCACAGATTCAACCAACCACAGACTGAAAATGGTATTTTTCATCTGCAGATGCAGAAGGCTGACTATATGCACTGTTCTATGCCATTTTATATAAGGGACTTGAGCATCCCTGGATTTTGGTATCCATGGGGAGTCCTGGAACCAATCCCCCAAGGATACCAAGGAATGACTATTTTTAATTGCTTACATCATTTAAAAATTGCATTTTTATCCCTGAGGCAAAACTACAATACAACGTATAATATCTCATGGTGAGGTGCAGAAATCTGCATTTTAAACAAATGTCCCTGTGATTCTGATGCACACCAGCATTTTGAGAAGCATGGCCTGAATTCTACCAGGAGAAAAAAGCAGTCCAAGTGAGGGAGACTTCCCTCGAAACGCCACGGAAATTAATGATCTTGCCGCGATTTGGGGTGTGTATGTCACAGCATTTTGTTACTTTCCCATCATAGGGAAACAGCTGGTCTCATGCCGAACTGAAGAAAGCAGCTACTAGTTAAATATGAAAGATGCCAAAATGTCTCCCTCCCCAAAGTATCTCTCCAACCAGCCTGCCATCAGTCCCAAGATTCCTGGATGCAGTTTTTCTTTTTAAAGTTTATTATTAATTCTGCTTTGCTATGTCTGTGCCTGCCACGCACCCTTTGCATTATGTTATAAAGCTTTCCAATTTACTAGAGCAAGATGGTTGCTGGCAGGAGATCTGAAAGAGTACTTAAGAACTTGTCAAAAACTGGTAAGAAACTGGCCTTGTATTTGATTGCAAGGAAAATAACCTTGAGCTTGGATTTGTTGAGAAATGTGAAATTAAATAGACATGTTCATTTGACCTAGCTATGGCCATGTGTTCAGAATCTGAGCAAATCAACAACATTTGAGGGTACATCTATAGTCACACTATATTACACTGGCACTGTGAAAGCAGTTAAAATAAATAGAAGCCCTGGCCTGTTCTACAGGACCTAACAATCTCAAAGGCATTGCAGGGCATACACATGAACTAGAACACACATGTAAGGTTATGTGTCATTAAAAGTACATTATGGTAGCACAAAAGTCCTGATACTTTTGGAAAGTTGGGAATAGGAAGGACCACAGCCTATGACTGTGTTGGTCATGTCTTACACAAAAGCACACAGCCATGGGCAATGTTCATAGTTGGGCAGAGAGGTTAGGGCAGAGAGTAGGAGAGGGGGTCACCACCAAACACTGAAATAAGCAAAGCAAAATCTAATGTCTAATTTGTCTGTCATTTATAGTAAAAGGCTATCCCCATGCAGATGAATGAAAACCTCTTGGCTATCATATATTTAGGGAAGTTTTAGACAAATACAAGTGCAAAAGCCATATTCATAGTCTCGCAATTCAAATTAGATCTAGGATTGAAATTAAAACGGACTTCTACATGCCAAATCATCTTCTTGTCCATATGGCTCACTGTTACAATTTCAACACCTAGCATGTAGCAGGAACTTAACATATATTTGTGGAAGGAATGAATGTATGGATGCTTATCTTAGTCATCACTTTACAGCTCACAGTGTTTAACCAGCCTTACCAGGTGATCTATTATTTCTCAATCTTCAGGATTTAGGTGTTACCTCTGTACTTTAATTGTATTCTGTGAGGTGCTCCCACTACCACTACTGGATAGTCACCTCTCTATATTCAGCACCTAGCAGAGTGCCTGGAATATGGCAGTTGCTTGACATAGGAATCAAAGAATGAATGGATAGGTGGACATTGAACTGATACATGATAAATGAATGGAAAAGGACTGCTGAGATGATATTTTGCAATAATTTCTCTGCTATACTATTACATAGTAATTCCCAACCTGAGCTCATCTGAGCACTAGGGGAATGGAATGGTAGCAACTGGGGTCCTTGAGCTGTTTTCAAAATGCTTATCAAAAGTTGTACCCTCACCTAAGTGGAGTAGATACAATGAGGGGCACCAGAGTCTCCTAAGCTCAGAAAAGATGCCTATGGTTTATAACTTGGCCCACTGCATGATTCTATTCTTTGCTTTTTGACTATTATGAATAATGCTGCTATGAACATTTGTGTGCAAGTTTTTATATGGAGTATGTTTTCACTTCTCTTGGGTATATAGCTTGTAGTGGATTGCTGGGTTATATGGTAATTATATGTTTAACCATTTGAGGAATTGTTTTCCAAAGCAGCCGCACCATTTTACATTCCCAACAGCTGTGTGTGAGAGGTCCAATTTCTCCATATCTTCCCCAACACTGGTTATTGTCTTTTTTTATTATAGCCATCCTAGTGGATGTGAAGTTTTTTCATTGTGATTTTAATTTGAATCACCCTAATGACTAATGATGTTAAGCACATTTCCATGTGCTTACTGGTCATTTGCATGTCTGCTTTAGGGAAATGTCTATTCAAGTGCTTTGCCCATTTTTATATTGGTTTATATTTTAATTGTTGAGTTGTAATTATTCTTTATATATTCTGGATACAAGTCCTTCATCAGACATATATTACATTATTTTCTCTCATTCTGTGGGTTGTCTTTTCATTTACTTTGTGGTGTTCTTTGAAGTACAATAGTTTTTCACTTTTATGAAGGCCAATTTAACTTTTTTTTCTTTTATCACTTGGCTTTCCGTGTCCTATCTAAGAAAGCACTGTCTTATCCTAGGTCATGAAAATTTACCCCTAAGTTTCATTAGAGTTTTATAGCTTTTATCTCTTTTATAGCTTTTATTTAGTTCTGTGATCCATTTTGTGTTGAGTTCTATATGTAGCTTGAGGTAGAAGTCCAATTTCATTCTTTTTTTTTCTTCAGATTTTTTTTTATCGGGGAAGGGGAACAGTGTGTGTACTTCCAGGACTTTTTTCCAAGTCAAGCTGTTGTCCTTTCAATCTTAGTTGTGGAGGGCGCAGCTCAGCTCCAGGTCCAGTCGCCATTGCTAGTTGCTAGTTGCAGGGGTTGCAGCCCACCATCCCTTGCGGAACTTGAGGAATTGAACTGGGAACCTTGTGGTTGAGAGCCCACTGGCCCGTGTGGCAATTGAACTGGCAGCCTTTGGAGTTAGGAGCATGGAGCTCTAACCGCCTGAGCCACCGGGCCAGCCCCCAATTTCATTCTTTTGAATGCAGATATCCAGTAGTTCCAGTATCCAGCATGCCAAACTGATGTTTCACAAAGGTGCAAAAGCAATTCAGTAGAGGGACAACATCCTTTTCAACAAATGACAATTAGTTATCCATAGGCAGAAAACAAACAAACAAAAAAACTTCAATACAAACCTCACAACCTATGCAAAAATTAACTCAAAGTGGATCATAGAACTGAATGCATATCTTATAACTATAGAATTTATAGAGAAAAACATAAGAAAAAATCTTCATGACTTTGGGTTACGTACAGAGGTCTCAGATATAATACCAAAAGTACGACCCATTAAAAATTTGATGTCTGACTTCATTGTAATTAAAAACAGTTTGCTCTATGAAAGGCACCATTAAGCAAATGGAAAGACAAGATGAAGACTTGTGGGGAAAAATCTGCAATCTCCATTTCTGACAAAGAGTTAGTATCCAGAATATATTTTGAAAAAACAAAACAAAACAAAGAAACTCAAAATCCACTAGTAAGACAAATAAAAATAGGCAAAGGATCTGACAGACATCACACCACAGAAGACATACAGCTGGCAAATAAACATATGAAAAGATGCTCACCATCATTAGCCATTTAGAAAATGCAAACTGAAACATAATGAAAGCAGGCTACTTAACTGTTAGAATGGCTAATCTTTAAAAACCTGTCAAGTGCTAAGTAGGATACAGAGCAAGTGGTGGAAATGAAAAACAGTACAGCCACTCTAGAAAATACTTTGGAAGTTTATTGTAAAGTTAAACTTACACTTACCACATGACTCAGCCATACCACTGCTAGACATTTAAGTTAGAGAGATTAAACATGTTCACATATTCACACAAAAACCTATCATGAATATTCACAGCAGCTCTATTCATAATTGCTAAAAACTGGAAATAACCCAAATGTTCTTCAGTGGGTGAATGAATAAACAATCTGTGATACAGACATATAATGGCAAACTACTCAGCATAAAATAAAACAGACTATTGATACATGCAAAAATGTAGATGAATCTCAAAGATGTTAATGCTGAGTGAAATAAGCCAGTATTAAAAGGTTACCTACTGTATGATTACATTTTACATAACGTTTTGAAAAGGGAAAACTATAGGGATGGAGAATGGAGCACTGGTTGTCAGGACTTAGGGGTTGGGGAGAGTTTGATCACAAAGGGGCAACACTAGAGAATTATAGGGGGTGAAGGAACAGTTTCGTATCCTGATTGCAGTGGTGGTTACATCACCCATCCAGGTCTTCAAACTCCTAGAAATGTACACGTGTGTGTGTGTGTGTGTGTGCGCACACGCGTGCATACACATGCACGAGTGATGTGTCTGTCTTCATTATGATGGTGATTACACACAGGTATATACGTTTGTCAAAATTTATTGAACACTTAAAATAGGTGAATATTACTCTGTGTAAATCATTTCTCAATAATATTTTTTTTTTCAAAGAAATCCTCTCCACAACAATCCCACTCCTTAAAAATAATTACTGCTGTCAGTTTTGTATGTAACTGTCTAGAACATGTAAGCAGGTAATACAAAGGGTTTAACAGTTGCATAAATGGGATCATTGCACACAATATATATTGTGCTTTATACCGCTTTTTTTCACTTAGAGGTCTTGGAGGTCTTATAGATATACAGACAAAAGCATATACACATATACATGTTCTGTATATGAAATGTTCATAGATATTGTTAAACAGTTATATTGTAAGCCATTTTATGGATGTGCCATCATTTATTTAACCAGTCTCCCACTGTTGGATATTTAGGTTGTTGCCAGATGTTTTGCTACTAACTAGCTACAATGAACAGCCCTGTGCTGTTCACTGTACATCTTCTTGCAAGTATACTGATAAGATAAATTTCTAAAAATAGGATTCTGGATCACAGGGTGTAATTTATGTTTTTATAGCTACTGACAGATTGCCTTGCATAGAAGCAAGGTAACACATTTCCTCGAAAATAAGACCTAGCTGGACAAAGAGTTCTAACGTATCTTTTGGAGCAAAAATTAACATAAGCGAAATAAGTCAGACAGAAAAAGCAGAGAACCCTATGATTTCACTGATATGTGGTATATAAACCAAAAACAACAAAAGAACAAGACAAACAAATGAGAAACAAAAACTCATAGACACAGACAATAGTTTAGTTGTTACCAGAGGGTAAGGGGGTTGGGGGTGGGAGATGAGGGTAAGGGGGATCAAATATATGGTGATGAAAGGAGAACTGACTCTGGGTGGTGAACACACAATGGGATTTATAGATGATGTAATACAGAATTGTACACCTGAAATTATGTAATTTCATTAACAATTGTCACCCCAATAAATTTAAAAACTAAAGAAATGAAAATAAATAAATAAAAAATTAACATAAGACCCATTATTATATTATAATTATATTATATTAATTATATTATATTACATTACATTATATAAGACCCGGTCTTATGTTATAGTAAAATAAGAACAGGTCTTTTTCCCAAGTCAAGTTGTTGTCCTTTCAATCTTAGTTGTGGAGGGCGCAGCTCAGCTCCAGGTCCAGTCGCCATTGCTAGTTGCTAGTTGCAGGGGTTGCAGCCCACCATCCCTTGCGGAACTTGAGGAATTGAACTGGGAACCTTGTGGTTGAGAGCCCACTGGCCCGTGTGGCAATTGAACTGGCAGCCTTTGGAGTTAGGAGCATGGAGCTCTAACCGCCTGAGCCACCGGGCCAGCCCCCAATTTCATTCTTTTGAATGCAGATATCCAGTAGTTCCAGTATCCAGCATGCCAAACTGATGTTTCACAAAGGTGCAAAAGCAATTCAGTAGAGGGACAACATCCTTTTCAACAAATGACAATTAGTTATCTTAATTTTTGCCCCAAAAGATGCATTAGAGCTGATTGTCTGGCTAGATCTTATTTTTGGGGAAACACGGTAGAACTTTTAGAATGTGACATGGGTGCATTTTGGAGTTTCCTATCCCAAATCCTTGAACTTCTCTTTCATAGGATCATGCAGACATTGAGTGGAAATTTGCAAGGACAAAGCTCTGGATGAGTTACTTTGATGAAGGCGGCACCTTGCCACCTCCTTTCAACATTATCCCCAGCCCCAAGTCATTTCTATACCTTGGTAACTGGTTCAACAACACCTTCTGCCCCAAAAGAGACCCTGATGGGAGACGGAGAACGCACAACTTGAAAAGCTTCACAGTAAGGATTTTAAAAATTATGTTTCTTTTTAAACAAAACTGTTTCCTGCCTTCCCTCATTTGTGACACTCACTATATCAAAAATAAAATCACTTCCACCTAAAATGTTTTCGGGAGTTGTCAGGCAGGACTCCTGTGTCATTCTCCAGTCCTAATATTTAGAATGTTATTCGGGTGAATGGGATGCTGAGAGACTGCTGTGTAACTTCTCTGTCCATTTTTAATTACAGGAACGCCATGCTGACAGCCTGATACAGAATCAACATTATCAGGTAAAGCTTCCTCAGAGAGACTAAGCACAATAGTTCTTGGTCAGCTGTGACCTTGGACAAGACACTTAACCTCACTGTACCTCAGTTTCTTCATCTGTAAAATAGGGATAACAAAACTCACAGTGCTGTGAGAATTGAGTGGTGAGTATGTATGTATGATTTTGTGTGTGTGGTGGACACAGTGCCTAACACATAGCATTAAGTGTCATCACCATTACTAATACAAAGCATAGTGACTATGTATGTGCCATTCTCAGGAAGCTAACTAAAAAGAGGCTATCCCTGTAAAGGAGAAGTGTAGACTGACTCTAAGAAAAAAACTCTCTTGATTATGTAATTAGTGGACATTGAAATCAGCAGACTTTGTGACACTGAAGAATGGCTTTCTCAACTTTATAAAAAGAAGAAAAACTCTCCTCTTACTAAAAGGGTTAAAGTTTAATCCAGACTGAGAGCAAAAGATATTGACTATGACCATTCAAGGATTATTCCGCTGTCATTAATCTATAAATATGAATCCATGTTTACCTTGTTTCAGTGGAAAGTTTTCCTTTCAGGTGTATTGTTCTCACTGGCCCCATCTGCCACCAAATTTGGACACATAATATTTCTTCATTTAGCCAATGGACTTAGGGTTTTTGCAGAAAACGGCTGGATCCTGGGAGGATTTTCTATTGCAAAGACAATCTAAGCATATTTTATTATGTGTGTATGTTTCCTATTTTACTGAAAGCCCAACAAGGAAACTGAATGCCTCGTTCATGGTTTATTTGTTTGTTTTTTAATTCCAGGAAGTTATCAGGAATTTAGTCAAAAGGTATGTGGCTGCTATGATAAGAAATTCCAAAATAAATGAGGGGCTAACAGAAGAGAATTTTAAGGTAATTTATCATGAAGTGGTTTAATTTCTCATTTCACATTTCTTCAGCATTACGTAATCTTCACACTGTGGTTTCTGGTGATGGAGTTTTAACTGCCTCTAATACAGCAAAACCAGTTACAATTTTTATTCTCTGTCTTGGAATAGTCTATCATCCAGTAGGTGGAGGGATTTTACCAACTGTCACCACAACCAGCTTTATGAACAAAAGAATCTGCCCTATGCATTCTTTTCATATTCTGGGTATTTCTCAGTGTGGGAATTGAGTGTTTCAAATGGTATGGCAAGGATGTGTGGTGAGGGGAAAGATAGCAAAGGGAAGATGGCTGGAGACTTAAAGGCCCTGTTTACTTAAAAAAAATTAAGATAAAGACCAAAAAATCTATTATTAAATCTAAGATTTAAGAAAGCCTACCATGAAACATTAAAATTTTCTTAATACTAGCATTAGCCTAAAACAGAGGTTCTCAACCTCAGCCAATTTTGTCCACTAGGGCACATTTAGCAATGTCTGGAGATATTTTTGGTTGTCACGCTGGGATGTGTGTGCTATTAGCATCTAGTGGGTAGAGACTAGGGTTGCTACAAAACATCCTACAATGCACAGAATAGCCCCACAACAAAGAATTATCCAGCTCAACATGTCAAGTAGTTGAGAAACCCTATGCTAAAACACATGAAGGAACATAGGAAGACCTTTATCCTAATGCACAGATATAACTCACTTATCGAGAGCCTACTATGTGCCAGGCACTCCACTGGGTGCTGGAGTACAGTGATAAGCAAGACATAGCCAGCCCCCATTCTCATGGAGTGAGACACAAATAATAATAGAAGGTGACAAATAAGTATTCTAACAGGATAAATACAGGGTGCTGTGGAGACGCAGAGAAGAGGGACACTCAACTGGGACTTGGGAAGTCAGAGCCGGTTTTCTAGAGGAAGCGATGTTTTAAGGTAAGGCGTGAAGGAGGAGCCAGATAAGGGAAAGCTGGGGAGAAGCATGTTCTAGACACAGAGAATAGTACAGGCAAAAGCCCAGAGGCAAGAAAGAATATGTCTATACAGGTAGACAGTAGAGAGCCTGGGGAGAGTAAGAAGAAAGGAAATCAGAGAGATTGACAGATACCAGGCCCTGAAAACCTTGTAGTTCATGGTATGGAGTTTCTATTTTTTCTTATGGTCAGTGGCAAGTTACTAAAGTTTAAAGCAAGGAAATGACATGATCAGATTTAAGCTTTTCTTTTTTACAAGTTATTCAAATTGCTATTTATTCTTTAAAATATTTATGAGTATTTTCAATCTGAATTAAATATCTACGGTGCATATCTGTAGTTGTTATACAGACATGAACTACAGAAATAATTTTTTTTTAAATTTATTTATTGGGGTGACAATTGTTAATGAAATTACATAATTACAGGTGTACAATTCCGTATTACATCATCAATAAATCCCATTGTGTGTTCGCCACCCAGAGTCAGTTCTCCTTCCATCACCAAATATTTGATCCCCCTTACCCTCATCTCCCTCCCCCCACCCCCCTTACCCTCTGGTAACCACTAAACTATTGTCACTACAGAAATAATTTAACACAGCAATTCAAAATAATTGTTTCAAACAACCCAATTGAAAAATGGGCAGAGGACCTGAAGACACATTTCTCCAAGGAGGACATACAAACGGCAAACAGACATATGAAAAAATACTCGACATCACTAATCATCAGAGAAATGCAAATAAAAACCACAATAAGATATCACCTCACCCCAGTTAGAATGGCTATCATCAACAAGACAAATAGTAACAAGTGTTGGAGAGGCTGTGGAGAAAAAGGAACCCTCATACACTGCTGGTGGGAATGCAGACTGGTGCAGCCATTATGGAAGGCAGTGTGGAGGTTCCTCAAAAAATTATGAATAGAATTACCATATGAACAAGCAATCCCTCTCTCTCCTGCGTATCTACCCAAAAATTCTGAAAACATTTATCCATAAAGACCAGTGTGCTCCAATGTTCATTGCAGCTTTATTTACGGTGGCCAAGACATGGAAACAACCAAAGTGTCCTTCAATAGACGAATGGATAAAGAAGTTGTGGTATATATACACAATGGAATACTATTTGGCGGTAAGAAAAGGTGAAATAGGGACATTTGTGACAACATGGATGGATCTTGAGATTATGCTAAGCGAAATAAGTCAGACAGAAAAAGTCAAGAACCATATGATTTCACTGATATGTGGTATACAAACCAAAAACAACAAAAGAACAAGACAAAGAACTGAAAGAACAAAAACTCATAGACACAGACAATAGTTTAGTGGTTACCAGAGGGTAAGTGGGGAGGGGGGTAAACGGGGTCTAGAAGAGGGTAAGGGTCTAAGATATGGTGATGGAAAAAGAACTGACTCTGGGTAGTGAACACACAATGTGAGATATAATGTATTACAGAATTGTACACCTGAAATCTATGTAACTTTACTAACAAATCTTGCCCCGATAAGCTTTAAATTAAAAAAAATAATTGTTTGTTCAACTCACTAAAACATTACATAAAGTAAAATGAAATTTCCCATGCATTGACATCTGACAAAATTCTTAGAGAATTTCCTGTAAGTCCTTCTGAGGTAGAAGCAAGGACAACAAATAAATGAGCAAAAAGATTAGAGAAAAGTCAATTACATCCATATATGAAACACATTGCTAAGATTAAAAAATAGTATGGCTTTTACTTATGTTTTGTGCTCTTTATATTTCATAAATATTCTATTTGTTTGAAAAAATTGGGCCCTCTAATTTATAATAAAATCCCGCATATCCACACTTAAATTGGAAACTGGAAACCGATTTCAAAGAGTATATTTATTTGGAATGAATAAGATCTGATCTGTTTCAAGATTAACAATATTTTGGGAATTTGCATAATTTTATTCCCAGAGTTACTTTTGCTTCTACCACTTAGTATAGCCCTGACATTTCCCCAATGTTTGCTCTTGGTTTTTCTCTTCTTTATAGAGTAAGAAACTAAATACAAGTTCTGACAATTAAGTTCACTAACTTGTTGCAATGATGTTGCTAACCTTTTTTTTTTAATAACAGAGGGGTTATTCATTATAAATTTGTACCAACTGGACAGTTAACCAAATCTACAATTTTTTAAGTACTGAAAAGGCTGCGTGAAATAGACGACCTGAACTTTTCGCCAACAATTCATGGCTCTTGCATCATGATAATGCACCAGCTCACACAGCACTGTCTGTGAGGGAGTTTTTAGCCAGTAAACAAATAACTATATTGGAAAACCTTCCCTATTCACCTGATCTGGCCCCCAGTGACTTCTTTCTTTACTTGAAAATAAAGGAAATATTGACAGGAAGACATTTTGATGACATTCAGGGCATGGTTTTTAAAGAAGTAATCTAATGTCTGGACAGTCAGTTAGGGACAGAAGACATTTCATAGGAACTTGAATGAACAGGGCTCCATCACACCCTCCCAAAATAGCAGCCTCATCACCTGACATATTCCACTTCCCTAGTTTTATTCCTTAGAGTCCTAAAAGTGTTTCCTCTTCAGGAGCACTTTTATATAGATGCCTAGACCTATGAGGCCAGTGCCCTAATCACACCTGACACACCTTAAGTGTCAGTTAATGCTTGAGCAGGGGCTAGTCTGTTGGTGTGCTCCTAATGCATTTCTGAAATCAACTTCACCAATTGCATCGTTTCTCTAATGGTCAGCCCTGCACAGAGAATTATTAATATGTTCTTATTGTACTGGAATAATGTGAGGTAGTTCAGGTACTTTGTTATTTGTTATTAGGCAAAACCTGGAAGATTCCAAATGATACCAGTATGCCTATTTTGAACTAAAGATCAAGTTTCTTAACATAATGTGTCTTCTCTCTTGCCCTAGGAATTAAAGCAGGACATCTCCAGCTTTCGATATGAAGTGCTTGACCTCTTAGGAAATAGGAAACACCCAAGGAGAAGCTTTTCCACCAGCAGCCCTGAACTCTCTCAGAGGGATGATACCAATGATGGCAGTAGTGGGGTTCGGGCCAAATCCAAGAGTGTCTCTTTCAATTTACGCTGCAAGAAAAAGGCCTGCCATGGGCCATCTCTCATCAGAACCATGCCAAGAGACAGTGGTGCCCAAGGGAAGTTAAAAGCTGAGTCGAGCAAACGCTCTTTCATGGGTTCTTCTCTCAAGAAACTGGGTCTCCTATTCTCCAAGTTTAATGGTCATATGTCTGAACCCAGTTCACAGCCAATGTATACAATTTCTGATGGAATCGTTCAGCAGCACTATATGTGGCAGGACATCAGATATTCTCAGATGGAGAAAGGGAAATCAGAGGTCTGTTCTCAAAGTGAAATTAACCTCAGTGAGGTAGAATTAGGTGAAGCCCGGGGCCCTGCTCAGAGCAGTGAGTGCCCTCTAGCCTGTTCCAGCTCTCTGCACTGCATATCCAGTATCTGCTCCTCAAATTCTAAACTTCTATACTCCTCAGAGGATGTATTTGAAACTTGGGGAGAGGCTTGTGACCTGCTCATGCACAAATGGGGTGATGGAAAGGAAGAACAAGTTATAACTCGATTTTAATCAAGTCAAGCCTCTATCACCTGTTCTGGAACTCAACATAAAATTGATCTGAAATGTGACATAGAGTATGATTCCCTCACTGCCCCCAACCCAAGAAAGGAGAGGGAAACACCTATTATTTTCACCATCTTTTATAGCCACAGTCTCCATTTTTGTTCTTGTTATTATTATTGCTACCATGTTTCCCCGAAAATAAGACCTAACCGGAAAATAAGTCTTAGCATGATTTTTCAGGATGACATCCCCTGAACATAAGCCCTAATGCGTCTTTTGGAACAAACATTAACATAAGACCCAGTCTTACTTTCAGGGAAACACGGTATGATTTGCTTTTTATACCTGTAAACACTAAGTCCATTACACAACCAACCAAAGGGAAGTGTGCCATTAATTAGCAAAGGTGCAGTTGGGTGCTCAACCCTGTGGTTTTGCTTTTCTTACCCTTGCTTCCTTGAAGCTCAGGTGCCACTGTTGCTGCCACAGATTCCTGACCTTCCTCAGCATCTCACACCATTTTCCCACAGACTGAAGAATGTGTTTAGCTGTCCTCATTAGCTCTCAAATAAGGCATACTAACCTGCCTATCTCTGTTACCCTTTAGTGCTCCACGCTGCCCATTGTGGTTCAATGAACAGCATCAAAAGGAGACTGAACAGCCTGTAAAGAACTGTTAGCTTGTGCTTTCTAGTATAACTGGCATTCTTGTTCTTTTTGTTTTTAAACACTACAACCTCTCCTTATTGTGGGGGCTATTGAATTTTTTGTTTCTTAAAGATGTGATAGTTTCCTAATGTGTTCCAATGAATATTTACCCCATAGTATACATCATATCTAATAAGTTAGTGAATTCCTTTCCTGTATTTGTATATTTCAGTTAACTTACATCATTTTAAAATTTGATAGTATCAAGTTTTATTTAGGATGTGTACTGTTTTTAAAAACTTCTACTGCATTCTAACCAATGGTCACTACATCTCATACATGGGCAACAAAATATAATTAGCTGGTATATTTATAAGGTTCTATCTACTGTTGATAGTTCTAATCATCATTGCTATTGAAAAGCATTTCTAACATAAAAAGCTGGATTTGAAAATATTTCTTTTTATCAGAAAAATGACATCTTGTTGAGGTGTGGAAATCTAAAAAGAACATCTTTAATTTAATTAATTGCTTTCTGATAAAAAAACAACAAAACAATTTTAGATCTAGATAACCTGATTCAGGTTGCTGTTTTAATATTCACTTGGGGCAATGAAATTGCATGTGCAAACTTAGGTATATAACATAACCCTACTGATTTCATGGAACTATAAACACGATCCAAATCCTGTCTTCAAAGAAAGCTGCATTTATACATCCAAACAAATTATTTTCCACAGCTTAAGAGGACCTCATCAGAACACAAAGCTGCAGGTTAAAAATGAACTCTATAATGCATATGGTCATCATATTAGACCCAATAACAACCAAGCAATAACCTGCTAAAAAAGCATGTTTTTTTTGTTTTGTTTTGTTTTTTTTACCAACATATAGCACAAAGTTATCCCCACCTTACTCTAACATATGACCTGAAACAGCCCTACCTAGGTCTGGGTCCGGAGATTAAAGTAACAGTGTATAACTCAGAAATGTAACAGTTAGGTGTCTCCCTGTGTATAACTCAGAAATGTAACAGTTAGGTGTCGCCCTGTTCTTGTAAATGTCAACAGCAATAGGAATCCATCTAAATTCTCATGTATACCTTCTGGTGAAGGTAAGTGAAATGAAACATTTTTAAACAATGCAAATATGCCTCCAAAATAGCTTTTGACAGTGTACTTTCTGTTATTCGAATTGATTCCCATTTCCAGCCCTAGCTTCCGTAACTGATGGTCAATATATTCCACATGAAGAAGAGATAAATTGTGGGGGGATGGAGAACAGGAGGAGGTGTTGAAGAATAAAGCTCAGATCCAGGGAAAACTGATCAAGAGAATAAGCTGCATCAAAGACCCATTTGGCAAGTGATAGTCCCAAAATAATTCCTTCATGAAGGAATGATCATTTATTCAAATCCAACTTCTCTCCTACTTCGCCAAGTGGGACTATCACACATGGCCCTCACATCAATAATAGGTTACTTTCCAGAAGGAAGGTTTCTAAAGTTACAGATTCAACTTCCCAACTGTCAAATTTTCTTTGAATAATAAATGGAACCTGGGCTACATTCCTGACTCATATTGATGGCACCAAAACCCAATACATGGCCCTATTTCATCAAAAGAAATAGATATCTCTTTCTCACAAATGCACGTACTTGGATAACCTTGTTCTGGCAGTTACTTTATCAGTTTCTCAAAAAACAAGAGTAGCCAAACATATAGCCATACTCCAAAATACAGTTTTCTCTCCATTATATTCTAAAGAGAGAATATGTACCAGAGGTGCCAAAAAAATGTATACATTTTAAGAGATGTTATCTATGTATTACTTTTCAAAGTTGAATTGAATTACAGTAGCAATATGTAGTATGATGTTCACTCAAAAGATGGCGCTAATCAAAAGAATGCCAGCGTCATTCATTGCATTACAATTTTAATAGTTTTTTTTCCTTTCTTAAAATGTGTATACATTTTTTTTTGGCACCCTCTCTATAGATCATAGTACGTAATATCTACAACTGAAAGAAATCAGTGTTCTATTTCATGGATAGCACATTCCTTTTCAGATCTTCTCAGGGCTAATGTCTTTGTGACTTGGGCTTAAGATGTCACTGGCTATGTTTAGACCCAGCTATGTTGGCAGTTGAGGTCAGTTAACTGTTAAGGCTACACAGCTACTGTCCTAACTTCTCTGTTGGTGACACCAACATCTTTATTAGCTCTGGCTCAGTAGAAAGAAGGAAGGGAAAGAGATTTGTGTTCACGTCTCTACCCTCTGGATCAGCTACTGTTAAGAAAGGTATTTCAAACCCAATGCTTAAGTATGTCTGCTGACCCTCAGGAAGATACAAGCTAACATGAGTATATAAATATAAAAAAAATTAGAGCTAAAAGAGAACCTTAGAGAGGATCTAGTCTATTCTAAACTCTTATTTTACAAATAGGAAGAAAAAAAGAGGCCTAAACAAGGATATGACTTGCTCAAGGTCACAGAGACAGTCAATAAACCCAAATCTTCTAGTTCATAGAAAAAAGATGTTTATTAATAAGCATGAATATATATACATATATATATATATATATATACACATACATATATATGGAGATGTGAAAATGGAATGGCCACTATAGATACCTTTTTGTACATTTTGTACATTTGCCCAAAATGCTGTGAACTCCCCAAATTTTGACTGACACATTTAAAACTTAAAAATGTATTTCAAAGTCAAATATACTTGTAATTATAAATGGCACAAGAATCATTTACTATTTATCAAAATATTTATACCACAGTTCACCTCCATTACTGTTGGCTCTCTTATCACATCCAGACACATGCATTCATTTGCTTGATTCTGCCATAATTATGTTCAAGTCTCCCTGATAATTAGTAAGGGTAATACTATGACAAAGAAAATGACCATTGTTAAATTATCTCCTCTACTTCTAGCTTTAAGTCCTTTGGAGTATAAAGACAGAGGAAATATTCCAAATTCAAAATCATCACTTTCGGAAGATGCCAAATTTTACAGGAACATAAATGCTCCAAGTTATACTTCTGTCCACTTACATGAGAATATTGGAAAATATCCAGTTCTTTCTGTCTCCCATAGTCATCTTTTGTTCCACTCTGACCTAATTTAGCTACTCATATTTCAGCTAAGTCCAAAACATTTAAACATCTGTCTGCAATTTGATTAAAGAACTTTAAAAGTTGTCTACCCTTTCAATGACTTACATAATAAATACCTTTGCATTACGAACTTTTTACAGTTCCTATGGCAGTGCAAACCCTCCCCTGTAAATTTCATTGGGAATTTGAGTGAAAAATATGAGTTGATCCCTTAGCAAGAAAATATAAATAACCATTTGATGTTCATATTACCTCGTGGGTGAGACTCAAGTGGAGTTTTGACCAACAGTTTTAAGTTGCCCAGACCGTGTTATGTTGAACCATCAGATAAAAAGTACTTCAAGTTAGGCAGACATTCCTTCCTGTTTAAAAGTACATAAGAAAATATCATTTTGGTAATCAAATTATCAAAACAGTGCTAATAAACAGATTGGCTGTATAGACATAGCCAATGTAAGTTGATGTAATTGTTCAGATCATTTTAAATAACCTCTTCATACCTACCTGTCAGCTGCCTCCAACCCGAACCCCTGCAGACTTGCCTCATCTATGGGTAGTTTAGATTGTTTCTTTGGCTTGCATTATCTAGAGAATTGTTCTAAATATCCACTTTGTTGGTATAGAACTAGCCACAGGGAACTGAGTACCCCAATTCAATATTAGCATTACTTTGGTACAGAGAAATGCTATTTCTACTGTATTTCAAATGACCCTTTTCATCACTTTTTCCAAAAGATGTGGATTTTGGCTTGCATTGCTTTTTGGGGGATGTTTGTAAAAGTGAGAACCTTGTCTGTGTACACACACAACACACACACACGACACACACACACACACACACACACACAGTGAAACTGAGTAACATTTGATAGTTCACACCTTGGATCTTTATCCCTGTTGGTAATTACTAAATTGTTTTTAAGGGAGGACAAGCAGGAATGACTACAATGGAAAAAAACTTCCTGAGATATGGTGAGGAATTGCTAAAATGAACTGCTACCAAGTCATCCAATGTAGCACAACTCTTAATATGAGAGCTCTCAAGATTTGGGGTTTTTTGTTTGAAGAAAAAATAAAGCATTTAGGGCAGAAGAACCTAACCTGTAAAAATAAAAATACACATTTTTGGTGAAATAAGTAAACAGGCATACTTCAGACTTACTTCGCACTTGAGATATTATTTATATGCTGATATATGGCCTAAGGTTTCCATCTATATGCTGCATGTTTTCCAAGAAAGGTGCTGCTAGATAGTTGAGAGCTTTACTTTTAAAGAATGGAATGCTAAGAAACAAATGAGTGAAATCATAGGGTTCTCTGCTTTTTCTGTCTGACTGATATGTGGTATATAAACCAAAAACAACAAAAGAACAAGACAAACAAATGAGAAACAAAAACTCATAGACACAGACAATAGTTTAGTGGTTACCAAAGGGTAAAGGGAGGTGGGGGGAGGGAGATGAGGGTAACGGGGATCAAATATATGATGATGGAAGGAGAACTGATTCTGGGTGGTGAACACACAATGGGATTTATAGATGATATAATACAGAACTGTACACCTGAAATCTATGTAATTTCACTAATTGTCACCCCAATAAATAAATAAAAAAGAAACAAATGAGTTAATTGCTGGAATGATACAGGCAGCAGGCTAGTGTGCTCTAACATTTTTAAACTCACTGTTTTACTCCCACTCGAGAGTGGATTTGTATCTTATATGTACCTGTTGCTTTATTCAATGACACGTGATCTTTCTTTTTTTAAAGATATACCCTCAATCTTTGTGGTACTTGAAATACATGTATATATTAAGAATTATAATGTTTAAATATAACATTAAATGGAATGTCCGTATGCCAAAACCAAGTTTATTTTTTTTTCTTTTTCAATTATAGTTGACATTCATTCTAATAGTTTCATGTGTTCAGCACAGGGGTTACACATCTACATAAATTTATGAAGTGATCCCCTGAATTAATCTGTTACCCAGCTGGCTCTATTTAGACATAGTTATTATAATACTTATTACTATATTCATTATGCTGTACTTTACATCCATGTG
The DNA here is from genome assembly GCF_964194185.1 of Rhinolophus hipposideros. Lineage (NCBI taxonomy): Eukaryota > Metazoa > Chordata > Mammalia > Chiroptera > Rhinolophidae > Rhinolophus > Rhinolophus hipposideros. The sequence continues at coordinate 44,993,059 of NC_138046.1, forward strand.
ATTATTTTGTAATTACCAACTCATACTTTTTGTGAATTTTTTATTAGTTTCAGATGCACAAAACAATGTAATAGACATTTATCATTTGTATCCCTCAGTGTCAACCACCGTCCCCACATCCACTATCCCTCTGACATCGCACACAGCCATTATATTTCCACTGTCTCTATTCCTAATGCTACACTCCGCTTCTTGTAAATATATATATATATATATATATATATATATATATATATATATACGCATATATATATGTACATATACCTGCGTGTGTATATACATATATGTGTATATACATATATATGTATACACACACACACACATATAATTATAGTCGACATTCATTACTGTTCAGCTTCAGCTTCAGGTGTACAGTGCATTGATCAGGCATCTACATCTTCCCTGAGGTGGTCTGCCTAGTAAGTGTCCATCAGATAACCTACAGAACCTTTATGACATTATTGATTACATTCCCCAATTTGACTTTTGTAACCCTGTGGCAATCTTGTTGTTACTGACTGTGCTTTCTAATCCCCTCACGTTCACCCTTATCCCCAACACCCTCCCATCTAGCAACCCAGTTTTTCTTTTATGTTTCTGAGACTCTTTCTGATTAGTCCGTTCATTTACTTTTCTTTAGATTCCACACATAAGTGAGATCATATGGTATTTGACTTTCACTGTCTGACTTATTTCACTTAACATAATGTTCTCCAGGTCCATCCATGTTGTTGGAAATGGTAAGATTTCTTTCTTTTTTATGCTGCGTAATACTCCACTGTATAACTGTACCACAGTTTCTTAATCCAGTCATCTACTGATGGGCATTTCAGTTGTTTCCATGTCTTGGCTATTATGTATAGTGCTGCAATAAACGTAGGGGTGCATACATTTTTTTGAATTAGAGTTTTGGATTCCTCCGGATAGATACCTAGGAGTGGAATTCCTGGATTTTAAAGTACTTCCAATTTCAGATTTTTGAGACACCTCCATACTGTTTTCCATAGTGTCTGTACCAATCTGCAATCCCACCAATAGTCCACAAGGGTTCCCTTTCCTCCACGTCCTCGCCAGCACTTATTTGTTGATTTATTGATGATAGCCATTTTGATCAGGGTGAGGTGGTATCTCATTGTGGTTTTTATTTGCATTTCTCTGATGGTTAGTGAAGTTGAGCATTTCTTCATATCTCTGTTTCCTTCTGTATGTCCTTTTTGAAAAATGCCTCTTTTTATTAAAGTTAATTGGAGTGACAATTGTTAGTAAAGTTACATAGATTTCAGGTGTACAATTCTGTATTATATCATCTATAAATCCCATTGTGTGTTCACCACCCAGAGTCAGTTCTCCTTCCATCACCATATATTTGACACCCTTTACCTTCATCTCCCACCTCCCTTCCCCCTTACCCTCTGGTAAACACTAAACTATTGTCTGTGTCTATGAGTTTTTGTTTCTCATTTGTCTTGTTCTTTTGTTGTTTTTGGTTTATATACCATATATCAGTAGAATCATATGGTTCTCTGCTTATTCTGACTTATTTCGCTTAGCATTATAATCTTAAGATGCATCCATGTTGTCACAAATATTCCTATTTCATCTTTTCTTACAGCCAAATACTATTCCATTGTGTATATATACCACAACTTCTTTATGCATTCATCTATCGGAGGACATTTTGGTTGTTTCCATGTCTTGGTCACCATAAATAAACCTGCAATGAACATTGGAGCACACTGGTCTTTATAGATAAATGCTTTCAGATTTTATGGATAGATACCCAGGGGAGGGATTGCTGGATCATATGGTAATGTTATTCATAACTTTTTGAGGAACCTCCACACTGTATTCCACAGCAGCTGCACCAGACTGCATTACCACCAGCAATGTATGAGGGTTCCTTTTTCTACACAGTCTCTCCATCACTTGTTACTATTTGTCTTGTTGATGACAACCTTTCTAACTGGGGTGAGGTGATACTCATTGTGGGTTTTATTTGTATTTCTCTGATGATTAGTGACGTTGAGCATTTTTTCATATGTCTATTTGCCATTTGTATGTCCTCTTTGGAGAAATGTCTCTTCAGGTCCTCTACCCATTTTTCAATTGGGTTGTTTGTTTTAGAAAAATGCCTCTTCATGCCCTCTGCCCATTTTTTATTCTGGTTGTTTGGTTTTTTGGAGTTGAGTCGAGTGAGATGTTTATAAATTTTGGATATTTAACCCCTTATCGGATATATGATTGGCAAATATCTTCTCCCATTCAGTAGGATCCCTTTTTGTTTTATTGATACTTTCCTTGCTGAGAAAAAACTTTTTAGTTTGATGTCATCCCACATGTTTATTTTTTCTCTTGCTTCACTTGCCCGAGGGGGCAAGGGAATATATCAGTAAAAATCTTACTCCAGGTAATATCTGTAAAGATTCTTCCTATATTTTCCTCTAGGAATTTTATGGTTTCACATTTTACATTTAAGTCTGTAAGACATTTGAATTTATTCTTGTATATGGTGTAAGGCAGTGGTCCACGTTCTTTTTTTTTTTTTTTTTTGAATGTGTCTGTCCAGGTTTCCCAGCACCATTTATTGAATAGATTGTCTTTACCCCACCGTAGATTCTTGCTTCCATTTTTGTACATTAAATGACCATAAAGGCATGGATTTATTTCTGGGCTCTCTATTCTGATCCATTTATCTATGTGTCTATTTTTATGCCAGTACCATGCTGTTTTGATTACTGTAGCCTTGTAGTATAATTTGATGTCAGGTATCATTATACCTCCCACCTTGTTCTTATTTCTCAAGATTACCGAGGCTATCCAGGGTCTTTTATGGTTCCATATAAACTTTAGGATTATATGTTCTATTTCTGTGAAAAATGTCCTTGGTAGTTTGATGGAAATTGCGTTGAATATGTATACTGCTATACTGCCTTATATTTTATCTGTATTACTTCTTATAATCCATAAACAACGTATGTGTTTCCATCTATTTGTATCTTCTTAAATTTCTCTCTTCAGTGTCTTATAATTTTCTAAGTACAGATCTTTTTCTTCTTTGCTTAAATTTATTCCCAGGTATTTTATGGTCTTTGAAGCCATTGTAAATGGGACTGTTTTCTTATTTCTCCTTCAGATATTTAATTATTGGTATATACAAATGCAACTGATTTCTGAATATTAATTTTGTATCCTGCTACTTTACTAAATTCATTTATAAGCTCTAATAATTTCTTGGTGGAGTCTTTAGGGTTCTCCATATATAGTATCATGTCATCTGCATATAATGATAATTTTTACTTCCTCCTTACAAATTTCGATACCTTTTACTTCTTTTTCTTGTCTGATTGCTGTGGCTAGAACTTCCAGCACTATGTCGAATATTAGTGGGGAAAGTGGGCAACCTTGCCTTGTCCTGATCTTAAGAGGAATGGTTTTAGGTTTTCCCCATTCAGTATAATATTAGCTGTGGGTTTAGCATGTAAGGCCTTTCTTATGTTGAGATACGGTCGCTCTATTCCAACTTTCTTAAGGGTTTTTATCATAAATGGCGGCTGGATTTTGTCAAATGCTTTTTCTGCATCTATTGATATGATCATATGATTTTTATTTTTCATTTCGTCAATGTGGTGTATCACATTAATGGATTTGCGGATGTTGAACCTACCTTGCATACCAGAACGAATCCCACATGATCATGGTGTATGATCTTTTTAATGTATTGCTGAATTCTGTTCGCTAATATTTTGTTGAGGATTTTTGCAACTACGTTCATTAGAGATATTGATCTGTAGTTTTCTTTTTTTGCAGTTTCTTTGTCTGATTTTGGGATCAGGGTGATAGTGGCCTTGTAAAAAGTGTATGGGAGCCTTCAGTCATGGATTTTTTTGGAATAGCTTCAGGAGAATAGGTGATAATTCTTTTATGAATCTTTTGTAAAAGTCACCTGTAAAGCCATCTGTTCCAGAGCTTTTGGTTTTTTGGAGCTTGTTGAATCTCATTCAATTTCCCTGGTGGTAATCAGTCTAGTCACGTTTCCCGTGTCTTCTTGAGTTAACATTGGAAGGTTGTATGCTTCTAGAAAATTGTACATTGCTTCTAGATTGCCAAATTTGTTGGCATATAGTTGCTCATATTAATTTCTTAAATTTGTTTTATTTTATTTCTTTGGTGTCTGTTGTGACTTCTCCTCTTTCCTTTCTGATTTTATTAATTTGGGTCCTCTCTTTTTTTGATCAGTCTGCCTAAAAGCTTGTCTATTTCGTTTATCTTCTCTAACAACCAACATTTGGATTCATTGATCTTCTGTATTGTTTTCTGGTTTGTATTTCTTTTATCTGCTCTGATTCTTATTGTCTTCTTCCTTGTACTTCCTTTGGGCTTATTTTGCTGTTCTTGTTCCAGATCCCTTCAGTGTGAAGATAAACTGTTGATTAGTGATTTGTCTTGTTTCTTTAGGTAGGCCTCCAATGCTATGAATTTCCCTCTTAGGACTACTTTCACTGCATCCCATAAATTTTGGGTCATTGTGTTTTCATTTTCGTTGTCTCGAGATATCTTTTGATTTCTTCCTTGATCTCATGGTTGACTCATTCATTATTTAGTAACATGGTATTCAGCCTCTATGAATTGGTGTGTCTTCCAGTTTTTTTCCTGTAGTTCATTTAAAATTTCTTAGCAATGTAATGAGAGAAGACAATTGGTATGATTTCAATTTTCTTAAATTTATCAAGATTTGTTTCGTGGCCTAACATGTGGTCTATCTTGGAAAATGTTCCATGTGCCCTTGTGAAGAATGTGTATTCTGCAGCTTTGGGGTGAAGTGCTCTGAAAATACCAATTAAGTCCAAGTCGTCCAATGTGTCATTAAAGCCCATTGTTTCCATATTGGTTTTCTGTCTGGAAGACCTGTCCTTTGTTATCAGAGGTGTGTTGAAGTCCCCTACTATGATAGTGTTACTGTTGATCTCTGTCTTTATGTCAGTCAATATCTGTTTTATATATTTAGGTGCTCCTATGTTGGGTACATAGACTTTTGCTAGGGTTATGTCCTCTTGTCGGATTGATCCCTTTATTATTATATAGTGCCCATCTTTGTATTTTAAAATATTTTCATTTTAAAATCTATTTTGTCAGATATAAGTATTGGAACTGCTGCTTTTTTCTCCTTCCCATTTGCATGAAACACCTTACTCCAACCCTTCACTTTCAGACTGTGTGTGTCTCTTGATCTGAGGTGAGTCTCTTGTATACAGCATATACAAGGGTCTTGCTTTCTGAGTGGATACTCAGCCACCCTATGTCTTTTGATTGGAGCATTCAATCCATGTAAAGTGATTATTGATGGCAATAGTTATTGCCATCTTTTAAATTCATAGTTAGATTGTTTTCATCTTTCTTCAGTTTACAGAAGCCCTTTTAATATTCCCAGCAATGCTGGCTTGGTGGTAATAAATTCCTTCAGCTAATTTTTTTCTGG